>NC_141873.1:338723720-339325327 GCF_056163025.1 Triticum urartu
GGTTTTTGTAAGGACTTTGGTATATGAAGTGCGAACTGCAGCCCAGTCTGTTGCTGGCGCAACTGCACGGGCCAGAGCAAATGCAAGTGCAAGTGTTGGTGCAAGTGCCAAAGCCGCCGCTGCTGCCGGAGATGGTGCTCCTTGTAGAGCTGGTGCCGGTGTCGGAGCAGGTGCTAGTGTCGATGCCTGATCCTCCGGTAGATCAGACTGATCCACTGACGCGGTCGGTGCCCAATCCTCAGCTGGATCGGACTGAGCTGCTGCCACTGTCAGTGCTAGAGCAACTGCCGGTGCTCGATCTGTACGAGACAGCAGCGATCATGTCTGGTCTGCTATGATCAGCTTTCTAACTTGACTAGGACCCGTGATCGTGATCTAGTTTTTTTCTTCATTTCTTTTAAACGCGAGAAGGTCTAATTGTGGCGTTTTTGTTAAACCAAACTGCAGTTCATCATAGGGATTCAGCTTGTACTCAGACAACAGACTGATCCAACTTTTTCCAGTAATATAAGTGATGGACAGTGCCTTCGTTACTGACACGACATAAGAAGTAAAACCTGCAAAAATAGCCATCGTAGAGCAAACCAAACGGTTTATTCTGTGATGAATGTCACATGGCAAAACCTGCATCGTAAAATTGCAGGAAAAGAAAGAAAACATGACATTAAATCAATAAGATTTACTTGATGTGACACGAGTGAATCCTTACCCGGAAATCACTATGTTGATGTACCAAACAGAAGATTGATCGTCCAACTACGCGTGGCATGCAGGGCCCCGCCTACTCCCACAAGCAGGACATTCCAAAGGTCGTGAAAAATCATATGGACCGAACATCCATGGGACTGGAAATCCTGGTGGGTGCGATAAACCCTGCAATGCATACAGATATTGGAGTGTAACCATAATTGATAAACCGTCCTCACAAAAAATATGATCTGGATACTTCAAAATATACAGACTGAATTGAGTGGACAGACATTAACATAGACCACTCTCAGGACTGACCACACACCAAAAGAGGCAGTACTAATAAACAATATAGGGTTCACAAACACAAATCAAGTACTGAACAATAGTACTTACTACAGACAAGCAAAGTTGCACTAACTAAACTCTGCAGGCTATTTCTTGCCACCGACCTACAGGATGAACCCCGCATAACTGACTAGGCCATGGACTTCGTGTGAGATGTCTACATGCACCATCACCATCTTGTCAACCTTGGAGAACCTAACAGAGTGGTCTTTCCACTCATAAACATGATGATGAAGACAGGTCGCATCAGATTTGTTGGGTAGCTTTACAAGAACCACACCCTTCGTAATCGAAGGCACAGCCAGGAAATTGTTGTGGCCAAGTACAGCCTCGAGAACACGCCTGCCAACAATGCTACAGGAAAACACTAGTTCAGGACACATGACAACAAGGACAGAACAGCTGGATAGTTCAGTAGTAGAACTCATCATCAGGTCTTCCAGTTCACACGACATGACTTTGAGAACTTCATCTCCACCGTGGACCTGGTTCTAATTCAAACAGAAACCATATTTTATTACTACCTCCGTTCAGAAATATAAGATGATTTTCGATATTATACTCCATATATGACTACATATACGCACAGAAATGAGTGAACAAAGACACTAGAACATGTCTTCAAAGGCATGAGAGTAGAGGGATTACATGCAATATCCATAACACAAGTTACTGAGGCAAATATACCCTCTTAAAAGGTAGCATTGATGTTCGTAAAGTACTCCCTCTGTGCCACAATTCTTGTCTTAGATTTGTCTAGATACGGATGTATCAAGTCACATTTTAGTATTAGATACATCCGTATCTAGACAAATCTAAGACAAGAAATTTGGGACAGAGGGAGTACTTGAAAGTAATCTATAAGAAATTAGTGTCAACCTCTCGCATGTTTTGGTCAAAAGAGGAATTTAGAACCGTCATTTGGCACACTAAAATCACATGCAAGATCACCCAAAAAGTTGTACTACCAGTACTAGTACTGCATGTTAGATGAAAAAACACGATCAAGATCGAGAAAAAAGATCATCAACAAGAGACATTACCTGGACTTACTTAATGAGGGATCCCAGAGAGGGGGGCTTGGATAGGGCGATGGCTTTGAGCTTGTCTGCAGTAGTCTCGGTGGGGTGCTTGCGCTTCTTCATACCATGAGCCTCGACGGTTTTGGCCAGAGCCATAGACATCACGCCGGCCAGTGCTCCAGCATCCATCGAAGAGAGGAAGCTGAGAGAGAAGAGTGAAAGGAGGAATGAGATGAGGGAGAAGCGAAGCGAGTTGGGGTTTTCTTCAAGAGAGGAAGCTGAGAGAGAAGAGTGAAATGATGGTTGCTTCGTCCATCCAACTTACTGCTGGAAAGGAGGGAGTTTTGTGATTTGATGGCTCATTGGGCATTACTGCGGTGGTTCGATCTAGGTAGTCTACCGTCACTTATTTAGTGCATGGCTGGTGGACCCAGGTGCTGGCTGTCCCACACGTCGGCGAAAGTGAGTAATTTAGTGCATGGCTGGAGGAGGATCCGCACGGTAGAGCGTGTCCACTGTTTTTCTGAAGAAAAAATGATTATAGCAAGCATTTCCACTCTTACGATGGAGGAGTACGAAACACGGCAGCCACTTGAACATACACAGTGCTCCTACTACTAGGTATGTGCAGTGGTTCATACGTCAGTACTACACAATCTTGTTGCTAGTGTAGTAAGATATGACGATAACAAATGATGTTGTGCACATGTCAACTACTCCTATATGTAACATAGTACCGCTTTTTCGACTGTCCGGTCGATAATAAACGGTGAGATCAATGTTAACAGAACTAGGTCCACAGCGCACGGAGAGTACGGTGGTACAGTACTCCACGAAAAATGAACCATATGAAGCACGAATAGTGTTAGGCAGGGTGTATGAAGGGTGCACGGGATGGGAGCAAAAGTTCCCTTCTCGACCCACTTTTGGGTGTTTGGCAGAGTGCATGAAGGGTGCATGAGTCCACACTAGTAGGTTGACAAAAATACACGAAGAGGAAACAACTATATTGATATGAGAATGCAACCAAACACACCCACACGCTTTGTGCTACAGTGACTGATCTGCACCGTCTGAGTTTGATCCAACGGTCATGTTGCACCTAGACATGGACATGCCCATGCAGAGGGCGCCCAAACACCACCGAAGTCCCTCTGCTTCTCGAGGCGCACGACGTTGGTGATGGAGGGTGCAACCGCCTGCAGAGCCCGCTCCCGGTCGACGGGAGCCAGTGTCAGGCGCCTCACCTCGGACTCCGTGATCTGCTGCGCCGCCATGGCACCAGGTAGAAGCAATGGCGAGAGGAAGCAAAGGGGGCGAAACGGCTAAAAGGCAATGCCATCTACGGGAAGGCGGAGGGAGTGGGGAATCTTTTGGTTTTCACCACGGTAAAACATCAGTCGACGACTTCTCACATCAGGGAGCAGTGGGTTTTTACAGGCGGAGTCATCGTGACTAATTTCTGCCGCGCCTGCTCCCGTCAATCAAAAAAATTAAAAATCCTGCCGCGCCTGCTCCCATCAATCAAAAAATTAAAAATCCTGCCGCGCCCAAACACTAGAGCAACGCCGCGGTGGATATTTAAATTTACCTGCCATCAAGTAGATAAAAAAAGGGGTGAAAAAACAAATGTGGCAGCGGCCTAGCTAATCGGTCGAACTAGCCCAACTAGCTAGCCACCGTGCTTCACTGATGTACTCGGCGGGAAAGGTGTTCTTTCGTGATTTGACGACTCATTTACTTGCTTCGGCGCTACGACTGAGGAGGACCCAGAAAACACGCGGTAGGGTGTCCCACGTCAGGAAGAATATATGCGTGCACCACCCGGGAGGACCCCGAAACCGCACGGTAGGGTGTGCCACGTCTCAGCACAGAGGAAAAATGTGCGTGTAAAAATATACTGTATCAGGCGTAGTACCTATGGTTCGACCTCGGGACCCAGCCAGTCGGTCGAAAACACCCCACTAGCCACACAGTTTCATCATGCAAACGTGGCACGGAGGATAGATGTGGTTAGCTCCGTCTCGACCAGCCACAACGTCTCTTGTTCTAGGCGATTCTTCTATTTTCCAAGATTTTTTTTAGTTGTAATAACACCACGGCAAGCTAGCGCCGCTCTTCGTGTGTGCCTGTGCAAGGGTTAGACGATGGAGAGAAGAGAGATTGAGATCGTAGACCTGGGACCCACCGGTAAGTGAGACAACGGTCATGCACATGTTGACGAGGCACTCCCTCTACTCTACTCAACGCAACTACTGTATAAAATCTAGTTTATGGGACAAAGCCAACAACCGTTCATTTTTTCAAGCTATTGACTTACGCTTTGTAGTCCAGGTTGCCAGTTCGAATCTCGTCTTTCAGATTTGTTAGTTTTAGGTCCAAATTTGATTAATGACAAGTGGGACCCCCGTGTGTTGTTCCGATATTTCAGTGTAGGATGGTTTTTTTAAATGAACACTTTGCACGGTAAGACAAGTAACGGCACGAGTTACACGTTTTTTGCAAGCTTACGAACAAAGATGACAGCGACATAGAATATCACATCCACCCCGCAGCTTAGATACTATGGTGATACGAGTTTTTACACCATTGGAAGTGAGATCCAATGGATTGGGAGTAGTCTTTGTAATTATGCGCAATTTCCAAACTCTCCAAAGGTTTTTTTGCAAATAAAACATCCAGGCCTCGTGTGTGCCGCTGCATCTTCGATCCAATGGCTCCCCGGTGCTCATATTAGGTGCTCCTTGTAGCTTAATTACCCGCTACGGTGATATGAGCATCTAGGTCGTATGATCAGTGATCAGATGGCACATGCGTAGTACTTGTACTTTCTGCGCATTTCCCAAACTCTATCAGCCGTATATTGCAAAAACATTCAAACCTCCTACTATGGGCCGTTAGATCTCAGTGAACTCGTATCACCATAGAATCTACGGTGCGGGAGAACCTCATACTCTCCCACGCGAGAAAACATAAGGTGCTATCGCAGCTTGGATGCTACGGTGATACGAGCTTGGAGGTCGTTTGATCGGCAGGTGTCATCCGAGCAAGCGTGTGAGTCGACGAGAGGCGTGCGAGCAGACCGCTGTGCCGGCTGTCAGGGAGGCGTGCAAGCAGACCGCTGTGCAGGCTCACCGGGAGGCGAGCCCTTTGACCAGGCTCCACCGCCCATCGTCGTCCCAACTGCTCCCACTTTTAATGTTGCCAGCGTCGCAGTTTAAAATCAACCCCGCACTACCTGGTATCGCTACAATCCTCTCTCTTCCTCTCCGATTATCCTGTCGTCTACCTCCAACTAGCCTGGCCTAAACGTATGCCATGCCGCATCACGATGGTCTGCCCTTAGTGTTCCAGTTTCCTGAGGAAGGCACCCAGCCGGAGTCTCAAGAACATAAGGCGCTTTGGGACGAGCTTGAACTGGCCTTGCGGGAAGACGCCACGCCTGTCCCCGCTCCCGTTCCGGCTCCCATCGCCACGACTACGCCAGCGCCCATCCCCGTGGCATTGATGGGCTGGGAGCCGCACATTGTCGCCGAGCTTGATCCCATGGGGTTCCACGAGGTCCCCGCCGACTTTCACGCACGCCCGTGCACCTGCGCGTGCACTGACGCGCGCGCCCGTGCCGGTGCCCGTGCACCTGCTAGTGCATGCGTCTACGCGTGCACTGACGTGCACGCCCGTGCCGGTGCCCGTGCACACGAATGTCCCCGCCGCGCCGTTGACAGCACCTGTCCCCACGCGGGTGCCAGTGCCCCCCTCAGCGGCATGGATGGCCGCCGCCGACCGCTTCCTTGCACCAACGCCAGTCGCCTCCTCCCGCCAGTTGACTCGCTCCGAAGTCCAGAACATTTTGGCCTTCCTTGAAGCTAGGCTAACGTCCAGGAGTACGCCAACAACGGCGCAAGACGCCGCCGTCGCCATCGGTCAGTGGCCCGACGACACACAGAGGAGGGCAGAGGAGCCGCTTCCCACCGCGAGACGCCCCCGCCGCCGCCATGTAATCTAAATTTGCCATGAAAAACGTTCAGATTGCCATGCTTAAAATCCGAACGTTTATCATTTCCGTTTATTTTATATCGATCGTCGTATAATTTAAAGTCGGAGTCAGACTGAACGAAATGTATGGTTTGATCGATTGAATGTTCTGTTAGAGCCGTATCAAATTGAATATAAAACGTCATCAAGCCACATGTATTCCTTGTCATCCAACGACCTAGACTGCTTCAATGTTGAGCACTCAACACGTTTAGTGTGCAGTTAATTTCATGCCAAAAATAGTGCTAATCACATGACAACACCCAAATAATATCCTAGTAGTTAATATCCGCATGCACTTAATATACTTCCAAGTTAACGTGCATTGCACGTACACACTGACTAGTGCTGCTAGTACGTGAAACTGGTGCCGTGACTTGTGAACGCGTCTAGATATGGTCAACGGCAACATCGCCCGCGAGTTCTTCCTGTTTGCCCGTGCGTCTAAACGCAGAAGGGGAGGAGAGAGAGAGAGAGAGAGAGAGAGAGAGCACACATGGAACCCACCAGTAAATGAAGGTGAATAGTACTAAAAATAATATTACATGTTATCCATTAATTAGGCTGTGGTAATATAAAAACATTATGTGAACAAAGAGGGTACAACAAACATTGCTATTCTACGTATGTTGCCTATTGACGTGCGGCTTGAAGGCCCAATCGCATGTTCGATCCTCGTCCTTTATTTTTTAATTTGTATATGGGTCCAAATTTGTTTCATGACATGTGGGCCCCTCGGTGTGTAGTTTGTAGCACTTTAATTTGTGGGTCGAAATTTGTTCCATTCCAAGTGGACTATTGGTGTGTAGTTTTGTAGCTTATTTATAATAGTTAAAGAGAACAACATTGTTTTTCTCAATAATACCATGGTGCGACATTGAAGGCGAGAAAGGACGTGCGAGAGAGCGATGACCGAGCCAGAGGGAAATCAACTAGGGGAGTTGCGTGGGTTGCAACAGTGTTTGGAGTAGTTGTGGGCTGATTGCTACGAAAATATAATCTAAACCGACCGGAATAAATGCCTACACAAATTAATCCAAGGTTGGAGTGCCCCTCGCAATGTAAATAGCTCGGGCTTTGCGAGGGATGGAGAGGTAGTAGCTTCAATGCGTGGAAGATACGATGTGAGAAAGCGAGGTCAATCGAGAGACATATAGTTAGAGAGACAAAGTGAGTGTGATCCGACATTCATTGAACAAATATATATGCTCTGGAGAGATATTGTCCGATTGAGCTTTTTGGCAAGGGTGAGGGCTGTAAGATAGAGCTTGAGAGATGATCCAGTCACAGATGTGTAGATATATTTTGTGCGTGGGAGGAAGCAAGGTCAACCGATCACATAGGGTCACCGTGTGATCGAAAGAGTGAGATGGGTTGGAGAGAGTGACCTAGATAGACGATGTGCGTGAGAGAGTATACAATGTGAATAGGTCGAATTGGGCTCAAACATGGTGATATATCATTTTTGTCCGAGAATGAGCGAGGTCAATCGAGACATACGGAGAGAGAGAGAGAGAGAGAAATTAAGTGAGCGTGGCCCACCATGAGGTCGAAAGAGTGGCGGCGGCTTGGATGGACAGACCTAGATAGACAATCTGTGTGAGAGAGAGTATAGAGTGTGTCGATCGAGGCCCAAACAGGGAGACATATCATTTGTGTGTGAAAGAAAACGAGGTTAAACGAGACTCAGATAAAGAGAGCAAGATTGAGCGAGTGTGGCCCACCGTGCGGAAGAAAGAGTGAGACAGTCTCGAGGGAGTGACCTAGATATACAACGTGCGTGTGTGCGCACGAGAGGTTGAGGGGGGGGCTAGATAGGCAATGCATGTATTTAGCGCGAGAGGGTGAGAGGGAGAGGGGGGGAGAGAGAGAGAGCTCGGCATGGGGTGCAATGGTGGGTGTGTGAGGTAAATACATTTGGTAATAGAGTGGAAAAGGGGGTTGTGTAGTTGAGAGACTTAGAGATCGAAACATGGAGAGAAAGAATGAACGTGTGTTGGAAACCGATAGCTTCCTAAGGTGGTTAGGAGAGGAAGATTGACCGATGCAGGAAGTATGTAGCGTTTGTGCGGGGGGAGGGGGGGCTAAAACAACATTTGAATGTACATAGTACGAGACTTAATATCGATGTTTCAATTCGATGTACATTGTAAGATTTGAACCGAGGACCAGACATGCTGGTAATTATTTCGAATTCGTGCCATACTAAGTTTCGAAAAGTTGACATTGACTCAGTTTGTTGTGCTATTTTGTAGGTCATATGTTTGAATCCATCCAAAAGTTTTCTCACTACCATGGTTTTCATCATATACATATGAATTTGTATTAAAAAAGTAGCATGGATACAGTGAAATGCGAAATCCACGTTAGAATTGGAGATTGCTACGTGACACACACTCTAATTCAAATAACTGACTACGTGACACACACTCTAATTCAAATAACTAATTATGTGACACACACTCTAATCCATGTTAGCGTGGGTACCGTTTTGATTTTTTTCAAATAACTCCTCATTAATTAAATTATAGTACTCCCTCTGTTCACTTTTATAAGACCTTGAAGACATTTCAGACAATGTGTAAAACAGTTCATTTTAAGTTGTCTGAAATGACTTACAAAAGTGAACGGATGGAGTATCTCGTCTCAAATGACTAATTATTGCAAGGAAAACACGGGCATGGTAATACATACAGATTCATTTGCAAATGAAAGAAGATTCGTTTGCATTCTCAAATGTAGGCGCACCAGGCAAACCAGGGTCGTGTCGGGGTGGACGTTGCTTGGGTGCCTTAAAGGCAACTGCCTTTGGGTCACTGACATGTGGGCCAGCCACCTGTTGGGCCCACATGTCATGGACACAAAGGTAGGTGCCTTAAGGCACCGAAGCATAGTCCTGTCGGGGTGGTCACATGGACGGACGCGTAGCACCCAGCCACCCAGCCCCCCCCCCCCAAAAGGACGACGACAATATAAGTTTGCACTTCCACGTTTTGGATTGAAATATCTGGCGGCCCCAATTCCAGCCCTGCAAAATCTCTCTTCTCCACCATCCCCTACCGCCGCCAACCCTCAAATCGCCCCTCGTCTCGTCTCTTTCCCCACCGTTCCCCACCTCTGTGCCGGACGACGACGACGAAGATGACGGTCGCACTTCACCACCGCACCGGAGCTACCTCATCTACGCCCTCGTCCACCACACCGGGTGGTCCATCGACAACGTCGGCCGCCGCAACTAACGTGCCTCACAGACACCGAGTTCCACCGCATCAGGTGCGCTTCACCGACGCCGTCTCCCAGCTCACCGGGTCTACTTCACCAAGCACATCGTCGCACCTCCGCCCCCCGAGGCCGTTGGGGCTTCACCAACGGTCTCGTCCACCGCATCGTAGCGCTCCGCTTCCACTCAAGATCTGCATCCGTGCGCGGCCAGCCAACGCCAGCGCATCACCCTCAACGGCTCTGAAGTGACCCACACTCTAGCTAGGCGAGCATGCCCAAACGCCGGCCCGAACTAGGTATCCACACATCACTCCCTTGTGCACTGTTCCGACGATGTTTGGATATCCTTACACTCTCTCTTAGCTTACACGCCTATGCAACTCTGACGTTAACTCTTATTTCTTCTGGAGATATCATCTGAAACAAGCAAATTCATTTTTTTAGCGAAGCATGATGGCGCTACGGGATCTGGTACACATCCCGCACACCCGTATAACCTTGTAAGTATCTGTCCTCCGGTACAACATCAAGGTCGATTCCTCTTATTTGATCAACCATTCGCCATGTCAAAAATGCAGAGGGGGATGCAAGGAGCACAAGGCCTGCACATCCAAGCAAGTGGTAACATGGACTTGTACATGGAACATCCCAAGCGCAAGCCGAGCTGCGGTGGGCCTGTACAACGAGCTAGCGTAAGTCCCTACATTTAATTTAATTCGTATTGGCATTCGTGTATGATTTGTGTGCAGTGGCTGATCCACGAATTCAAGTTACCAGGGGTGAACATTTAACTTAAAAAATACGAAGGCACTTGCACTCCAGAAATTAACATAACTTGAGAAATGTGAAGCTACATGCACTTTGAAAACCAGCTAATGATCCAAAGTAGTTCAGATTATAAACACTAAATGATGCAAGCACCAAAAAACACAAAATGCAACATGGTATACAAGGACTACAAACATGGTCTGTACCTGCTTGAATTGTTCGTTCTCTGGCTGAAAATATCGAAGTGTAATTGCACGTATAACCAGTGCGCAAACTGCATATCAATATATCTATCCTGCACAAGTATGCCAATAGTTTCAAACAATAGATTAGAAAAGTATTTATGCTATGTTGTCATGATATGGGGACTTTCTGGTAGATGGCCTGGACGTTTCCTCAAGCTATGAAAACGCACTATAATTTGCTTGTCATCAATGCCTGCAAATCTCTGTCTCTCTCAACATAGTAGATCATCATTAGACACTAAATCCTTCATTGAGCTTGCAAAATGCTTGCATTAGATCCCTCATTAGACACTATATGTTCATCACCAGGAGCATGTAAAATGTTTGCATCAAATCCTTCATTAGCAGTCTGTTCATTAGACACTTCAGGCTCAAGAACAACATGAGCTTGTATGTTTGCACCGGAAACTTGATTAGATACATCAGATCAATCAGTTTAGTATTGATTGGGGGAGTTATAAAATAAGTAGAAATAGGTTTCATTTTCTCATAGATTCCCTACATACAAGCAGTTTTACAACACCGTCAGGTTTAACTATTGGCCAGAAATTCAAGAGTTGAATTAGATATAATCAGGGATGTGATGTACCTGCTCGTTGCACATGCTACTCTTGCAAGCTGCGACTGTCCGTTTGTGCAAGCTCGATGCCATGCCTGTGCTGCTGCCGCTACCTCCCACGCAGGCTACACCCAGGGTTGGATCTTCATCTTCTTGTCCTTCCGTTCGCTTGAAGCCCGGCGACCGCCCTCCAACAAGGGCGCGAGGAAGTGTTGTGTCTGTCTGTCCAGCGGCGGCTAGGTTAGGAGCGAACCAGACTAGAGGCTGGAGCGAATGAATTGGGATTTTTCCTGCTGTCGATCAATATGGGAGGCGCTCGTTTGGGCCGCGAGCCTGCTATAGGGCCTGCCTTGCACTTATGTTATTGGCCCATCCAAATTGAAACATTTTTCTTCATTTTTTACATTGTCTGCTCATGCGTTGGGACGAACAAAACTAGCATGGGCCAACCTGGACGACTCAAACTAGGTGCACACTTTCCAGCCACCTGAGGCGGCCGCCCATACCAGCCCCTATGGTGGCGTCGCCCCCTTTTTACGTGTATGATTGGATAGTGAAAAATATTCCAGTGGCGCTTTTGATTTACCCACAGAATGGTTGAATTCCTTGTTTCTATGAGCTAAGTTCGGCAATAATGTGAAGGATGCCAGTCTTTTCATCGTGTTGTAGATTGCTTAGATCTCAATACGCCAAAAGTAATCACATGAAATATACAGTAAAAGCCAGTGTGATGTGTTTGGCTACAACTAGTCTGACTACACGTCCTCATATAACATATCAAGGACGCACCATCTTACCAGATTAACCATTTGACTTACCCATGCAGTTTGGGAAGAAAGAAGTATTGGGATTGCGTATCCAAGCAATTGATGCCATGGACTCCTTCGTACAACCTTGTAAGCGAAAAGAAGTTGCAGTGTGCCTGTACAAAGAACTAGCGTAAGTTCAGTTACCTGCTTCTCAGAATTTTAATTAGCCACTTATTGCAAAATTGTTCAATTACGTTGCTTGGCTTAATTTAGTTTGCTACTGATTAAATAATGGCACAGCCTGTTAATCATATTGTTGACTGTGCCTATCTATGTGTTTGATACTTACTGTTAAGAATTACCTGTTTCCTTAACTTAAATATCTACTTGTTTGTTTAACTGCTTTGCTGCTGCAACATCAGGTTACAATGATGTTAATAACTACTTTTCAGCATCCAATTGAAACTCTTTAATTCCTTGTTTGTTTAACTGGTTTGCTGTTATAACTCCCAGTTGAGATGTTTTGCTAACTTCAACTTTTCTGAATCCAATCAGAACTTTAATGGCAAAACAGGTTAGCCCAAGATCAAAGAGTGAGGTCCCCATGGACGTTGCATCATCCCACAGCAGTGGCACCGGCCCAATCATGCATTATGAATTGCCAACTGCTGATGCTCTAGAGGCTAAACAAGTGGTAGAAAGAGATTCTGCTTCTGCACTTAGAGATAAAGTTGACATGTTGAGGAAGCAAACAACACAATCACAAGCAGTACTCAAGACAACCATTAAATATTTGGTGGATTTCAAAACAAAGCAAGCTGAGACTGACCAGATTGTTAAGGTCCTGAAGGAAAAAAGGAAATTAAATTCCTACTTGGTAAATCATAGGTGAAATGTTCTTTCCATAGTTGAATAACCTTTGTGTTGTATGTTCATGTAATCAATCAAACCATTTGTTTTAGAGATCATGTAATAATTGTTTTTTTGTTTTTTGGTTTGTAATTTTATTTGAGCACAAGTCTGTATTAATTGATAAGACTCGGAGACATTTCATTTGGATTGTTGTGCCAGACCTACAAATATGCCAATCGGGCTGAATGTGCATTCAGCAATAGTAGTAGTATAGATGGACCATAAGTGGCACGCATCGGAAAGGGCCAAGATGTTGGCTAAAAAAGGATGCTGTTGTAGCCAAAAAAAGTACAACGACATGGCTTATGTATGTTAGTTGATATTATTGATCCATATATTCTATAAGTGTTTATATGTTTGTTAGTTCTGTACATTCTTGGTTAATTGACTCGGTATTTGAATCTTGATACATCGCTTGTGTACATATCTAAATAGGAGTACACATTATGCTACGTGTGACATTTGAGTTGGACATGAAGTGTTCCAAATATTCGAATTCACCTTAAACTGGATTCTAGTTTCTGAATTTGAGTATCGGCATTTGTAAACCATATTCATATATGACAGTGGAATACATCTTTGTCGTCTTTTTGAAGATATATAAAAACACATAGAATGATTTATAAAGATTCATATAGGAATACAAAATGGATTCGAATTTAGTTGCCAGGCTAAATGTGGATGCTTATTGTCCCAAAATTCGAAAGAAGCAGCAAAATGTCCACTCCCACGTCGGCTTCCCGAAGCCAAGTGTTTGGGAGATGGAAATTACTGGCTACCCATTACACGGACAATCCATCGGCCCGATTTCCACTGCTCTAAATAGGGGTAGGTTAGTAGCTTCAATTAGACGTGACACGACCACCTCTGAGCCCATTCCGACACGGTGGGCGTCAAACATGGGCAGCAAAACTCATTTGATTCAAGCTCGTCCGAAAGACCTCTGTTTCTCCCTCCATTCCCCATTCATACACGGTGGGCGGCAAAACAAACTCGACTCGGCCGAAATCGATGTAGGAAAATATTTTCAATAGGGGCAAGTTTGTAACTTCACTCATACATGACACAACCGCCCTACCTGTCAGCCCCGTTCATACACCGTGGGCGCCAACCATGGGCGCCAATGACCCTCTCCTAGCCCGAAATAGCTGTGGGCAAATATTGGCGAGATGCGAGATTACCGTCCTATCCCCAACCGAAGAGACGTCCAAATTTTAAATGGGGGCTAAGTTCGTAACTTTCCCATATTTCAGACAGGCCCGTCCCAAAAACATGGTTCCCCGTACCTCTCCCTCCATTTTCCCATTCATACACCGTCCGCGCTAGAACACCCCATCCCCACACCAGCCTCCGTCCGCCACGCCATCCATCGCCGCCGTCCTCCACCATACCGGAGCGCCTACCAAGACCACGTTGTCCACTGCTAGAGATGGACGTTTCTCATCCACGGCGACGGACCAATAGCCTTGCATCGCGCCCTCTCGCTTCATCGGCGCCGTCGTCCTCTTTGCCGGGGCCGCTCAAACGACCTTATCTTGCACCACAACGGGACTTATCCCCCGATGCACCCGTCTACCGTCGCATATCTGCTTCAACGCCATCGACAGCCATCGCACCCCCGATGCCTACACGACGCCGCAAGAGAGGTGGTACTTCATATCTCCTCAACTTTTTGATCTCAACCAGAAAATAGATCTTAACTTGGTTACTCTACTTTCTTTTCAGCTCTTAGAATTTAGTTCTTAGTTCGAAGCAAATAATGGATGCTAAATATCATTTCTCTGGTTTGCAGCTTCAAATCTGCCATGGCACAACCATAATACGGTTTAATTGATCATGCTTAGGGTTTAATTGATCATGTTGGTTCCGTGGTGGTTTCTTTAATAGAAATCGGAGGGGAAACCCTCTTTTGCTAAAAAAAATATGCTTAGAGTTTCCCCCTTTTATGATCACAATACGATCAGAATACATGCTTTGTGTCCTAATAACACTGCTCCACCCATCAAGCTAAACAAGCTTAGTTGTTCAAATATGAATCTGATATTATTAAAACAGAGTTGTTTAATTGGTCAGCTAAATGTTCCTAAATTAGTTTCGAAAATGCATGTTCGCCGCTCGGGTGTGTATCTCTACAGAGTGCCCACGGTGGGCCGGCCCGCCCTGGGATTTTGGGTCGTCCCAGGCCCCGATTCCCCTATGTTCTGCTGCGCGCTTCCGATCTCTACTCGCCCCCAGCCGCCTGCCTCGCCGGCGACTTGCCGTCCCCGGACGGCATGACTCTAGGAGGAGATGCCGGACTAACAGGAGGCCAGGAGCCGCTCGCCCAACAGCGTCACCGCTGCCCGGGTGCGCCGCCGTGCCTACCTTCCCAGCCCGTTCAGGGCTCAGGCGTGCAACACCCACCAAGCCAACCCGATTTATCCTCAGATACGTCCTCAACACTCAGCAACCACTCCTCATCACCCATTTTCTAATTGATTCATTACTCATTAGGCAGGACTGTCATTAGGGTTTGTCGTGTGCTCAGTGCTACCTACACTTAATGGTTCAGATGTATTTCGGTAATCTTTAGTACCTCTAAAGTTCACAGGGTTTTCAAAATTCCGGCCCTCGGAACAGAAACTAGTCATTTTGGATTGTTGGTCGTAGTGACATTGACCTAGATTACTACCGCAAGCCAGGTTTGTTGACAATTTTACTTGTCTTTCTTACTCATTCGATATAATATCCAACTATTCACGTCGATTAGTTGCAAACAATAAGTGCTAGACAAACTTCTTCATTCAGATTTTGGACGGTCTCTTACTGCAGTTACAATTCTGCATACTTGTCCTAGTAAGCTCACAAGTAAATGATTGATTCACTACATCTATGCTTGCCTTGTCATATTTGTTGTCAATATTCTTTTAGGGTGGACCACCCTGTTTCTAAATACTGGAACCGTAGACATGAGTGAATAGTATTTCTCTATGTGATCTCTTCCATCATGTCTGGGTAACGAACACTGCATTGTATAGAAAGAAAGTGTCATTTCCAGCTTTTACATAGGTTTCGATCTTTTACATGGAATACAATCTGCCTACTTGCTTTGTGTCGCACTACCAACACTCCTCCCTTGAAGCTAAACATTACGCCACTCATAATTGCTTAGTTTATTTGTTCAAATACGAATTTCATATGATTCTAATGTTCCTACTTCAGTTTTGAAATGTGTGCCTGCCTGTTATAGAGACATAAGGGGTTTGTATTTCTGTGTGTGGTCTGGTCAGCACGGTTGGGGAGGTGAACTTTGCATATGCAGGGGTTTATAGGGAGATACTATCCGAGTTGAATCCGCAATGCATTCCATAGATAATCTGACTACTTTTTATGTTTTCATGAATCTCAGGTTCTGAACATCATCATAATGATTATGAGCTTGCGCGCATGAAAAGAATAAAGCAGAACAATGCCATGGCTGTCAAACTTGGCATGGAGGGATTGAAATCAAGTCTGGATGCAATGCAATGCAAACGCTCTCCACGTACAGATTCATGCTCAGAATATGATCCTAACAGTGATTCTGAGCTAGAGGGAGACCTAAGTCAATGTAGCTCCCTAGTGGAGGAGTTAGAGGAAGATGCCCTATCTTATTCACCCATCAAGGTACTTGCTCTAACTTTCCAAGGTTACATTGCTCGCACATATCCTGCAACTGATGCTTTGCATTGCTTCTACTTTGTTGAACTGCCATTAGCTTAGTTTACACATCGTGTATGTGAATACGCCCTGCCTATCCATTTTTAGTACATATTCCATCTGTCATCATACCATATTTATCCATTCAAATGTTGTTCTTGTGTATCAGACGTTCAAAAGTAAGAGGGCGATTGTTGATCACGGAGGAGCACAAGCAAAGTATTTGGAAAAGGTAGTGGCACCTGATAAATCAAATAGCCCATTAGGTGTAGTTGCAATATCACCTCACCCACAAAATACCCCAACTCTAGGAGACTCTAGCCCTACTACACTGGTAATTTCTGATGCCCCAACTCAGCAGACCCCAACTGCAGCAAACAGTATGATTATGCCAGTTGACATAGCACCAGCTGTACGATGCAAAACTCCCATTCCAGCAAAGAGTACACCAAATCCAGTTGCCAAATCCCTTTTCGAACCAGAGAGAGCCCCAATTGCAGCAAATAGGACCCCTGTTCCATTTCTTCCCAGTTTAGAAGACGAATCTTATGTTGTTGTCAGGAACTTTGTGCGCATCTTTCCTTCATGGAAAGATTATACCGCAGACACAGAACAATTTCCAGTCTTCCTCCGCAACTTACGCGTAAGTAATGTACTAATGTTATTCATGGTCATTACTGCATATGTTTCTGCTGACAGAAGACACAAGATTTCATTCTTTTAAATAGGCGAGGAGCAAACTGGATTGTGATGACGAGCAAGGGTTGGTTGCGCTTTTCAAGCACTCGTTGATGAAGTATCGTTCCTACCTGAGGCAAGTGCACTTCGATGCAAGCCTTTGAACGAAATTTCTGTAAAGTCTCCGGTGCTACATTTATCCGATGGTGACTGGAATAATCTTGTTACACATTGGTCTCGGCTGCAGCGTAAGGTACTGTCTATGATATCTCATCACAATTTGAACTACATTTTTGCATTTGCCTTAATGTCTCACTTGTACGAAAACTGTTAGCAGAAGAACATTCGTTCTCAAGGGACCACAAAATCTCGCAACTATACTGCGCACTGCATTGCGCTTGTGAGTACCTCTTGCCCTGTATGACCATACTTACTTTCATAGTTGTTTGATTATGTACCATCACTACACATGTTATGTGACGCCCTGAGACCGATGTGCCAGGTGTCTTCCAGTTATTTGCTGTGGTTCCCTTGTCATTTCTTACGTGTCATGCATCTCATATCATGTCATCATGTGCATTTCATTTGCATACATGTTTGTCTCATGCATCCGAGCATTTTCCCCGTTGTCCGTTTTGCAATCCGGCGCTCCTATGTCATCCGGTGTCCCTTTTTACCTCTTTTCGTGTGTGGGTGTTAAACATTTTCGGATTGGACCGAGACTTGTCTTGCGGCCTTGGTTTACTACCGGTAGACCGCCTGTCAAGTTTCATGTCATTTGGACTTCGTTTGATACTCCAACGGTTAACCGAGGGATCGATAAGTCCTTGTGTGTGTTGCAACCCAACACCCCTCCAAAGTGGCCCAAAACCCACCTAAACCTCCTCCATCATCTCGGTCGTTCGATCACGATCGCGTGGCTGAAAACCGCACCTCATTTGGACTCTCCTAGCTCCCTCTACCTATAAATATGTGTCTCCCTCCGGATTTTTCGCGCAGACGAAACCCTAGATCCAACTCCCTCCGCCGCCGGACATGTCCGTCCGCGCCGGACGTGTCCACCCCCGCCGCCACATCACTCCGGCCAATGAGAGGCCGACACCTCAGCGACGCCGCCTCTCTCCTCCACTCCCAGGCCGCCACCTGTCCACCGCCGCCGTCCCCGCGCCGTCGGGCTCGCGGAGCCCATCTCCGGCCCGCCCCGGGCCGCGCCAGGCCCGAGGAGACCCGTGCCTCGCCGCCTCGCCGGATCTTCGCCGGCGCTTTGCCGGAGTTCGCCTCCGCTGCCAGTGTCTCTCCGCCGCCCTCGTCTTCCCGCCGGCATCCCGCAGCATCGCCGCCCTTCCGGTGAGCCCACGCCGCCCCGGCCTTCTCCTCCCTCTCCCTTCGTTCTGCTCTTTCCCTCACGATCTCTCTCTCCCTTGGTACCAGACCGCAGGAGACACCGCCCTCGCCGGATTCGTCGCCTCCAACCCCTCGTCGCCGCCACGGATCCATTCCCGGCCATCTCGAGCGTCGCCGGAGCCCCACGACGCCATTGCCATGGGTCTTCTTCCACCTCCCGACCTGGACAACCCCGTCCAATCCCGTCCTGGATCCGGCAAGCCAAACAGGTCTGCTGAACCGTCCGATCCCATTTTCCCGCGAGGTGGTTATTTTTCTCTAAGTCCCAGGAATTCTTATGTCATATGCCTCTGTTCAACATGCCATAACTTCTTGCTCGGTGCTCCGTTTCACGTGCACGATATATCAAAATGTTCACCTTGACGAGTACATCATTTCTTCTCATTGCATCATTTCGATTTGAGCTCATCTTGATGCCCGAAATGCTGTTGGAAGAGGGCTATGTGATGATTATGTCCGATCTGTTTCAGCAAATGCACTTTTGTCATTTTTGCCATGATTAATGTGTGCATGCTATGATCCTGAGCTCTACATGTGTTTTGTAGAATGTCATGCCATCTTTACAGGGGTGTATGCCATGTATTTTTGTGATCTATGTGGTGACTAGCACAAGCATGCAAAGTAGCTTACTCAATGATTCTGATTTCAGGGACTTAGAATTTCACTAAGTCCTTGTCCTGTTATTGTTTTTATGCCTTGTTCATGTTGTTTCCTAGTGATCCGTGCCTCTTTTGAGGATGATCAGTAAGGATGTTTTGTTAATATTGTGGTCCTATATCCATCCATGTCTTTGTTTGCATTTAAGGAGCACCCTAGCTTGAGTCAATCGAGCTCTACTTTTGCTATAAAATGTTCCTGGCAGATTGTGAACATGTTTTGCAATTTTGTCAAGCTTGTTGTAGTTGATCCGTGCATGCTATATTGTTGTTCTTGCCATGTATAGCTTCTATGCCATGTCTATTTTCTGGGTGTATGCTTAGTGTGTCATGCAATGCCTCTTAGTGAGTGCATCGAGCTCGTAAACATGCCTAGTCGTTAACTGTTTTGCCATGCTCCAGTTTTTCACTAAGTCTGAATCTGTTTGTGTTTTTGCTATGTTCACATTCTTGCAATTGTATTATCTGATCTCTTTTGGCTCATGGTCACTAAGGGACTTTTGTTATATGCTTAAAGTAGCTTCATGCTGTGCCTTGCTTTGCCATGATATGTTCCTGTAGCATGTAGTTATCGTGCTCTAAACATTGCTTCCTGATGATAAATTCCTGACATGCTGATAATTTCACATAGTCCGAAACCAGTAATCATTTGCACTTTTTCCATGCTTGTTTAAGCTTGCTAATGAGTGAATTAGCCGTAGCTCAGTGTTCATCTTTTGTCAAGCATCATGAGTGGATCCCTTCCATGTATTTTGTTTCCATGTTTGAGTGATGTAGCATATTTATCTTGATGCATTTAGAAGGCTACTTGCTGTTAATCGCAGACCGGTGCCATATTTGTTTTGCTTGCCATTTCCAAACCATGCATCCGATTCCGGTGTTCTTTATATCGATTTCGACCGAAATCACCTCACCTTTCCAGTGGCACTCTTGGTTTTCCAAGTTGAGGCCAGGTTCAATCGTTCCTTTCGAAATCATGCATATGCATCACATACCGCATCTCACATATCATATCATGTTCGTGTGTTGGTTGTTTACTATGTTGTGTGCTTCTTTCCGGTGTTGCTTCTTCGGGTTAGTTCCGATAACGTCGCATTTGTGAGGATCCATTTGAATACGTCCGTTTGTCTTCTTCATGGACTCGTTCTTCTTCCTTGCGGGATCTCAGGCAAGATGACCATACCCTCGAAATCACTTCTATCTTTGCTTGCTAGATGCTCGCTCTTTTGCTATGCCTATGTTGCGATACCTACCACTTGCTATATCATGCCTCCCATATTGTTAAGCCAAGCCTCTAACCCACCTTGTCCTAGCAAATAGTTGTTTGGCTATGTTACCGCTTTCGCTCAGCCCCTCTTATAGCGTTGTTAGTTGCAGGTGAAGATTGGAGTTCGTTCCTTGTTGGAACATGGATATTTTGTTAGGATATCACAATATCTCTTATTTAATTAATGCATCTATATACTTGGTAAAGGGTGGAAGGCTCGGTGTTATGTTCCCAGATTTTGCGTTCCTTACACGGTTGGGTTATAATGGGAACCCCTTGAAAGTTCACCTTGAATAAAACTCCTCCAGCAAGGCCCAACATTGGTTTTACCATTTGCCACCTAGCCTTTTCTTTCCCTTGGGTGGGCCAGCTCAAGGGTCATCTTTATTTAACCCCCCCGGGCCAGTGCTTCTCTAAGTGTTGGTCCAACTGAGCGATGTCTGGAGCTACCAGGGGCAACTCTGGGCTGGCCCACCCGACGTCTTGCTCATCCGGTGTGCCCTGAGAACGAGATATGTATAGCTCCTATTGGGATTTGTCAGCACATCTGGGTGGCTTTGCTGGACTTGTTTTACCATTGTCGAGGATGTCTTGTAACCGAGATGCCGAGTCCGACCGGATTGTCTTGGGAGAAGGAATATCCTTCATTGACCGTGAGAGCTTGTGATGGGCTAAGTTGGGACACCCCTGCAGGGATTTGAACTTTCGAAAGCCGTGCCCACGGTTATGGGAAGATGGGAATTTGTTAATGTCCAGTTGTAGAAAACATGAAGTTTATCTTAATTAAAATACATCAACCGCGTGTGTAACCGTGATGGTCTCTTCTCGGCGGAGTCCGGGAAGTGAACACGGTGTTGGAGTTATGCTTGACGTAGGTTGTTCTAGGATCACTTCTTGATCATAGTTGTTCGACCGTGCTTTTGCCTTCTCTTCTCGCTATCATTTTGCGTATGTTAGCCACCATATATGCTAGTCACTTGCTGCAGCTCCACATCATACCTTTTTCCCCACCTATAAGCTTAAATAGTCTTGATCGCGAGGGTGTGAGATTGCTGAGTCCCCGTGACTCACAGATACTTCCAAAACCAGCTTGTGGGTGTTGATGATATCGTGCAGGTGATGCAACCAAGCTCAGGAGGAGCTCGATGAAGATCGTGTTTGTTATGTTTTTTCCGTTTCCAGTTGATCAGTAGTGGAGCCCAGTTGGGACGATCGGGGATCTATGTAGCATTTGGGGTAGTCTTCTTTCATTTTGGTCCCGTAGTCGGACCTTGATTGTATCTGGATGATGTAATGCTTTATTCATGTATTGTGTGAAGTGGCTATTGTAAGCCAACTATATATCTCTTTCCCTTATGTATTACATGGGTTGTGTGAAGATTACCTCACTTGCGACATTGCTTTCAATGCGGTTATACCTCTAAGTCATGCTTCGACACGTGGGAGATATAGCCGCATCGAGGGCGTTATAAGTTGGTAATCAGAGCCTTCCCCGACTTAGGATCCCCCTTGCTTGATCAAATCGCTGGCGTTGTTGAGTCTAGAAAAATGTTTTGAGTCATTTAGGAATTATATATCGGAGAGTAGGACTTCTTTTTACTCCTCAGTCCCTTCGTCGCTCTAGATGCTCGCTCTTTTGCTATGCCTATGCTGCGATACCTACCACTTGCTATATCATGCCTCCCATATTGTTAAGCCAAGCCTCTAACCCACCTTGTCCTAGCAAACCGTTGTTTGGCTATGTTACCGCTTTCGCCTAGCCCCTCTTATAGCGTTGTTAGTTGCAGGTGAAGATTGGAGTTCGTTCCTTGTTGGAACATGTATATTTTGTTGGGATATCACAATATCTCTTATTTAATTAGTGCATCTATATACTTTGTAAATGGTGGAAGGCTCGGCCTTATGCCTGGTGTTTTGTTCCACTCTTGCCGCCCTAGTTTCCATCATATCGGTGTTATGTTCCCGGATTTTGCGTTCCTTACACGGTCGGGTTATAATGGGAACCCCTTGACAGTTTGCCTTGAGTAAAACTCCTCCAGCAAGGCCCAACATTGGTTTTACCATTTGCCACCTAGCCTTTTCTTTCCCTTGGGTCGGCCGGCTCAAGGGTCATCTTTATTTAACCCCCCCGGGCCAGTGCTTCTCTAAGTGTTGGTCCAACTTTGTGATGTCCGGAGCTACCAGGGGAAACTCCGGGCTGGCCCACCCGACGTCTTGCTCATCCGGTGTGCCCTGAGAACGAGATATGTGCAGCTCCTATCGGGATTTATCAGCACATCTGGGTGGCTTTGTTGAACTTGTTTTACCATTGTCGAGGATGTCTTGTAACCGGGATGCCGAGTCTGATCGGATTGTCTTGGGAGAAGGAATATCCTTCGTTGACCGTGAGAGCTTATGATGGGCTAAGTTGGGACACCCCTGCAGGGATTTGAACTTCTGAAAGCCGTGCCCGCGGTTATGGGCAGATGGGAATTTGTTAATGTCCGGTTGTAGAAAACCTGAAGTTTATCTTAATTAAAATACATCAACCGCGTGTGTAACCGTGATGGTCTCTTCTCGGCGGAGTCCGGGAAGTGAACATGGTGTTGGAGTTATGCTTGACATAGGTTGTTCTAGGATCACTTCTTGATCATAGTTGTTCGACCGTGCTTTTGCCTTCTCTTCTCGCTCTCATTTTTCATATGTTAGCCACCATATATGCTAGTCACTTGCTGCAGCTCCACATCATACCTTTTAACCCACCTATAACCTTAAATAGTCTTGATCGCGAGGGTGTGAGATTGTTGAGTCCCTGTGACTCACAGATACTTCCAAAACCAGCTTGCAGGTGTCGATGATATCGTGCAGGTGACGCAACCAAGCTCAGGAGGAGCTCGATGAAGATCGTGTTCGTTATGTTGTTTCCGTTTCTAGTTGATCAATAGTGGAGCCCAGTTGGGACGACCGGGGATCTGTGTAGCATTTAGGGTAGTCTTCTTTCATTTTGGTTCCGTAGTCGGACCTTGATTGTATCTAGATGATGTAATGTATTCATGTATTGTGTCAAGTGGCGATTGTAAGCCAACTATGTATCTCTTTCCCTTATGTATTACATGGGTTGTGTGAAGATTACCTCACTTGCGACATTGCTTTCAATGCGGTTATGCCTCTAAGTCGTGCTTCGACACGTGGGAGATATAGCCGCATCGAGCGCGTTATATGTTAGCCTCGTAATCGTCCATTTGGTGGACATTATAATATCTGTATGGACTCTTACATAAATTTAGAATCAACCCAATTCTTTTGAAGAGGTTTAGCTCTGCAGTCCTCTTGTAAGGACTGAACATGGTCTATCACTGTACTTACATTAACAGCTACTCCCTCCGTCCCATAATATAAGACCGTTTTGTACAGTACACCAGTGTTCAAAACACTCTTGTATTATGGAAAGAGGGATTGGTTCATTTTGTATCATTCTGCATCTTATCTCCCTCGCCCACCATTTACTAAAAAAGATCAGATCTATATTTAATCTTACCAACAAGTAGAATACATAGACAATGTCAGTGCAGAAGTGTAGCCCATTGCTCTTGTCAGTACATTTTGTCCTATAACGCTTGTACTTCCAGGGATTGGTAGTTGATTATGTAGCATCAATCTGCATCTTATCTTCATTATCCCCTATCCCTTCCAGTATTGTCATATCTATAATTACTCTCTACAAAATGTAGAGTACAGGCAATGCTTATGAAGAAGATTCTATGCTGAAATTCTTGAGTTATCCTTCCCTTGACATGGAGAAGGGCATTATAAAGCCGGTGTAACTGTTAATGTAAGTCAGTCCTTCTAAAGCCTTTATCCTCAACTGCTGTTTAATTTGCTCATACTCCCTATCATTTACTGCTGTTTAGTTTGCCGTTTCTACCAAAATGCATGTTCGTAAGAACCGTAAGTTCTAAGTTTTACTTGTAAAACCAAATTCCTTATTCATACCATGCACATTACTTAATACTCCCTATATGTATGCTTGTTTTTGTGGATCTATAATCTAGTGTGTGGTGAAGCAGCCCACGTTTGCACCTTGTCATCTCCTGTTTTATCTTACTAATGTGGATCATGATATGAACAACATGCCATGCACATTATCCAAAATAGATACAATGATTTTCTTTGCCCTTCATCTATGCTTGTTATGTTGACATGGTAATCCAGTAGTGTGGTGAAGCTCCCCACATTATGAACAATGCCAAATTATGCTATTGATATTTTGAACTTACTCTTTATTTTCTAATTTGAAATTGGATAGAATTGACAGAACAGTTATCATCTTTGTTTATACACGTGCAAAACATGTCATCTCTCTGCTTTGTTTCAGGGTGATATGCCTGATGGCATGCACAAGTTTGTTGAAGGCTGTGAGACAAAACCAACCTATATTGCAGCAAACAAGGCAAAACATCTTGAAGATAGCGAGACAACCCCAAAGTCTTGTCTTGATGCAGTGTTCAAGTTACTTGAGACTAACAGTCAGATAAGCTCACATAATTCGTTGTCTAAATCAGTTCGACTTCTTCAGTCCCAAGTTCTAGCAGAAAGGCATTCTGCAACTCAACTTTGACTTGAAGTCCTATCTCTAAGAAAGATTGCGGAGAACATCAATGAGAACCTCATTGCTAAATAGCTACACCTGGAAGCTATGATCGACATGCTAGGCCGGTCTCACAGCCTTCCTCAGCAGCTTGCGCAGTAGTTCCCCGGCAAGGCTAACCTTTCTTGAACTGTCTTGGAACTGGTCTCGGTTCAGAATTATTTTGTTACGCTGCAATGGTGCCCAGTTTTTGTAATCTGCATCTTCGTTGCGCTTTATGATCACTGGTGGCGAACTTCGATGCCCAGTGGATGTAATATGCCTTAAATCCTTTATTGTATAGTATAGGTTTATTCTTAGTTACTATGTCGTAATTTCTTTATTGTATAGAGTAGGTTTGTTCTTAATTCCTGTAAGTGCATCTACTGCCACCCCTAGTTGGTTTTGGAGTATTGACGACAAACCTAGTTGAGGGACTAATGTGTTTGTGAGAATTGCAGGATAACACAGGTAGAAGTCCCTCATTGATTCGGTTTTCCTACCAGAGATGACCCCTAAAAATGTATGAAGACATTGATGTCAAAGGTGGTATATGAAGATATTCACATTGAAGACTATGACAAGAGAAGACATCGCATGAAGCCTATGGAGCTCGAAGACTTAGATCTTTCGTAGTTCTTTTTCTTCTTTGTTGAGTCATAGGAACCACCGTACTGTTAAGTGGGGTCCAAGAGAACCAGTCAGAATGACTGAAGTGATGCCTAACCAAAACCTATGTCTTCGAGTGAAGACTATGAGAGCGAATCTTGTCCAGAGTCGGACAAGTCAGCTTTGCTTGTAGCCCAAGTAAAGTTGCCATGTGAGTTTGAAATCTGACCGTTGGAACACGTGTCAGTTCCTTAGTGACCCAGGGTCATTTTGGACAAATCAGGTTGGGTTGCCTAGTGGCTATAAATAGCCCACCCCCTACAACCATAAATGGTGGGCTGCTCAGAGTTAGTATACGGCTTTTGTCGTTTGAGAGCAACCCACCTCGAAGCCTTTGAGAGAGAATTCCTTGCGAGGATAAAGCCCTAACCACCCAGAGCCAAAGAGAATTAGGCATCACTTAAGTCTTCTTGTCTATGTGATCTGAAGACTTATTACACTTGAGGACTGTGAATCCTCCAGCCGGTTAGGCGTCACGTTCTGAGCATCCAAGAGACATTGTGGATTGCCGGTGAACAAAGTCTGTGAAGGTTTGGGAGTCTACCTTGAAGACTTACCAGAGTGATTGGGCGAGGTCTGTGTGACCTTAGCTCAAGGGGAATACAGTGAGGACTGGGTGTCCTGAGTTGCGTGTTCAGGACTGGGTGTCCGGGACTGTGTGTCCTCAGGTTTAAATACCTAGCCGCCCTAACCAGACGTACAGTTGTCACAACAACTGGTACTGGTCCAACAAATCATTGTCTTCAACGTGTCACTGGTTTCATCCTTTCCTTCCCTTTACTTACTGTTGGTCCTTGTGAAGTCATTGTATGATTGCACTATCTTTTATCTTCACTGAGTGACTGCGTGTTCTGTCTGGCTTCATAATATCTTCCTACCTGATCCTTACTACATTGCTGCTATTAGTCATTGTGCTTTCACTCCATTGAATACTTGACTATGGTTTGCCTAGTGTAGTCTACCTTCCGCTGCATGGTAATAGGTTTATTTCTATCGTTTGTCTTCATAACTTCCATGTTTTGAAGACTTTCATAAAAATCGCCTATTCACCCCCCTCTAGTCGATGTAACGCACTTTCAATTGGTATCAGAGCAAGGTACTCCCTTGTTCTGTGTGATTCGATTTAACCACCTGGAGTTTTAGCTATGTCGACTGCAGGGATAATCAAAGTCTCCGTTGCATGCCCTGTCTTCGATGGAACTGAATATCCCTACTGGAAGAATAAGATGCGCATGCATCTTGAAGCCATTGACGTCGACCTATGGTATGTCGTCAAGAACGGCGTTCCCAAAGCTGGAGAAGGTGTCACTGCTGCTGACGTCAAGAAGTTCGTTCAACTGGACTCTACTGCCAAGAATATCATCTGTGGTCATGTGACCAAAGGACAGTATGGTCGCGTGAGTGCTTTGGAAACATCTAAGCTAGTCTGGGACTGGCTCTGCAAGGTCAACAAAGGCGTCTCAACCCAGAGAGATCAGAGAATCAGTGTCCTTTGCAACCTCTTCAACCGCTTCAAGAGAATTGACAATGAGAATGTCCAGCTCACGTTTGATCGACTCACTGACATCACGAATGAGCTTCAAGCCCTTGGCGCTACTGAGATCACCAAGCATGAAGTCGTCAAGACACTACTGAGATCACTTGACAGTTTGTTTGACACCCTAGCCCTGATGATTCAAGAACGTCCTGATTTCAAGACACTCGATCCGTCTGACATACTTGAGAGGCTCAACACACATGAGTTTCAGCTTTCTGAGAAAAGATATATCTACGGTCCAAACTATGGGCGAACTCGTGCCTTGAAGGCAAAAGCTGTCTCCTCATCTAAAGAAGAATCTGACAGCAGTTCTGATGATCCTGAAGACATTGGAAGGGAACTTTCTATGCTTGTGAAGAAGTTCCAAAAATTCACCAAGAAGAAAGGCTTCAGAAAGTCTTCCCGATCAAGCTCAAGGAATGATGAAGCTTCTGCTCATGACTACAAGAAGAAAACATGTCACAAGTGCAAGAAACCTGGCCACTTCATCTCTGAGTGTCCGCACTGGGACAATGAGAACAAAAATAAGAAGAAGAGCAAGGAATATGACTCTGACGACAAGAAGAAGAAGAAGAAATACTCAAAGTCTTCTTCCATGTCTTCTTCAAAGTCTTCATCACACAAGAAGAGCTCATCTGGCAAGGCACGTGCGTTTGTTGGCAAGGAAATGGATTCAGAGGAGGAGTCCGCTTCTAAGGAGGCGGAGGTGGAGTCTAAGGAGGAGTCCGATTCTGGCGTCGCAAGTCTGGCTACAGCATATGTTGCCAAGTCCATCTTCAACACTGAAGACAATGACCTCATCACCGACACCGATGCAAATGACAAGGACTACTCCGCTCCTACCTACTGCTTCATGCCACGCGGTGCCAAGGTAAACACACGCACTACTCACTATCAAACATCTAGTGACGATGACTCTGATTGTGATTCAAAACCCAGCTACAAAACACTTGCTAAAATTGCAACTGAACAACAGAAAGCCATGGAACATATTCAAAAACTATTAGACAAAAGTGATGATCTGTTAGGCGCTGAAATGACTCGATCTGAGTCCTTAATTGAAGACATAGAAAATCTTCACATTAAGTATGAGGAACTTGAAAGTCGTCATGAAACACTCTCAACAACTCATGAAAAGCTTTCCTATGATTATCTTCAAAGGAAGCAAGATCTTGAGAAATTGAGAGCAGCTCATGAAGATCTTCAAAAGGAAAATGAGTCACTTCGCGCCAAACAGATCAGTTCCGCTCAGGAAGGATTTGAACCACCATGTCTTAAATGCATTGAGCGTGATAATACTACTTTTGTTGCTGAATGTTCTACTGCTGCTACTGTTGCAATATCTTGAACTGCTGATGTGGAAACTAACCCCTCTGCTGAGGATACCACTGCTATTGCTGATGAGAATGCTAGGTTGAAGACATTGCTTGAAACAGGGATGTACATAAGTCTTAAAGGGCATCAGACAGTATGTGATGTCCTCAAAAAGCAGATCTTGAACCGAAACCCGAGGAAAGAGGGTGTTGGGTTCGTAAGGAAAATGAATGCTGATGGCTCTTACTGGAAACCTGAGCAGTACCCCAAAACCACATGGGTTGCTGCAAAGGAATCTTTAGCAGATCCATCCACTCTGTCTGGCTTCACTTGTGCAAACCCCATTGTCATTGATGAATCCTTTGATGCAAACTATAAACTGTTTAAGAATCAGAATGGTGAAGTGTTTGCCAGGTACATTGGTACTAACTGCAGGAATGGACCGCCTATGAAGAAGATCTGGGTTCCGAAAAAGTGTCTGGAGAATCTTCCTGTGAATGTCATCATGACACCACACGTGAAGAAGACAAACCCTAGACCACAGGCTTCATACGGTCCAAAGGCTTCATACAGACAGAGGACTCACCTGAGTCGCACTAACGCAAATGTTTTGCAGAGAAACCATACTCAGGCCTATGAATATGAGCGCGGTTCATCAAACCGCCATGTTCATAAGACCAAGAACTATTTCTGCTTATTCTTATGAATACTATTGTCCGCCTACCAGACTTTTTGCTAGGGCTCCAAAGCCAAAGTTCTTAGACGCTGCACTTAGACTTATTGCTTCTAAGCCACCCTTGAAGATGTGGGTGGCTAAGAAAGCTTAACTCTCTTTTGCAGGGAAAGGTCTCCAGCAGAAAACCAAAATTGTCTGACGCTATTGCTGGGGACCTTAAACATCTTGTAGGGCGCAAGATCAAATGCCCGAATGGTTTTACTATGTACTTCGTTCCTGAATCGCTTGCTACTCTCCCTATTAGTCCTAATCTGGATCTAAGCTTTCATAACCCACTGGTTCGTCAAATGTTTTTGCTTCACAATTCTCTTCGTGAAGCCTATCCCCCTAACTGCACTATAGGGTACGACACCAGCGTCTTCAGAATGGATTATTGATAGTGGGTGTACCAATTACATGACTGGCAAAAGAAGCCTTCTTATGGACTCAACCTTACGTCCATCCGACAAGAGTCACATCACATTTGCTGACACTGGTAGAAGTAAGGTATTGGGCCTAGGTAGAGTTGCAAGCTCAAAGGATCAACACATGGATAAAGTCATGTTTGTTGAATCCCTTGGCTTCAACTTAATGTCTGTCTCAATGCTTTGCGATTTGAACATGATTGTAATATTTGGAAAATATCGCTGCCTTGTACTAATGGAATCTGACAAGTCTCTAGTGTTTGAAGGGTATCGGAAAGATGATTTGTACGTGGTAGATTTCTCGGCAAGACCACAGCTTGCCGTATGTCTTCTAGCAAAAGCTTCAGAATGCTGGCTCTGGCATCGGAGGCTAGGGCATGCTGGCATGAGGAACCTCCACACCCTTGCAAAGAAGAAGCATGTCATAGGCATCGAGGGCGTCAAGTTCAAGAAAGATCATTTATGTGGTGCCTGTGAAGCAGGAAAGATGACGAGGGCCAAACATCCCTCGAAGACAATCATGACAACTACTCGACCCTTCGAACTGCTCCACATGGATCTATTCGGTCCCACTCATTACTCAACTCTTACTACTACTGCTTGTCTCTATGGCTTTGTCAGTGTTGATGATTATTCTAGATATACTTGGGTGCACATAATCCTCTACAAGACTGAAGTGCAGGATGTCTTCAGACGCTTCGCCAATCGAGCAATGAACAACTATGGCGCCAAGATAAAGCACATCAGAAGTGACAATGACACTGAATTCAAGAACACCGGCCTTGATACATATCTTGATACCTTGGGCATCACACATGAATTCTCAGCCCCGTACACGCCACAGCAGAATGGCGTCGTCGAACGCAAGGACAGAACACTCATTGAGATGGCCCGGACGATGCTTGATGAATACAAGACTCCAAGAAAATTCTGGCCTGAAGCCATTGATACTGCATGCCATACAATCAATCGTGTTTATCTTCACAAGCTTCTGAACAAGACATCTTATGAGATCCTTACTGGCAAGAAGCCAAATGTCAGTTACTTCGGAGTATTTGGCGCCAGGTGCTGGATCAAGGATCCACATCACACTTCAAAGTTTGCACCAAAAGCACATGAGGGTTTTATGCTTGGATATGGAAAGGATTCGCACTCCTATAGAGTCTTCAATCTCTTTCATTATAAAGTGGTTGAAATAGTGGATGTGCGGTTTGATGAGACTAACGGTTCACAAAGAGAGCACCTCCAAATGTGCTAGATGAAGTTCCATCCAGCGAATCAATCAAGCTTATGGGAACCGGAGAAATCATACCCTCTGAAGCTCAACCTGAAGAGGAACTTATCATCTCCGCACCTGATCAACCTGAAGACAATGCTCAGCCTGAAGACAATCCCACTAATAATGACAATGATCAGCAAGAGCAAAACCTTCGCCCGGTACATCCTCGTGTTGCCAATGAAGTGCAGATTGAGAGAATAATTGACAACATCAAGGCACCCGGTCCGCTCACTCGATCAAGGGCAACTCATCTAGCAAATTTCTGTGGGCACTTCGCATTCGTCTCAATTACAGAACCCAAGAAAGTTGAAGAAGCCTTCATGGAACCTGAATGGATTCAAGCTATGCAAGAAGAGCTTCAACAGTTTGAGCTGAATAATGTATGGGAACTGGTTAAGCGTCCTGATCCTCGGAAGCACAAAATAATAGGCACCAAATGGATATACCGCAACAAGCAAGATGAGCATGGTCAAGTTGTCAAAAACAAAGCTCGTCTCGTTGCTCAAGGATATATTCAAGTGGAAGGCATTGACTTCGATGAAACATTTGCTCCTGTGGCTAGACTTGAAGCCATACACATACTGCTGGCCTATGCAAATCATCATAATATACTTCTATATCAAATGGATGTGAAAAGCGCCTTTCTCAATGGCAAGATTGAAGAAGAAGTATATGTTGCACAACCGCCTGGCTTTGAAGATCCAAAACATCCTGACATGGTATACAAGCTCAACAAGGCACTGTATGGCCTCAAACAAGCCCCTCGGGCCTGGTATGACACACTCAAATACTTCCTGAAGAGCAAAGGCTTCATACCTGGTTCCCTCGACCCCACTCTCTTCACGAGGACATATGATGGTGAACTGTTTGTGTGCCAAATATATGTGGATGACATTATCTTTGGCTGCACCAATCAGAAGTACAGTGAAGAGTTTGGATATATGATGCAAGAGCAATATCAGATGTCCATGATGGGAGAGCTGAAGTTCTTCCTCGGTCTTCAAATACGACAGCAACGCAACGGCATCTTCATATCTCAAGAGAAGTATCTCAAAGATTGCCTGAAGAAGTTCGGTATGCAAGACTGCAAAGGCTTCACGACGCCAATGCCAGCCAAGCATCATCTGGGTCCTGACGACAATGGTAAAGAGTTTGACCAAAAGGTATACCGCTCCATGATTGGTTCTTTGCTTTATCTATGTGCATCTAGGCCAGATATTATGCTTAGTGTTTGCATGTGTGCTCGATTCCAAGCGACACCAAAGGAGTCGCATCACTTAGATGTGAAGCGAATTCTTCGATATTTGGCTCACACCCCAACTCTAGGATTATGGTATCCAAAGGGCTCAGAGTTTGATCTGGTTGGATTCTCGGATGCTGATTATGCTGGTGACAAAGTGGATCACAAGTCTACATCAGGCACATGTCACTTTCTGGGACGATCACTTGTATGTTGGTCTTCAAAGAAGCAGAACTGTGTATCTCTCTCCACTGCTGAATCTGAATACATTGCTGCTGGATCTTGCTGCACTCAGCTTCTGTGGATGAAGCAAACACTCAAGGACTATGGCATTCATCTGAAGCAAGCACCACTCTACTGCGACAACAAAAGCGCCATCAAGATTGCCAACAACCTAGTTCAGCACTCGAAGACAAAGCACATTGAAATTCGTCATCACTTTCTCAGAGATCATGTTGTGAAGGAAGATATTGATATCATACACGTCAACACTGAAGAGCAATTGGTAGATATCTTCACCAAGCCCTTGGATGAGAAGAGATTTTGCAAGTTACGGCGTGAGCTAAATATCTTGGAATCCTCAAATGTCCTATGACCAGGCACACATCCTAACACTTATGAATATTGATGACTTAGATGTGCAACACACGAAGTAAAGTATATCTTCAATCAATGAAGACATACATTCTAAGTGTGAATACATTAATGTGGAATTTGACTTCAGAGCGCCACGATAATTGTGCGCTGTGTCTGGGTCTAATACTTCCTATACGGTGGGTAACGCCACCACCAAAGGTTCTGTTTGAAGTGTTTCACTCATGGCGTTACATTTGCCATGTCTTCACATTTGGTTTGGCTTCAATCTCAACATGTCTTCATGATTATCTTCACTATGTTGAATATATATATATATATATACTAGTGTTCTGTCCTCTACAACATTCACTTATAGCTATGTCTTCTTGTTGAATCTTTTGAACTAAGTGAATGTGATCGGACCCTAACCTCTCTATGCTTTCTATCTCAAACTCTATCTCTCCAGATCATATGCATTCTATTGAAACTGTCGAATGTCTTCTCTGCGTCCTTGTCAGCAGAAGATACAGAGACAAACATTAAGTCCGTTTTCAATGCTCATTCCTCCACCTGAAACCCGGAGAAGTGGGAACGACCACCCGACAATCTAGGCGTGCGTGGGACGTGGAACAACCCTCGATATGCTGCATGATGGCCACGTGTTCCTCAGATGTGAATCGCCAGGGGCACCTATGTAATAACGCAGTGCCGCCCCTGTACCTATAAATACACACCTCACAGCAGTCATTATCTCTTCTTCCACTCTCGCATGAACCCTAGCGCCACCGCTAGCCCTCGACGACGCCGGCGACGAAGCGCTTCGCTGCCGCAACCTCTCCGATGCCGTCTTCACGCCGACCACGGACATCTTCTTCTCCGCCGTCGCCGTAGGTGTCCTCCGTCGCCAAGTTAGGGCACGGACGATCGAACTGCTCGGCCTGCTCTTCCACTCCGTCTAGTAGTTCTTTGTGTGGTAAATAAAACTTCCTTTTTTCAGCCCCTTTGATCCTATAGCTTTATCACTTTCTACCACAAGCAGTTTCTATTCACACAAGTTGGATCTCCTTCATACCGCATCTCATAACATGCCTAGTATATTCACTTATGCTTCACAAAGTAGTTAGATTCCTCACTTGTACTGATCCGTGGATTCGTACAAATTTGGAACCAACTCCTTATCTATGAGTGAATATCTTCGCACGATGAGGACAATGTCTTCTAAACTGATTTACCTTCAAAATCTTCTGAGAATGCATATGACCTCTTCCCCTTCCCTCGCACCTTAATGCTGTCACAGGTACATGTCCGGGGGGGAATCCCTTGGTTCTCATAGTCCGCATTCATTTGCAGAATTCTTACAGCATCACATAAATTCTCCCGAAGCCAGTTCCTGTCTATCCAGCAAGCGAAAACCTTTGAAGCCTTTGAACGTATTGAAGCCTTTCAGTTTAAAGTTCATGGCTTCAGAGAAATCAGCAAGGAAGGGTGGCAGAAAGCGTCGAGGAGAAACATCAAGAGATCTGCCCGATGACCTCTTAGAGCTGTACAAGACAGATCCTGAAGAGGATTACAATCAGCGCAAGACACGAATCCAATGGATTCGACGCTATTGGGCAGAACAGTGGTTCAAGTACAGATTTGTGACAAAGGAATATGCTGAAAAGAATGCCATCAAACGACCATGGGGAGACATCCTCTACAAAAATCTTCAACCCAGGACCAGAGATGAAGCCATTGAACAAGGCTTCTATCCCTGCATGGTCCGTGGACCACAGCCTGCAGATGCTGACCCATCGTCCCTGCTATGGTGTCGTGACGACAATCTGTTTAAGCGCAACTTCCAGTTTGCCCAGAACTCAGCGAAGCAGAACAAGAAGTCTTTGGGATTAGATTTCAACCCTGGTCCCTCTGCTCCCCGCGCCGATGGAACTCGTGAAGCTGAACCCAATCTTCTTGGGCCCTTCTACAACTTGGAAGGTCTCATCACTCACATCGTGGTTCAAGGGACAGCCGTGAATGAGCCTGCAGATGACGCTGAATCAAATGAAGCACCTACAGCGCCGAAGCCAAAGAAGCTGAAGCAGCCAAAAGCTTCAAAGCCGGCCTCTGCACCAAAAATCTCATGGGCGAAGCCACTGGCAACTGCACCTCCTGAAGATAGTGTGCAGTCTGAAGATTTGTCACGCATCTCCAAGCCCCAGAAGGTCAAGATGCCTCTGCCACACACCGGCCAAGAGCTGACAGCTACTGCCATTCTGCGCAACGATGCCATTGATCTGTCAAGTGATGAAGATCTTGCAGATGACGCTCTTGAGGAACTCATCAAGAGCAAAGAAGAAGCAGAAATCTTCAATGATCTGCCTCTCTTTGACGTGACAATCATCCACAACTTCATTGATGAGTGGTTTGACACGCCAAACATCAGCTTCGAAGATCGGCAATTACCCATTGGCCTTAGTGTCGCCTTTCATGGCGCCATTGCTTCAGAGCTAGCTCTCGCTCAGCGCATCGTCGAACTGAAGCAAAAGATTGACTATGAAAAGGCTCAGTTCAAGAAGCATATGGCCAAGCTCAGCATGCAAGAGGTGAAAAACTTCAAGATTATGTTGCACGAGCTCAAAGAAGCCTTTCTCAAGAAACGCGCAGAAGCTCAGGGTTCTCGGGAGCGCATGAAGAGCCTAGCTGACAAGTGTGTGCAAGGCTACAATGAGGCTGAGAAGCGCAAGGCCCTTGGGCGTCTGGGCATTGATCCCAGAATGGCTGCTAAGCAGAAGAAGAAGCCCATTGTGGCCGAACCTCTCACACCAAGGCAGGAAGCAGGTCCCATTGTCTTCCCAACTAGCATGACTGGCTCGAAGCCAAAAGCCTGGTCAACCGCTTCAGAGCTGAAGAAGACGAGGACTGCTGAGGCTGAAGCCATGAAGAGGAAACATCCTAAAGCCTCTCCTACTGCCCCCTCCAAGAAGAAGAGGAAGACCAAGAAAGAACGGGCTGCTCCCACAGAGCCTTTGATTGTTGAACCCATTTCCATGGTTCGTCCTGACGCTGAACGCCAACTGACAATCCATGAGCCTGCTTTCACAGAGGCTCATGAAGCTGAAGACTTTCCAGCAGCTAATCCCATCGCTGCTGAAGACATTGGTCACCATGACCATGTTGAAGATGATGCAGTCCTTCCTCAGCTCGAGCACCTACAGGTATCATCGCCTGTGCTAACGCACAGCGAACTCATCAGCATTGGTCGTCCTCTGACGCCAATTGCTCAGGATGCTTCATGGGCTGATCGCCCACAAGAGGAAGAAGACTTTGAGGCCCAGCCAACACCAACTCCACAAGCGTCGCCTGCGTTGCGCAGGCTTCGCAAAGGACCAAGGCCTCCAGTCTCTGCGTCTGAAGCTGAAGCTGCTGAAGACATTCTGGCTGCATCAGCCGATGAAGAAGAAGCCCCACAAGCTGCTACTCCCCTGTCCCACCAAGAAGCGGTTCTCGAGGAGAACATTACTGTGACCGACCCTCCAGCTCGTCAAGTGGAGGTTGAAAATCTTGAGGCTGCCACCACCAACACCACTGAAGCCACTGACGCTGTCATGGCTGAAGCTAATGTGGAGCCTTCACCAACCCAAGCACCAGAAGTCAGCGAAGCCACTGATCCCGCTGCTTCTGTTCCTGCGCCTACTGCCGGTCCTCAGTTCGACTATCATGTTGAGCACAAGCCTCAGGTACAGAAGCCAATTCCAAGATTGCCCAGGTTCCCAGGTCCTGCATCAGCACCTGGATCCTTCAATATCAATGGCTTCAGAGCAGACAACACATTCTTCAATAGCTCCAGGAACCCTACTCAAGGGAAAGAATATCATCTGATCGGTTCTAGAGCTATCCACAACGAAGCTATTACTCCTGCATTCTATACAATGAAGGTCGCATCTTCCCACACAAGCGTCTTGACATTGAAGCAATAGCTGGTCTGCCTTGTCTGGAAGAAGCTCTGGATTGCTTCAAAGAGGTTGGATTGCTGACGTTCGTCACTGACCAAGAGCATTGGAATGAAGAGTTCCTGCTCCAATTCTATGCCACACTTCACATCCGCGGGTATAACAGAGATCCGAAGACTTGGGTCCTGGAGTGGATGACAGGAAACGTTCATCATGAAGCCAAAGCCTTTGACATCATTGAGCTCACTGGTCTACCCACTCCCGGCGATCTCTACGAATCTGGCTGTCAACTTCACAGTGAAGCTGTGGAGAGCATATTTCAGAAGCCTGAACCTAACATGAGTCAGATGCTCAGTATGATGAACCCATTGCCCCAAGATGCTGCATATCCCAAAGAGTTCTTTGTTGAAGACCTTGAGTATCTGCCAAGGACTATTTATCACATCATAAGGCAAACTCTCTGGCCCATCAAAGGACACTCTCCACATGCCAAGCTGGAAGGTGCAATGAAGACTTTGGTCTTCTATATTCTTCATGGCAAATGCTTCAATGCACAGGACTTCTTCATTCGCCAACTTGCTGCATCAGGCTCTGATCTTTTTGGCTTGAAGTTCTATGCCCCATGGGTAATGCGGCTGATCAAACTTCACTCCGCTATCTCATATCAGCCATCTGCTCGCAATCATCAGATCTTTCTGCCTGATGTGGATATGTCTATTGAAGCCATCTATCCTGAGCCTGCCAAGGAACCTCTAAGTCTTCAGAATGCGGAGCATCAAAGTTTTTCTCAGAACATTGAAGGACTTGAAGCAGTCACTCATGTGTATTCTTTGGCTGGCACTACACGTGCACCGCATCCTGCTCTCACTGGAGCCACTGATAGCACAATTGCCCAACGACCCAAGAAGCGCACTCGTGTTCTCAATGACCGAGAGCTTCTTGTGGCTCTTCATCAGAAACAGGATAAACATCATGACTGGCTGAATCGTCAGATGCAAAGCCTCTTGGTGGATGTTAATTGCATTCGCAATCTTGCCACCAAGAATGCCTTTGTTGCCCATGAAACCTCTCGACGCACATGGAAAGGGCTGACGCTGATGTGCTCTGAAGATGATCTTCAAGAGGATGGCTTCTCTGAGCGCTTCAAGTTTGACTCCACACCTCCTCGAAGGGCAGTGCTGCGACGAACTCCATCTCTTGAAGACTCTGAGTTCTCTTCCTCTACTGCAACTGTGAATGCCAGAGTGATCGAGGATAAAGACGATGCTACTTCACCGCCACCTCTTTCAGCACACTTCGACACTGCTCCAAGTTCTTCTGCACCGCCGAACACCACCGACGACCCTGTTGCTGCACCTACTCTTCATGGGAACGAGTAGATGCTCTATGACTTCAAACCTTTTTGGTCCTTACTAACAAAAGGGGGAGAAGCATATGAGTTTTATAGTCTTCAAGCGGGTCCATATGGGCGGGTGCTTCATATTTTGCTTCGTGTTTACAACTCTCGTTTTTGATACATTTGGTTCTTTGAGTTGTAACACTTAAACTCGATGGTCGTCTGCTACTTATTTGCCACTTTGTGATGCGACGATAAATTCCGCACTTAGATCATTTTGCAGACGTCCATTTTCCATTATGCATATCATTATCTTCACATACCTTCACATGCATAGTGGATTGTCATCATAAGTTGAAGAGAATCTCCACAAGTACAACCTGCCATGTGCATTTGCATTCCAAAAGCAAATTACCTATATGCACATCTTCAGGGGAAGCCCTTGCAACTTATGAAGACAATTCCTTATCCTTTACAATTTCACATATTATATTCCCCGTTGAAAATTTCAACTATTTTTTCATCAATCACCAAAAAGGGGGAGATTGTAAGTGCATCTAGTGCCACCCCTAGTTGGTTTTGGAGTATTGATGACAAACCTAGTTGAGGGACTAATGTGTTTGTGAGAATTGTAGGATAACACAGGTAGAAGTCCCTCATTGATTCGGTTTTCCTACCAGAGATGACCCCTAAAAATGTATGAAGACATTGATGTCAAAGGTGGTATATGAAGATATTCACATTGAAGACTATGACAAGAGAAGACATCGCATGAAGCCTATGGAGCTCGAAGACTTAGATCTTTCGTAGTTCTTTTTCTTCTTTGTTGAGTCATAGGAACCACCGTACTGTTAAGTGGGGTCCAAGAGAACTAGTCAGAATGACTGAAGTGATGCCTAACCAAAACCTATGTCTTCGAGTGAAGACTATGAGAGCGAATCTTGTCCAGAGTCGGACAAGTCAGCTTTTCTTGTAGCCCAAGTAAAGTTGCCGTGTGAGTTTGAAATCTGACCGTTGGAACACGTGTCAGTTCCTTAGTGACCCAGGGTCATTTCGGACAAATCAGGTCGGGTTGCCTAGTGGCTATAAATAGCCCACCCCTACAACCATAAATGGTGGGCTGCTCAGAGTTAGTATACGGCTTTTGTCGTTTGAGAGCAACCCACCTCAAAGCCTCTGAGAGAGAATTCCTTGTGAGGATAAAGCCCTAACCACCCAGAGCCAAAGAGAATTAGGCATCACTTAAGTCTTCTTGTCTGTGTGATCTGAAGACTTATTACACTTGAGGACTGTGAATCCTCCAGACGGTTAGGCGTCGCGTTCTGAGCATCCAAGAGACATTGTGGATTGCCGGTGAACGAAGTCTGTGAAGGTTTGGGAGTCTACCTTGAAGACTTACCAGAGTGATTGGGCGAGGTCTGTGTGACCTTAGCTCAAGGGGAATACGGTGAGGACTGGGTGTCCTGAGCTGCGTGTTCAGGACTGGGTGTCCGGGACTGTGTGTCCTCAGGTTTAAATACCTAGCCGCCCTAACCAGACGTACAGTTGTCACAGCAACTGGTACTGGTCCAACAAATCATTGTCTTCAACGTGTCACTGGTTTCATCCTTTCCTTCCCTTTACTTACTGTTGGTCCTTGTGAAGTCATTGTATGATTGCACTATCTTTTATCTTCACTGAGTGACTGCGTGTTCTGTCTGGCTTCATAATATCTTCCTACCTGATCCTTACTACATTGCTGCTATTAGTCATTGTGCTTTCACTCCATTGAATACTTGACTATGGTTTGCCTAGTGTAGTCTACCTTCCGCTGCATGGTAATAGGTTTATTTCTATCGTTTGTCTTCATAACTTCCATGTTTTGAAGACTTTCATAAAAATCGCCTATTCACCCCCCCTCTAGTCGATATAACGCACTTTCAATTCCTACTAGTTACTGCCATCGTTCGCTATCTGAAAAAATCAGATGTAGTCGACCGGACCGAAACATTCGACTCTAACGGGCCAGGTTTTTAGCGGGCCACAATTGGCCCGGCCTGCGTCTTTCTTGGGCCCGAATGATTGGGGCCTTCACACATTGCGCCAGGCCCAAACTTACACCGACCTATATTTTAGTTGGGCCTTTTGTCGACGCAGCGCTTAGTTTGGCCTAGGTAGTGTTTGGGCCATTAACAGGCTGAATATTGTACTGGCCTGTTACGGCCGAGATGAAACCACGTGCCTTTAGCAGGCCAAAATGCATGTTGGGCCTCAATTTTCACTAGTCGTCGACGGGCCTTCAGCAGGCCGAAATGTAGACCGGGCCGTTTTGGGCCCAGTTAGCTCACGGGCCGTTACCAGGCCGAAACATATCTCGGGCCTTAGTTGGCCCACTGATATCATGGGCTTTTAAGAGGCCAAAAGCTTAGCACATGCATCAACGGGCCGAATTACGCGACAGGCCTTTAATAATCCCAAAGTCACGTTGGGCTTAACTGTTGCCACCTTTAGCACGGGCCGTTAGTGGGCCCGATGTCCCGTCGGACCATATATGGCCCATGGGCAGCACGTGCCATTCCTAGGCCGAAAGTCACACCGGGCTGAAATGGGCCCATTCTACATCAGGCCTCTAACAGGCCGAAAGTCACTGGGCTGTAGTTGGGCCCAAATATTCGGCGAACAATTAACGGGCCAGATCTGGCTTTGGGCCACAAATGGGCCCAAATATTGGGCGAACAATTAACGGGCCAGATCTGGCTTCGGGCCGTAAATGGGCCCAAATATTGGGCGAACAATTAACGGGCCAGATCTGGCTTCGGGCCGTAAATGGGCCTTTATTAAGCAGGCTGTTATTGGGCTGGCCCACTAGTACCTGATTAAGTTCTACTGGCCTTTGACTGGGCCGGCCTTTTTAACCTATATGGGCCTCTGTTGGGCCCAGCCACGTGTCGACGTATCATAGGCATGTCTCCCCCAATGGACGGGCGACATCTGGCCCACTGACGAGCTGACAGGTGTTCCCTTCGGCCAATCAGAATTTTACACGTGGAAATTTCCCATTGGTCAGGGCTATTAACGGGTTATCGGATCCAAAATCCGACCCGATAGCTTAACGGCGTTCCGTTACGGTGGATGCCACGTGTCGGTCACCCTTGACGAAAGCACTTCTGTGACGCGTGATTTATCGTCATGGAAGTGGACACTTCCGTGATGATAATTTTGGTAATGTCATGGAACACTTCTACGACAGCACAGGTATGACTATCTTGATTCTGTCATAAAATCATCATGGATGTACATGCATGACAAAAACGCTTCCTACTATGACAAACACGTATCATCACGGAAGTGTATTTTTTTGTAGTGCCAGTTGGCTTAGAGGTTTCAGCAGTTGAGTCCCTGACCTTTAAGGTTGGCACCCTCTTGGCAGGGTCCTTCTTGTGCAAACCAGGCTTTATAGTTGCAGCAGTACCATACTCTTTCTTCAACATCTTCTTCTTGGAGCTGACTTCCTCCTCAGTGGCACATAGTCCTCATCTTCAGAATTTGAGGTTTTCTTCTTCCTTGACCGGGTGGCTGCCTTAGGCAAATTACTGGGAGTGCTCCTGCTGCCATCATCTGAGGTGCTTGAGGGACTAGTGCGCTCACTCATTTGCACTGGCTCTTCAGATCTGTTTTGGCTATCACTCTGGTTAGTTGGCAGGCAAATTGACAACAAACCTTATGAATAGATGTAGATGAGGTAGAATGGATGAGCAACACAAAGTGCAGAATTTTGCAAAACAGATGAGTCAAAAACTTAGTTTTAGTTCTCCACAGAAAGCATTTCGGAGCTATCGGTTTATTAAACTCGGTGATACCGAAGCAACTTTTGGAACCTATACTAGTGAACTTGGTCAAATCGTGTCACGGTTTGGTGGCACCGTGATTGCTAGGGTTTTACAGAGAGTCGAACTCGGTCGCGCCGATTTGCAATTTTTGGTCAGACTAAAAATGCATATGCAATGGCCTAAGCCAAATCGGTGAGACTAATTTCTACAACTCGGTCGGTCCGAGATGAGTTCGGCAGAGACCTAACCCTAAATTTTCGAATCAAATCTAACCTAAAGGATGTTTTCTCTGGATAGATTGTTTTCATACGTGGAAAAGATCATGGCGAAGCAATGTGCTAGGAATCGGAGCAAGGAAATAGCACAAAGTGTCAAACCCATACCCTAGTTTGACGGGAGTTCGCTACTGCGACAACGGCGGAGCAGAATTCTATTGACGGCGATGGGAACCAGCGGCGGTAGGTCACTGGCGGCGAGGAGACAATCCGGAGAGCCGAGGAGGCAGAGTAGGATACACGCGGGCTGCGGGCTTTTGATGAAATTTCCAAAAATTCACTCGTGGATATATATATATATATATATATATCAACCCTGTCGGTGTGATCGAGTGGAACAACTCGGTGGCATCGAGATGCAGAATCGCAAGCGGTTACTGCAACTCGGTGTGATCAAAAAGTTCAAATTGGTTGCACCGAGATGGAAAACCTAGATCAACTTGGTGAACTCGGTGTGACCAAAGTGGATGACTCGGTCATACCGAAATGCACAAAGAGGTTTTGGAAGTTTAAGCCTATGACGAATCGGGAACTCCGAGTGCTCCTCACACAGAGTGGTTCGAATCTGACTTGATCAAACTTTGTGATGCAACATGAATAGAGTTTGAGACGAGAAAAGCATAGATAGCTAGAGGAGGTTCTCAGGCATTCTTGTCCATCCATTTGGCAAAAGAGAAAAAACCAAACAGTCGAAGCAACAAATGGATGTCCTCGAATGAGTAAATATGCAATCAACATGCTCACTCAATAAATGGCAAATGAAATATGTGGCAAAACATGCACAAACATTCTAGCATCTATCAAACAATTGGTGATGACTAGGTCATCTATAGATGAGTATATCGACTTAGGAGTCAAATGAGCACATTTGATAGTAGGTCATACTCATCGTTTAAGCATAAGTGGGGTTACCACTTTTACATAAAGCATTGTTGTGTTCACACCATTAGAGTTGCTTTAGCTCAATTGATTAGATTAAAGCTCCCCCTAGATGTGATATACCCCCTAAGAGGGATGAACTAACCTTGGGTTTTGTCGATGAAGACTTCATGTAGATGTTGAAGATGTGGATTCTCAATGTTGATGTAGAACATTTGGAGCAATCCATTGGAGTGAGTTGCACTTTCAATACCTACACGGGTTAGTCCCACAAGGAACAAACAAGGATATCCATAGACATAGAGTGATGTACACACAAGATGATGTCCATGAAAGCATTAGGTTACCTTGTCCCTTGTCTTACCAACAAGAGGGTTTGTGACTCCTTGAACTAGTGCGAGATATGGAAGTTGTTTACACTTGTTCTCGCCAAAGTGATATGAGTGAAGTATGTTGGTGGAGTCACCCTCAAGAACTTCTAGTTCTTCTTCTTCGGGATCCACATAATCTTGATGGGAATCCTTGGAGTTGTAGTCGTACTTGATGTAGTCTTGGGAACCCACTTGACCAAGGCCGTAGGAGCTTCTTCAAATGCATCAATCTCCTCTTGGAGCTTGTCCTTGCCTTTTTGCTTGTGGTCTTGTGGTGGAAGATCATCTTGAGCTTGTGTTCCTTGGAAATAAGTAGTATCATACTTCTATTGTTGAGGAACGAACTTTGTCTTGGGGTATTGATCTTCTTCCCACTCAACTCCATTGGCATTGAACTTCCGTTCAAAACCAATACCTTGATTCTTCCGGTGACTTCCTTGCTTGCGTACAATTTCCTCAAATTGCTTACTTCCGGCAAGACTCTTGTAGACACCTTTCTCTATAATTCCCTTCAATAAGCTATTTTCTTACTCAAGTGTAACTTGGCTAACATAATCATTAGTGGAATCAAGAGAAGTACTAGAAGCAACAATATTGGATATAACATGATTGTTGTTACTACCAGAAGAAGAATCTTTCTTACTCTTGTTGCTAGATTTAACTTGTGGTATGTAACTAGACAAGAGTAAATGCTTGGCAATGTAAGAAGAACTTTTCTTGCGAAGATCATCATTGATTGCCTTTAAGAAGCCATGCTCTTGCTCAAGGTTGAGCTTTTCAAAGCGTAACTTCTCATGAGTCTTTAAAAGTTCTTGATGATCTTCCAAGGTAGTTTCATGAGCTAACTTAAGAGTGTTTAGTTCTTTAGTTAGAAGTTCAATCTCCTTATCATCATCATTCATTTTACCTTGATTAGCATGATTAATAGCAAGTTCATCATAGTTTTCATCACTAGAGTTGTCGACAAGTAAATCATCATCACCTAGTAAATCATCTTCATCACTATTGAAATCAACATACTCGAGGTGTGATGCCTTTGGACCTTTAGCCATGAAGCATCTTCCAATTCCTTCATTTGGTGAGTCAAATATGTCGTAGGAGTTGGTTGACACAAGTGCTAGACCGGCAACACCTTCATCTTGAGTATATTCAAAGTAAGAGTGATAACTTCTCTCGGAGTGATTGTCGGAGTCGGAGCCGGATACTGATACTTCCATTTTGCATCATGCTTTTATATCGATATTTATTGCATTATGGGCTGTTATTACACATTATGTCACAATACTTATGCCTATTCTCTCTTATTTTACAAGGTTAACATGAAGAGGGAGAATGCCGGCCGCTGGAATTCTAGGCTGGAAAAGGAGAAAATATTACAGACCTATTCTGCACAACTCCAAAAGTCCTGAAACTTCACGGGAGCACGTTTCAGAATATATAAAAAATATTGGGCGAAAGAAGTACTAGAGGGGGGCCACCCATCGTCCACGAGGGTGGGGGCGCGTCCTACCCCCCTGAGCGCCCCCTGCCTCGTGGCCCCCTGGCAGTCCTCTGATGCCCATATTTGGCTATATGTAGTCTTTCATCGAGGAAAAAATCTTAAGCTAGCTCACGGGAAGAAACTCCGCCGCCACGAGGCGGAACCTTGGCGGAACCAATCTAGGGCTCCGGCGGAGCTGTTCTGCCGGGGAAACTTCCCTTCGGGAGGGGGAAATCATCACCATCGATCCTTTCATCGGGAGGGGGTCAATCTCCATCAGCATCTTCACCAGCACCATCTCATCTCAAACCCAAGTTCATCTCTTGTATCCAATCTTTGTCTCAAAACCTCAGATTGGTACCTGTGGGTTGCTAGTAGTGTTGATTACTCCTTGTAGTTGATGCTAGTTGGTTTATTTGGTGGCAGATCATATGTTCAGATCGTTTATGCATATTAATACCCCTCTGATTATGAACATGAATATGATTTGTGAGTAGTTACGTTTGTTCCTGAGGACATGGGAGAAGTCTTGCTATAAGTAGTCATTTGAATTTGGTATTCGTTTGATATTTTGATGAGATGTATGTTCTCTTTCCTCTAGTGGTGTCATGTGAACATCGACTACATGACACTTCACTATTATTTGGGCCTAGGGGAAGGCATTGGGAAGTAATAAGTAGATGATGGGTTGCTAGAGTGACAGAAGCTTAAACCCTAGTTTATGCGTTGCTTCGTAAGGGGCTGATTTGGATCCATATGTTTCATGCTATGGTTAGGTTTACCGTAATACTTCTGTTGTAGTTGCGGATGCTTGCAATAGGGGTTAAAGTGGGATGCTTGTCCAAGGAAGGGCAGTACCCAAGCACCGGTCCACCCACATATAAAATATCAAAGTACCGAACGCGAATCATATGAACATGTTGAAAACTAGCATGACGATAATTCCCATGTGTCCTCAGGAGCGCTTTCCTTTATATAAGAGTTTGTCCAGGAATGTCCTTTGCTACAAAAAGGATTGGGCCATCTTTCTGCACCTTATTTACTTTTATTAATTGTTACCCATTACAAATTACCTTATCACAAAACTATCTGCTACCGATAATTTCAGTGCTTGCAGAGAATACCTTGCTGAAAACTGCTTGTCATTTCCTTCTGCTCCTCGTTGGGTTCGACACTCTTACTTATCGAAAGGACTATGATAGATCCCCTACACTTGTGGGTCATCAGATACCCATTCACCAACATGAGCTTGATGTCTTTGTTTTGTGTAGCTCCTTGACGATTTTTCCTTCCTTTCCGTATCCTTGCTTCTCCGTGATGTTCTTCGTTCATAGCGGTCATCTCTACTCCCTCTCTCTCTCTAGGTGGTGATTCTTCTCTTCTACTTCTCCTTTTGGGTGAGTCGTCTCTTCTTTTGTAGGGGGGCATACACTCATTGGAATAGTGTCTGGGTCTTCCATAATTGTAGCAATTACGTTCACGACTCGAAGATATTTTTTCATTGTAGGACCTTGACTTGGAACTCCTTTTCTTGCTTCTACTTTTGTAGAACTTATTGAAGTTCTTCACCATTAGGCTCAATTCTTCATTGAAGGCTTGTTTCTCACTTGAAGATGTAGGAGCATCACATGAGGCTTTGTAAGCACCACTTGACTTGTTGTGAAGCTCTTCCTTATACTTGAGTGACATCTCATGAGCAACAATTCTTCCAATGACTTCCGTTGGCTTGAGATCTTTGTAGTTGGGAATCATTTGGATCAATGTGCACACGGTATCATATTTTCCATCCAAGGCTCTTAGGATCTTCTTGATGATGAATCTATCGGTCATCTCTTCACTTCCTAAGCCGGCAATCTCATTTGTGATGAGAGCGAGCCTAGAGTACATTTCAGCGACACCTTCACCATCCTTAATTTTGAACTTGTCAAGCTGACTTTGAGGCACATCCAATTTGGATTCCTTGACGGAGTCGGTACCCTCATGCATATCAATCAAAGTATCCCAAATTTCCTTTGCATTCTCAAGACGGCTGATTTTGTTGAATTCTTCGGGGCACAATCCGTTGAAGAGAATATCACAAGCTTGAGCATTGTATTGTAGCATCTTTAACTCTTCCGCGGTAGCTTCACGATTTGGTTCTCTCCCATCAAAGAATTCACCTTGCAAGCCAATACACACGATAGCCCAAACGACGGGGTTATGTCCAAGAATATGCATATTCATCTTATGCTTCCATCTAGCAAAATTAATACCATCAAAGTAAGGACCTCTATGGTGGTAATTTCCCTCGCTAGACGCCATACTCTCATAGGTTGTGAAACCAAGGCTATGATCACCAGAAGCTATGGAAATCAAGGAAAATGGAGACCAAAGCTCTGATACCACTTGTAGGATCGAAAGTATGTCTAGAGGGCGGTGATTAGACTACTTGACCAAATAAAAATCTAGCCTTTTCCCAATTTTAAGTCTTGGCAGATTTGAACAACTTAGCACAAGTCAAGCAATCAACCTACACATGCAAGTCTAAGAGTATAGAAGCGGAATGTAAACCATTGCACATGAAGGTAAAGGGAGGAGTTTGGAGGGAGCAAACGAAATGTAGACATGGAGATTTTTGGCGTGGTTCCGATAGATGGTGCTATCGTACATCCACGTTGATGGAGATTTCAACCTACGAAGGGTAATGGTTGCGCGAGTCCACGGAGGCTCCACCCATGAAGCGTCCACGAAGAAGCAACCTTGTCTATCCCACCATGGCCATTGCCCACGAAGGACTTGCCTCACTAGGGTAGATCTTCACGAAATAGGCGATCTCCTTGCCCGTACAAACTCCTTGGTTCAACTCCACAATCTTGACGGAGGCTCCCAAGTGGCACCTAACCAATCTAGGAGACACCACTCTCCAAAAGGTAATAGACGGTGTCTTGGTGATGAACTCCTTGCTCTTGTGCTTCAAATGATAGTCTCCCCAACACTCAACTCTCTCTTACAGATTTGGATTTGGTGGAAAGATGATTTGAGTGGAAAGCAACTTGGGGAAGGCTAGAGATCAAGATTCAAATGGTTGGAATGGAATATCTTGGTCTCAACACATGAGTAGGTGGTTCTCTCTCGGAAAATGAATGCTGAAGTGTAGGCACATTCTGATTGCTCTCCTTTCTAATGAAGGAAGGGTGGTGGGGTATATATAGCCTCCACACAAAATCTAACCGTTACACATTCACCAAACTCGGTGGGACCGGATCAGAAAACTCGGTTGAACCGATTCAGTTCAAAATGTGAACGTTAGGCTTTTCGGTGGGACCGACATGTCAACTCGGTGGGACCGATTTCATTAGGGTTAGGGCATAACGTAATCTCGGTGAGACTGATTACACAAGCTCGGTGGGACCGATTTTGGTAATTAGCTAACCAGAGAGTTGGTCAGGCAAACTCGATGGGACCAAATTGCTCATTTCGGTGAGACCGAAACGTTATGAAAGGGAAACAGAGAGTTTGCATTGCAAACTCAGTGGGACCGATCACTCATCTCGGTTGGACCGAAACATTACGAAGGGAAACAGAGAGTTTGCAATCCCTTCTCGGTGAGACCGAGATCCCTATCGATGAGACCGAAGTGACTAGGGTTTGTGGCAGTGGCTATGTCAAGTGAACTCGGTGGCGCCGGATAGAATATTTCGGTGGGGACAAGTTTGATTTTTGGGTTGGGACATATGCGGATATGAGAAAGTGGTTGAGGGTTTTTGGAGCATATCACTAAGCATTTTGAGCAAGCAATCCATTAAGCAACACCTCTTCCCCTTCTAATAGTATTGGCTTTTCCTATGGACTCAATGTAATCTTGGATCACTAAAAGTAAAATGTAGAGTCTTGATCTTGAGCCAATATGTGTCCTTAGCATTTTGAGGGGTCCACATTCCTAATCCATGCCATGCCAATCATTGAATTTTCTGAAATGATCATCTTGAAATAGTATTAGTTCAATGAGCTATATGTTGTTAATAATTACCAAAACCACCCAGGGATAGTTGCACTTTCAATGACACTTCACCATGATTTGGGCCTAGGGGAAGGCATTGGGAAGTAACAATTAGATGATGGGTTGCTAGAGTGACAGAAGCTTAAACCCTAGTTTATGCCTTGGTTCGTAAGGGGCTGATTTGGATAAATATGTTTCATGCTATGGTTAGATTTATCATAATTCTTCTTTCATAGTTGCAGATGCTTACAAGGGGGGGTTAATCATAAGTGGGAGGCTTGTCCAAGGAAGGGCAGCACCCAAGCACTGGTCCACCCACATATCAAATTATCAAAGTAATGAACATGAATCATATGAGCATGATGAAAACTAGCTTGACAATAATTCCCATATGTCCTCGGGAGCGCTTAGCTTTATATAAGAGTTCGTCCAGGCTTGTACTTTGCTACAAAAAGGATTGGGCCACCTTGATACACCTTCTTTACTTTTTTACTTGTTACCCATTATGAATTATCTCATCATACAACTATCTGTCACCGATAATTTCAGTGCTTGCAGAGAATACCTTGTTGAAAACCGCTTGTCATTTCCTTCTACTCCTCGTTGGTTTTGACACTCCTACTTATCGAAAGGACTACAATATATACCCGATACTTGTGGGTGATCAAGACTCTTTTTTGGCGCCATTTCCGGGGAGTGAATCGCCTTTGGTAAGTGGAATTTGGTAAGGAAACATATTTATAGTGTGCTGAAATTTACTATCACTTGTTACTATGGAAAATAATCCTTTGAGGGGCTTGTTCGGGGTATCTTCACCTCGACCGGAAGAGCAAAGAGTTTCTCCTCAACTTACCACACCTACTGAAAATATTTATTATGAAATTCCTCCGGGTATGATAGAGAAACCGCTAGCTAATCCTTATGCAGGACATGGAACATTACATCATGTTATGCACCTAATCTATGTGGATGAAGTTTGTGGATTATTTAAGCTTGCAGGTTTGCTCGAGGATGTTGTCAAGAAGAAGGTCTTCCCTTTATCTTTGAAGGGAAAGTAATTGACATGGTTTAGGCTATGTGATGATATTGGATCATGGAACTACAACCGATTGAAATTGGAATTTCATCAGAAGTCTTATCATATGCATCTGGTTCATCGTGATCAGAATTATATATATAATTTTTGGCCTTGTGAAGGAGAAAGTATTGCTCAAGCTTGGGGGAGGCTTAAGTCAATGTTATATTCATGCCCCAATCATGAGATCTCTAGAGAATTATTATTCAATTTTTTTATGATCGGCTTTCTCATAATGATTGATCCATGCTCGATACTTCTTGTACTGGTTCTTTTATGTAGAACGATATTGAATTCAAATGGGATTTATTGGAAATAATTAAACACAACTCTGAAGATTAGGAACTCAAAGAAGGTAAGGAGTCAGGTATAAACCTTAAGTTTGATTGTGTTAAATCTTTTATGGATACCGATGCTTTTCGTGAATTTAGCACTAAATATGGACTGGACCCTGAGATAGTAGCTGCTTTCTGTGAATCATTTGCTACTCATGTTGGTCTCCCTAAGGAGAAGTGGTTTAAATATCATCCTCCCATTGAAGTGAAAGTAGTAGAACCTATTAAAGTTGAAGAAGAAACTATTACTTATAATGGTGATCCTATTGTTCCTACTGCTTATATTGAGAAACCACCTTTTCATGTTAGAATAAAGGATCATGCTAAAGCTTCAACTATGGTCCGTAAGAGTTATACTAGAACACCTACACCCTTTGAGCAAATTAAAGTTGAACCTAGTATTGCTATGGTTAAATATCTCTTGTTGATAATATTGATGGGCATGTTATTTATTTCTGTGATGAAGCTGCTAGGATTGCTAAACCCAATATTAAAGTTGAACCTGTCGTTGGCATGCGGGTGGTTTTTATTAAAATAGGAGATCATTGTTATCATGGCTTATGTGATGTGGGTGCTAGTGTGAGTGCAATTCCTTATACCTTATACCAAGAAATTATGAACGATATTGCACCTGTTGAGATAGAAGATATTGATGTTACTATTAAGCTTGCCAATAGAGATACTATATCACCAATTCGGATTGTTAGAGATGTTGAAGTCTTGTGTGGGAAAATAAAATACCCTACTGATTTTCTTGTTCTTGCTTCTCCACAAGATGATTTTTGTCCTATTATATTTGGTAGACCTTTCTTGAATACCGTTAATGCTAAGAAAGACTGCGAGAAAGATATTGTTACTGTTGGTTTAGGGGATATGTCTCATGATTTTAATTTCTCTAAATTTCGTAGACAACCCCATGATAAAGAATTGCCTAGTAAGGATGATATTATTGGTCTGGCTTCTATTGTTGTTCTCCTACCGATCCTTTAGAATAATATTTGCTAGACCATGAAAATGCTTGTTTATGAATGAAAGAAGGGAAATAGTTGAAATATTCTTTAATCAAGGGCCTTTTTTGAAACACAATTTGCCTGTTGAAATCCTTGGGGATCCTCCTCCATCCAAGGGTGATCCCGTGTTTGATCTTAAACAATTACCCGATACTTTGAAATATGCTTATCTTGATGAAAAGAAGATATATCCTGTTATTATTAGTGCTAACCTTTCAGAGCATGAAGAAAAGAAATTATTGAAAACTCTATAGAAGCACCGTGCTTCTATTGGATATACTATTGATGATCTTAAGGGCATTAGTCCCACTCTATGTCAGCACAAAATTAATTTGGAGCATGATGCTAAACCAGTTGTTGATCATCGACGAAGGTTAAATCCTAAGATGAAATAAGTGGTAATAAATGAAATATTAAAGCTTTTGGAGGCAGGTATAATTTATCCTATTGCTGATAGTAGATGGGCAAGTCCTGTTCATTATGTCCCTAAGAAGGGAGGTATTACTGTTGTTCCTAATGATAATAATGAATTGACTCCACAAAGAATTGTTTCAGGTTATAGAATGATAATTGATTTTCGCAAATTAAACAAAGCTACTAGAAAAGATCATTACCCTCTACCTTTTATTGATCAAATTCTAGAAAGACTATCCAAACATACATATTTTTGATTTCTAGATGGTTATTCTGGTTTTTCTCAAATACATGTGTCAAAAGATGATCAGGAGAAGACCACTTTTACTTACCCTTTTGGTACCTTCGCTTATAGACGTATGCCTTTTGGTTTATGCAATGCACCTGCTACCTTTCAAAGATGTATGACTGCTATATTCTTTGACTTTTGTGAAAATATTGTTGAGGTTCTCATGGATGATTTCTCCGTTTACGGAACTTCTTTTGATGATTGCTTAAGCAACCTTGATCGAGTTTTACAGAGATGCGAAGAAACTAACTTTGTATTGAATTGGGAGAAGTGCCACTTTATGGTTAATGAAGGTATTGTCTTGGGGCATAAAATTTCTGAAAGAGATATTGAAGTTGATAAAGCTAAAGTAGATGCTACTGAAAAGATGTCGTGTCCTAAAGATGTCAAAGGTATAAGAAGTTTCCTTGGTCATGCTAGTTTTTATAGGAGGTTTATTAAAGACTTCTCTAAAATTTCTAGGCCTCTCACTAATCTCTTGCAAAAAGATGTTCCTTTTGTTTCCGATGATGATTGTGTAGAATCATTTGAAATACTTAAGAAAGCCTTGATTTCTGCACCTATTGTTCAACACCCGATTGTAATTTACCCTTTTAAATTATGTGTGATGCTAGTGATTATGTTGTTGGTGCTGTTCTAGGACAAAGAGTTGATAAGAAATTGAATGTTATTCATTATGCTAGTAAAACTCTAGACAGTGCCTAGAGAAATTATGCTACTACTGAAAAAGAATTTTAGCAGTTGTTTTTGCCTGTGATAAGTCCAGATCTTATATTGTTGATTTAAAAGTAACTGTTCACACTGATCATGCTTTTATTAAATATCTTATGGAAAAGAAAGATGATAAGCCTAGACTTATTAGATGGGTTCTCTTGTTACAAGAATTTGATTTGCATATTATTGATAAAAAGGGAGCTGAGAACCCCGTTGCAGACAACTTGTCTAGGTTAGAAAATGTTCTTGATGACCCACTGCCTATTGATGATAGCTTTCCTGATGAACAATTAGTTGTCATAAATGCTTCTCGTAATACTCCATGGCATGCTGATTATGCTAATTACGTTATTGCTAAATTTATACCACCTAGTTTCACATACCAACAAAAGAAAAAAAAATCTATGATTTAAGACATTACTTTTGGGATGACCCACACCTTTATAAAGAATGAGTAGATGGTGTTATTTGATGTTGTCTACCTGAGAATGAACAGGAATAGATCCGACGCAAGTGCCACTCCGAGTCTTACGGAGGACACCACGCTGGAGATAGAACTGCACACAAGGTATTGCAATCCGAATTTTATTGGCCTACTATCTTCGATGATGCTCATAAGTTTATCTTTTGATGAATGCCAGAGAATATGCAATATTAGTAGACGTCAGGAAATGCCTATGAATTATTCACTTGTTATTGAACCATTTGATGTTTGGGGCTTTGATTATATGGGACCTTTTCCTTCCTCTAATGGGTATACACATATTTTAGTTGCTGTTGATTACATTACTAAGTGGGTAGAAGCTATTCCAACTAGTAGTGTTAATCATAACACTTCTATTAAGATGCTTAAAGAAGTTATTTTTCTGAGGTTTGGAGTCCCTAGATATTTAATGACTGATGGTGGTTCACATTTTATTCATGGTGCTTTCCGTAAAATGCTTGCTAAATATGATGTTAACCATAGAATTGCATCTCCTTATCATCCTTAGTCTAGTGGTCAAGTAGAATTGAGAAATAGAGAGATTAAACTGATTTTGCAAAAGACTGTTAATAGATCTAGAAAGAATTGGTCTAAGAAACTTGATGATGCATTATGGGCTTATAGAACTGCTTATAAGAATCCTATGGGTATGTCTCCTTATAAAATGGTTTTTGGAAAAGCATGTCACTTACCTCTTGAATTAGAACATAAGGCATATTGGGCTATTAAAGAGCTCAATTATGATTTCAAACTTGCCGGTGAGAAGAGTTTATTTGACATAAGCTCGCTTGATGAATGGAGAACCCAAGCCAATGAGAATGCCAAGCTATTTAAAGAAAAGGTTAAAATATGGCATGACAAAAGGACATAAAAGCGTGAGTTTGATATAGGTGATCATGTTTTTCTATACAACTCTCATTTAAGATTTTTTGCAGGAAAGCTTCTCTCTAAATGGGAAGGTCCTTACATTATTGAGGAGGTCTATCGTTCTGGTGCCATCAAAACCGAAGGTGGTAAACAGTCAAAGAGTTAAACATTATATCTCAGGTAATCCCATAAATGTTGAGACCAATACAATTGACACTAACACCGGAGGAGTACATAAGGGACACTTTTCAGAACGTTTCAGATTCCGAAAAGGAATAGCTATATGGTACGGTAAGTAAACCGACTCCAAAACTTTTCCAATAGCAATTTTTTCTCAGTTTTGGAATATTTAAAAAATTAGAAAATTAAAAGTAGTCCGAAAGAGACACAAGGAGACCACAAGGGTGGAGGGCGCGCCCTCCTGCCTTGTGGCCACCTCGTGTGCCCTCTGGACTCCATTTTCTTGCACAATACTTCTTTTGGTCGGTACAAATCCATTATATAATCTCCCGAAGGTTTAAACCACCGCACCATGGCAATATCTCTAGAGTTGTTTCTGCAGCAGATTTAGAGCAAGATGTCTTCGCAAGAGTCGGTCGGGGAGAGTCGTGTATCTCACCCAACACCGGGCCCAAGAGCATACAATGAAGCTGACCACTTCAGGCAATCAACGGAGGAAGAGATGGAGGCTGACTTGAAAAGGGTGGACGCCATGGAGGAGGATCAAGAAGCTACCTCTCGTCTTCAAACTAGATTCATGCTGGAGGAACTTCAGAGCTCAGCAATACCAAATTCGGCCATTCCTCCCAATGTTAGATTTCTCTCTTATGAAAATATGAAAAGGAGTGTTGCTTTTTCTCCCACAACTATGAAACATCCATGGGTGAATGGAGCTCCAGCCGTCACGGGTAAACTTCGCAAGGAAGTAATGGATCTTAAGCAGTAAATTAATAAGCTTGAGGAAGAGAATCGCATCCTAAGGGGAATCATCGCCAAGAATATCACATCAGCACCTCCGAAGAAAGAGACATAAATACATCGGTATGGGCACTCCCCTTGGCAACTGCCAAGCTTGGGGGAGGTGCCCCGGTATTGTATCACCATCACATCTTTACCTTTATCGTTTTATTAGTTCGATCCTTTTGGTTATATCTTTATCTAGTAGAATAAAGTTTTTAGTATGATCTAGCTTTGAGTTTTGATTAGAGATCTATCTATGTAATCGAGTCTGTGAGTTATATATAATAAAGAGTAGTTTTGTGTTGAGAACTTTGCTTTGTTGCTATGATCTTGAGGAAATTAAATTAAATAAAGAATAAAAAGATCATATATTGATCTTATGGAGAGTAATGACTTCACATATAAATAGTATGATGAATAAAAGTTGTTGAGGGTTGACAAACATAGTTTTTGTCATTGTTGCAATTAATAGGAAGCAATAAAGAAAGAGAGGCTTCACATATAAATATACTATCTTGGACATCTTTTGTGATTGTGAGCACTCATTAAAATATGACATGCTAAAAGGTTGATGTTGGACAGGGAAGACAACATAATGGGTTATGTTTGCTTATATCTGAATAGAAGTTATATTGTCATGGATCCTCCAACATGTTGAGCTTCCCTTTCCCTCTCTTGCTAGCCAAATCCTTTGCACCAAGTAGAGATACTACTTGTGCTTCCAAACATCTCTTAAACCAGTTTTGCCATGAGAGTCCACCATACCTACCTATGGATTGAGTAAGATCCTTCAAGTAAGTTGTAATTGGTGCAAGCAATAAAAATTGCTCTCTAAATATGTATGATCTATTAGTGTGAAGAAAATAAGCTTTATACGAACTTGTGATATGGAAGAAATAAAAGCGACGGACTGCATAATAAAGTTATTTATCACAAGCGGCAATATAAAGTGACGTTCTTTTGCATTAAGATTTTGTACTCCAACCATGAAAGCGCATGACAACCTCTTCTTCCCTCTGCAAAGGGCCTATCTTTTACTTTTATCTTCTACCTTTATACAAGAGTCATGGTGATCCTCAACTTTCCTTTTTACACTTTTTCCTTTGGCAAGCACTATGTGTTGGAGAGATCCAGATATATATATATATATATATATATATATATTATTTTTGACATACCCTTGAGGTAAAAGGTTGGGAGGCGAAACTATAAGCCCCTATCATTCTCTATGTCCGATTGATGCTTTGAACACATAAGTATAGCATGAGTGTTAGCAATTGTGAAAGACTAAATGATAGTTGACTATGTGGACTTGCTGAAAAGCTCTTTAATTGACTCTTTCCGATGTTATGATAAATTGCAATTGCTTCAATGACCGAGATCATAGTTTGTTAGTTTTGAATGAAGTTTCTGATTCATACTTTACCTTGTGAATGAATTGTTACTTTAGCATAAGAAATTATATGACAATATATGATGTTGTTCTAAAGTTGACCATGATGCCCACATGTCCGTATTTTATTTTATCGACGCCTCTATCTCTAAACATGTGGACATATTTTTTGATATCGGCTTTCACTTGAGGACAAGTGAGGTCTAAGCTTGGGGGAATTGATACGTCCATTTTGCATCATGCTTTTATATTGATATTTATTGCATTCTGGGATGTTATTACACATTATATCACAATACTTATGCCTTTTCTCTCTTATTTTATAAGGTTTACATGAAGAGGGAGAATGCCGGCAGCTGGAATTCTAGACTGGAAAAGGAGAAAATATTAAGAGACCTATTCTACACAACTCCAAAAGTCCTGAAAATTCACGGAGAATATTTTTGGAATATATAAAAAATATTGGGCGGAGAAAGCACCAGAGGGGGGCCACCTGCCATCCACAAGGGTGGAGGGTGCGCCTAGGGATGGCAATGGGTCGGGTTTGGGGCGAGTGGAGCTGGTCCAGATCCCACCCATGACCCATCTTCCTACCCTCTGCCCATCCACCAAATTATCCATGGGCACAACTTTTGTCCATGCCCAAACCCGCTGGATACCCACATACCCATGGAGCTCCATGGGCATAGAAAAGTCAGCATGAAATCTTCCCAAAGATCAAATTAACTCATCATCATTCACTCACAAATGTCAACATAAGATACATGCATAAGTAGGCAATAAGTAATACGATGAGTCCTTAAGTGTGGCATACCAGAGGTTGATTTTGTAGCATATAGTTTATGGCACTAGTTGCATATTTCCTGCCATTTCTCGTTGATTTGTTCTTTCTACTGTCACTGGCATATAGCCCCACATGTCATACGGGTATCCATTGGATATCCATGGAGCACAAACTATAACCGTGACCAACCCAGTTGTTCGTGGGTATCCATATCCACGGACCCATGGGCAGAAACGCGCTCCATACCCTTGCCCAATCGGGGCGGGTATCCATGGGTATCCAGATCCATGGATAAAATTGCCATCCCTAGGTGCGCCCTACCCCCTGGGCGCGCCCCTTACCTTGTGGGCCACCTGGCAGCCCCCCACACCCATCTTCTGCTATATGGTGTGTTTTTACCTGGAAAAAATAGGAAGGAAGCTTTCGGGACGAAGCGCACCATCTCAAGGCGGAACTTGGGCAGAACCAATCTAGGGCTCCGGTGGAGCTGTTCTGCCGGGGAAACTTCCCTCCGGGAGGGGGAAATCGAAGCCATCGTCATCACCAACGATCCTCTTATCGAGAGAGGGTCAATCTCCATCAACATCTTCACCAGCACCATCTTCTCTCAAACCCTAGTTCATCTCTTGTATCCCATCTTTGTCTCAAAACCTTAAATTGGTACCTGTGGGTTGCTAGTAGTGTTGATTACTCCTTGTAGTTGATGCTAGTTGGTTTATTCTGTGGAAGATCATATATTCAGATCCTTAATGATAATTAATACTCCTCTGATTATGAACATGAATATGCTTTGTGAGTAGTTATGTTTGTTCCTGAGGACATGGGATAAGTCTTGTTATAAGTAATCATGTGAATTTGGAATTCGTTCGATATTTTGATGAGATGTATGTTGTCTTTCCTCTAGTGGTGTTATGTGAACGTCGACTACATGACACTTCACCATGATTTGGGCCTAGGGGAAGGCATTGGGAAGTAATAAGTAGATGATGGGTTGCTAGAGTTTCAGAAGCTTAAACCCTAGTTTATGCATTTCTTTGTAAGTGGCTGATTTGGATCCATATGTTTTATGCTATGGTTAGATTTATCTTAATTCTTCTTTCGTAGTTTTGGATGCTTGCGAGGGGGTTAATCAAAGTGGGAGTCTTGTCCATGGAAGGGAAGAACCCAAGAACCGGTCCACCCACATATCAAATTATGAAAGTAACGAACGTGAATCATATGAGCTTGATGAAAACTAGCTTAACAACAATTCCCATGTGTCCTCGGGAGCATTTTGCTTTATATAAGAGTTCGTCCAGGCTTGTACTTTGCTACAAAAAGGATTGGGTCACCTTGCTGCACCTTGTTTACTTTTGTTACTTGTTACACGTTATGAATTATCTCATCATACAACTATCTGTCACCGATAATTTCAGTGCTTGCAGAGAATACCTTGCTGAAAACTTCTTGTCATTTCCTTCTGCTCCCCATTGGGTTTGACACTCTTACTTATCGAAAGGACAACGATAGATCCCATATACTTGTGGGTCATCAGGGCGCGCCTCCCTATCTTGTCGCTGCCTCGTGGACCCCCTGACATGAAGTGACGCCAAAAATCCCTATAAATCCCGAAACCTATTGGAAACCAACAATCTATGTTCTGAGTCAACTTTGCAACTAAAATTCATCATCTTTTCAGGAGGGGTCATGTATCAGAGCCTTTAGGCAAGTCCACATACTCAACCATCATACAGTCTTCTATGATTGCTAACACTCACCGCATACACATGAGCAAAACTTTTCAACCAGACACATAGAAAGATAGGGGCTTATAATTTCTCCTCCCAACGTATTCACCTCAAGGGTGATGTCAACACTAATAACTCATGCTACCCATATACAACTGGATATATGTGTGTAGATCTTTCCTCACCACATGATGCTTGCGAAAAGAGAAAAATAAAAAGGAATAGAGAGAAAAACTTTGACTCTTGCATGAAAGTAAATACATAAAATTAAAAGATAGGCCCTTTGCAGAGGGAAGCAGAGGTTGCCATGTGCTTTGTGTTTGTATGCTCAATACCTTAGTGCAAAAGAACACCTCGTTATTTTTCCCCTTATGATCGCAACCTTTATTATGCAGTCTGTTGCTCTTATTCTTTGCCACCACAAGTTCGTACAACGCTCAATTTTCTCTTACACTAAATGATCTAACACTTTTAGAAGAAATTTTTATTGCCCTATTACACCGATGACAACTTACTTGAAGGATCTTACTCAATCCTTAGGTAGGTATGATAGTATCTAAATTTATCACAAGCAAACACCACTGCTAGAATATCGTTTTAAGTAGTAGCATAATTTCTTTGTGCATTGTCTAGAGTTTTACTTGTGTAGTAAATAACATTCAGTTTCTTATCAACTCTTTGTCCTAGAACGACACCAACAACATAATCACCAACATCACACATAATTTCAAAAGGCAAGTTCCAATTAGGTGGTTGAACAATAGGTGGAGAAATTAAGGCTTTCTTGAGTGTTTCAAAGGCTTCTAAAAAATCATCATAAAAAACAAAAGGAATATCATTTTGCAAAAGATTTGTAAGAGGCCTAGAAATTTTAGAAAAGTCTTTGATAAATCTCCTAAGAAACCAGCATGACCACGGAAACTACAAATACCTTTGATATCTTTAGTACATGGCATTTTCTCAATTGCATCAACCTTAGCTTTGTCCACCTCAATACCTTTTTCAGAAATTTTATGGCCCAAAACAATACCTTCGTTAACCATAAAGTGGCACTTCTCCCAATTCAAGACAAGATCTGTTTGCTCACATCTCTACAAAACTCGATCAAGATTTCTTAAACAATCATCAAAATATTTCCCACAAACAGAAAAGTCATCCATGAAAACCTCAACAATGTTTTCACAAAAGTTAGAGAATATAGCAGTCATACATCTTTGAAAGGTGGCAGGTGCATTGCATAAACGAAAGGCATGCGTCTATAAGCATACGTTCCAAAAGGACAAGTAAAAGTGGTCTTTTCTTGATCAGGTTGAGAAACATGTATTTGTGAAAAACCAGAATAACCATCAAGGAAGCAAAAATGTGTGTGCTTACATAATATTTCTAGCATTTGATCAATAAAAGGCAAAGGGTAAAGATCTTTTCTAGTTGCTTTGTTTAATTTTCTAAAATCAATTACCATTCTATAGCCTGTAATAATTCTTTGTGGAATAAGTTCATTCTTATCATTAGGAACAACAGTACTACCTCCTTGCTTAGGGACACAATGGAGAGGACTTACCCATCTACTATCAGCTATAGGATCGATTATACTTGCTTCCAGAAGTTTTAATGTTTCCGTTCTTACCACTTCTTTCATCTTCGGATTTAACCAATGGTGGTGATCAACAACGGATTTAGCATCAGGTTCCATATTAATCTTGTGCTGACATAGAGTGGGATTGATGCCCTTAAGATCATCAAGAGTATATCCAATAGCAGCTTGGTGCTTCCTTAGAACTTTTAATAATCTTTCTTCTTCATGTTCTGAAAGGTTAGCACTAATAATAACAAGATAATTCTTTTTCCCATTGAGATAAGCATATTTTCAAAGTGTTAGGTAACTGTTTTAATTCAAACACGGGATCACCTTTATGTGGAGGAGGACCTCCTAGAGTTTCAATAGGAAAATTGTGCTTAAGAAGAGGTTGTTGTTCGAACAAGATTCTATCTATTTCATTTCTTTCATGCATATGCAAATCGTTTTCATGGTCTAGCAGATATTGTTCTAAAGGATCAGTAGGAGGTACAACAATAGAATCAAGACCAATAATTTCATCCTTACCAGGCAATTCTTTTTTATGAGGTTTTCTACTAAACTTGGAAAAATTGAAATCACGAGACTTATCACCAAAGCTAACGCTGACAGTTTGTTTCTCACAATCTATTATAGCATTAACGGTGTTCAAGAAAGGTCTACCAAAGATAATGGGACCAAAGTCATCCTGTGGGGAACCAAGAACAAGAAAATCAGTAGGGTAGTTTTGTTGCAGGATATCCGCAGCCACCTATGGGACCGGGTGGCCCCTTGCTGGTTCGGTGGGGGACGTCGAATGCACAAAGAGCAGACCATCGCGCGACAGCATGATAGAGAGCACACAAGAAATTTACGCATGTTCGGGCCGCCGCGAGGCATAAGACCCTACTCCTGCTTTGGTCGATTGATGGTGGAAATGAGCGTGGTGGTGTGTGGTACACTTGCCCGACAAGGCCTGCCCCAGGGTTACGGTGACCACAAGCGTATGGTGGCTTGAGTTTGTCAAGTTTCCAACCCACTAACCCCCTCCCACGCATGCCATGGGCCTCCTTTTATAGATTAAGGGGTCACCACAGTGGCAAAACAGTCATTACCCACTGATATTATAGCAAATAGTGCTATCATACCTAACTCTACGGGCTGGCAGGGTGTAACACCCACAATGCGGCTATATCTCCCACGTGTCGGGGCACGACTTAGAGGCATAGCCGCATGGTAGGCATGTCGCAAGAGGGGTAATCCTTACACATCCCATGTACTGAATAAGAAAGGGATAAAGAGTCGGCTTACAATCGCCACTTCACACAATACATAAATATATCATACATCATCCAGAATACAATCAAGGTCCGCCTATGGAACCAAAATAAAGAAAGACCACCCCAAATGCTAGATCCCCGATCGTCCCAACTGGGCTCCTCTATTGATCATCCGGAAAAGAAACACAGTAACGGCCCGAATCCTCGTCGAACTCCCACTTGAGTTTAGTAGCGTCCCCTGCACTGGCATCATCGGCACTTGCATCTTTTTGGAAGTATCTGTGAGTCACGGGGACTCAGCAATCTCACACCCGCGAGATCAAGACTATTTAAGCTTAAGGGTAGGAAAGGGTAGTGAGGCGGAGCTGCAGCAAGCACTAGCATATATGGTGGCCAACTTACGCAAAAGAGAGCGAGAAGAGAAGCAAAGCACGAACGAGAAGCTAATAATGATCAAGAAGTGATCCTGAAGCTACTTATGCTCAAGCATAACACGAGATCGTGTTCTCTTCCCAGAATCTGCTGAAAAGAGACCATCATGGCTACACACGCGGTTGATTCATTTTAAATTAAGTTAAGTGTCAAGTTCTCTACAACCGGACATTAACAAATTCCCATATGCCCATAACCGCAGGCATGGCTTTCGAAAGTTCAAACCATGGACTATCCTTCTCGGTAACCTCTGGTCAGGATCATCTCCAAAAGTGGTCCTACCATGGGTCCCTTCCATTTCCGATGATAAGCAGAACTCATCCATCGGGTTGTCTTCAACAAGGTAGTCCACATTATCCATTCGAACTCCGCCAAACGATCGATTGTGATTGCCTCAGGCTGGTGAGAAGAGTTTCAATGATCTCTGAATCAGAAGTAATTCTTTTTGCCACTTAAGGGAATATTTCTGCGAGTCACCTTCTTTAAGATGTCTCATTGTGGTATCATGGCAACCCAACTCCTCGCTACGTTGACACCGTTCACCACCCTCCTAGGTGTGGGAATTCCGCTACTTATTTAAACCTTGTCATATGCTCATTTCCATCATTCTTAATGTGTGTATCGTGTCTCATCTCGACAGATGTCGCTATGTCTCATTCTGAGAGTTGATCGTCGGTTGCTCGATCTTCGAGAAGATCGATTCTTCGAGAGCTTCTTTTCTTTCCATTATCGTGTTGGATGGAGTTCTCAGAGCAAGACATCGAGACAAAGATGGTGATCGTGTCAACGTTCCTATGAAGTGCAACCTGGATCGTGAAGACCGTGTTAGCTTGTGCCCCTCTGTCTTCTTACCTCACGTCTTGAATCTCGGGACGAGATTCTTGTTTAGTGGGGGTAAGTTGTCACAGCCCTAGCATTGGCTGCAGATAGTTGCATCAGTGAGCATCATGCATCCTGTTATTTTCAAGAAACTTGAAATGAGGAAATTGAAAGCCTCAGAAATCATTTTAAAAGAAGGGCAAGAACCCTTTAAATTGCATTCATTGTTTCCAAAATGACTTCATAAATGTTTGATAATTTTGGCAAGGCTTTGAGACCAAACCAAAAATAGTGAACATTTTTGAAGGAATTATTTTGGGACTTTGAAATTAAATCAATAAGTATTTGAGTTTTGGATTATATTCATTTTTATAGAATATAATTCAAAAGGCCCTGGAATTATTTACGTGCCTCTGGAAAAGTCCATAATGGCAACATAAAAATATTCAGAAGGTTTTGCCCTGTTTTGAATTCATTTTGAATTTTTGAATCAGTGGCAAAATGTATAAATAAAAACAAAACAAAACAGAGATAAAAATTAGAAAGGGCAGAACTCACCTGGCCTTACCTGAGAGGCCTAGTCGTAGCCAGCCCAGAGGCCAGTACTATGCAGCCCAGCAGCTGGCCCAGCCCACCACCACTGCCAGTCGTCTCCCACCTCGCGCCAGAAGGACGCGAGGCGTGTGTCCGCCGCACGCCGGCGCACGCCCCGCCACCTCCTGCCTGCTTGCTCGCTGCTTGAGACGGGCCCGAGCGCCACGACACCCCCTGGACCCCCTCGACCTTTCCCCTCACTCCCTGGTTCTCTCTCCCTCTCTGGTTCTCTCCCCGCAGCCGCCCGAGAACGCTTTCATCGCGCCGACGAGCACCACCGCGGCCACCGGGCACCCCTCACCCTTCCGCCGAGTCCAGAAGAACCACCAGAACCTCCTCGTCCTCCCAATCGAGCTACTAGACGCCAGGAGGCCCTGCTTCATCGTCATCGCGGTCATCTTCAACCTCGGGCACCTGAGCCCCTCACCGTCGATTTGCTGCACTCCGGCCGCCCTCGAGCCCACTGACCCTCCAAACGGACCCACGGTGAGCCCCCGAGTCGTCTCCCCCTTCTCCCCTGGTCGCTTTCGACCTCTAGGCCATAGCCCCGTCTCGGCTGAGAATTCCACGCCGCCGGCGATGTCGCTGCCGTCGCTGCAGCCACTGAGGCTCGAAAACGAGCACGACACCGTGCTCCTAGCGTCTTCAGGAGCTCAGTGAGCCCCTTAGCCAGCCCTCCCATCCTCTATGGCCTCGCCCCGCTTGAACCCGTAGCTCCGGCCGCCGCCTCGCTTGTCGTCGGTGCCTCTGCAGGCCACCCCTGCTCCGACCGCCTCCACCATTGGATGCGCGCGAGTGCCAGCGTCCCGTAGCTGCAAACCACGCTCAAAACCATCACCTGTAGCTCAATCCCGAGCAGACTCTGCCACGGCTTGAGGTCGCCGCGGCCAAACTCCGGCATGCCGACGTGGCGGCGTAATTAGTGCTAATCTCCGTTAATTACCCATCCTAACAGACACTGACATGTGGGTCACTGAGCCTAATTAGGTTAGTCTAAATATCCTGCTTAAATTAGTGCTAATCCTACGGACCCCATGTGTCAGCTTGACTTTGACTTAGTCAACGTTGACTGGGCCCACCTGTCGGCGATCTAACTAGCCCAGGGTCACTGACCAATGGGTCCCGCAGGTCAGGTTTGACCTGGCCGACCAGTTGACCCACTAACATCACCCTTGCGCAATGCTGACGCAGTAAAGCTTTTCTGAGATTTTAAATAAATCAGAAATGATTTATTTATTTCAGAAAATAGCTAAAACTTCTAAAAATCATAGAAAATTATCTATAGCTCCAAATGAAATAAATTATATATGAAAAATTATCAGAAAAATCCAATCTATCCATTTTATGCTAGTTTCATGCATGTTAGAACACTTTAACCTTGCTGTTTAGGTGAAACAAGTTAATGCATTTATATGACTTCATAAAATGGGTTTGCATTTGAATCCTTGGTTCAAATGGACTCATTTCAATATGTTCTAGCTTGCATTAGCCCAAAACACATTCATATTGCCATGTCATAGCATGCATCATATTGTTGTATATCGTCATGTCTTGATTGAGTTCTTTCTCAGTTGCCGGTGTTTGTCCCCCCTCAGTAGACGTTGATCCAGCGATGAATTCGATGACACCGATGAAGAACTATACTATCTTCAGAAGTGCCAGCAAGCAAAACCCCCTTGTTCATTCCGATATAGTCCCACTCTCTCGCTCCTGCTCTCTTTTACTGCATTAGGACAACACCGATTCAACTGTTACATGTTGCGGTAGTTGAACCTTTCCTCTGCATGACCTGTCATTGCCACAGTAAATAGATGAAACCCACTAGCATGAGTAGGAGTTGTTTGAGCCCTGTTGTGCCTACTCATTCATGCTTGTTTGTCATGCCTGCTACTGCTTAGAGTTGAGTCAGGTCTGATTCATCGGGGATGAATTGGAATTTGGTGAACATGTCCTACCGTTGAGAGCTAAGTGTGTGAACACGATTTGGTAAAGGTAGCGGTGAGAGGCCATGTAGGAGTACATGGTGGGTTGCCTCATTGCAGCCGTCCTTAGGAACTAAGTTCTGTGTTTGTGATCCATGAACAGTTACTACCACACATTGGGTTCCGGTAACTCGACGCTTCTCGACTTATTAATCCACTCGATCTCTGTCCAGGAGTTGCAACTAATTTCTGGTGTTTGTAGGTAGTGTTAGTAGTCTACCAAGTGGCACCCGGTACAGGTGGGCTTGGGACAGACTAAGCAAAGTGGCCCGGTGTACCAAGTGGCACCCGGATGGTGGGCTTGGGAACCCTGCACACATCGTTTGGGGCCGTGAGCGACACCCCGGCCGGATCTCCTTGCGGATGGAACCCGAATAGGCGATAAACCTGGACTAGAGACTTGTGTGGTTAGTCAGGTCGTGGCCGACTCCCTCGCCAGGCTACCGCTTGAAGGTTGCCGAGATACACGACGTGTACATGGTGGTAAGTGGCGAGAGCGTGTGTGAAGAGGTACACCCCTACAGGGTTAACATCATCTATTCGAATAGCCGTGTCTGCGGTAAAGGACTTCTAGGTTGCCTATATCAGTTCATAGAGAAGTGAAAGTGGATACTATAAAATGCGCAAGATAAGCGTGAGTGCTATGGATGGCGTTCTCGTAGGAAGACGGGAGCGGATCCATAGTGGTGTATTGGTATGGTGAATATGTGGACTCGTGTGCGCCACCTCAAAGAGTTACTAGCAGTCGTAGTTCAGGATAGCCACCGAGTCAAAGCTGGCTTGCTGCAGTTAAACTCCACCACCCCCTTTATTGATACCGATGCATATGTAGCTAGTTCTGATGTAAGTCTTGCTGGGTACATTTGTACTCACATTTGCCTATTTTATGTTTTTGCAGAGAGACGTCAGTCTCGCTAGTAGTTCCGTGTGGACTTCGATGTTTAGCTTGATACCTCAGCTATGATCTTGTGCCCTCGGCAGGATCTGGTAGATAGTCAGGCTTCTCAGCCTTTTTCATTTGTAGTTGTCTGTACTCAGACATGTTAAGCTTCTGCTTGTGCTTTGACTTGTATGCTCTAAATGTTGGGTCATGAGACCCATGTTTGTAATATCTGGCTCTTCGGAGCCTAATGAATAAATACTTGAGTCGTAGAGTCTTGTTGTGATGCCATGTTGTATTTACACATATCAAGCATATTGTGTGTATGATTGAAATGCTTGGTATGTGTGGGATCCGACAATCTAGTTGTTTATCCTTGGCAGCCTCTCTTACGGGGAAATGTAGTCTAGTGCTTCCATGAGCCATAGTAGTCCGCTACAGCCCGGTTCACCAGAGTCCTACTAGCCCAGCACTACTACTCAGGACACTTGACTGGCCGGCATGTGTTTCACTTCGTTCCTGTGTCTGTCCCTTCGGGGAAATGTCACGCGGTGACATCTGGAGTCCTGCCTAGCCTGCTACAGCCCGGGTTACCGGAGTCCTGTTAGCCTAGTGCTACAGCCCGGATTCACACGTTGTTGACCGACATGCTCGAGGTTGATTCATGTATGCCTGTCCCCATGGGCTAGTGCCGCTTTGGGTTCACGACTAGCCATGTCGGCCCGGGTTCTTTGTCGTATGGATTCTAGCGACACTATCATATACGTGAGCCAAAAGGCGCAAACGGTCCCGGGCCAGGTAAGGTGGCACCCGTGGGAATACCGTGCGTGAGGCCGCAAAGTGATATGATGTGTTACATGCTAGATCAGTGTGACTTAGGATCGGGGTCCTGACAGCTTTGGTATCAGAGCCTGACTGCCCGTAGGATTACCAAGCCAGGCTGGTCGAAGTCGTGTCTAGAAATGGTTTAGTTATATAAGGGAATTGATTGTGGATGGGAACGTAAGGCTCTTTTTTACTCCTTATCCTCATGACCTTCTGATCTGAGTCATCTTATCTTTTCTACGGGGTTAAGAACTAGGCTTCTCTTCTATCTCTCAGGATGACGTGTTACTAAACCGTAGTTGCCTAGGATTGTTGAGTTCAAGCCTCAGTTCAGTTCCTACTACTTCCATATGTTCATAGCTGGCCTCAAAACCTTGATATTGTGATGTTGAGTGGTTATGCCACCATTTTGCAGGATGTCTCAAATTATTTTGAGCATTTACAGCCGTTATGCTATCCGAGTCATCCCAGGTCTCCAAATAGTCTGATGCATTTGCAAATTCCTTCTTCCTTTACCGACGTTCCTTTGGGCCAGTTTATCCACCCTAATCGGTCAGTTGAGGTACTCTGTTGCCTCGACATATATGTTGGAGCTATTATTATGACCCTAGGTGTTTTAGGGAGTCACCTAGTAATCTAGCAATGCTTTGTGTTCCCGGTGTGAGGATTCTGGCCACCATTCTCGAAAGCATCCTGTGATGCCATTTAGTAGTAGGTATTCTACTCCTGGGTTTTCGAACCCGAGATTCACCCTACTTCGTGTTGTTAGTATTTGCTAGTTCCCTTAAGATATTAGTAACCTTGCGATAGTCCTCGAGGTCCGTGGTATTTCCTTCTTCCAAATACCATGAACCATTAAGGCAGATGTTCTTTGAACCAAAAGCTCACAATCAGAGTACTCTTCAGGAGTTCTCCATCCATAATTGTCTGCCAATCCTTCTTCTTCTGCATGGGTTATCTGGAAGAAACCTGTTGAACTTGGTTCGACATGCTAATCTATGCATCCACAACTCAGAAAATTATATGTTCCTCGAGTTGTCCCCCTTTAATTGTATTCTGACCTTAGCCTATCAGTTGATAGTCAAGAGTATGTGTGCATTCGTGTTTATCGGTGCCTTTTATTCTTGTGGTCTGCCAAGCCATTCTATTTTGGAATGACTAGGAGAAACAAACTCCAGTACCTCATCCATATCTAGGAATGGGTCAAAGAAGTTGTATTCCGCAGATCGAAATGCCAATCCAGCTTTTGTTCTGTTCTACCTTGGAGTGTTGCCTCCTTATGTCAGGAATGTCATGAGAATTGCACCACCTCTTATGAATTCCTGATATAGTGACACTTCTTGCCATCATTGTTCATTCCTCGGTTCCCGTGTTATTGTAACCGGAGTGCCGACAAGTGAGTCATGATGTGTGAAATCAATACTCCTAGCAACTCTGTTGCTTGGTAGTTAATGGACAATACTCTCATTCTTAGCGTGCTGGTTATTGAATCATCATCCTAAGATTGATCGTGCTACCTAGTCCATATTTCTGGTGCACACTTCGATCAATGAGTTAGGATTGTGCCAATCCCTCGCTTATTTGATCACATCGTCTTGCCCTGAAAAGCAAGATTGTTCTTGAGCTTAGTAACATATCGGTGGTTCATGATTTTCCGAATATCTTCTCGGAAGTGTTACCAGGTTGTCACCTGACCGCTATGTTGAGTTCGTGATCAAGTTGGTTTCCTGTAACCACACCTTTCTCCAAGAATCCGTGTTGGATATCCCTGAGCTAGTTGGTTAAGCTAAACAACAACTTGGAGAGTTGGAAGATAAAAGCTTGTCTGACTTAGTTCACGATAAGGGATATCTTTTTATTGTGTGTGTGTTGAAGAAAGATGATATCTCCATCGATTGGTCCTCGTGATAACTTGTTGGATCTATTGCCTTGTCAAAACTTAGACTTGAGTATGGGCTATCGTCAAGTAAAATCAGAACCAACGATGTTCATAATGTTGTCTTACTCGTGGTTGATCCCTCGAGCATACACCATTATATCTTTTGGTCTGACCAATGCTATCACCGTGTTCACATGATGGTGGAAGTCCAGTGATATGGAAATTCCGATGAGTTGTTGTTGAGCCCATCAGCAGCATTTTGTCTTCCCCATGATTCATGTTGAACATCCAGCTAGTATTGGAAACTTTATAAGCAGTATCTTCGTGTTCCGTTCATGAAGCATATGTTCGGATGAAAGAAGTGACTTCCTTTAATTCATGTGCATTTGATGCAAGTTGCTGCCGTGAATTAGAGAAAGTATGTTTTGCCTCCTCTGGAATCATCCCAAATCATTCATGCATATGTGTGAAGTATTCTGTGGTTTGGAGACTTGCAACCTTCATTTTATATGTGTCCCTAGCACACCAAGCCACTGATTGATTTGTTCAAGGAGAAGAAGTTCCTTTTTAAGAGCTAACTCGGGCTTAATCAAGGACTTCGTTATCCGCAATAATGGTTTCCCACCTGAACTCGGTAGTATTTTATTGTAAGACTACTCTGTGGTCATGCTTGTCTTGGACAACATGTTCACATGTGTGTAGAAGAACCAGCTCATGTTTTGGAGCTTGCTATCGTAGTTCATCTCCCAAGAGTCTCGCAACGTTATCTCGTCGACTTGTGTTGCAACCATTCTTTTCTAGACATCATGTCTGAAAAATCCTGTTACCAGCCAGATCTGAATCTCAGGCAGATATGATGGCTGGAACATTTCCAAGATCTATGATGTAGGTCCCGACGAGGTTGATGTTCTGGCCGACACACCTAGCCGGAAGATCTATTATTTAGCATCTTGACTGGTCGATTTCACCATCTTCTCCGTGAGGATCTTGTGCGACTTATTTTAGAAGTTGTTCCTTAGGGATTCTTGTGCTATTGGTATTCCTCGATTATGCTATACCATTCAAATGGTGGAATTGCTCTCGACTGTTGAGTTATCTCCTAGTTACCAGAATCATTCCCAGCATTTGCATTTTGTTCCCAGCCTGTACCACCATTGTGCCATTCTACCATGGACTATCCTTCTCGGTAACCTCTGGTCAGGATCATCTCCAAAAGTGGTCCTACCATGGGTCCCTTCCATTTCCGATGATAAGCAGAACTCATCCATCGGGTTGTCTTCAACAAGGTAGTCCACATTATCCATTCGAACTCCGCCAAATGATTGATTGTGATTGCCTTAGGCTGGTGAGAAGAGTTTCAATGATCTCTGAATCAGAAGTAATTCTTTTTGCCACTTAAGGGAATATTTCTGCGAGTCACCTTCTTTAAGATGTCTCATTGTGGTATCATGGCAACCCAACTCCTCGCTACGTTGACACCGTTCACCACCCTCCTAGGTGTGGGAATTCCGCTACTTATTTAAACCTTGTCATATGCTCATTTCCATCATTCTTAATGTGTGTATCGTGTCTCATCTCGACAGATGTCGCTATGTCTCATTCTGAGAGTTGATCGTCGGTTGCTCGATCTTCGAGAAGATCGATTCTTCGAGAGCTTCTTTTCTTTCCGTTATCGTGTTGGATGGAGTTCTCAGAGCAAGACATCGAGACAAAGATGGTGATCGTGTCAACGTTCCTATGAAGTGCAACCTGGATCGTGAAGACCGTGTTAGCTTGTGCCCCTCTGTCTTCTTACCTCACATCTTGAATCTCGGGACGAGATTCTTGTTTAGTGGGGGTAAGTTGTCACAGCCCTAGCATTGGCTGCAGATAGTTGCATCAGTGAGCATCATGCATCCTGTTATTTTCAAGAAACTTGAAATGAGGAAATTGAAAGCCTCAGAAATCATTTTAAAAGAAGGGCAAGAACCCTTTAAATTGCATTCATTGTTTCCAAAATGACTTCATAAATGTTTGATAATTTTGGCAAGGCTTTGAGACCAAACCAAAAATAGTGAACATTTTTGAAGGAATTATTTTGGGACTTTGAAATTAAATCAATAAGTATTTGAGTTTTGGATTATATTCATTTTTATAGAATATAATTCAAAAGGCCCTGGAATTATTTACGTACCTCTGGAAAAGTCCATAATGGCAACATAAAAATATTCAGAAGGTTTTGCCCTGTTTTGAATTCATTTTGAATTTTTGAATCAGTGGCAAAATGTATAAATAAAAACAAAACAAAACAGAGATAAAAATTAGAAAGGGCAGAACTCACCTGGCCTTACTTGAGAGGCCCAGTCGTAGCCAGCCCAGAGGCCAGTACTGTGCAGCCCAGCAGCTAGCCCAGCCCACCACCGCTGCCAGTCGTCTCCCACCTCGCGCCAGAAGGACGTGAGGTGTGTGTCCGCCGCACGCCGGCGCACGCCCCGCCACCTCCTGCCTGCTTGCTCGCCGCTTGAGACGGGCCCGAGCGCCACAACACCCCCTGGACCCCCTCGACCTTTCCCCTCACTCCCTGGTTCTCTCTCCCTCTCTGGTTCTCTCCCCGCAGCCGCCCGAGAACGCTTTCATCGCACCGACGAGCACCACCGCGGCCACCGGGCACCCCTCACCCTTCCGCCGAGTCCAGAAGAACCACCAGAACCTCCTCGTCCTCCCAATCGAGCTACTAGATGCCCAGCGGCCCTGCTTCATCGTCATCGCGGTCATCTTCAACCTCGGGCACCCGAGCCCCTCGCCGTCGATTCGCTGCACTCCGGCCGCCCTCGAGCCCACTGACCCTCCAAACGGACCCACGGTGAGCCCCCGAGTCGTCTCCCCCTTCTCCCCTGGTCGCTTTCGACCTCTAGGCCATAGCCCCGTCTTGGTTGAGAATTCCACGCCGCCGGCGATGTCGCCGCCGTCACTGCAGCCACTGAGGCTCGAAAACGAGCACATCACCGTGCTCCTAGCATCTTCAGGAGCTCAGTGAGCCCCTTAGCCAGCCCTCCCGTCCTCTATGGCATCGCCCCGCTTGAACCCGTAGCTCCGGCCGCCGCCTCGCTCGTCGCAGGTGCCTCTACAGGCCACCCCAGCTCCAACCGCCTCCACCATTGGATGCGCGCGAGTGCCAGCATCCCGTAGCTGCAAACCACGCTCAAAACCATCACCTGTAGCTCAATCCCGAGAAGACTCCGCCACGGCTTGAGGTCACCGCCGGCCAAACTCCGGCATCCCGACGTGGCGGCGTAATTAGTGCTAATCTCCGTTAATTACCCATCCTAACAGTCACTGACATGTGGGTCCCCGAGCCTAATTAGGTTAGTCTAAATATCCTGCTTAAATTAGTGCTAATCCTGCGGACCCCACGTGTCAGCTTGACTTTGACTTAGTCAACGTTGACCGGGCCCACCTGTCGGCGATCTAACTAGCCCAGGGTCACTGACCAATGGGTCCCGCAGGTCAGGTTTGACCTGGCGGACCAGTTGACCCGCTGACATCACCCTTGCGCAATGCTGACGCAGTAAAGCTTTTCTGAGATTTTAAATAAATCAGAAATGATTTATTTATTTCAGAAAATAGCTAGAACTTCTAAAAATCATAGAAAATTATCTATAGCTCCAAATGAAATAAATTATATATGAAAAATTATCAGAAAAATCCAATCTATCCATTTTATGCTAGTTTCATGCATGTTAGAACACTTTAACCTTGCTGTTTAGGTGAAACAAGTTAATGCACTTATATGACTTCATAAAATGGGTTTGCATTTGAATCCTTGGTTCAAATGGACTCATTTCAATATGTTCTAGCTTGCATTAGCCCAAAACACATTCATATTGCCATGTCATAGCATGCATCATATTGTTGTATATCGTCATGTCTTGATTGAGTTCTTTCTCAGTTGCCGATGTTTGTCCCCCCTCAGTAGACGTTGATCCAGCGATGAATTCGATGACACCGATGAAGAACTATACTATCTTCAGAAGTGCCAGCAAGCAAAACCCCCTTGTTCATTCCAATATAGTCCCACTCTCTCGCTCCTGCTCTCTTTTACTGCATTAGGACAACACCGATTCAACTGTTACATGCTGCGGTAGTTGAACCTTTCCTCTGCATGACCTGTCATTACCACAGTAAATAGATGAAACCCACCAGCATGAGTAGGAGTTGTTTGAGCCCTGTTGTGCCTACTCATTCATGCTTGTTTGTCATGCCTGCTACTGCTTAGAATTGAGTCAGGTCTGATTCATCGGGGATGAATTGGAATTTGGTGAACATGTCCTACCGTTGAGAGCTAAGTGTGTGAACACGATTTGGTAAAGGTAGCGGTGAGAGGCCATGTAGGAGTACATGGTGGTGTCTCATTGCAGCCGTCCTTAGGAACTGAGTTCTGTGTTTGTGATCCATGAACAGTTACTACCACACATTGGGTTCCGGTAACTCGACCCCTCTCGACTTATTAATCCACTCGATCTCTGTCTAGGAGCTGCAACTAGTTTCTGGTGTTTGTAGGTAGTGTTAGTAGTCTACCAAGTGGCACCCGGTACAGGGGGGCTTGGGACATACTAGGCACAGTGGCCCGGTGTACCAAGTGGCACCCGAATGGTGGGCTTGGGAACCCTGCACACATCATTTGGGGCCGTGAGCGACACCCCGGCCGGATCTCCTTGCGGATGGAACCCGAATAGGCGATAAAACCTGGACTAGAGACTTGTGTGGTTAGTCAGGTCGTGGCCGACTCCCTCGCTAGGCTTCCGCTTGAAGGTTGTCGAGATACATGACGTGTACATGGTGGTAAGTGGCGAGAGCGTGTGTGAAGAAGTACACCCCTGCAGGGTTAACATCATCTATTCGAATAGCCGTGTCCGTGGTAAAGGACTTCTGGGTTGCCTATATCAGTTCATAGACAAGTGAAAGTGGATACTCTAAAATGCGCAAGATAAGCGTGAGTGCTATGGATGGCGTTCTCGTAGGAAGACGGGAGCGGATCCATAGTGGTGTATTGGTATGGTGAATATGTGGACTCGTGTGCGCCACCTCAAAGAGTTACTAGCAGTCGTAGTTCAGGATAGCCACCGAGTCAAAGCTGGCTTGCTGCAGTTAAACTCCACCACCCCCTTTATTGATACCGATGCATATGTAGCTTATTCTGATGTAAGTCTTGCTGGGTACATTTGTACTCACGTTTGCCTATTTTATGTTTTTGTAGAGAGACGTCAGTCTCGCTAGTAGTTCCGTGTGGACTTCGACGTTTAGCTTGATACCTCAGCTACGATCTTGTGCCCTCGGCAGGATCTGGTAGATAGTCAGGCTTCTCAGCCTTTTTCATTTGTAGTTGTCTGTACTCAGACATGTTAAGCTTCCGCTTGTGCTTTGACTTGTATGCTCTGAATGTTGGGTCATGAGACCCATGTTTGTAATATCTGGCTCTTCGGAGCCTAATGAATAAATACTTGAGTCGTAGAGTCTTGTTGTGATGCCATGTTGTATTTACACATATCGAGCATATTGTGTATATGATTGAAATGCTTGGTATGTGTGGGATCCGACAATCTAGTTGTTTATCCTTGGCAGCCTCTCTTATGGGGAAATGTAGTCTAGTGCTTCCATGAGCCATAGTAGTCCGCTACAACCCGGTTCACCGGAGTCCTGCTAGCCCAGCACTACTACTCAGGACACTTGACTGGCTGGCATGTGTTTCACTTCATTCCTGTGTCTGTCCCTTCGGGGAAATGTCACGCGGTGACATCCGGAGTCCTGCCTAGCCTGCTACAGCCCGGGTTACCGGAGTCCTGTTAGCCCAGTGCTACAGCCCGGATTCACACGTTGTTGACCGACATGCTCGAGGTTGATTCATGTATGCCTGTCCCCATGGGCTAGTGCCGCTTTGGGTTCACGACTAGCCATGTCGGCCCGGGTTCTTTGTCATATGGATGCTAGCGACACTATCATATACGTGAGCCAAAAGGCGCAAACGGTCCCGGGCCAGGTAAGGTGGCACCCGTGGGAATACCGTGCGTGAGGCCGGAAAGTAATATGATGTGTTACATGCTAGATTAGTGTGACTTAGGATCGGGGTCCTGACAAGTAAACAAGATATCATAATGATATCCCAACAATATCCATGTTCCAACATAGAACAAACTTCATCTTCACCTGCAACTAGCAACACTATAAGAGGGGCTGAGCAAAAGCGGTAACATAGCCAAACAATGGTTTGCTAGGAAAGGTGGGTTAGAGGCTTGACATGGCAATATGGGAGGCATGATATAGCAAGTGGTAGGTATCGCGGCATAGCAAAAGAGCGAACAACTAGAAAGCAAAGATAGAAGTGATTTCGAGGGTATGGTCATCTTGCCTGCAAAGTTCTCAGAGTTGACGAAAGCTTGATCCTCGTTAGCATACTCAACAGGTTCCTCGATCACGTACTCGTCTCCCGGCTCTACCCAAAGCAAGAACACAAGCAAAAGGACCAACAATCAATCACGGTGCAATGCACAATCAACATGATGCAAAACATGACATGATATGCGAGATGTGATATGCAATGCATACGCGTGCTCCGGAAGGAAAAAGATGAACAATGCATCAACTTGGCAAACCAAGTGTGCCACTGGAAAGATGATATGATTTCGGTCGAAATCGATATAAAGATCACCAGAATCGGATGCACGGTTTGCAAATGGCAAGCAAAACAATAATGGCACAATTCTGCGATTAACAACACGTTGCCATCTAGAATGCAACAAGAAACTAAGCTACTGCACTCCAACATAGCAACAAAGCATAAGTCAGTGATGTACTCAAGATGCTTGGCAAAACATGAACACTGAGCTACAGCTAAATCACACAAGAGCAGGTTCAAACAAGCATGACAAAAGTGCAAAAGATAACAGCCTCACAAACTTAGTGAAAATACTAACATGCCAGAAAATAACATCAGGAAGCCATGTTTAGAGCAAGCTAACAACATGTTACAGGAACATATCATAGCAAAAAAGGCATGGCATGAATATACTAAATGCATAGAACAAAAGTCCCTTACTGATCATGAGCCAAAAAGGCACATAAGATATGATGGCACCCATGTAAACATAGCAAGTTTTATTAACAGTTTCAGACTTAGCAGAAAACAGAGCATGGCATAAACAGAATTATGAAGGCATCTTTGCGATCTCAAATCACACACCACAAGGCATTGCATGACAAGATAAGCAGAGAATCAACAAGATGACATGTTCATGAAGCTAACCATCGCAAGAGCAAGTTTATAGCATGCATGGATCAATAGAAACAACCATGGAAAAATTGATTAACATGTAAACAATCTGCCAGGAACATTTTATAGCAAAAGTAGAGCAAGATTAAGACATGCTAGGGCACTCAATAATTGCAAACATGGGCATGGATGGATAGCGCATAACCATATGTGCAAAACACCCTTACTGAAGCAACTCAAAACAAGCATGGATCTAACTATAGCATCATGATTACATGGCATAAAAATAACAGCAGAACAAGGACTTAGTGAAATCCTATGACCTTGAAATCAGTAATATCATGAAGGCTACTTTGCATGCTTGTGCTAGTCACCACATTGATCACAAAAATACATGGAAAGCACCCCTGTAAAGATGGCATGGCATAGTTCAAAACACATGTAGAGCACATGCCCATATGATGCACACAACAAATGTGACAAAAATGACAAAACATCATACTCTGATAAGTAACAGCACCTAACGATTTATAGCACTCTTGCATCAATGATTTGGGCATCAAGATGGACTCAAACAAGCATGCCACAATGGAATGAAATGAAGAGCATCTCACAATGAACATTTTGATATATCATGCACATGAAATGGAGCTACGGTCATGGAGTTATGATGCGTTGAACATAGCATGAAAATATGAGGGGGATAGGACTTAGGGAAAAATTATACCCCTCAGATCTAGGGTTTGACTTCGCACGGAAAACAAGGTTCGTGGCTGGATCTTCGCCGGAGAAGGAAGGGGCGGCGGCCGGAGTTGACGGAGAAGACGTCGGTGGGGTCGGTCGGAGCGGATCCGGGCGCGGTCGATGAGGGGCGGTGCTGGGCGGCGAGGCGAGGAGCAGCGCGGTGGAGCGGCGGCGGGCGGCAAGCAGGGGCGGCGGGGAGACGGGGCTAGCGGGCGGCGCGCGGGCCTGGAGGGCCAGCCGCGGGCTCTCCGGGCCACGGCGAGTGGCGACGGCGGCAGGACGCGTGTCACCCTCTGATTGGCCGCGGGCGGCGGCGGGTTTCGTCCGGCGCGGACCGGATGTGTCCGGTGGCGGAGAGGTCTAGTTTAGGGTTTCGTCTTCGCGAGAAAAAGGACCGCACTGATTGACGACGTGGGTCGTACTTGCACGTTTGGCGGGGTGGTTCAGGCCCCGCAAGCCCCGGCAGGCGCTGCCGGGGAGTCATGGTTGCATGCTTCTGGTGGTGGCCTGGCCCCTTGCCGGGCTCGCCTACCCGGTGAGGGAGGCTCTTTCCTTGCCGATATCCTGTTCCTTTGGCTCGATCTTGATCTCTCTGAGCTGCATGTTTGTTCTTCAAGTCTCTTGATTCTTCAACCTCTGACTTAAGGTGGTGCCCCAATCCTGATCTTGTGCCTGTGCACGATTGGGCAACATACCCGAGGTCTGTTGCACCGACAATTTTATTTTCCCACACAAGACTTCAACATCTCTAACAATCCCAAGTGGTGTGATGGTGTCTCTATTAGCAAGTTTAATAGTAACATCTATGTCTTCTATTTTAGCGGGTGCTATGTCATTCCTAATTTCTTGATATAAGGTAAAAGTAATAACACTCACACTAGCACTTATGTCACATAAACCATGATAACAGTGATCTCCTATTTTAACTGAGACAACGAGCATGCCAACAACGGGTCTATGTTTATCTTTCCCATCAGCTTTGGCAATTCTAGCAGCTTCACCAACGAAGTAAATAACATGTCCATCAATATTATCGACCAAGAGATCCCTAGCCGTAGCAACACTAGGTTCTACTTTGATTTGCTCAGGGGGTTTATGTTCTTTGATATTACTTCTACGGACCATAGCTGAAACCTTAGCATGTTCTTTTATCTTAACAGGAAAAGGTGGTTTCTCGATGTAAGCAGTAGGACAACTAGATCAACATTGTAGATGATAGTTTCTTCTTTAGAAACTACCGGTTATTTAATTTCTTCTTTAATAGGGGGATGATATTTAAACCACCTCTCTTTAGGGAGATCAACATGAATAGCAAAAGATTCACAGAAAGTGGCTACTATCTCAGAATCAAGTCCATATTTAGTGCTAAACTTTTGAAAAGCATCGGTATTCATAAAAGATTTAACACAATCAAACTTAAGCTTAATACCTGACTCTTTACCTTCGTCGAGTTCACAATCTTCAGAGTTGCATTTAATTCTTTTCAAGAGGTCCCACCTGAATTCAATAGTCTTCTTCATAAAAGAACCGGCACAAGAAGTATCAAGCATGGATTGATCATTACGAGAAAGCCGAGCATAGAAGTTTGATACGTCTCCAACGTATCTATAATTTTTGACTGTTCCATGCTATTATATTATCTATCTTGGATGTTTTATATGCTATTTTATATGATTTTTTGGACTAACCTATTAACCTAGAGCCCAATGCCAGTTTCTGTTTTTCCTTGTTTTTGAGTTTCACAGAAAAGGAATATCAAACAGAGTCCAAATGAGCTGAAAATTTACGGTGATTTTTTATGGATCAGAAGATGCCCCCGAAGGAAAAGAGTTGGGCCACAAGAGCCATGAGGCCTCCACAAGGGTGGAGGGCGCGCCCTCCGTCCTTGTCGTCGCCTCGTGGACCCCCCTGACTTCTTCTCGATGCCAAAAATTCCTATAAATATAGAAACACCTAGAAATAAACCTAGATCAGGAGTTCCGCCGCCGCAAGCCTCTGTAGCCACCACAAACCAATCGGGACCCTGTTCCGGCACCCTGCCGGAGGGGGGAATCATCACCGGTGGCCATCTTCATCATCCCGGCCCTCTCCATGACGAGGAGGGAGTAGTTCACCCTTGGGGCTGAGGGTATGTACCAGTAGCTATGTGTTTGATCTCTCTCTCTCTCTCTCTCTCTCGTGTTCTTGATTTGGCACGATCTTGATGTACCGTGAGCTTTGCTATTATACTTGGATCTTATGATGTTTCTCCCCCTCTATCGGTGTCAAAACCGGCGGATCTCGGGTAGGGGGTCCCGAACTGTGCGTCTAAGGTCGATGGTAACAGGAGACAGGGGACATGATGTTTACCCAGGTTCGGGCCCTCTCTATGGAGGTAATACCCTACGTCTTGCTTGATTGATATTGATGAATATGAGTATTACAGGAGTTGATCTACCACGAGATCGTAATGGATAAACCTTAGAAGCCTAGCCTGTATGACTATGATAATGAATCTATCTCTCCCCTCCAGACTAAGTCCTCCGGTTTATATAGACACCAGGAGGATCTAGGGTTACACCAGGTCGATTACAAAGAAAGGAATATACATATTTGGTCACCAAGCTTGCCATCCACGCCAAGGAGAGTCCCATCCGGACACGGGTGCAGCCTTCGGTCTTCGTGTCCTTCACAGCCCATCAGTTCGGTCCATGGCTAACAGGCCGGACGCCCGAGGACCCCTTAGTCCAGGACTCCCTCAGTAGCCCCTGAACCTGGCTTCAATGACAAGGTATCCGACGTGTAGATCTGTCTCCGGCATTGCAAGGTGGGTTCCTCCTTCTGAACTCCAAGATAGTCTTCAGACGAAACAAACGTGTCCGGATCTGCAACACACAGCCGTAGAGAGTATAATATTTCATGAATCCAATCTGCTGACCACTTTAGTAATGTGACGTCATGCTTGCCCGGTTATTATTTCGAACCATTTCCCGTTCCGTTGTTCCATGTTTCGAGGCGTGGTTTTTTTGGCACGTCCCGTCGAAGCAGAGATCGTGTCCCCTTATCACGGTATTCTCATCAATACGAGCGTGGGTAACCCAACCGTCTTGCGGGAAAGATTCCTTAGGAATAGGCAGGTCCTTAGGCTTAGGAGGAGGCATTCAATACCCGCTGTCTTTATAAAGGAACCAAGGGCCGTCTTTTTTATGCCAAACCTCTCCTCAGCCTTCCCAACCTCGAGTTCTAGCACCCAAGGTCAGATTTCATTGCTTCAAGCCTCCCATCATGTCAGGACCCAGCCCTCAAAGCCGATGGGTGGCTTCCTCCGTTACAAAGGAGGATATTGCGAAGCTTCGGGCAGCGAGATACTTGACCGCGAAGATCCACCATAGGCTTCCTGCTCAAGGACAGGTTATTCCGACCCCCAGATCTGGCGAGAGGGTCATATTCATCTCCCACTTCCTCCGAGGGCTGGGGTTCGCTCTTCATCCCTTCGTCCGGGGGCTAATGTTTTATTACGGACTAGATTTTCATGATCTATCTCCGGACTCTTTCCTCCATGTCTCGGCGTTTATTATTACATGCCAGGCCTTCCTATGAATCCCCCCACACTTTGGCTTATGGCTCAAGACTTTTAGTGTGAAGCCGAAGATAGTCGATGGGGAACAGGCGGAGTGCGGTGGTCCTATAGTGAGCAAGCTTACCAACATTCTCTGGCCAAAAGGCTCTTTCACCGAAACTTCCAACCAATGGCAGTGAGAGTGGTTTTATGTCATGGAACCCCGTAGCACCAAGTGGGCAGCTATACCTGCGTTCCGTTCCGGCCCTCCACCACAGCTTACATCATGGATTAACAAGGGGCTGGACTGGGGATCAGTTGACGAAGTGCAAACTCTACAGAGCCGCATCCGAACCCTCCTTGAGAGAGACATCGATCTTGTCAACGTGATTCAAGTGATGCTAGTTCACCGAATCCTGCCATGCCACAGGTCTCGCCGCATGTGGGAGCTTAATCCAGAAGGGCCATGAACCTTCCAACACTTCTTCGGCACTAGCACGAAGGGATGTGGAAGCTGTTTTTCGGGAAGCAAAAACATTGGCCAGACACTACTGAGGATGCTGGCCTTGACTGCGACCGTCCGGATACCCCGGTAAGCACTTGTCTTCCGAACACTTTGCAGTTATGCATACCGTAATATGGTACTGAGCAAACTATCTTCTTCTAGGGCTGGATAAACAAAGAGGAACTGATCATGTGTTCGCCCCCCCTGCCCGAAGGACCAGCGAATCCTGTTTTAACAAGGATGCTGTCCATGGTACCACACCAGATGCCTACAAAGGGGGGCAAGGTGGAGAGGACCAAATATGGCCTTCATCTCGAAGGTGCATCAGACATTGTGTCCGGAGGAATCAAGATCGCATCGTCCGAAGACAAAAATGAGGGGAAGGTCAACGCCTCTTCCCCCCATGGAAAGAAAAGGGCCGCCTCTGAGGATTGGGAGGAAAAGGCTCCTAAGCGAGGCAAGATGCCTCTATCGGGCGGCTCAGGCTTGGAGGACGTCGAGGCGCCGTCTCATGATGAGGACAAGCCTCAGGCCAAATCGTAAGTAAACAAGGATGTTTTAGACATGTCCCGTTCTTTTCCTTGTAATGCCTAGAATATATATTTTTTGTAGTTCGGCACGCAGTCTTCTTCAACAATCCTCTTCCTCAGGGGACCTTCTCCCAGAGATGATGGAAAGAGAGACGCCTCCACCGGCCTCTCCGCCCCATAGGGCGGACGACTTTGAGGTGTCGTCGCGGAGGGTCTCTGATGAGGACACCACAACCATCGACAAGTCTCCAACAATTATAGGTCCAATCACAAGAAGTCGCGCCAAACAAATAAGTGACCAGGTGAACGCTAACTTAAGTTTACCTTGTAACCTTGATGACACAACTATGCTTTCATCTCCATTGTTGTTGGTTGAACTTAGGTATAACATGGAATCAATCCAACAACCTATATATGAGCTCTTGAAGCAACCGCTTTGGAGGAACAAGTTTGGAGAAACCAAGTTTCAAGTGAAGCTGATGCTGTCAGTTTTTACCTCTGATGTTTTGGTGTGGCACACCCATATGATGGAGATACGGGGCCATAGGGTACATCAACAGAAGCTACATCAAATTATCTTTCCAATGCAAAAAACCTCACATCTTTTGGAGTTGTGAGTCAAAAGTTCTAGTCATTCTCGTGGAAGGTGTCCAGACTATTAAGACTTCGCGAATTTCCGAGGAGGTCTGCAACAACTGCCAAAGTTGACTACTTATTCACCCAAGGAAGCCATGCAAACCTGCTTACTTTTGAAACCATTTTCACACCTAGCTAAGGGGGGTTGTCCCTGCTATAAAACCCCATCTCCCCCATCCTCTAGAGAACCTTTTGTCAAACCATTCAGCTACAAGCTTATGCTGCAAGACTGCTAGAGAGATCCGAGAGATCTTGCTACCTTTTCTCTTGTGAGTTCTTTCGGATTCGCGAGAAGGAGCCTATGGTTCCCCCTAGTTCGTGCTCTACGGTTCCGGCCGTTTTGTGCGGATTAGTCCCGGTTTGTGGTTCTGCGATTGTTCGGACAGCGGGTTGGAGTTCTTGTAGCTTCGGTCAGCCATCCCCAACGTACGGGTTGCATCCAACCTTGTCAGGTATAAAGCTAGTTATCTCGGCTGCTTGCAGCTAGTTATCCCTCCCGATTCGATCCTACGACGTGAAGATCGGGCCACCCCCGGGCGTGAACTCGTTCAACGGGTTCCCGCCTATCATCTGGTATCAGAGCCTTCGTTGACACGGTAGGATCTGTTATCCAAGTTTATCTTGCTATAATCCCTTTAGATCGAGTGTTTTTCATGCTATATTTTCTGTCCTAGAAGTCCAAAGCCCCACCAAAAATAAATCCAAGCCTTGTTGGTGCTGAGATCTTGTTGTTGCATACCTTGCATGTTCTTCATCTTTTAGATCTACACCAAGTTCATCTTCATAGTTGTTTTCAGATTTGGTTGTTGTGTTTTGGAAAAAGAGAGAAAAAAAGTGGCAAAAAATCAAAGAGAGAAAAAAAGAGAGTGGCAAAAAAAGTCAAGAGAGAAGAAGAAAGTGTTGTGCAAGATCCAAAAGTTTCAGCTTGGTAGAAAAAATTTCAGAAGCTTGTGTGTTGTGTGTTTTTCAATCTTGGTGCAAAGGTGCAGCAGATCTATTCCCATATTTTCTTGGTTTGCATCAACTTTATTTCAGCACAAGCCCCTTTTTGTTTACCCCACCGACCTCCACCAGAAACCGAAGCTAGTTCTTTGATCCCTGTCTTTCAATCGCTTTAACACATCCGGGAGAAGCACAATCTGATGTGAACTCATAAGAACTTTGGTGAGTAAGAGGTGAGGTTGTGTGATTCCACAAAATTATCCTATTCCACTTTTGGCCTTACTAACATGGCAGGGTCTAGATCGAGTGTTCATGGAGAAAACCATGGGGAAGAAGATGCCCCGGTCACACGTGCCGAGCTGCAGCGACTCGAGAACAACTTACTCCAAGCCATGGAAAGGATGCTTCACGAGCGTCCACTAGCAGGTGGTGATAGGGTTTGACACCGAAAACACCCTATTGATCCACTTGAGGAAGTTGGCGATGAGAATTCTGTGCATGCTGCTGTTGACGGTGACTTGGAGGATGATAACAACAGCCATGGTGGACATGTGGCTGCTGCTCGTGGGCGTGGTGCTGCTGCTCATGGAGGGCAGCGAGGAGGACAACTTCGAGGGCGAGGCCATGGTCCTCGTGGGCACTACTATGACCCTCATGAGCGTGTTGCTCGTGGTCATGGAGATGATTTTGATGATTATGATGGTGTCCCATACCGTCGTGCTGCTGAAGATGGGCGTCGTGCAGAATGTCATGATCGAGATGACATGGCAAGAATCAAGTTGCACGTCCCCAAGTTCATAGGAAAGGAAGACCCCGATGCATATTTTGATTGGGAAGAGCAGTGTGATCATATTTTTCGTATCCATAACCTTGTTGATCCAAAGAGAGTCAACCTTGCTTGTGTTGAGTTTTCTGGTTACACACTCACTTGGTGGAACCAACTCCAAGAAAATCAGCTGCTGCTAGGCCGTGACCACATTGACACTTGGGAAGAGATGAAACAAGCCATGAGGCGAAGGTTTGTTCCTTCGCAATATCAAAGAGATCTCCAAAATAGATTGCAGCGCCTCAGCCAAGGTACGCGCACGGTGGATGAGTACTACAAAGAGATGGAATTGTTGCTGGTTCGTGCTCGTATTCATGAAGATGAGGAGTCAAAGATGGCAAGATTTCTGCATGGTCTCAACAATGAAATTTCAGATTTTGTGGAGATGTTTCCCTATAACACTCTACAAGATATTTTGGAGCAAGCAAAGCGCATGGAGAGGAAGGTGCAGCGAGGTGGTCATGGACGGATATCTCATAGCCGCACCACCACAACATGGCAAAGGTCGCAGCCAAGTGCCTCTCATGGTGGTTCTCAGTTTCAGCATACTTCACACCCTACCACCACCCGGCGAACAACGGCTTCATCGGCATCATCACTGTCTCCTAGGAATGTTGACAAGCGTGCTCCTTTTGCTGCTGGAAGTAGTTCTAACCCCACGGCTGTACCATCATCTCGAAGCCGAGATATTGAGTGTTGGAAGTGCAAAGGGCATGGTCACATTTCTTCCGAATGTCGAAACAAGAGAGTCCTCTTTGTGAATGAACAAGGTGAATGGGAATCTAAGAGTGAGCATGAAGACAATGGAGCATTGGGTGATCATGAGGATGAAGAGGGCGAGAAGAGTGGTTGTGATATTCAGGCCGACATGGGAGATTGCTTTGTTTCTCATCGTGTGCTTAGTGTTAATGTAGCTAGAGAAGAGAAAGGGCAGCGGCATAATATTTTTCACACTCGTGGCACCATCAAGGACAAGGTTTGCAGAATTATTGTTGACAATGGCAGTTGCAACAACATTGCAAGTTCAGATTTGGTAGAGAAGTTGGGACTGAAACAAAGAAGGCACCCAAGTCCATATAAGATGCAATGGCTCAATGATTGTGGTACACTTCGAGTAAGCAACATTGTCACCATTCAGTTTTCCATTGGGAAGTACCGAGATCAAGTGGAATGTGACGTGGTGCCAATGCAAGCATGCCAATTGCTATTGGGAAGACCTTGGTTGTATGATCATGATGTGCAAATCAGCGGCCGTACTAACCGCCTATCATTCCAATACGAGGGAGAGCGCATATCTTTGCTCCCTTTGACACCCGAAGAAATATTGACGGATGATCTAAAAAAGAAAGAGAGAATGAGCGAGAAACACTTGAGTGACATCCACCAACATAGTGAGCGAGAGAATCCAAAGCCAAATAAAACCCCACAACTTAAATTGACCAAGACATGGGAAAAACAGGGATTACTTATGATGGCTAGGAAAAGGGACATGAGAGAGTTGAGAGAACCCAGTTCCGTGTTCTTTGTACTTTTGTACAAGGACAATTTTCTTTCTACTAATGAATTAACCTCCGCCACTCCTAGTGTCGTTGTTGAAATGTTGCAGGGGTATGAAAATGTGTTCCCCGAGGAGATACCACCAGGGCTGCCACCACAAAGAGGCATTGAGCACCAAATTGATTTGGTACCAGGAGACCCATTGCCGAACCGACCACCATACCGCACAAACCCGGAGGAAACCAAGGAGATTGAATGACAAGTTGAAGGCCTACTAAATAAAGGTTATGTAAGGGAAAGTCTCTCCCCTTGTGTTGTACCCGTTCTTTTAGTACCAAAGAAAGATGGATCTTCCCGAATGTGTTGTGATTGTAGACCTATTAACAACATCACCGTGAGGTACAGGCACCCAATACCTAGGCTTGATGATATGCTTGATGAACTTAGTGGTGCCACCATCTTTTCTAAAATTGACTTGAGAAGTGGCTACCACCAAATAAGAATGAGAGAGGGTGATGAAGGGAAAACTGCTTTCAAAACAAAATCTAGTTTGCATGAGTGGTTAGTTATGCCATTTGGATTGACAAATGCACCTAGTACCTTCATGATATTGATGAATCATGTGCTTAGAATGTTCATTGGCAATTTTGTGGTTGTTTACTTTGATGACATCCTGATTTATAGCTAAACTTTGGATGAACATGTTGAACACATTTGGTGTGTGCTTGCTGTTCTAAGAGAGGAGAAATTATATGCTAACAAGGAGAAGTGCACATTTTGCATAGAAAAAATTGTCTTTCTTGGCTTTGTTGTTTCAGGTCAAGGTTTGGAGGTAGATGAGGAGAAGGTCAAGGCCATCCGTGAGTGGATGCCTCCACAAAATGTAAGCCAAGTACGAAGCTTTCTTGGCCTTGCTGGTTTCTACCGTCAGTTTGTGAAGGACTTCAGCACCATTGCTGCCCCAATGAATGAGCTAACCAAGAAAGATGTTCCCTTCAAGTGGGCAAATGCACAAGAGAAGGCCTTCCAAGAGCTGAAAGAAAAATTGACATCTACACCATTGCTTGCACTACCCAACTTTGGAGGCTCATGCTGGTGGTCTCATGGGACATTTTGGAGCAAAGAAAACTGAGAGTGTGTTGATTGAGCATTTCTTTTGGCCAAGGATGAGGCGTGATGTTGAACGCTACATACTATGTTGTGAGATTTGCCGCAAAGCTAAGTCACGTTTAAACCCTCATGGACTTTATACGCTCTTATCCATTCCTAGTACACCTTGGGAAGACATTTCTATGGATTTTATTCTTGGATTACCACGCACTAAGAGGGGGAGTGATTCAGTTTTTGTGGTGGTTGATAGGTTTAGCAAGATGGCTCATTTTATCCCGTGTCATAAGAGCGATGATGCTTCACACATTGCTGATTTGTTTTTTAGGGAAATCGTGCGGCTACATGGAGTACCACGCACTATTGTTTCAGATCACGACACCAAGTTTCTGAACTATTTTTGGAAAACGTTGTGGGCAAAGCTAGGGACAAAGCTTCTCTTTTCCACTACATGTCACCCACAAATGGATGGACAAACTGAAGTTGTCAACCGCACGCTATCCATGATGCTGAGAGCAATTTTAAAGAAAATTTTGAAGATGTGGGAAGAATGTCTCCTCCACGTGGAGTTTGCATACAACAGGGCAGTCTATTCGACCACTAAATTTTGTCATTTTGACATTGTTTATGGTTTCAAACCTGCTGCTCCCATAGATCTTTTGGCTTTACCATTGCAGGAGCAAACCAATCTTGATGCAAGTAAGCGTGCTGACTTTGTGAAGAAAATTCATGAGAAGACCAAGGAAAATATTGAGAAGATGACTGAACAATATGCAAAACGAGCAAACAAGGGAAGAAAGAAGGTGTTGTTCGAAGAAGGTGATCTTGTGTGGGTACACCTGCGGAAGGATCGTTTCCTAGATCAACGCAAATGCAAGTTGCAGCCACGTGGAGATGGTCCATTCAAAGTTCTTGTGAAGATCAATGACAATGCCTACAAGATTGACCTTCCGATGGATTATGGTGTTAGTCCAACTTTCAATGTGTCCGACCTCTCTCCATACTTTGGACCATCAGAGCCAAGGACGACTCCGCTTCAAGAGGGGGAGGATGATGAGGACACCACAACCATCGACAAGTCTCCAACAATTATAGGTCCAATTACAAGAAGTCGGACCAAACAAATAAGTGACCAGATGAACGCTAACTTAAGTTTACCTTGTAACCTTGATGACACAACTATGATTTCATCTCCATTGTTGTTGGTTGAACTTAGGTATAACATGGAAGCAATCCAACAACCTATGAGCTCTTGAAGCAACCGCTTTGGAGGAACAAGTTTGGAGAAAACAAGTTTCAAGTGAAGCTGATGCTGTCAGTTTTTACCTCTGATGTTTTGGTGTGGCACACCCATATGATGGAGAGACGGGGCCATAGGGGTACATCAACAGAAGCTACATTAACTTATCTTTCCAATGCAAAAAACCTCACATCTTTTGGAGTTGTGAGTCAAAAGTTCTAGTCATTCTCGTGGGAGGTGTCCAGGCTGTTAAGACTTCGTGAATTTCCGAGGAGCTCTGCAACAAATCCAAAAGTTGACTGCTTATTCGCCCAAGGAAGCCATGCAAACCTAATTACTTTTGAAACCATTTTCACACCTAGATAAGGGGGGTTGTCCCTGCTATAAAACTCCATCTCCCCCATCCTCTAGAGAACCTTTTGTCAAACCATTCAGCTACAAGCTTATGCAGCAAGACTGCTAGAGAGATCCGAGAGATCTTGCTACCTTTGCTCTTGTGAGGTCTTTCGGATTTGCGGGAAGGAGCCTCTGTTTCCCCCTAGTTCGTGCTCTACGGTTCCGGCCGTTTTGTGTGGATTAGTCCCAGTTTGTGGTTCTGCGATTGTTCGGACATCGGGTTGGAGTTCTTGTAGCTTCGGTCAGCCATCCCCAACGTACGGGTTGCATCCAACCTTGGCAGGTATAAAGCTTGTTATCCCGACTGCTTGCAGCTAGTTATCCCTCCCGATTCGATCCTATGACGTGAAGATCGGGCCACCCTCGGGTGTGAACTCGTTCAACGGGTTCCCGCCTATCAGTCTCCCCCGACCAACAAGCGGTGCGAGGGATGATGAAGATATTACCCAAAGGTGATGCTTCGGTGGCCCAGGGTCCGGGAACAGTAATGAAGGCCCCAAACAATCTGGTCTACAGCCGGATACGAATAAACAAATCCCTTCAAAGGGTGGCTATACTCCTACAGCAGCCTCCGGAGATCCAGAGGTGCCGATATACTGACTAACATGCTGCAGCGGGCGTCAGTCTCAGAGGAACATCGTACCCTGATGGGCACGGTGGTTGAAAAGGTCCTGTTCACGAAGCACGGATTGAATGAGGCCTTTGTGGGCCTACTAAGTGGTTTCGAGGTTTGTACTGTAATATGTTCAATTGTGTTTTATTCATGAAATGCACCTGTGTATAGGTAGTAGCCCCTGAGACTCTGATTGGCTTCCCGAGGGAGGCAATCAGAGGATCAAAAGAAATGCCCAGGGACTGACCTGATTAATTGGAACACAGTCTGTTTCTCCCCTGACGACTGCCCGGACTATGAATATTGTCGAGCTACAGCGGAAGCTTGATGTGGCAGGGGATGATATTGCGTTAATCAATAGGCGTCTTGATGAGTCACAAGGTATATATTCGGAGCAGTCCTTATACATATGTGTCTGTAATATAAGCGTGACGCTGAAAATTGCATACTGGGATATATATATGGCTACAGATGGTGCTGTCACCGTTGAGATTCTTCGGGCGTAGCTGGCCCAGGCCAAGGAGCAGGCTCGGTTTAGTAATGCGGGTGCCGAAAAGGCATCGGCCGAGTTAAAGGCCAAACGAGCTGCTCAGCACCAAGACACGGGGAAAATATCCGCGATGGCGCTCGAACTAAAGAAAAAAATGCTACTAGCCGTTGTGAATTCCTTGAGAAGCTGAATAAAGTCAAAGTGGCTGATCTTGATAAGGCCTTGCGAGAGGCGAAAGAAGCGCGGTCCGAATCTAGAGCGGTCCGTGAGGAGGTCCGGCAAGCCGGGGAGATTGTGGCTGGTAAGCCCTTTTTATTACAGACTAAGGTCGGCGATCCGAATTATGCTCAGCTTAACCAAGTGTGGAGCTCTCTGGATGCGTTTTTGAACCTGCCGAAGAGTTCTTCCGATGCGGCGCAGTTTTACCAGGCACAAGAGGGATATGCAATGGAGAAGCTTTTCTAGTCGCAGTTTAGTGCATCAAAACGCCCTCTGCTGCTGAATGAACAGATGTCCCAATGGGTCGAGCTTCACATGATCTCTGGCGCTGCCATGAAGAATGTCATACTCTGGCTGTGGCCGACTGAGCCTATTCCGAATAGCTACTTCGGCTTGGTGCAATGGCTTACTGATGCGGTGCCATATATTGATGCTGCAAAACGGTCGGCGTGCATTGAAGGTGCACGGATGGCCTTTGCCCGAGTCAAGACATACCGGGGGAAGATGAAGGCCATCGATATTGCAGAGGGTCCACCCAAGGGCAGGGACCATCACGCACCGGAGCATTATTTTGAGGACGTCTTGGAGGCTGCCCGCTTGATAGAGGGTCAATGTTTGAAAGGCATAATATTCGAATGAACTCTGTATGAATTGGAAAAGACAATTTTTATAATCAGTCTATATTTTAGTTTTGCCTAAGGGCTGTTATTCCTCCTGCGCGGCCGTTTGTATATAATCTAAAAGTTTTCCAGTCGTCGGCATCAGCCCCCTCGTAGGAAATATGGGGGTGTTCGGACAAGCATCTGATCACTCTTGACCCAACGTCTTGGTCCGTGAAGGAGGTGTCAATGCGGCGAACTAGGCAATCGGACTATAGGGCGTGAACACTTTCACTTAGCCATAGGAGTTTTGTGGTGGGTCTACGATATAGCCCCTTGTATGTATGCGGCTTATTCATACGATGCGTTTACATATTTGACCGGAAAGAGGTCCTTCGTGTGACACGGAGGGAATCGCGAGAGATTCCAATAAGTCATCGAGTGGTTGACCAGCTCTCGCCGCATCATGACAGTCAGTTTTCAGCTTTCTCTACTGAGGTGCTTAATCAGGTGAATCAGAAGCACAATCACAGTAGTTCTCCCTTTACTACCCTAGCTGATAGAGCGGAACGTAGGATAGCAAGCACAGGAGCCGGGCAACCCAACTATTGACCCAAGACATGATTCGGAGCTGATGCATATAAGGCCAAACTCGCGACGCCGAAGTACTCTATAGAGTTGTTCAGACTTGTCGGCAACTAGTTTGTTCCCATACCGAGCCCCTGGCAAGTTATGCCGAGGTGTATGGTTAAAACAACCGTAGGGGGAAAACTCGGTTCTTTAGAAAAGAGTGGATTATTTTTACTGGGATCTGAGTGATGTGCCCATTGTTTATATAGATAACAAAGCCGCAACCCCGGCTATTTCACATGCCATGGGTCGAAGGCGGAGGAAAATGGCACTTTACAGGCTCAAAATGGAGAGTGCGGTCTAAAAAAGTTATTTTGGACCTCCTGTCGCACGTCTGCGCCGCTTGTCCTCGGTTAAGGGATTCCTTGATAGGAATAACCCTTGGGGTGATTGTACGAACCTGAACTCTGGTAGAGTGCTCGGGGTGTCCGGCCCTTGAGCTACCTGTAGAGGGAATAGTAAAAAAGGAAAAGGGTAGTTAGAAAAGTAGGGGGGTTGTAGGCCCACCCTCATTGTGCTTCCACCGATGCCCAGGGTATTTCAAGTGCATAATTATGTATGCACGGTACCCACTTTGAAGGCATATTAGGTGAATGGCAAAAGCCGAATTGCTAGTCCAATATGGACATTGATGGTCATGTTGAATGGAGACCGGCGGCATAATCGCCGACATGGTATGCGACGTGATAAGGCCGCTGCGTAGTTCGGCTGAGGTAGCAGTAGTATGATCTCCTGTATGGAGGGAGTGTTCCATGCGCTCACCTCTAGGGGTGTGTGTCACGTATACCATGTTTACTGTTTTTGCATCGGGGGGAAACTGCTTCTGACCCCCATTGTTCGGTTGGTGAGCCTGTTCGTCGTCGCTATCGTCGGGCGACCTCTTTCCCTTGTGTTCGGCATTTAACTTGCCGGCCTGTTTGAAGACCCAAGAGCTTCTGTTAGTGTGATTAGCTGGTTTATTGGGGTGGCCATGGATCTGGCAGGGCCTATCCAATATTTTATCTAAATTGGATGGTCCATCTTTGTTTGCCGTAAATGGCTTTTTCCGTTGGCCGGGTTTGGGGCTGCTGAATCCAGCATTGACTGATATGTCCTGTGTGCCCTCATTATTATTGCGACGTTTGTTTTCATTGCGTCATGGCTTTCCATTACCGTCCCACACTTCGGAGGTGCCCGGATCACTGGCGCTATTGCTTCTATGGGCGAGCCAGCTGTCTTCTCCCGCACAAAAGCGGGTCATCAGAGCGATAAGGGCCGACATAGACTTTGGTTTTTCCTGACCGAGGTGGCGGGCAAGCCACTCGTCCCGGATGCTATGTTTGAAGGCCGCGAGGGCTTCCGCGTCCGAACAGTCAACAATCTAGTTCTTTTTAACTAAAAACCTAGTCCAGAGCTTTCTGGCGGACTCTCCGGGTTGCTAGACAATGTGACTTAGGTCATCGGCATCCGGTGGCCGGACATATGTACGTTCAAAGTTATCGCGAAAGGCATCTTCCAACTACTCCCAGCAGCCAATTGAGTTTTCAGGCAGATTGTTTAACCAATGCCGAGCTGGTCCTTTGAGTTTTAACGGGAGGTATGTGATGGCATGAAGGTCGTCTCCGCGGGCCATGTGGATATGGAGAAGGAAATCCTCAATCCACCATGGGATATGTTGTTCCGTCGTATGATTCAATATTTACGGGTTTAAACCCTTCTGGGAACTCGTGACCCATTACTCCATCGGTGAAGCAAAGAGGGTGTGCGGCGCCTCTATATCGGGCCGCATCGCGACGTAGCTCCGATGGAGTCCGCTTGAAGTTTCCGGCCCGGGCGTGACTAGGTTTGTCGCATCCGAATAGATAGCCATCGTCGCATGTCGCGGTACGTCCTTGCCATCTGTAGATCGATCTAGTATATCCTACTTTACTGTCCAGGTCCTGCCGAAGATCATATGTATCACCCCGAGCTGTGTTGTCTCTGTTTTTACGTGGCGGTGGGGCGGGTTGCTGTTCGGCTTGAATTGCCGCTTTATCCCGGCCAAGTTGTGGTTGACCTGCCGCATTGTCCCGACCGCACTGTGGTCAGTCGGCCGCGTTGCGTGAGTGAGGTATGAGCTCTAGCGCCTCCTCATCAAACTGGGGTAGCAGTTTGCGCTTCGGGTAACTCCTGGCTGGGAGCTTGAGGCCTTATTCTTCGGATTCCAGGACATTAGTCCATCTGTCGATGAGCAGATCTTGGTGAGCTTGAAGCTGCTGCTGTTTCTTTTTTAGGCTCCTTGCAGCGGATATTAGACAGCGCTTGAAGCGCTCCTGCTCGAGAGGTTCCTCGGGCACGATGAAATCTTCATCGCCGAGGCTTACCTCATCTTTGGAGAGCGGAAGATAATTATTGTCCTCCGAATCGTCATGTATGGACTGTTCATCAGGGCTAACTTTCCCATTTTCCCGTTCCTCCTGTTCGGAGGTTACCTCAGTGGGGTCTTTATTATCTTCGGGTTTGTCCGGAGTACTATTTTCCCCGGTGCCAGTGTTACTATCCTTTGAACGACGTGACTTAGAGCGGCGCCGAGGATGCCGACGTTTTTGCCGTGTCTCAGGAGTTTTATTCTCAACTGGATTTTCTTTGTCATCATCGTTGGTTGTTTTGGATGTGTCCACCATGTACACATCGTACGAAGAGGTGTCCGTCCAGCGTCCAGTGAATGGTGGACTTTGATTTTGCTCCTCATCAGCATCGTCGTCAATACCGTCGATGTCTTCGGAGTCGTAATCGAGCGTGTCGGTTAAATCCTCGACTATGGCTATGAAGTGGGTGGCGGGTCGGAAGCAAGATTCTTCATCATTGCCCCTAGTTCGAACCGAACATAGTTCGGCTGTGAGTCCCCCGCCAAGGACAGGTTTTTTAATGAGCTTAGCACATCGCCCAAGGGTGAGTGCTAGAAGATGTCCTGCGGCGCTGAACTCGAAGATCGATAAACGATCAAGTTCGGCATCCGTGGACTCACATGGTTCGGAACTTACACCCAGAGACGAGCCCGGGGTTCCAGTGACACAAATATTGTGTGAGTTTAAGTCCATGTGCAACTCCAACACCGGGGAATCTGTGGCCTCTGTGGTGGGGTTGAACCTCTAGTCCTTAGATGGCGTCGTATGCTCCAGATCTAAGGCCAGAGAAGTTACAGGAGCTATCTCCTAAATGTGGTCTGATGACAGATTTAGGTCATGTTCATCGAGGTGACCAGGAGCGATTGCCACGGTCTAGAATCCAGCAAAGATCAAATCTCCACGGATGTCCGCGACGTAGTTCAGGCTCCCAAATCTGACATTATGGCCAGGGGCGTAGCTATCGATCTGCTCCAGATGGCCAAACGAGTTGGCCCACAGTGCGAAGCTGCCGAACACGAAAATCTGTCCAGGGAGGAAGGTTTCTCTTGGACAGCGTCATTGTTGACGATTGAAGGGGCCATCAAACCTTTTGAGAACGGCACGGTGGAACTCTCAATGAAAGCATCAATGTCGGTGTCAAAACCGGCGGATCTCGGGTAGGGGGTCCCGAACTGTGCGTCTAAGGTCGATGGTAACAGGAGACAGGGGACACGGTGTTTACCCAGGTCCGGGCCCTCTCTATGGAGGTAATACCCTACGTCATGCTCAATTGATCTTGATGAATATGAGTATTACAAGAGTTGATCTACCACGAGATCGTAATGGCTAAACCCTAGAAGCCTAGCCTGTATAACTATGATAATGAATCTATCTCTCTCCTCTGGACTAAGTCCTCCAGTTTATATAGACACCAGGAGGATCTAGGGTTACACCAGGTCGGTTACAAAGAAAGGAATCTACATATTTGGTCGCCAAGCTTGGCGTCCACGCCAAGGAGAGTCCCATTCGGACACGGGTGCAGTCTTCGGTCTTCGTGTCCTTCACAGCCCATCAGTCCGGCCCTTGGCTAACAGGTCGGACGCCCAAGGAGCCCTTAGTCCAGGACTCCCTCACCCTCTACCTTGTTGTAATGGATTAAGTTTTCCCTTTGAAGTTATCTTATCGGATTGAGTCTTTAAGGATTTGAGAACACTTGATGTATGTCTTGCATGTGCTTATCTGTGGTGACAATAGGATATTCACGTGATCTACTTGATGTATGTTTTGGTGATCAACTTGCGGGTTCTTTGACCTTGTGAACTTATGCATAGGTTTTGGCACGCGTTTTCGTCTTGACTCTCTGGTAGAAACTTTGGGGCACTCTTGGAAGTTCTTTGTGTTGGTTTGAATAAGTGAATATGAGATTATGTGATGCATATCGTATAATCAAACCCGCGGATACTTGTGGTGACATTGGAGTATCTAGGTGACATTAGGGTTTTGGTTGATGTGTGTCTTAAGGTGTTATTTTAGTACATACTCTAGGGCCGTTTGTGACACTTATAGGAATAGGACAATAGATCGATCAGAAAGAATAACTTTGAGGTGGTTTCGTACCCTACAATAATCTCTTCGTTTATTCTCCGCTATTAGTGACTTTGGAGTGACTCTTTGTTGCACATTGAGGGATTGTTATATGATCTAATTATGTTATCATTGTGGAGAGAACTTGCACTAGTGAAAGTATGAACCCTAGGCCTTGTTTCTAAGCATTGCAATATCGTTTTTGGTCACTTTTGTTACTAGTTACCTTGCTGTTTTTATATTTTCAGATTACAAAAAACCTATATCTACCATCCATATTGCACTTGTATCACCATCTCTTCTCCGAACTAGTGCACCTATAAAATTTACCATTGTATTGGGTGTGTTGGGGACACAAGAGACTCTCTGTTATTTGGTTGCAGGGTTGTTTGAGAGAGACCACCTTCATCCTACGCCTCCCACGGATTGATAAACCTCAGGTCATCCACTTGAGGGAAAATTGCTACTGTCCTACAAAACTCTGTGCTTGGAGGCCCAACACGAGTCTACAAGAAGAAGGTTGCGTAGTGGACATCAAGCTCTTTTCTGGTGCCGTTTCTGGGGAGGTTAGTGCTTGAAGGCTTATAATAAAACTTTCATATAAAGTGCATTGAATACTATGAGAAGTTTGATTCCTTATTATTGTTTTGAGACATGAAGATGGTGATATTAGAGTCATGCTAGTGAGTAATTATGAATTTGATAAATACTTGAGTTGAGGTTTGTGAGTCATGTAGCATGCACGTATGGTGAACCGTTATGTAACAAAGTTGGAGCATGAGAAATTTTTTGATTGTCTTCCTTATGAGTGGCGATCAGGGACGAGCGATGGTCTTTTCCTACCAATTTATCCCCCTAGGAGCATGCACGTAGCACTTCGTTTCGATAACTAATAGATTTTTGCAATAAGTATGTGAGTTCTTTATGACTAATGTTGAGTCCATGGATTATACGCACTCTCACCCTTCCACCATTGCTAGCCTCTCTTGTACCGCACAACTTTCACTTGTACCATACACCCAACATATACCCTTCCTCAAAACAGCCACCATACCTACCTATTATGGCATTTCCATAGCCATTCAGAGATATATTGCCATGCAACTTCCACCATTCCATTTATTATGACACGCTTCATTATTGCCATATTGCTTTGCATGATCATGTAGTTGACATTGTATTTGTGGAAAAGCCACCATTCATAATTCTTTCATACATGTCACTCTTGATTCATTGCACATCCCGGTACACCGTCAGAGGCATTCATATAGTCATATTTTGTTCTATGTATCGAGTTGTAATTCTTGAGTCGTAAGTAAACAAAAGTGTGATGATCTTCATTATTAGGGCATTGTCCCATGTGAGGAAAGGGTGATGGAGACTATGATGCCCCCACAAGTCGGGATGAGACTCTGGACAAAATAAAAAAGGGAGGCCAAAAAAGAGAGAGCCAAAAAAATGATAGAAAAAGAGAGAAGGGGCAATGCTACTATCCTTTTACCACACTTGTGCTTCAAAGTAGCACCATGATCTTCATGATAGAGAGTCTCCTATGTTGTCACTTTCATATACTAGTGGGAATTTTTCATTATAGAACTTGGCTTCTATATATTCCAATGATGGGCTTCCTCAAATGCCCTAGGTCTCCATGAGCAAGCAAGTTGGATGCACACCCACTTATTTTTCTTTTTGAACTTTCATACACTTATAGCTCTAGTGCATCCGTTACATGGCAATCCCTACTCACTCACATTGATATCTATTGATGGGCATCTCCATAGCCTATTGATATGCCTAGTTGATGTGAGACTATCTCTCTCCTTTTGTCTTCTCCACAACCACCATATTCTATTCCACCTATAGTGCCATGTCCATGGCTCACTCTCATGTATTGCGTGAAAGTTGAAAAGGTTTGAGAACATAAGAAGTACAAAACAATTGCTTGGCTTGCCATCGGGGTTGTGCATGATTTGAATATTTTGTGTGATGAAGATGGAGCATGGCCAAACTATATGATTTTGTAGGGATAACTTTCTTTGGCCATGTTATTTTGAGAAGACATGATTGCTTTATTAGTATGCTTGAAGTATTATTGTTTTTATGTCAATATGAAACTTTTGTTTTGAATCTTATGGATCTGAACATTCATGCCACAATGAAGAAAATTACATGGATAAATAGGTTAGGTAGCATTCCATGTCAAAAATTCCATTTTTATCATTTACTTACTCGAGGAGGAGCATGAATTAAGCTTAGGGATGCTTGATACGTCTCCAACGAATCTATAATTTCTTATTGTTCCATGCTATTATATTATCTATCTTGGATGTTTTATATGCATTTATATGCTATTTTATATGATTTTCGGGACAAACCTATTAACCTAGAGCCCAGTGCAAGTTTCTGTTTTTTCCTTGTTTTTGAGTTTCGAAGAAAAGGAATATCAAATGGAGTCCAAATGAGCTAAAAATTTACGGTGATTTTTTATGGACCAGAAGAAGCCCCCGAAGCAAAAGAGTTGGGCCAGAAGAGCCACAAGGCATCCACGAGGGTGGAGGGCGCGCCCTCCGTCCTTGTCGTCGCCTCATGGACCCCCCTGACTTGTTATTGATGTCAAAAATTCCTATAAATTTAGAAACCCCCAGAGATAAACCTAGGTCGAGAGTTCCGCCACCGCAAGCGTCTATAGCTACCAACAACCAATAGGGACCCTGTTCCGGCACCCTGCCGGAGGGGGCAATCATCACCGGTGGCCATCTTCATCATCCTGGTGTTCTCCATGACGAGGAGGGAGTAGTTCATCCTCGGGGCTGAGGGTATGTACTAGTAGCTATGTGTTTGATCTCTCTCTCTCTCTCTCTATCGTGTTCTTGATTTGGCACGATCTTGATGTACCACGAGCTTTGCTATTATAGTTGGGTCTTATGATGTTTCTTCCCCTCTACCTTCTTGTAATAGATTGAGTTTTCCCTTTGAAGTTATCTTATCGGATTGAGTCTTTAAGGATTTGAGAACACTTGATGTATATCTTGCATGTGCTTATCTATGGTGACAATGGGGTATTCACGTGATCTACTTGATGTATGTTTTGGTGATCAACTTACGGGTTCTGTGACCTTGTGAACTTATGCATAGGGGTTGGCACATGTTTTCGTCTTGACTCTCCGGTAGAAACTTTGGGGCACTCTTGGAAGTTCTTTGTGTTGGTTTGAATAGATGAATCTGAGATTGTGTGATGCATATCGTATAATCAAACCCGCGGATACTTGTGGTGACATTGGAGTATCTAGGTGACATTAGGGTTTTGGTTGACGTGTGTCTTAAGGTGTTGTTTTAGTATGAACTCTAGTGATGTTTGTGAAACTTATAGGAATAGCCCAATAGATCGATCAGAAAGAATAACTTTGAGGTGGTTTCGTACCCTACAATAATCTCTTCGTTTATTCTCCGCTATTAGTGACTTTGGAGTGACTATTTGTTGCACGTTGAGGGATTGTTATATGATCTAATTATGTTATCATTGTTGAGAGAACTTGCACTAGTGAAAGTATGAACCCTAGGCCTTGTTTCTAAGCATTGCAATACCGTTTCTGATCACTTTTGTTACTAGTTACCTTGCTGTTTTTATATTTTTACAAAAACATATATCTACCATCCATATTGCACTTGTATCACCATCTCTTCACCGAACTAGTGCACCTATACAATTTACCATTGTATTGGGTGTGTTGGGGACATAAGTGACTCTTTGTTATTTGGTTGCAGGGTTGTTTGAGAGAGACCATGTTCATCCTATGCCTCCCACGGATTGATAAACCTTAGGTCATCCACTTGAGGGAAAATTGCTACTATCCTACAAAACACCGTGCTTCGAGGCCCAACACGAGTCTAGAAGAAGAAGGTTGCGTTGTAGACATCAAAGTTCTGAATGATAATTTCTCTTGAGAGCTCATGATTGTGTCATGCATATAACATTGACTTAAACCTCCCCCAAGCTAGAGTGATACTTTCTCCTTCATGAGGCCAATATATATATATATATATATATATATATATATATATATATATATAATAATTCCGATCACGATGAACTAGATGCATAGGGTAATTTTTTGATGGAATTCCAATTTCATACGATTCCAATTCCAAGATCCAATATCATCGCATAGCCTATACCATGTCAATGCCTTTCCCTTCAGAGATAAAGGGAAAACCTTCTTCTTAGCTTCATCGCTAGGTAAACTTGCAAGCTTAAACAACCCACAAATTTCATCCACATATATCAAGTGCATATCAGGATGTTCGGTTCCATCTCCTGCATAAGGATTAGCTAGCAGTTGTTCTATCATACCCGAAGGAATTTCATATTCAGTATTTTCAGTAGGTGCAGTGGGTTGAGGCGCTACTAATTTTGGTTCCGATCGAGGTGAAGATACCCCGAACAAACCTCTCAAAGGATTGTTCTCCATAGTAACAAGTGACAATAAATTTCAGCACGTAGTAATAATTTTTCCTTACCAAGAGCGCTTCACTCCCCGGCAACGGCGCCATAAAAGAGCCTTGATGACCCAAAATTATAGGAGATCAATGATAGTCCTTTTGATAAGTAAGAGTGTTGAACCCAATGAGGAGCAGAAGGACATGACAAGTGGTTTTCAGCAAGGTAATATCTGCAAGCACTGAAATTGTAAGTAACATATAATTTGGTAGCAGGATAATTAGGAACGAGCATGTAATGATAATGGCAAATAATATGCAGCAAGATAGCCCAATCCTTTTGTGGCAAAGGATAGGCCAAAATGGTTTCTTATAATAAGCAAAGTGTTCCTGAGGGCACATGGGAATTTCATCTAGTCACTTTCACCATGTTGGCTTGATTTGTGTTCACTACTTTGATAATTTGATATGTGGGTGGATCAGTGCTTAGGTGTCGTTCTTACTTGAACAAACCTCCTACTTATGATTAACCCCCTCGCAAGCATCCACAACTATGAGAAAAGTATTTAGATAGAATCTAACCATAGCATTAAACTTTTGGATCCAAATCGGTCCCTTACGAAGTAGCGCATAAACTAGGGTTTAAGCTTTTGTCACTCTAGCAACCCATCATCTAATAACTACTCCACAATGCATTCCCTTAGGCCCAAATATGGTGAAGTGTCATGTAGTCGACGTTCACATGACACCACTAAGGGAATCACAACATACATATTATCAAACTATCGAACACATATCAAGTTCACATGATTACTTGGAACAAGATTTCTCCCATGACCTCAAGAACTAAAGTAACACTCACAAGTGATAAACATGTTCATAATCAGAGGGGTATTAAATAGCATAATGGATTTGAACATATAATCTTCCACCAAATAAACCATATAGTGATCAACTACAAGATGTAATCAACACTACTAGTCACCCACAGGTACCAATCTGAGGTTCCGGTACAAAGATTGAACACAAGAGATGAACTAGGGTTTGAGAGGAGATGGTGCTGGTGAAGATGTTGATGAAGATTGGCCTCCCCAAGATGATAGGGTTGTTGGCGATGATGATGGCAATGATTTCCCCCTCCGGGAGGGAAGTTCCCCCGGCGGAATCGCTCTACCGAAGGGCAAAAGTGCTCCTGCCCAAGTTCCGCCTCGAGACGGCGGCGCTCCATCCCGAAAGTCCCCTCCTTATTTTTCTAGGTCAAAATGACTTATATACCAGAAGATGGGCACCGGAGGTGGGCCGAGGAGGGCACAACCCCCTAGGGCGCAACTGGGCTCCCTGGCACGCCCAGGTGGGTTGTGCCCACCTGGTGGGCCCCCTTTGGTAGTTATTCCCTCCAATAATTCTTATTTATTCCATAAAAATTCCTCGTGAAGTTTCAGCTCATTTGGAGTTGTGCAGAATAGGTAGCCTGACGTAGCTTCTTCAGGTCTAGATTTCGAGCTGCTAGAATTCTCCCTCTTTGTGTGAATCTTGCATATTATGAGAGAAAAGGCATTATAATTACTCCAAGAAGCATTATTATGCATAAAAACATTATAAATAATAGTAGGTAAACATGATGCAAAATGGACGTATCAACTATCTCCTTCTTTTTGTCTTCTCCACAACCAACATATTCTATTCCACCTATAGTGCTATATCCATGGCTCACGCTCATGTATTGCGTGAATGTTGAAAAGGTTTGAGAACATCAACAGTATGAAACAATTGCTTTGCTTGTCATCGTGGTTGTGCATGATTTAATACTTTGTGTGATGAAGATAGCGCATAGCCAGACTATATGATTTTGTAGGGATAACTTTCTTTGGCCATGTTATTTTGGGAAGACATGATTGCTTTATTAGTATGCATGAAGTATTATTGTTTTTATGTCAATATTAAACTTTTGTTTTGAATCTTATGGATTTGAATATTCTTTCCACAATAAAGAATATTACATGGGTAAATATGTTAGGTAGCATTCCACATCAAAAATTCACTTTTTATCATTTACCTACTCGAGGACGAGCAGGAATTAAGCTTGGGGATGCTTGATACGTCTCCAATGTATCTATATTTTTTATTCCATGCTATTATATTATCGACCTTGGATGTTTTATATGCATTAATATGCTATTTTATATGATTTTGGGGGCTAACCTATTAACCTAGAGCCCAGTGCCAGTTTCTGTTTTTCCTTGATTTTGAGTTTTGCAGAAAAGGAATATCAAATGAAGTCCAAACGAGCTGAAAATTTACGGTGATTTTTTACGGACCAGAAGAAGCCCCTGAAGCACAAGAGTTGGGCCAGAAGAGTCCCAAGGCAACAAAAAGGGTGGAGGGCGCGCCGCCCTATCTTGCCGCTACCTCGTGGACCCCCTGACGTGAAACCGATGCCAAAAATTCCTATAAATCCGGAAACCTCCAGAAATAAACCTAGATCGGGAGTTCCACCGCCGCAAGCCTCTGTAGCCACGAAAAACCGGTAGGGAGCCCGTTCCGGCACCCTGCTGGAGGGGGAAACCATCACCAGTGGCCATCTTAATCATCCCGGCGGTCTCCATGACTAGGAGGGAGTAGTTCACCCTCGAGGCTGAGGGTATATACCAGTAGCTATGTGTTTGATCTCTCTCTCTCTCGTTTTCTTGATTTGGCACGATCTTGCTGTACCGCGAGCTTTGTTATTATAGTTGAATCATATGTTGTTTCTTCTCCTCTACCTTCTTGTGATGAACTGAGTTTTACCTTTGAGGTTTCACTACTATTGGATTGAATACTATTATGGATTTGAGAACAATTGATGTATGTTTTGTGTGGGATACCTATGGTGACAATGGGGTATTCTATTGATTCACTTGATGTATGTTTTGGCACTCAACTCGCGGATTCTCGAGGTGATAGTGGGGAAATCTATGCATAGGGTTTGATGCACATTTACGTCCTTGTTTCTCCGGTAGAAATCTAGGGGCACTCTTTGAAGTTCTTTGTGTTGGATTGAATATTATGAATCTGAAGTTGTTTGAAGCATATCGTATGATTGACCCACGGATACTTGTGGTGACATTGGATTATCTAGGTGACATTAGGGTTGATTGATGTGTGTCATATGGTGTTATTTTACTACAAACTCTAGGGCTGTTTGTGACACTTATAGGAATATCTCAATGGATTGATCAAAAAGAATAACTTTGAGGTGGTTTCGTACCCTACAAGCAATTTCATCCTATGTTCTCCGCGATTGGAACTTTTGAGTGATTTTTGTCGCACGTTGAGGGATTACCATATGATCTAATTGTGTTATCATTGTTGAGAGAACTTGCACTAGTGAAAGTATGAACCCCAGGCCTTGTTTTCGAGCATTGCAATACTATTTTTGCTCACTTTGGTTACTACTTACCTTGCTGTTTTTATTTTATCAGATTACAAAAACCTATATCTACCATCCATATTACACATGTATCACCATCTCTTCGCCGAACTAGTGCACCTATACAACCTACCATTGTATTGGGTGTGTTGGGGACATAAGAGACTCTTTGTTATTTGGTTGCAGGGTTGTTTGAGAGAGACCATCTTCATCCTACGCATTGATTGATAAACCTTAGGTCATCAACTTGAGAAAAATTTGCTGCTATCCTACAAAACTCTGCACTTGGAGGCCCAACAATGTCTACAAGGATAAAGTTGCGTAGTAGACATCAACCGCCTATCGGAACCATGCCAAAAATCTTTGTGTCCCCATCGTGTTTGCCTTCTCCAAACCCTTCCCTTTACTTACATGTGCAATGTTTTACATTCCGTTGCTATACTCTTAGACTTGCATGTGTAGGGTGTTACTTGACCCATCATAATTGCTAAAATATGCCCAGAACTAAAACTGGGAAAAGGATAGATTTTTATTTGGTCAAGTAGTCTAATCACCCCCACTAGACATACTTTCGATCCTACAAAGATGTTGCCATACAATGCTCAATCAGGTGACATTCTCTTCTACGGTTTGTGGCCTGAGGAGTTCAATAAGATTAGCGCCCCGAGAATGTATGGGAAAATTGGGATACTTTGGTTGATATGCATAAAGGTACCGAGTCTGTCAAGAAATCCAAGTTGGATGTGCTTCAAAGTCAACTTAACCAGCTCAAGATGAAGGATAGTGAAGGAGTCGTCAAAATGTACACCAGGCTCGCTCTCATCACAAATGAGATTGTTGGCTTCGAAGCGAAGAGATGACCAAAAAATTCATCATCAAGAAGATCCTTAGAGCCTTGGATGGAAAGTATGATACCATGTGCACGTTGATCCAAATGATGCCAAATTACAAAGATCTCAAGCCCACAGAAGTCATTGGAAGGATTGTCGCTCATGATATGTCAGACAAGGACAAAGAGAAGCTCCACAATAAATCAAGTGGTGCTTACAAAGCTTCAAGAGATGCTCCCACAACATCACTACAAAAAAGACACATCCGTGACATTATGGGCCAAACGAAAACTTTTTCTGTCGTGGTTATGATACTTCTAAGACGGTAATTGTGAAAAAAACACGTATCATCATAGATGTGGTGGGATCCTACTTCTATGACAAAAAATTATGACAGAAAATGTGCTTTTTGTCCTGGGTAGGCCGGAGACTCACATGCATGACATTCTTTGGGCCGTCCATGACATAAAAAATCATGGTAGAAGCGCCGGCGAGGAAAAATTTGGGGAGTTCCCGGTTACGGTGGGCGGTCTGGCCCGAGCAATGCAGTGTGGTTTGCACGTTTCTTTGCTGCTACTTACTGAAGCAAATCGATTGATCCCTCGACCGTGCGAGATGTAGCTAGTTGGGTTGCCTCTCGATAAACAGTGTTCGTCGATGCCGCGCGCGTGATACGTAGAATGAGTCGATATGTGGTGAGTCTAGCTGATTGGTTGGCTGTGGATGAACAGTTCCCGGTGGGGGTTGGATGAACAGGACCCCCATGGTTACCATTGGATGAATAGGACCCCAAGGATTCCACCACAACCTAGCCAGTTGGGGTGGATGAATAGGACCCCGTGGAGGCTAGATGAAAAGTAGATGGTGGAGGCTGGAGGAAGTCGATGGTGGATGAACAGTAGCCCGTGGAGGCATGAGCGAGGTAGTAGACGATAGATGAACAATGGGAGTCCCATTTTCTGGTATGCCACACCCCTCCTGATGAATAGGACCCTGTTTCGACCATAGGCGGCCGGAGAGAAGTCAGTTTCCACCGTTTTGCGGTATGCCAGACCCCTCCCGATGAACAGGCCCTGTTTCGACCATAGGCGGTTGCAAAGAACTCCGTTTCCTCCATTTTGCGGTATGCCAGACCCCAAGTCGATTAACAGGGGCCCGTTTTGACTGTTTCATCCAATACGCTTTGCTCCCGATGAACAGGACGCATTCCGACCGGTCGGTTGCGTCCCGATGAACACGACGCTATTTCTCTATTCCAACCTAGTCGATTGGCTGCCGATGAATAGGAGGCCATTGCTACCGTCCATGTACATGAGCCCTAGAGTTATATATGCATGAGTAGGTGTTCGAGACCCCACTGGTATGTATGTACGTGGACGTATTTTTTGTAGCGTGGTTGTAGATACGTGTACACGATTTAGATGGTGCTGCCTGAATTGCTACATCGGGGGCTCTACTACGACACGTGCCACTCCTTACACATACATGTTTCATCGTTGTAGGGAAACCGATCGACCAGTATGTACATACACTTTTACGACCAGATAGATAATGGTACGTACGCTTTGACCTGGTGGGTCCCAACTGTCAGGGGAATAAGCAGGCACTTCCTTGCGTTCGAAGATATCGATGCTGGGTCCAGCTGTTAGGGGGAGGAATCTTTCTTTGCGCGTAATATGGAGGCACTTCCTTGCGTCCAAAGATGTAGCTAGTGAGTCCCAGCTGTCAGGGGCAGGAAGCTTTTGTTGTCTCGCGTAATAAGGATGCACTTGCTCGTGTGCAAAGATGTAGCTCGTGGGTCCCAGTTGTTAGTGGGAGGAATCTTTTTTAGCCTAATATGGAGGCGTTGTCCCAGCTGTCAGGGGGAGGAAGCTTTTTTCCCGCGTAATAATGAGGCACTTGCTTGCGTGCGAAGATGTAGCTTGTTGGTCCCAGCTGTCAGGGGCAGTAATCATTTTATTTTGTGTAATAAGGAGGCAAGTGAGGCCATGGACCATGTGGGTCTCTACTATCAGCCTCTCCACATACATCCCTGATGCGTCTTGAAGCTACGTTGGTATTTCCCCAAAGAGGGAGGGATGATGCAACACAACGACGGTAGGTATTTCCCTCAGTGATGAAACCAAGGTTATCGAACTAGTAGGAGAACCAAGCAACAATACATAAACGGCACATGCACACAAATAACAAATACTCGCAACCTGACATATTAAAGGGGTTGTCAATTGTTTTCGGGTAACGACGCTAGAAATTGGCAAACAGATGTGAATAAATTGTAGTAGATTGACAGATCGAACGCCAAATAAAATAAATAAGAATAAATTGCAGCAAGGTATTTTTGTATTTTTGGGTTTAATAGATCTGAAAATAAAAGCAAAGGAAAATAGATCGCAAAGGCAAATTATATGAGAAAGAGATCCGGGGGCCGTAGGTTTCACTAGTGGCTTCTCTTGAGAAAAATAGCAAACGGTGGGTAAACAAATTACTGTTGGGAAATTGATATAACTTCAAATAACCACGACGATATCCAGGCAATGATCATTATATAGGCATCACGTCCAAGATTAGTAACCGACTCCTGCCTGCATCTACTACTATTACTCCACACATCGACCGCTATCCAGCATGCATCTAGTGTATTAAGTTCATGGAGAAATGGATTAATGCAATAAGAACGATGACATGATGTAGACAAGATCTATTTAAGTATAAATATACCCTGTCGTTTTATCCTTAGTAGCAATGATACATATGTGTCAGTTGCCCTTCTGTCTCTGGGATCAAGCACAGTAAGATCAAACCCACTACAAAGCACCTCTTCCCATGCAAGATAAATAGATCAAGTTGGCCAAACAAAACCCAAATATCGGAGAAGAAATATTATGCTATAAGCAATCATGCATATAAGAGATCAAAGAAAATCAAATAACTTTCATGGATAAAAAGATAGATCTGATCATAAACTCAAAGTTCATCCGATCCCAACAAACACACCGCAAATAGAGTTACATCATATGGATCTCCAAGAGACCATTGTATTGAGAATCAAACGAGAGAGAGAGGAAGCCATCTAGCTACTAACTATGGACCCGAAGGTCTACAAAGAACTACTCATGCATCATCAGAGAGGCACCAATGGAAGTGTTGAACCCCTTCGTGATGGTGTCTAGATTGGATCTGGTGGTTCTGGACTTTGCGGCGGCTGGAATTGATTTTCGTTGGCTCCCCTAGGGTTTCTGGAATATTGGGGTATTTATAGAGTAAAGAGGCGGTTCCGGGGGCACCCGAGGTGGGCACAACCCACCAGGTCGCGGCTGGGCCTCCAGGCGCGTCCTGGTGGGTTGTGCTCCCCTCGGAGCTGCCCCCAGGTGTTTCTGCGGCCCATTGGTTGTCTTCTGGTCCAAAAAATCCACAAAAAGTTTCACTGCATTTGGACTCCGTTTGGTATTAATTTCTTGCGATGTAAAAAACATGCAGAAAACAGTAACTGGCACTTGGCACTATGTTAATAGGTTAGTACCAAAAAATGATATAAAATGATTATAAAACGTCCAAGATTTATAATATAACAACATGGAACAATCAAAAATTATAGATACGTTGGAGATGTATCAGCATCCCCAAGCTTAATTCTTGCTCGTCCTCGAGTAGGTAAATGATAAAAACAGAATTTTTAATGCGGAATGCTGCCTAACATGTCATCTCATATTCCTTTCTTTATAGCATGGACATTTGGACTTTTATATTGTTTGAAGCAATAGTCTAGTTTTGACATGATAACTTAAATACTCGAGCATATCAACAACCAACCATGTCTTTCAAAATATTAACGCTAAAATAAGCTATCCCTAGCCGATCATGCTCAATCATTGATCCATTCATGAAACACACTCGCATATTAACTACACCCAATGCTCAAGTACGATCATAGTGCCTCCTAGTTGGTTCTTTTATAAGAGAAGATGGGGACTCAAATTCAAAAATAAAAAATGCATAAAGTAAAAGAAAGGCCATTCGCAAAGGGAAGTAGGGATTTGTAGAGGTGCTAGAGCTCCAAGCGAAAATTGAGAGATAAAAACATTTTGAGAGGCATACTTTTCCCACCAACGAAAACGACTTAGAGTTCCCAACACTTCCCATGCTAGATATATCGTAGGCGGTTCCCAAACAGAAATTAAAGTTTATTCCTTTTTTCACCATACTTCCACTTTCCATGGCTAACCGTATCCACGGGTGCCTTCCATACCAACACTTTCCAAGGAATTTATTATTTGACAACATAAAGTAAATTCATTTTTCATTTCGGGACTGGGCATCCCTAATACCTTTGCCTTACTCTTGTGCAATGACAATTGAATAAACACTCATCATGAGAATAACACATCTAGCATGGAAAATATTAGCCACCCCTCACCGCCTCGCGAGCGGTACGAGCACACAAAAGAGAAATTATTTTGAAAATTAGAGATGGCACATACAAATTTGCTTAGAACGGAAAAATAATACTACATATAGGTAGGTATAGTGGACTCATGTGGCAAAACTGGTTTAAAGGATTTTGGATGCACAAGTAGTGATCATACTTAGTGCAAAATAAAGGCTAGCAAAAGATTGAGAAGCGACCAACCAAGAAATGGACAATCTCATAATCGAGCATTAAGCACAATTAACACTGAATAATGCACCACAAGTAGGATATAATTTCATTGCATGACTATTGACTTTCATTCTTGCATAGGGAATCACAAACCTTAACACCAATATTCTTACTAAAGCATAATTACTCATCAAGATGACTCACATATCACATCATCATATCTCAAAACTATTACTAAGAATCAAGTTTATTTTTTCCAATGATCTTCATGAAAGTTTTTATTATATCCTTCTTGGATATCTATCACTTTGGGACTAATTTTCATGTGTTTCTTTTGATAAGATCAAACAAATATAAGTGAAGATCATGAGCATAATATTTCTTTCTCTCAAATTAATTTAAGTGAAGCAAGAGAGAATTTCTTCAAAAATACTAAAGCGCACCATGCTCAAAAATATATAAGTGAAACACTAGAGAAATTCCATAGCTCATAAATTTTTTTAAGTGAAGCATAGAGATCAATTCTAACAAGTCATGGCATAATTTTGGCTCTCTCAAATAGGTGTGTCCAGCAAGGAATCAAGACATAAACACAAAATAAAACAAGCAAAGACTCATATCATACAAGACGCTCCAACCAAAACACATAGTATGTGATGAATAAAAATATAGTTTCGAGTAAAATACCTACGGTCGTTAGAAGAAAGAGGGGATGCCACTCGGGGCATCCCCAAGCTTAGTTGCTTGCTCTCTTGGGATAATACCTTGGGATGCCGGGGCATACCCAAGCTTAGGCTCTTCTTCCTCCTCATTCCTTCATCCATCGTAAGATAACCCAAAACTTGAAAACTTCAATCACACAAAACTCAACAAAACCTTCATGAGATCCGTTAGTATAAGAAAGAAAATCACTACTATAAGTTTTGTACCAAACCAATTAATATTTTGTTCTTGCGTTATATCTACTGTATTCCAACTTTTCTATGGAAAAAACTCATCAAAGAAAACCATAGAATCATCAAAATGAGCACACAACGCAAAGAAAACAGAATCTGTCAAAAATAGAATAGTCTGTAGCAATCTGGATATTTCGAATACTTCTGTAACTCCAGAAACTCTGAAAAATTAGGTAGCCCTGGGAAATTTGTATATTAACCTTCTGCAAAAATAATTGGTATTTTATTGCTCTCTGGTTATAAGTGAGAATTGTTTTTGTGAGCGCAAAAGTTTCTATTTTTCAGCAAGATCAAACAACTTTCGGCCAAGAAGATCCTAAAGGCATTACTTGGCACAAGCACTAATTAAAACACAAGAAACACAATCATAACAGTAGCATAATTGTGAAAACACTTATGCCCCTAGTTGGGCATAAGATTTCAACGATGCTCACATGAAAGATAATGATTGAAACAAAAAGAGAGCATCATGAAACATGTGACAAAGACATTTAAGTCTAACATACTTCCTATTCATAGGAATTTTATAGGAAAACAAATTGTCAAGACAAGAAATATCTAGCATACGCAAAGGAGAGGAATAAAACATTGGCAATCTCAACATAACGAGAGGAAATTTAATAACATGAAAATTTATACAACCATATTTTCCTTTCTCATAATAATTATATGTAGGATCATAATCAAATTCAATAATATGGCTATCATATAAAGTTTTCTCTTCACGATCCACATGCTTAAAAGTTTTATGATCTTCCAAGATAGTGGGATTAACATCAACTAAAGTCATGACCTCTCAAGCAAAACATCATAAAGATAATCTAGTGCACTCAACTCACTAGCAATTGGTTCATCATGATTGAATCTTTTAAAAAGATTAGCAAGTGTATGGAGATCCATATCAATGGATTTTTAGCAAGCATATAGAAGGCACATGGAAACACAAGCAAACAAAAGATCTGACGAGAAAAAGGCGAACGAAAAAGAGGGCGAATAAAACGGCAAATTTTTGTGAAGTGGGGGAGAGGAAAATGGAAAATAATGTAAATTGCAAGGATATGAGATTTGTGATTAGGAACCTGATATATGTTGAAGATCCTCCCAGGCAACGGAGCCAGAAATTCCTTTTCATGTCGGTTAGGACTACGTCGGTATTTCCCCAAAGTGGAAGGGATGATGCAGCACAGTGACGGTAGGTATTTCCCTCAGTGATGAAACCAATGTTATCGAACCTATAGGAGAACCAAGCAACACAACATAAACAACCCCTGCACACAAATAACAACCACTCACAACCCGACGTGTTAAAGGGGTTGTCAATCCCTTTCGGGTAACGACGCTAGAAATTGGCAAACGGACGTGAGATAAAATTGTAGTGGATTGATAGATCGAACGCCAAATAAAATAAATAAGAATAAAATGCAGCAAGGTATTTTTGTATTTTTGGTTTAATATATCTAAAAATAAATGGAAAGGAAAAGTAGATCGCAAAGGCAAATATATGAGAAAGAGACCCGGGGGTCATAGGTTTCACTAGTGGCTTCTCTTGAGAAAAATAGCAAACAATGGGTGAACAAATTATTGTTGGGCAATTGATAGAACTTCAAATAATCATGACGATATCCAGGCAATGATCATTATATAGGCATCACGTCCAAGATTAGTAGACCGACTCCTGCCTGCATCTACTACTATTACTCCACTCATCGACCGCTATCCAGCATGCATCTAGTGTATTAAGTTCATGGTGGAATGGAGTAATACAATAAGAACGATGACATGATGTAGAAAAGATCTATCTATATAGAGATAGACCCCATCGTTTTATCCTTAGTAGCAATGATACATACATGTCGGTTCCCCTTCTTTCACTTGGATCAAGCACCGTAATATCAAACCCACTACAAAGCACCTATTTCCATTGCAAGATAAATAGATCAAATTGGCCAAACAAAAGTCAAATATCAGAGAAGAAATACGAGGCTATAAGAGATCATGCATAAAAGAGATCAAAGAAACTCAAATACTTTCATGGATATAAAAATATATAATTGATCATAAAATCAAAGTTAATCAGATCCCAACAAACACACCACAAAAGAGTTACATAATATGGATCTCCAAGAGACCATTGTATTGAGAATTCAGCGAGAGAGAGGAAGCCATCTAGCTACTAACTACGGACATGAAGGTCTACAAAGAACTACTCACGCATCATCGAAGAGGCACCAATGGAAGTGGTGAACCCCTCCGTGAAGGTGTCTACATTGTATCTGGTGGTTCTAGACTTTGCGGTGGCTGGAATTGATTTTCGTCGACTCCCCTAGGGTTTCTGGAATATTGGGGTATTTATAGAGTAAAGAGGTGGTTCAGGGGGCACCCGAGGTGGGCACAACCCACCAGGGCGTGCCTGGGCCTCCAAGCACGCCCTGGTGGGTTGTGCTCCCCTCGGAGCAGCCCCCAGGTGCTTCTTCGGCCCATTGGTTGTCTTCTGGTCCAAAAAAATCCACAAAAAGTTTTGCTGCGTTTGGACTCCGTGTGGTATTGGTTTCCCGCGATGTAAAAAACAAGCAGAAGACAACAACTGGCATTTGGCACTATGTCAATAGGTTAGTACCAAAAAATGATATAAAATGATTATAAAACATCCAAGATTGATAATATAACAGCATGGAACAATCAAAAATTATAGATACGTTGGAGACGTATCAATCCCTCTTCCGTTGGTTGTCGTTTATTAATCATGTTGACCACGCCGCGTTGAGAGAACCAGTAGAGTGGACGCCGACGAGGCCTAGGAAGGGAATGACCCGGAGTCGGCGAAGACATAACAGTGTATGCCCACGCGGAGGGGAGTACGAGGGTTGACTGGTTTATTTGCGTTGAGGTGCCATCGTCGGAGAATAACAGGAGGTGTGGGTGAGTACAGGGATGTCCTGGATAGGAATGGGAATAGGGTGGGTGGGTGACGCACGCACAACAGCACAACCGGCCATGGGAGGTAGGAGGAGGCATTCCTGCCGATGGTGGTTTGGGCAGCTAAAGTAAGAAGATCCGAGATTGAATAAGCACGACAGCCGTTGGATGGACATCCAACGGCCACTGCAGCTAGAACCGTGTGTTGACTATAAGTTGACAAAGCCTTGCATACGCATCAACTTAGTTGGCCAACAAGTCAGTTCCACATCTGTGGCAGGCAACATACAACCCATTTGCTATTTGTAATAATTTGTTAACATTACAACCCATTTTATAGCCAGGACCAGGGTTAAAAATTCAACCAAATTTCTCACATTTTGGTGGGTCCGAACTATTTTATCCTGAAATTTTGAGTTAGATTCAATCAAATTTCAAAATAAATTTATTAGGTTAAAATCTAATGAAATTTTATGCACACAATAAAAAATGTAATGAGAATAAAAATCTCAAAACAAAAGAAACTAATTTTAAAACTAATTTTAAAACTAATTTTAAAACTAATTACCGGTTCGTTGTGTTTTTTATATTTCAAGCCCATTTATTATTACTTAAAGCCCTTTTCTAGGCAAGCCGAATGCATCCCTGAAAGCACAAGTGCTCCTTGTGTGATTTTGGTAATTAATGTTAAGATATCTCCTGTTGGACTAATGATTTTATCTAGTGTATTTCAGACAAGTTCAATAATGGCATGGAAAGGACAAGAGGACATGGAACCCCTTCAAAATTCCAAGGACACATATTGGCAAAAGCTCTAGACTCTTCAGATTTGTTTTAGTGATCCAAGATCACATTGAGTCCATAGGAAAGCCAATACTATTAAAAGGGGATGAGGTGTTGCTTAATGGCTTGCTTGCTCAAATGCTTAGTGATACGTCTCCAATGTATCTATAATTTTTTATTGTTCCATGCTATTATATTATCTGTTTTGGATGTTTTATATGCATTAATATGCTATTTATATTATTTTTGTGACTAACTTATTAACCTAGAGCCCAATGCCAGTTTCTATTTTTTTCTTGTTTTTGAGTTTTACACAAAAGGAATACCAAATGGAATAAAAATTTTGCGATGATTTTCTTGAACCAGAAGACACATGTAGGACTTGGAGAAGAAGTCAGAGGAGTCCCGAGGAGGCCACAAGCCTCAGGGGTGCGCCCTCAGGGCTTGTGGGCCCCTGATACGTCTCCAACGTATCTATAATTTTATTGTTCCATGATGTTATATCATCAATCTTGGATCTTTTATAATCATTTTATAGTCATTTAATATCGTTTTTTGGTACTAACCCATTGACATAGTGCCAAGTGCCAGTTGTTGTTTTTTTGCATGTTTTTTACGTCACAGAAAATCAATACCAAACGGAGTCCACACGCAGCGAAACTTTTTGTGGAATTTTTATGGACCAGAAGACACCCAATGGGCCGGAGAAGCACCTAGGGGTGCCCCGAGGGGGGCACAACCCACCAGCGCGTGCCTGGGGGCCCAGGCGTGCCCAGGTGGTTGTGCCCACCTCGGTGGCCTCCCGCACCGCCTCTTTGCTCTATAAATACCCCAATATTACAGAAACCTTAGGGGGTCGACAAAAGTCAATTCTAGCCACCGTAGAGTCCAGAACCACCAGACCCGATCTAGACACCGTCACGGAGGGGTTCACCACTTCTATTGGTGCCTCTCCGATGATGCGTGAGTAGTTCTTTGTAGACCTTCGGGTCCGTAGTTAGTAGCTATATGGCTTCCTCTCTCTCGTTTGATTATCAATACAATGGTCTCTTTGAGATCCATATGATGTAACACTTTTGTGGTGTGTTTGTTGGGATCCGATGAACTTTGAGTTTATAATCAGATCTATCTCTTTTTATCAATGAAAGATTTTTGAGTTTCGTTGATCTCTTATATGCAGGATTGCTTATAGCCTCGTATTTCTTCTCCGATATTTGGGTTTTGTTTGGCCTACTTGATCTATTTATCTTGCAATGGGAAGAGGTGCTTTGTAGTGGCTTCGACCTTATGGTGCTTGATCCTAGTGACAGAAGGGGAACCGACACGTATGTATCGTTGTTACTAAGGATAAAATGATGGGGTATATTTCTACATAAATAGATCTTGTCTACATCATGTCATCATTCTAATTGCATTACTCCATTTCTCCATGAACTTAATACACTAGATGCATGCTGGATAGTGGTTGATGTGTGGAGTAATAGTAGTAGATGCAGGCAGGAGTCGGTCTATTAATATTGGACGTGATGCCTATATAATGATCATTGCCTAGATATCGTCATGATTATTTGAAGTTCTATCAATTACACAACAGTAATTTGTTCACCCACCATTTGTTATTTTTCACGAGAGAAGCCACTAGTGAAAGCTACCGCCCTCGGGTCTCTTTCTCATATTATTTGCCTTTGCAATCTATTTTCCTTTGCTTTTATTTTCAGATCTATTAAACCAAAAATACAAAAATACCTTGCTACAATTTATTCTTATCTATTTTATTTGGTGTTCGATCTATCAATCTACTACAATTTATTCACGTCGTTTGCCAATTTCTGGCGCCGTTACTCGAAAGGGACTGACAACCCCTTTAATACGCCGGGTTGTTAGTATTTGTTATTTGTGTGCAGGTGTTGTTTACGTGTTGTTGCTTGGTTCTCCTACTGGTTCGATAACCTTGGTTTCATCACTGAGGGAAATACCTAACGTCGTTGTGCTGCATCATCCCTTCCTCTTTGGGGAAATACCAATGTAGATTCAAGCCGCTATCAAAAGGAATTTCTAGCGCCATTGTCGGGGAGGATCATCTACAAATAGCAGGTTCCTAATCACGAATCTCATCTCCTTGCAATTTACATTATTTGCCATTTGCCTCTAGTTTTCCTCTCTCCCACTTCACAAAAAATTGCCGTTTTATTCGCCCTCTTTTTCGTTCGTCGTTTTCTCGTCAGATCTCATTTTGCTTGTGTTGGCTTGTGCCTTCTAATTGCTTGCATCTTTGCTTGCTAAAAAAATATTGATATGGATTCTTATCCACGTGCTAATCTTTTCAAAAGATCCAATTATGATGAACCAATTACTCATGAATTGAGTTCACTAGATTATCTTTATGAAGTTTTGCTTGAGATTTATGAATTTGAAAATTGTGATGAAGTGTTAAATGAAGGAATTTATAAGTTGATTCATGATAGCTCCTTGAATGAAAATCATGGTTGCAATGATATTATTGTAAATTCTATTAATGTCAATTGTGCTAATAATATGCAAAACCCCAAGCTTGGGGATGCTAATTTTTCTATGTACACTACTCGTTGCAATAATCTTGATTGGAGTGATAATGTTTCCTGTGATCTTGAAAATTTATTTGAGCCTCATGATGAATATTTTATTGAGAATACTGTTTGCAATAATATTGGAAGTGGGTTTGGAAAGTGTCGACTTTAGGTAAAAATAATCCCCTATTTTGGAAGAGTGTCAACTTTGCATGCATGTGGATCATGAAGAGAAATTTTTATATGATAGCTATATTGTTGAATTTGAGTATGATCTTACATGTAATTATTATGAGAGAGGAAAATATGTTTGTAGAAATTTTCATGTTACTAAATTACCTCTCTTCATGTTGAGATTGCTTGTTTCTTTCTTCTTCCTTGCATATGCTAGATATTTCTTGTCTTGATAATATGGTTGCCTACAAAATTCCTATGCATAGGAAGTATGTCAGACTTAAATGTTTTTTTCATATGTTTTATGATGCTCTGTTTCTTTAGTTATTATCTTTCATGTGAGCATCATTAAAATTATCAATGCCTAGCTAGGGGCAGTTGGGAGGCAACCCAATGAATAAAATTTAGTTTTGCTTTTTTGCTTTCTGTTCTTGAGTGTTAGCACAATTTTGCTACTATTATGATTATGTTTCTTGTGTTTTAATTAGTGTTTGTGCCAAGTAAAGCCTTTAGGATCTTCTTGGGTGATAAATGTTTGATCTTGCTGAAAAACAGAAACTTTTGCGCTCACGAAAACAATTCTCCTTTCTAACCAGAGAGCGATAAAATACCAATTATTTTCGCAGAAGATTAATATACAAATTTCCCAGGTCATCCTATTTTTTCAGGGTTTTGGAGTTATATAAGTATTCTAAATATCGAGATTTCTACAGACTGTTCTATTTTTGACAGATTCTGTTTTCTTTGTGTTGTGTGCTTGTTTTGATGATTCTATGGTTTTCTTTGACGAGTTTTTGCCATAGAAAAGTTGGAATATAGTAGATATAATGCTAGAATAAAATATGAATTGGTTTGCTACATCACTTATAGTAGTGATTTGTTTTCTTATACTAACGGATCTCACGAAGGTTTTGTTGAGTTTTGTGTGATTGAAGTTTTCAAGTTTTGGGTTATCTTACGGTGGATGAAGGAGTAAGGAGTAAGAAGAGCCTAAGCTTGGGGATGCCCCGGCATCCCAAGGTATTATCCAAAGAGATCAAGCAACTAAGCTTGGGGATGCCCTCGAGTGGCATCCCCTATTTCTTCTAACGACCATCGGTATTTTACTCGAAGCTATATTTTTATTCGTCACATACTATGTGTTTTGCTTGAAGCGTCTTGTATGACATGAGTCTTTGCTTATTTTGTGTTTTTAGTCTTGATCCCTTGCTGTACACACCTATTTGAGAGAGCCAAAATTATGCCATGACTTGTTAGAATTGCTCTCTATGCTTCACTTAAAAAATTTATGAGCCATGGATTTGCTCTAGTGCTTCACTTATATCTTTTTTAGCACACTGTGCTTAGTATTTTGAAGAAATGCTTTCTTGCTTCAATGAGATTTATTTGAGAGTTAGTAAAATTTTCAAGAAATTCTCTCTCGCTTCACTTAAATTAATTTGAGAGAAAGAAATATTATGCTCATGATCTTCACTTATATTTGTTTGAGCTTGTCAAAAGCAACACATGACAATTAGTCCCAAAGTGATAGATATCCAAGAAGGATATAATAAAAACTTTCATGAAGATCATTGGACAAAATAAACTTGATTCTTAGTAATAGTTTTGAGATATGATGATGTGCTATGTGAGTCATCTTGATGAGTAATTATGCTTTAGTAAGAATATTGGTGTTAAGGTTTGTGATTCCCTATGCAAGCACAAAAGTCAATAGTCATGCAATGAAATTATATCCTACTTGTGGGGCATTATTCGGTGTTAATTATGCTTAATGCTCGCTTATGAGATTATTCGTTTCTTGGTTGGTCGCTTCTCAATCTTTTGCTAGCCCTCATTTTGCACTAAGTATGATCACCACTTGTGCATCCAAAATCCTTTAAGAAAATTTGTATGTGCCATCTCTAATATTCAAAATAAATTTCTATTATGTGTGCTCGCACCGCTCGCGAGGCGGTGAGGGGTCGCTAATATTTTCTATCCTACATGTGTTATTCTCACGATGAGTGTTTATTCACTTGTCATTGCACGAGAGTAAGGCAAAGGTATTGGGGATGCCCAGTCCTAAAATTAAAAATGAATTTACTTTATGTTGTCAAATAATAAATTCCTTGGAAAGTGTTGGTATGGAAGACACCCGTGGATACGGTTAGCCATGGAAAGTGAAAGTATGGTGGAAAAAGGAATAAACTTTAATTTATGTTTGGGAACCTCCTATGATATATCTAGCATGGAAAGTGTTGGGAACTCTAAGTCATTTTTGTTGGTGGGAAAAGTATGCCTCTCAAAATGTTTTTATCTCTCAATTTTTGCTTTGAGCTCTGGCACCTCTACAAATCCCTACTTCCCTTCGCGAAAGGACTTTCTTTTACTTTATTCAATTTTTGTTTTTGAATTTGAGTCTCCATCTTCTCTTATAAAAGCACCAAGTAGCAGGCAATATGATCGTACTTGAGCATTGGGTGTAGTTAATATGCGAGTGTGTTTCATGAATGGATCAATGATTGAGCATGATGGGCTAGGGATAGCTTATTTTAGCGTTAATATTTTGAAAGATATGGTTGCTTGTTGATATGCTTGAGTATTTAAGATATCATGTCAAAACTAGACTATTGCTTTGAACAATATAAAAGTCCAAATGTCCATGCTATAACGAAAAGAATATGATATGACATGTTAGGCAGCATTCCACATCAAAAATTCTATTTTTATCATTTACCTACTCGAGGACAAGCATGAATTAAGCTTGGGGATGCTGATACGTCTCCAATGTATCTATAATTTTTGATTGTTCCACGCTGTTATATTATCAATCTTGGATGTTTTCTAATCATTTTATAGTCATTTTATGTCATTTTTTGGTACTAACCTATTAACATAGTGCCAAGTGTCAGTTGCTGTTTTTGCATGTTTTTTACATCACAGAAAATCAATACCAAACGGTGGCCAAACGCAGCGAAACTTTTTGTGGAATTTTTATGGACCAGAAGACACCCAATGTGCCGGAGAAGCACCTCGGGGGTGCCTCGAGGGGGTCACAACCCACAACGGCGTGCCAGGGACCTCAGGCGCGCCCAGGTGGGTTGTGCCCACCTCGGTGGCTTCCCGCGCCGACTCTTTGCTCTATAAATACCCCAATATTCCAGAAACCCTAGGGGAGTCGACAAAAATCAATTCCAGCCGCCGCAGAGTCCAGAACCACCAGATCCAATCTAGACACCATCATGGAGGGGTTCACCACTTCCATTGGTGCCTCTCCGATGATGCGTCAGTAGTTCTTTGTAGACCTTCAGGTCCGTAGTTAGTAGCTAGATGGCTTCCCCTCTCTCGTTTGATTCTCAATACAATGGTCTCTTGGAGATCCATATGATGTAACTCTTTTGCGGTGTGTTTGTTGGGATTTGATGAACTTTTAGTTTATGATCAGATCTATCTCTTTTTATACACGAAAGTTATTTGAGTTTCTTTGATCTCTTATATGCATGATTGCTTAGAGCCTCATATTTCTTCTCCGATATTTGGGTTTTCTGTTGCCAACTTGATCTATTTATCTTGTAATGGGAAGAGGTGCGTTGTAGTGGGTTCGATCCTACAGTGCTTGATCCCAGTGATAGAAGGGGAACCGACACGTATGTATCATTGCTAGTAAGGATAAAACGATGGGGTCTATTTCTACATAAATAGATCTTGTCTACATCATGTCATCATTCTTATTGCATTACTCCGTTTCTCCATGAACTTAATACACTAGATGCATGCTGGATAGTGATCGATGTGTGGAGTAATAGTAGTAGATGCAGGCAGGAGTCGGTCTACTAATCTTGGACGTGATGCCTATATAATGATCATTGCATGTATATCATCATGATTATTTGAAATTCTATCAATTGCCCAACAGTAATTTGTTCACCCACTGTTTGCTATTTTTCGCAAGAGAAGCCACTAGTGAAACCTACGGCCCCCGGGTCTCTTTCTCATATTATTTGCCTTTGCAATCTATTTTCCTTTGCTTTTATTTTCAGATCTATTAAACCAAAAATACAAAAATACCTTGCTGCAATTTATTCTTATTTATTCTTATTTGGATTTTGATCTATCAATCTACTACAATTTATTCACGTCCGTTTGCCAATTTCTGGCGCCGTTACCCGAAAGGGATTGATAACCCCTTTAATATGTCGGGTTGCGAGTATTTGTTATTTGTCTGCATGTGCCATTTACATGTTGTTGCTTGATTCTCCTACTGGTTCGATAACTTTGGTTTCATCACTGAGGGAAATACCTATTGTCGCTGTGCTGCATCATCCCTTCCTCTTTGGGGAAATACGGACGTAGCTTCAAGCCGCTATCAGCCCCTCGGAGCTCCTCCAACCCAAATTCTTGGCCTATTAATTCAGAAATATTCCCAAACGACCAGAAGCATCCACCAAAATACTTTTCCGCCACTGTGACCTTCTGTACTCGTGAGATCCCATCTTGGGGCCTTTTCCGGTACCCTGTCGGAGGCAGATTCAATCACGGAGGGCTTCTACATCAACTCTATTGCCCTTTCGATGAAGCGTGAGTAGTTTACCACATACCTACGGGTCTAGTAGCTAGACGGCTTCTTCTCTCTCTTTGATCTTCAATACAATGTTCTCCTCGATGTTCTTGGAGATCTATCAGATGTAATATTATTTTTGCAGTGTGTTTGTCGAGATCCGATGAATTGTGGATTTATGATCAGATTATCTATGAAAATTATTTGAATCTTCTCTGAATTACTATATGCATGATTTGATATCTTTGTTTTTCTCTTTGAATTATCAGTTTGGTTTGGCCAACTAGATTGGTTCTTCTTGCAATGGGAGAGGTGCTTTGTTTTGGGGTTCAATCTTGCGGTGTCCTCACCCAGTGACAAAGTAGGGATAGCGAGGCACGTATTGTATTATTGCCATCAAGGGTAAAAAGATGTGGTTTTCATCATATAGCTTGAGTTTATCCCTCTACATCATGTCATCTTACTTAAGACGTTACCCCGTTCTTTTGAAATTAATACTCTAGATGCATGCTAGATAGTGGTCGATGTGTGGAGTAATAGTAGTAGACGCAGGTAGGAGTCGGTCTACTTGACACAGACATGATGCCTATATTCATAATCATTGCCTTGGATATCAACATAACTTTGCGTTTTTCTATCAATTGCTTGATAGTAATTTGTTCACCCACCGTATTATTTTCTTTCAAGAGAGAAGCCTCTAGTGAAACCTATGGCCCTTGGATCTATTTTCCATCATATATTTTCAGGTCTATAAACAAAAAACCCAAAAACACCTTGCTGCAATTTATTTGTCTTTACTTTGTTTTACGTTTTAGTAATCTTTTATATCTATCTCTATCAGATCTCATCCTTGCAAGTGACCGTGAAGGGATTGACAACCCATTTATCATGTTGGGTGCAAGTGTTTGATTGTTTGTGCAGGTGCATAGATTGGAGGCTTTCTTGTACCTCCTACTGGATTGATATCTTGGTTCTCAAACTGATGGAAATACTTATCTCTACTTTACTGCATCACCCTTTCCTCTTCAAGGGAAAAACCAATGCAAGCTCAAAAAGTAGCAGCAAGAATTTTTGGCGCCATTGTGAGGGAGGTTCTACACCAAGCCTACCAAGTACCCACCATAAACTATCATCTCTTACATCACGTTATTTGCCGTTTGCCTCTCGTTTCCCTCTCCCCCACTTCTAAAACGATTTCAGAAAAAAAAACACAAAGATTTGCCCTTTTGTTCGCCCTTCTTGCGTGCGTCTTTTTGTTTGCTTTTTGGTTGCGTGTGTGTTGGATTGCTTGTTAGCCCATATGGCTCAACCCAAGAGCTTTGATCCTTACTATAGGAAGTTGGAAGATATTGAAAATAATGCTAAAAGCTTCATGTCTTTGTAATTTGAGCATAATAGTTTCTTTTGGAACGAGGTTAAAGAACAAAAAATTATGATGGAGTATATTAATAAAGATCTTGATGATGTTACCAAGGAATTTTATGGTCTTAAGTCTCAATTTTCTCATCTTGAAAATTTAGTAGGCCAAATTTCCGATAGACAAACCACTTTGGTGAATAAGATGGCTGCTAAACCGGAGTCGTTGAATAACGATGAAAACCTTAAAGTGATTGATGTGACTCCTATTGAATCTTTGTTTTACAATATAAATCTTGATAAATATGGGACTTGAGATGAGTCAACTTTAGCTAGAAGGTGTCCCCATGATTCCGAGTTTATAGATCTTAATGCAAAAATTGATAAAAGTGGGATTGGAGAGGTCAAAACTTTAAGTAGCGATGAACCCACTCTTTTGGATTTCAAGGACTTTAATAATGATAATTGTTCTTTGATAGATTGTATTTCCTTGTTGCAATCCATGTTGAATTCTCATCATGCTTATAATCAAAATAAAGCTTTTACTAAACATATCATTGATGCTATGATGAAATATTTTGAAGAAAAACTTGAGTTGGAAGTTTCAATCCCTAGAAAACTTTATGATGAGCGGGAACCTACTATTAAGTTATAATTAAAGATTATGAGTGCCATGCTTTGTGTGATTTGGGTGCTAGCGTTTCCATGATTCCAAAAACTTTATGTGATGTGCTAGGTTTCCGTGAATTTGATGATTGTTCTTTAAATTTGCATCTAGCGGATTCCACTATTAAGAAACCTATGGGAAGAATTAATGATGTTCTTATTGTTGCAAATAGGAATTATGTGCCAGTAGATTTCATTGTGCTTGATATAGATTGCAACCCTACATGTCCTACCATTCTTGGTAGACCTTTCCTTAGAACGATTGGTGCAATTATTAATAAGAAAGAAACATTAGATTTCAATTACCATAAAGGAAGGGCATGGAACACTTTCCAAGAAATAAAATTAAGTTTCCATATGAATCTATTATAAGGGCTACTTATGGATTGCATACCAAAGATGACAATACCTAGATCTATGTTTTATGCCTAGATAGGGGCGTTAAACAATAGCACTTGTTGGGAGGCAACCCAAATTTATTTTTATGTTTTTGATTCTATTTTTCAATAAATACACATTATTACCTCTGTAGTAATTATGTTTTGGTGTTTTAGTTAGTGTTTGAGCCAAGAGCTTTGGGATGGCTTACGGTGATAGTTGATTTGATCTTGCTGAAAAACAGAAACTTTTGCACCCAGTAAAACAATTTTGAATCAGAAAAGCGTGATTTTGATCTGAATTTTTTACACAATATTGATATACAAATATCCCTGGCTTTCCTAGTTTGTCAGAACTTTTGCAGTTATATAACTATACGAAGTTTACATATTGCTATAGACTATTCTGTTTTTGACAGATTCTGTTTTCTTTGTGTTGTTTGCTTATTTTAATGATTCTATGGGTAGTATAGGGGGTATGAACCATGGAAAGTTTGGAATACAGTAGATATTACACCAATATAAATAAATAATGAGTTCACAACAGTACCAAAAGGTGGTGATTTATTTTCTTATACTAACGGATCCCATGAGTTTCCTGTTGAGTTTTGTGTTGTGAAGTTTTCAAGTTTTGGGTAGAGATTTGATGGACTATGGAATAAGGAGGGGCAAGAGTCTAAGCTTGGGGATGCCTAAGGAACCCCAAGGTAATATTCAAGGACAACCAAACATCTAAGCTTGGGTATGCCCCGGATGGCATCCCCTCTTTCGTCTTCAATCCATCGATAAATTTACTTGATGCTATATTTTTATTTACCACATGATATGTGTTTTTCTTGGAGCATCTTGTATGATATGAGTCTTTGCTTATTAGTTTGCCACAATCATCCACACCTTTTGAGAGGGACACACCTGAATCATGAATTTATTAGAATACTCTATGTGCTTCACTTATATCTTTTGAGCGAGGCAATTTGCTCTAGTGCTTCACTTATATCTTTTTAGAGAACGGCGTTGGCTTTATTTTATATAAATTGTTGAACTCATGATTCACTTATATTATTTTGAGAGTCTCTAAATAGCATGGTAATTTGCTTAGGTTATGAATTTAGTCCTAATATGATAGGCATCCAAGAGGGATATAATAAAAACTTTCATATAGAGAGCGTTGAATACTATGAGAAGTTTGACTCCTTGCATTTGTTTTGAGATATAAAGATGGTGATATTACAGTCATGCTAGTGAGTAATTGTGGATTGGTATAAATACTTGTGTTAAAGTTTATGATTCTCGTAGCATGCACGTATGGTGAACCGCTATGTGATGAAATCGGAGCATGACTTATTTATTGATTGTCTTCCTTATGAGTGGCGGTCGGGGACGAGCGATGGTCTTTTCCTACCAATCTATCCCCCTAGGACCATGCATGTAGTACTTTGTTTCGATAGCTAATAGACTTTTGCAATAAGTATGTGAGTTCTTTATGACTAATGTTGAGTCCATGGATTATACACACTCTCACCCTTCCACCATTGCTAGCCTCTCTAGTACCGCACAATTCTCGCCAGTGCATTAAACCCACCATATATCTTCCTCAAAAAAGCCACCGCACCTACCTATTATGGCATTTCCATCGCCATTTCGAGATATATTCCCACGAAACTTCCACCGTTCTATTTATTATGACACGCTGCATCATTGTCATAATGCTTTGCATGATCATGTAGTTGACATAGTATTTGTGGCAAGGCCACCGTTCATATTTTTTATACATGTCTATCTTGATCATTGCACATCCCGGTACACCGTCGGAGGCATTCATATAGAGTCATATCTTGTTCTAGAATCGAGTTGTAATTCTTGAGTTGTAAATAAATAAAAGTGTGATGATCATCATTATTAGAGCATTGTCCCATATGAGGAAAGGATGATGGAAGCTATGATTCCCTCACAAGTTGGGATGAGTCTCCGGACTTTGCAAAAAATAAAAGAGGACAAAAGAAGCCTGAACAAAAAAATGAGAAAAATGGGAGAAAAGAGAGAAGGGGCAATGCTACTATCCTTTTACCACACTTGTGCTTCAAAGTAGCACCATGATCTTCATCATAGAGAGTCTCCTATGTTGTCACTTTCATATACTAGTTGGAATTTTTCATTATAGAACTTGGCTTGTATATTCCAGAGATGGGCTTCCTCAAATTGCCCTAGGTCTTCGTGAGCAAGCGAGTTGGATGCACACCACTTAGTTTCTTTTTGAGATTTCATACACTTATAGCTCTAGTGCATCTGTTGCATGGCAATCCCTACTCACTCACATTGATATCTATTGATTGACATCTCCATAGCCCATTAATACACCTAGTTGATGTGAGACTTTCTCCTTCTTTTTGTCTTCCCTACAACCACCATACTCTATTCCACCTATAGTGCTCTATCCATGGCTCACGCTCATGTATTACGTGAAAGTTGAAAAGTTTTGAGAATATCAAAGTATGAAACAATTGCTTGGTTTTTCATCGGGGTTGTGCATGATTTAATACTTTGTGTGATGAAGATGGAGCATAGCCAGACTATATGATTTCGTAGGGATAACTTTCTTTGGCCATGTTATTTTGAGAAGACACGATTGCTTTATTAGTATGCTTGAAGTATTATTGTTTTTATGTCAATATTAGACTTTTTTGAGTCTTATGGATCTGAATATTCATGCCACAATAAAGAAAATTATATGGATAAATATGTTAGGTAGCATTCCACATCAAGAAATATGTTTTTATCATTTACCTACTCAAGGACGGGCAGGAATTATGCTTGGGGATGCTTGATACGTCTCCAGTGTATTTATAAGTTTTTATTGTTCCATGCTATTATATTATCTGTTTTGGATGTTTTATATGATTAATATGTTATTTTATATTGTTTTGGGGACTAACTTATTAGGGAAAATTTTGTTTTTACCACTCTAGATTTTGTCAATTTTTCTTATGCCACTCTAGATTTTAACATTTCACTTTTTCCACTCTTAGGTTTGACAATTATCACAATTGCCATTCCCGTGGCAAAAGCAAAATTTTCAGAGTGATAATTGTCAAAAGCTAAGAGTGGCAAAAACAAAATAAATTTATTTTTCTTTTGCCACTAAATGGAAAATGTGATAATTATAAAAAACTAAGAGTGGCAAAAGTAAAATGTCAAAATCTAGAGTGGCATAAGGAAAATTGGTAAAATCTAGAGTGGCAAAAACAATATTTTCCCAACTTATTAACCTAGAGCCCGGTGCCAGTTTCTATTTTTTTCTTGTTTTTGAGTTTTACAGAAAAGGAATCCCAAACGAAGTCCAAACGGATTAAATCTTTGCGATAATTTTTCTTGGATCAGAAGGCCCACGTAGGACTTGGAGAAGAAGTTAGAGGAGTCCCGAGGAGGCCACAAGCCTCAGGGGCGCACCCTAGGGGGCCCTGAGGGCTTGTGGGCCCCTTGGAGCTCCTCCAACCCTAATTCTTGGCCTATAAATTCAGAAATATTCCCAAATGACCAGAAGCGTCCACCAAAATACTTTCCCGCCGCCGCAACCTAGTGTACCCTCCATAGCTAGTAGGTAGATGGCTACTTCCCTCTCTTTGATCTTCAATACAATGTTCTCCTCAATGTTCTTGGAGATCAATCCGATGTAATATTCTTTTGCGATGTGATTTTCAAGATCCGATGAATTGTGGATTTATGACAGATTATCTATGAATATTATTTGAATCTTCTCTGAATTCATATATGCGTGATTTGATATATTTGTATTTATCTACGAATTATCGGTTTGGTTTTGCCAGCTATATTCATAATCATTGCCTTGGATATCGTCATAACTTTGCGCTTTTCTATCAATTGCTCGACAATAATTTGTTCACTCATCGTATTATTTTCTTTCAGGAGAGAAGACTCTAGTGAAACCTATGGCTCCCCGGTCTTGTTTCCATCATATTTTCAGATCTATAAACCAAAAAACCCAAAAATACCTTGCTGCAATTTATTTGTTTTTACTTTGTTTTATGTTTTAGTAATCTTTTATATCGATCTCTATCAGATCTCATCCTTGCAAGTGACCCTGAAGGGATTGACAACCCCTTTATCGCGTTGGGTGCAAGTGTTTGATTGTTTGTGCAGGTGCATAGAATGGAGACTTGCTTGTACCTCCTACTGGATTGATACCTTGGTTCTCAAACTAAGGGAAATACTTATCTCTACTTTGCTGCATCACCCTTTCCTCTTCAAGGGAAAAACCAACGCAAGCTCAAGAAGTAGCACTTAGTGATATTGCTCCTAAACCCTCAACCACTTTCTCCATCCAAATATGTCAAAACCCTAAACTCCAACTCGGCCCCATCGATTCATTCTATCTGGTGCCACCGAGTTCATATGACATAGCCACAACCGGAAACCTAACAGTTCGGTCACACCAAGAAGGCCTTGCCAACTCCCTGTTACTGGTTGCAATTATTTCAGTCTCACCGAAATTGCAATTGGTCTCACCGAGATGGCTTGACCAATTCTCGGTTGCCCTATTGCTTCACTTCGGTCTCACCGAGTTGATGCAATTAGCGCCACCAATATGAGGTTTTCCCTAAGCCCTAGCACATCCGTCCCACCATGTTGTTCCAGTCCGTCCCACCGAGATTCCTAATGTTCACATTTTGAACTCATCGGTCTCACCGAGTTTAGCTATTCGATCTCACCAAGATGGGTCAAATGTGTGTAATGGTTGGATTTTGTGTGGAGGCTATATATACCCATCCACCCCTTTTCCATATGTGAGAGAGCCATAAGAACGTGCCTACACTTCCACCATACATTTTCTGAGAGAGAACCACCTACTCATGTGTTGAGATCAAGATATACCAATCCTACCACAAGAATCTTCATTTCTAGCCTTCCTCAAGTTGCTTTCCACTCAAATCATCTTTCCACTATATCCAAATTTGTGTGAGAGAGAGAGAGTTGAGTGTTGGGGAGACTATCATTTGAAGCACAAGAGCAAGGAGTTCATCATCAACACACCATTTGCTACCTTTTGGAGAGTGGTGTCTCCTAGATTGGTTAGATGTTTCTTGGGAGCCTCTATCAATTTGTGGAGTTTAACCAAGAAGTTTGTAAGGTCATGGAGATCGCCTACTTCATGAAGATCTACCTAAGTGAGGCAAGTCCTTCGTGGGCGATGGCCATGGTAGGATAGACAAGGTTGCTTCTTCGTGGACCCTTCATGGGTGGATCCCTCCATGGACTCGCGCAGCCGTTACCCTTCGTGGGTTGAAGTCTCCATCAACGTGGATGTACGATAGCACCACCTATCAAAACCATGCCAAAAATCTTCATGTCTTCATTGTGTTTACACACTCCAATCTCATCCCTTTACTTTCTTGCAATTATAATGCTTTACCTTATCCGCTGCATATACTCGTGTCATGCATGCTTTCTTGAAATGTATTGTGAATGCTTAAACTTGTGCTAAAACTCTACCTTAACTTGAAGAACTTAAAAACTTCCACTTTTACTTGTTGAGGGTCTAATCACCCCCTCTAGACCCCTCTTCTCGATCCTTTCAATTGGTATCAGAGCATTGGTCTCCATTGCTTTGGTTTAATCACCATTGGAGTAATATGTATGCGTCTACGATCGGGATTATTAGACATAGAGTGCCTATGCTTGACAGAGAGTTCTATAGTTCTTGGAAGAATGAGATGCTTCAGATTTTCAATGAATATGATTTTAACAAGTATATCACTAGCCCTTATGTGTCCCCTATTGATCCTTTGCAACCTACCCCCAATGAGTATCTTGACATGACTCACAATCTTAGAACTATTGATCTTATCATTAGAGGATTGCCTAGAAATTTCTTCATATGTTTGCCTACTTTCGAATGTGCTTATACTATATGGAAATATCTTGAAGAGTGCTTTCCAAATTACTCCTTGAAAAAAATCTAGATGAGATTCTTCAAAAGTCAATTGCTTTTCAAAATATGAACCCTAGTGATCCTAAGTTTGATGAATGTCTATTTGAGCTCCGTGACCTTATGCGTGCCAAAGGAAATGTTGGAGTCATTAGTAGCATCATTTCACAAACTATTAGAATTCATAAACATGCACATTGTCATGGTCATAAATCTAATGAATCACTTTTCCTAGGTGATCATCAACCACATGATGACTTTGAGCATGGATATTATGATGAGGATGAAGATAGTGACTTTGACCTTGAGAAGTCGATGAGACACTTTGGTCTTATGGCTAACCTTCGTGATTACATGGCCGGAGGGAAATAATGGATTCTCGACAGTGGATGTACTGATCATATGACCGGAGACAAGTACATGTTCCGTGAGCTTGCTAAGAACGACGGCCCATGCAAGTATGTAACGTTTGGAGATAACTCCAAGGGTAAGGTACTTGGCCTTGGTAAGGTGGCCATTTCCAGTGATAGCTCTATCCAAAACATTATGCTCGTTGAATATCTTGGCTACAATCTCCTTTCCGTATCTAGACTAGCAGACTTTGGTTTCAATGTTCTATTTACTGAAGTAGATTGCCAAGTGTTTCATAGAGATAACCATAATATGGTCTTTAACGGTATTCATAGAGGTGATCTATACATTGTTGATTTCACTAAGAGAGCTCAACCTCGTACTTGCTTAATTGCTAAATCTTCTAAAGGTTGTTTATGGCATAGAAGGTTAGGTCATGTGGGCATGTGAAATCTTGATAATGTTATTAAAGGTGATCACATCCTTGGTGTTAAAGATGTCATGTGTGACAAGGATAGACTTTGTAGTGCTTGTCAAGCAGGAAAACAAGTTGGAGGAAGTCATCCCGTGAAGAACATCATGACCATGAGAAGACCGCTTGAGCTACTTCATATGGATCTTTTCGGTCCCAACGCCTACAAGAGCCTCGGTGGTAACTCGTTCAGTTTGGTCATTATTGACGACTTTTCAAGATTTACGTGGGTATTATTTCTTGATGATAAATCACAGGTCCAAAAGATCTTCAAGACCTTCTCTAGGAAGGCCCAAAACCAATTTAAAGTGAAGATCAAGAAGGTTTGAAGCGACAATGGAACGAAGTTCAAGAACGCAAATGTGGATACCTTTCTTGACGAAGAAGGGATTTCACATGAGTTCTCGGTCGCGCACACGCCTCAACAAAAAGAAGTTGTTGATAGGAAGAACTGGACACTTATTGAGATGGCAAGAACGATGTCTGATGAATACAAGACACCAAGACACTTTGGATGGAAGCGGTTGAGACAATTTGTCATGCTACAAATCAACTATATCTTCACAAGCTTCTCGGTAAGACAACATATGAGCTTCTCACCGGTAACAAACCCCAAGTCGCATACTTTCGAGTATTTGACTCAAAATGTTACATTCTTAACAAGCATCATCGTTCAAAATTTGCTCCTAAATCTCATGAAGGTTTCCTACTCGGCTATGGCTCAAACTCGCACACTTACGGTGTCTACAACAATTTCACCCGAAAAGTTAAAGAGACGGTAGATGTGAAGTTTGATGAATCTAACGGCTCACAAGTAGGGCAATTGCCAATTGATGTAGGGGACAAAGATCCTTCGGAAGTACTCCAAGATTTGTCCATTGGCAAGATTCGCCCAACGGAGATGAAGGAGAGTACTTTGTCTATTCAAGTGGAAGCCTCAACTTCACATCAAGGTGAACCACGACTTGACTTGGAGGCATCCACAAGTGGAACACGTCAAGACGGAGGAAATGAGGAAGTACAACAAGATGAACCACCTCAACCTCCCTCTCCACCTCCACAAGAGAACGACAACACCAACAACAATGAAGGAGGAGGAGAAGGAGGATACATGAAGAGGACGTTCCACCCCAACCCAAACAAAAGCTCTCACGAGTTAGAGCAAGAGTCACAAGAGACCATCCCATCGAACAAATCTTCAGTGGTATCCAAACCGGGAGAATCACTCGCTCTAAAACTCATTTGGCTAACTTTTGTGAATGCTACTCATTCATTTCTAGTGTTGAACCTAGCTATGAAGGTAGAAGAAGGATCCGGATTTGGTAAATGCTATGCACGAAGAGCTACACAACTTCGAGAGGAATCAAGTGTGGACATTGGTTGAAAATCCCGACGACAATCACAATGTCATTGGAACCAAATTGGTGTTTCGAAATAGGCAAGATGAATATGGACAAGTTGTATGCAACAAGGCCCGTCTCGTCGCTCAAGGCTACACTCAAGTCCAAGGTATGGACTATGGTGAGACATATGCCCCCATTGTTAGACTTGAGTCCATATGCATCTTACTTGCCTATGCCAATCACCATGATATCACTTTATACCAAATGGACATTAAAAATGCTTTTCGAAGTGGAGAAATTGAGGAGGAAGCTTATGTTAAACAACCTCTCGGCTTTGTCAATCCCAAGAAACCTAATCATGTCTACAAACTTCACAAAGCCCTTTATGGTCTTAAACAAGCTCCTAGAGCATGGTATAAATGCTTGACCAAGTTCCTCATTGAAAAATGCTTTGAAATTGGGAAGGTTGATTCTACACTTTTTACTAAAAGGGTAAATGGTGAATTATTTGTGTGCCAAATTTATGTGGATGATATCATATTTGGTTCTACTAACCCCCATTTTAGTGAAAAGTTTGGAAGGCTAATGTCGGAGAAGTTTGAGATGTCTATGATGAGTGAACTCAAAATTTTCCTTGGTTTGCAAATACAGCAAACTAAGGACGGTACCTTTGTCTCTCAAACAAAGTATACCAAGGATCTTTTCAAGAAGTTCAACATGCAAGAAATCAAAGGTATGAAAACACCCATGCCTACTAGTGGACATCTTGACTTGACTAAGGATGGCAAACCGGTTGACCAAAAGGTTTACCGCTCTATGATTGGTTCTTTGTTATATCTATGTGCCTCCCGTCCCGATATTATTGTAACTGTGTGCATGTGTGCACAATATCAAGCGGCCCCTAAAGAGTGTCATCTTAAGGCCGTGAAAAGGATAGTGAGATACCTAATTCATACACCAAACTTTTGCATTTCGTATCCTAAGAGGTCATCTTTTGATCTTGTTGGCTACTCCGATTCGGACTACGTCGGTGACAAGGTTGATAGAAAGTCCACTTCGGGTACTTGTCAATTTCTTGGTAGATTCCTTGTGTCTTAGTCCTCCAAGAAACAAAACTCGGTATCCTTATCCACTGCCGAAGTGGAATACATTGCCGCCGGGTCATATTGTGCTCAATTACTTTGGATGACCCAAACTCTTAAGGATTATGGGATACATGTTCCATTGCTTTGTGATAATGAAAGTGCTATTAAGGTTGCTCACAATTCCGTGCAACATTCTAGAAGTAAGCACATTGAAGTTTGTCATCATTTCATTCGGGATCATGTTGCTAAAGGAGACATCAATCTTAAGCATGTTCGAACCGATAAGTAATATGCAGATATATTCACCAAACCGCTTGATGAGAAAGTATTTTGCTGTTTGAGAGGTGAATTGAATATCATTGATGCCTCAAACTTGGAGTAGAAGCTCCATTTGGATACATGCAAGGCATGAGCCTTTTGTGACTAATCCTTGATATTTCTCTTATGATAATGATCATATGTCTTGGATATATACTTGTACCCTTGCATGTTATCTAACCCTTGTAGGTACTTGGATAAGTCTCAATCTAAGAAATTGCAAGTCACTCATATCCCAAGCAATTTCTACATCACCAAGTACCTGTTGTTTAGATGTTGATCTCAAGGAAGCATGAACTCACTCACCATATCATTTGACTATCTCCATATGTAAAATTTCATGTTTGTCAATTAGGATACACAAGTGCTCTTCCTTGCAAGACTAACCCATGTAGGAAGATGCTCAAACTACTAGTGCTGCTCCCAACTGTTGATGGACAGCATCAACCTTGAGCATCCAACACAAGTTGGACTACATGATGAAGATCAACACCACACCCTAAGGTATGTCATTCCATCTTAGAGAAGCTTTACTCCAAGACATGAGATAAAGCAACTCAACAAGATGTGAATACATCAACTGCTTAAAACAAAAAATAGTAACCCCATTTTGAGCTTAAACGATGAGTATGGCCTATGATCAAGCGATCTCACTTGGCCCCTAAGTCAATATACTCTAACATAGGTGACTTTGTCACCAATCTTTTTCTAGATGAAGTTCTCTAGTGTTCTTTTGCTTAGTACTTCTCCATTTGCATGTTTTTCTTGCCATTGTGTGTCTCTAAAATTTTTTCATCTAGATCTCTTTTAAACTTTCTGTTTTTCATCTGAAACTTCTGTTTTATTTCATTGCAAATGTTTCTGATAATCCCTTGCAAATTCTTATGGGATTTCATTTGCCAAGCACTGATACAGTGAGGTGCTATACAAACGGTTTTTAACCCCTTTCCGCGATGACATTTGGAACCGTCGCCAAGTGAGTGTGGGCGATAGGGGGGTCCTTCCCACACGACCCAGAAACCGTCAGGGATATGCCCTCCTGGCACACACACACTCGACAAACTGAGGTCGTGTGCGACCGGCGAGCGCTCAAATACGGTTATACGTACAGTAATGCTAAAAAAATGCAATTATACAGGCGAAATCATTACCGGTCGTAAGTACATCCCACAGAGTCAGTCTCCACTAAACGTTTCCGTTTGTATGAACATCCCACACAGTCGCTCCAAGGAAAACGTTTCCCTTCGCATGTACAGCACACACAATTTCCCCCGTTAAATCGTTTGTGATAGCATTGCCATTGCACATGATATTAACAATTTTATCATTTGCGTTATTGAATGCATCACACACGGTGCGTAGAAGAAACTGTGTGGCAAAGGCTATCCATCACACACAATTTTTATGTGGTAAACGTTTGCGCAAGGTGGCCTAACGCAAACAGTTTTCAAGAGAATGTTGTGTGTGATTGTTCATTGATCCAACACGGTTTATTCCTAGAAACTGTGTGTGTTGCCTGAGGTCATCACCTACGGCGTTTTCTCAATAACTGTTTTGTAGCGACCAGACCTCAAACAGTCTGATCTCTGTGCTCCGGTGTCATACCTGGATCAGTAATGCTGACACCACACAGTACTCGGAGGATTAATAGCAGAGTAGCAATCACACACTTATTACATCGAGTGTCTGAAAAGAGAACTTATTACAATAAATATGGCTTAAGGCCATCTAATAACGATAACAGCGGAAGTCTTGGAAGGTAAGTGAGTCCATCAACTCCAACGGCATCACTGAGTATAGAACCACGACCTAAAAACTCCTTAATCATCGTCTGAAAAGTCTGCAACATAAACGTTGCAGCCCGAAAACGGGTCAGCACATGGAATATGCTGGCAAGGTAACACATAGAGAGTAATGGAATGCAACAGCTATACTATATGCATATTTGGCTGGTGGAAAGCTCTATGGTTACAGTTTTTGCGTAAAGCCAATTTTTCCCTGCTCCAAAGGAATAAATTTAATTACTATCATGGTGGTTGTTAAACATTGAGAATGGTTGACAGCATTCTCAATCCCAATTAAAAATCATTAAACCCCACAAAATTAACTTTAGGGTAACATGTTGAGATTCACATGATAATCCAGGTACTAGATACTCAAGATGTCCATAACCGGGGACACGGCTAATCATGATTAGTTTATACACTCTGCAGAGGTTTGCGCACTTTTCCCCACAAGATTCAATCGCCTCCGTTGGATTTCTCGCACTACATGGTGTTTGAGAAACGGATGACCGAGACACAGTCTTTCAGAAGCGCTAGCACCTTACGATGGATAGACCGGTACACCTACTTTCCCCTACATCTGCTAGTCTACCCTGTAAGAGTTCGCACGACTTACTCAACTATGCCAGAGCCCATAATGGCTTGTGGCTGCACACGGAAGTTTCTAGTATGAATAATCTCATGATCCCTTTGAGCCTGGGTGGCGGTCCAAAATAAAAACAGGCAAGTCCTGGAATACCCAGGTGCCTCAATCCACCTAGATGTGTGTTTAAGTTGCCACCTTAGATAAACCCTTAATTATCAATCTCACATCTGTCATGGATATCACTCACCCAATCCACGTCTACTAGCATAGCATGGCATAATAAGCAAACGTAGAAGTAACTCCCAAAGGTTTGATAATAAACAGGTAATAGGTACTACCTCATCTACTTCCCATCCCACAATTTAATTAGATCCTAATCATGCAATGTGTGAGGATTGATCTAATGCAATAAAACTGGGTTGTAGAAAAAGGTATGATCAAAGTGTTACTTGCCTTGCTGATGATCCGCGAAACCTAGAGATTCGAAGTAACAGGCGGCGCACTCCGGGTATTCTATCGCAGACAAACAACAAGCATACAATAAGCACTCATCTAATGCACAGGTAAAACTCAAATAGAAGATCTAACCAGAAAGTTCAACTTAAGAACCCTGGTTTGCAAAAGAATCAAATCGAACGAAGCAAAAGAAAGTCAAACGGCGAAAGAAAACAACTTCGTTCTAGTAATCTGGATCTAGGGCAAATTTTCCAGTAGCAAAAACTTGTTTAAGTTGATTATTCGGAAAGAGGGTTTCGAGACGAAACTCCAGGCGCTTGAATCGCCTGATTCCGATAAACGAGCGAAAAGTTATACTAAAACGAAAATCGAATCAGAAATCGCGATCAGAAAATAACCGCGGAAAATCCGACGAAAAAGAAAAATGACGAACAGATTTTTTTTTAAACGACACGGAAGTCGAGACGGCGAACCTCGGGCGGCGCGCTGCTCCAGCGAGTCGGCGGCGGGGCGGCGGCGGCGGCTGGCGGGGGCTAGGGTTAGGGCAGGGGCGGCTGCTTATAAAGGCCTCGGCCGGCAGTGTCCTGGCCGAGTACGGCCCATAGTCGGTTCCGCGTTTTTTTTAAATTACGCTCGGAAGAAAAATAAAAAGAAATACTAAACGGACTCCAAAAATCATGAAATAAATTTTGCCGGGTTTCTAAAATCAAGCCCGATAAAGTGAACATTTATCTGGGCCCAAAATGCAATTTTGGAAAACGCGCATTTTTCCTAAATTCAAATAAAAATACCAAAAAAACTCCAAAATAAATCTTATTTGATTTTTTTATTAAATCCTCAATATTTCTATATTTTGGGAAAGTCATTTTATTCCCTCTCTCATATTTTTGTAATAGAAATATTGATGATAAAATAAATAAAATCAAATGATCCTGTTTACATAATTTGTTAAAACTCAAATATGTAAATAACGAAATCCCCAACTCTCTCCGTGGGTCCTTGAGTTGCTTAGGATTTTCTAGGATCAAAACCAAAAGCAAAATAAAATATGATATGCATGATGATCTAATGTATAACATTCCAAATTGAAAATTTGGGATGTTACAAACCTACCCCCCTTAAGATGAATCTCGCCCTCGAGATTCGGGTTGGCTAGAAAATAGGTGAGGGTGGTCTTTGAGAAAATCTTTCTCTCGCTCCCAGGTGGCTTCATCCTCCATGTGGTGGCTCCACTGAACTTTGCAAAACTTGATAACCTTGCTGCGAGTGACTCGGCTGGCAAACTCGAGAATCTTGACTGGTTTCTCCTCATAGGTCAAATTGTTATCCAACTGAATTGCTTCCAATGGCACTGTGTCTCTCAAAGGTATGTCAGCTATCTCCGCGTGACATTTCTTCAACTGAGAAACGTGGAACACATCATGAACTCCTGTCAATCCTCCTGGCAATTCCAACTTGTACGCCACTTCTCCCATATGCTCCAAAACTCGATATGGCCCTACAAATCGTGGCGCTAACTTCCCCTTAACTCCAAAGCGCTTAATCCCTCGAAGTGGGGATACTCGAAGATAAGCTCTATCTCCGACTTCGTAAAGTGTCTCTTTGCATTTAGAATATGCGTAGCTCTTCTGCCTGGACTGGGCTACCTTGAGCCTATCGCGAATCAACTTCACCTTCTGTTCAGACTCCTTAATCAGATCTGGTCCAAACAACTGGCGGTCTCCAACTTCGTCCCATGACAACGGTGTTCTGCACCTCCTTCCATACAGAGCTTCGAAAGGGGCCATCTTCAAACTGGTCGGATAGCTATTATTGTAAGAGAACTCTGCATATGGCAAATTATCGTCCCAACTAGATCCATAATCTAGCGCACAAGCTCTCAGCATATCCTCCAAAATCTGATTGACTCTCTCGGTCTTTCCATCTGTCTGCGGATGAAAAGCTGTACTAAATTCTAGCCTAGTACCTAAAGTCTCATGCAACTGCTTCCAGAACTTTGAGGTAAACTGGGTTCCTCTATCTGATACGATGCTCCTTGGAACTCCATGCAAACATACGATCCTGGTCATGTAGATCTTTGCCAACTTAGCACTGGTGTAAGTGGTCTTTACTGGGATGAAATGAGCTACCTTCGTCAATCGATCAACTACAACCCAAATCGAGTCATAGCCTGAACGAGTCCTCGGTAATCCCGTGATAAAATCCATGCCTAGCTTATCCCACTTCCATTCGGGTATCGGCAATAGTTGCAACAATCCTGCTGGCTTCTGATGCTCTACCTTTACTCTCTGACATACATCACAAACTGCTACATACTCCGCAATATCCTTCTTCATTCCGGTCCACCAGAAATTATCCTTCAAATCCAAATACATCTTGGTATTTCCTGGGTGAATCGAATACGGTGAATCATGTGCCTCCTGCAGAATCAACTTTCTGATCTCCGGGTCATTGGGTACATAAACACGGTCTTCAAACCATAGGGTGTCGTGTTCATCCTCATGAAATCCTTTAGCTTTTCCTTTGCTCAGTTTCTCCTTTATAGCGGCAATCTCTTTGTCAGTTTTCTGAGCTTCTCTTATTCTATCCATCAAAGTTGACTGAATTTCCAACGCTGCTACATAGCCTCTCGGAACTATTTCCAAACATAGTTCACAAAAATTTTCTGCTAACTCATTGGGTATTTCTCCCGTCATTAACGTATTGACATGGCTCTTGCGGCTTAATGCATCAGCTACTACATTCGCTTTTCCGGGGTGATAATGCAATTTCATATTATAATCCTTGATGAGCTCCAACCATCTCCTTTGTCTGAGGTTCAACTCCTTCTGCATGATAATGTACTTCAAACTCTTGTGATCCGTGTACACCTCACAATGATTTCCAGTGAGGAAATGTCTCCATATCTTCAATGCATGCACTACGGCTGCTAACTCCAAATCATGCATGGCATAATTCAACTCATGGGGCTTCAGTTGTCTTGAGGCATATGAAACAACTTTCCCTTCCTGCATAAGCACTGCTCCAAGTCCTCGACGTGAAGCGTCGCAATACACCTCATAATCCTTGGTTTGATCTGGCAAAATCAACACTGGTGAGGTAACCAAACGGTTCTTCAATTCCTGAAAACTTGCCTCACACTCCTCAGTCCATTTGAACTTAGTATCCTTCTTCAGCAACTCCGTCATAGGCTTCGCAATCTTTGAGAAGTTCTCAATAAACCTCCGGTAGTATCCTGCGAGTCCAAGAAAACTCCGGATCTCTCCAACGGTAGTTGGGGCTTCCCACTTGGTCACGGTTTCAACTTTAGCGGGATCTACTGCTATACCTTCTCCGGATATAACGTGTCCTAGGAATCCTACTTCCTTCAACCAAAACTCACCATTTGCTGAACTTGGCATATAATTGATGTTCTCTGAGCTTTCCAAGTACCAAACGCAAATGCTCCTTATGCTCCTCTTCATTCTTCGAATATACCAGGATATCATCAATGAACACTACGACGAACTTATCCAAAAACTCCATAAACACTTTGTTCATCATGTTCATGAAATAGGCAGGCGCGTTAGTCAGACCAGATGACATAACGGTATACTCATACAGTCCATATCTTGTGGTGAATGCTGTCTTAGGTATGTCCTGCTCTCGAATCTTCAATTGATGGTACCCTGATCGCAAATCAATCTTGGAAAACACTTTAGCTCCTTGCAATCGATCAAACAGATCATTGATCATTGGTAGCGGGTACTTGTTTTTGATTGTTACTTCATTCAATCCTCGATAGTCAACAACCATCCTTAACGATCCATCCTTCTTCTCTACTAATAGTACCGGTGATCCCCAAGGCGAAGAACTTGGGCGAATGTAACCTTTATCCAGTAACTCCTTAATCTGCTTCTTAATTTCCACCAAATCCTTTGCTGGCATCCTATATGGTCTCTTTGATATTGGCCCAGTGCCTGGCAAAAGCTCAATCAAAAACTCAATATCTCTATACGGTGGCATGCCTGGCAACTCTTCGCGAAATACATCAGGAAAATCCTTTACCACGGGTACTTCCTCCTGCACAACTCCTGATAAGGAATTTACTTGTGTCCTGTTTGGTGCATGTCGGGATACATACTTGATCCTTCTTCCTTCTGGCGTTGTGAGCAAAATTGTCTTACTAGCGCAATCGATGTTTCCTCCATACATCGACAGCCAATCCATACCAAGAATCACATCCAGACCTTGGGATTCCAAAATAATTAAATCCGTTGGGAAAACATGCCTTCCTATACCTAATGGCACTTGAAAACATCCTTGACTGGCCATGTACTCTGCTCCTGGTGAGCTTACTAGCATAGGTGTTTTAAGAACCCTAGTGGGCAGGCTATACTTTTCCACAAATCCCCTTGATATGTATGAATGCGATGCACCAGTATCAAAAAGAACGAGTGCAGTAAATGACTTAACCAAAAACTTACCTATTACTGCATCGGGCTGAGCTTCAACCTCCTCCACATTAACGTGGTTCACCTGTCCCCTGTTGAAAGGGTTCGGCTTCTTTCCAGAGCTTCCATTGCCGTTTTGGCCTTCAGGACATTCATTGGCAAAATGTCCGGTCTTGGAACACTTGAAAAGGGTGACTTGACTCAGATCTCTCTTGGCTGGGGTTGATGGGGTGTTGCGGTTCTGTCCATTGCTTCCTCCATTCCCATTACCATTCTTGGTGCCATTGTGATTGTGCGAGCTACCTACTCCATGGGTATGTTGAAAATGTCCTCCCAGTCTAGGGGTAAAACGTGGCATCTGCTGAGCTCCTGAATTATACTTTCCTTGTCCATACTTCCTCTTGTGGTTCTCAATTTGCTGCTGCTTCCCTTCAATCATAAGAGCACGGTCTACCAACTCCTGGTAGTTGTTGAAGGTGGCTACCATCAACTGCATACTCAACTCATCATTCAGTCCTTCCAGGAACTTCTCCTGCTTAGCTGCATCTGTAGCAACGTCGTCTGGGGCATAACGTGCTAGCTTACTAAACTCCTCCACATACTGGCCAACTGTCCGTCCTCCTTGGCGCAAGTTATGAAACTCACGCTTCTTCATGGCCATTGCTCCTGCTGAAACATGGGCAGTACGAAAAGCCTGCTGAAACTGGTCCCATGTGACAGTGTCGACTGGGACGGTGGCTGTGAAATTCTCCCACCAGGATGCTGCGGGTCCTTCTAACTGTTGTGCGGCAAACTTCACCTTCTCCGCATCTGTGCATCCTGTTGTGGTCAACTCCCTAGCTATCTTGCGGAGCCAATCATCTGCTACTATCGGCTCGGTGCTACTGGAAAACACCGGCGGATTCAGCCTAAGAAAACGGGCTAAGTGATCAACAGGTGTTGGTGGTGGTGGGTTGTTGTTGTTGTTCCCCTGATTCTGATTCTGAACTAGCAACTGCATCAGGGTGTTCTGCTGCTGGATCAACTGGGTGAGCTCTGGCGGAAAGGCAAATCCGGGGTCACGTCTCGGAGGCATCTGAGGGTTTAGAAAAGACGAGATATAAGAATAGAGGGGGTCTAAGGGGAAAACACTACCCATATGCACATGAGGCAAAAGCAAACAATTCACTTCATTCAATCAAACAAAGGCATACAATCGATCTAGCTATCGCAAAGTGCTCGGACTACTATATTTTCATGGTGGACTACTACTACTGATGGGGTGGTCTGCTAGAAATATTCTACGGTTGTAGACTCCATGATATCTGCTCCTGCTTCATCAACATAGTCATCATCGCTACTATCTGCTTCCGAGTCGGTGCCGTCGACGATGATGTAGTCTTCCGGGCTAATCTCCTTAGGTTCTTTGTCTTCATCTACTGGTGTCGGGCCTCCCATAAATACTGCTAGCTTCATAGTTAGGTCAGCATTCTTATCCACCAATACTTCAAGTTCTTCTTCATAATCTTCGCGTGTAGCCTTGAGTTCTTCCTCCAGTTCCTTGATTCTAGTCTTAGCCTTCTTCAGATCTATCATGTCGGCGCACATCTGATTCTCCTGTTGTCGAATGTGATGGTTTAACTCCTGAATAAAAGCTGCAATTGATCTATCTTTCCTGGTGCTGATCATCTCCCAGTGTTCATCTCGGCGCCCACAAATCTGGTAGATAGTATCCTTGAGATCCTTGCGGTAGACTTCGCCAATGCGTCCCATGGCGATGTGAGCTGCCATACTCTTTCCTAGACTCCAAGTTGGTGCATCAAAAGAAAACTCTATGGGCTCAGTGACTGGCATGAACGTCCTTCCTGGAACTTGAACTTGAATCATCCAACGCTCTTCTTCAGGTAAAGTGGCGTCGTAGGTTCCCATGAAGCTTGGTATTCCTATGTTCAGGTATCTAGTGACTTCCTTCAAGTGGCGTCCAAAGGGTGTATCTTCATATGGTTGGGTGAACTTGTTCCTTGCATCCGCCATCCTAAAGAGTAGAAAGGATGAGAAGTCAGAAGAGAAGAGAGTGGGTAGTGATCTAGGTCTCTTAGCTTAGTGGTCGTGTCCTACAGTCAGCGTGTGCTCTGATACCATCTCTGTAGCGACAAGACCTCAAACAGTCTGATCTCTGTGCTCCGGTGTCATCCCTGGATGAGTAATACTGACACCACACAGTACTCGGAGGATTTATAGCAGAGTAGCAATCACACACTTATTACATCGAGTGTCTCAAAAGAGAACTTATTACAATAAATATGGCTTAAGGCCATCTAATAACGATAACAGCGGAAGGCTTGGAAGGTAAGTGAGTCCATCAACTCCAACGGCATCACTGAGTATAGAACCATGACCTAAAAACTCCTTAATCGTCATCTGAAAAGTCTGCAACATTAACATTGCAGCGCGAAAACGGGTCAGCACATGGAATATGCTGGCAAGGTAACACATAGAGAGTAATGGAATGCAACAGCTATACTATATGCATATTTGGCTGGTGGAAAGCTCTATGGTTACAGTTCTTGCGTAAAGCCAATTTTTCCCTACTGCAAAGGAATAAATTTAATTACTATCATGGTGGTTGTTAAACATTGAGAATGGTTGACAGCATTCTCAATCCCAATTAAAAATCATTAAACCCCACAAAATTAACTTTAGGGTAACATGTTGAGATTCACATGATAATCCAGGTACTAGATACTCAAGATGTCCATAACCGGGGACACGGCTAATCATGATTAGTTTATACACTCTGCAGAGGTTTGCGCACTTTTCCCCACAAGACTCGATCGCCTCCGTTGGATTTCTCGCACTACATGGTGTTTGAGAAACGGATGACCGAGACACAGTCTTTCAGAAGCGCTAGCACCTTACGATGGATAGACCGGTACACCTACTTTCCCCTACATCTGCTAGTCTACCCTGTAAGAGTTTGCACGACTTACTAAACTATGCCAGAGCCCATAATGGCTTGTGGCTGCACACAGAAGTTTCTAGTATGAATAATCTCATGATCCCTTTGAGCCTGGGTGGCGGTCCAAAATAAAAACAGGCAAGTCCTGGAATACCCACGTGCCTCAATCCACCCAGATGTGTGTTTAAGTTGCCACCTTAGATAAACCCTTAATTATCAATCTCACATCTGTCATGGATATCACTCACCCAATCCATGTCTACTAGCATAGCATGGCATAATAAGCAAACGTAGAAGTAACTCCCAAAGGTTTGATAATAAACAGGTAATAGGTACTACCTCATCTACTTCCCATCCCACAATTTAATTAGATCCTAATCATGCAATGTGTGAGGATTGATCTAATGCAATAAAACTGGGTTGTAGAAAAAGGTATGATCAAAGTGTTACTTGCCTTGCTGATGATCCGCGAAACCTAGAGATTCGAAGTAACAGGCGGCGCACTCCGGGTATTCTATCGCAGACAAACAACAAGCATACAATAAGCACTCATCTAATGCACAGGTAAAACTCAAATAGAAGATCTAACCAGAAAGTTCAACTTAAGAACCCTGGTTTGCAAAAGAATCAAATCGAACGAAGCAAAAGAAAGTCAAACGGCGAAAGAAAACAACTTCGTTCTAGTAATCTGGATCTAGGGCAAATTTTACTGTAGCAAAAACTTGTGTAAGTTGATTATTCGGAAAGAGGGTTTCAAGAAGAAACTCTAGGCGCTTGAATCGCCTGATTCCGATAAACGAGCGAAAAGTTATACTAAAACGAAAATCGGATCAGAAATCGCGATCAGAAAATAACCGCGGAAAATCTGACGAAAAAGAAAAACGACGAACAGAATTTTTTTTTAAACGGCACGGAAGTCGAGACGGCGAACCTCGAGCGGCGCGCTGCTCCGGCGAGTCGGCGGCGGGGCGGCGGCTAGGGTTAGGGCAGGGGCGGCTGCTTATAAAGGCCTCGGCCGGCAGTGTCCTGGCCGAGTACAGCCCATAGTCGGTTCCGCGTTTTTTTTTAAATTACGCTCGGAAGAAAAATAAAAAGAAATACTAAACGGTCTCCAAAAATCATGAAATAAATTTTGCCGGGTTTCTAAAATCAAGCCCGATAAAGTGAACATTTATCTGGGCCCAAAATGCAATTTTGAAAAACGCGCATTTTTCCTAAATTCAAATAGAAATACCGAAAAACTCCGAAATAAATCTTATTTGATTTTTTATTAAATCCTCAATATTTCTATATTTTGGGAAAGTCATTTTATTCCCTCTCTCATATTTTTGTAATACAAATAATTGATGATAAAATAAATAAAATCAAATGATCCTGTTTACATAATTTGAGAAAACTCAAATATGTAAATAACGAAATCCCCAACTCTCTCTGTGGGTCCTTGAGTTGCTTAGGATTTTCTAGGATTAAAACCAAAAGCAAAATAAAATATGATATGCATGATGATCTAATGTATAACATTCCAAATTGAAAATTTGGGATGCTACATGTTTGCAATAGAAAAACCTGCTAATTGCCGTATTATTAATAATCCATTTATTAATCTAATTGACATTCATATTAAGCACATAATACATTTCATTTCCATATTAAGGAAGCATGATTTCATAATTGAAATACATTAGAGTACAACATGATATAGCTTCAGCACTCAGCTACCCCATTACACAACTGCACCAGCACCAAGTTTGACATGCAACATCTAGAAACTTTCAAAATTAGCATCATAGATGGTACATAGAAAGATGCATCTCATCTGGAAAACTGTTGAAGCGGAAGGCGAATATTGAGTCTTCATTCATGTTGAAGGTCTTTGCAACTTAGGCCAGTGCCTGTGGATGATTGACCATCCATCCTTCGTCCTCTTCAGGAACACTTCAATATTGAATCGTGGGTGTTGTATGAAAAGCTTCCTCGCCTCCTGACCATAGAGGTGGTTTGAGAGGTAATCATTAGTGAACTGCTTTGGACAGGCCTGAAAACAAGTATGTGCAAAAATATCTTCTCTATATTGGAAACAGGGCAAAGGAAAAAAAAGGCAAGGTATAATAGTTAGTACCATCTTGTAGTTAACTGATGTCTTCTTCATTGTGCAGATATTTAACTACCTTAAATATCTTCTTGTTGTTTTTTGTCGCTAATTTCTTTATCCTAACAATCTTTCTGAGTTTCTCGATTTGAGTGATATTCATGGACAAGGCATTTCACCATATGCAAAAAGGGTCGAACAGTGGGTCAAAACCTCTGACAGTAGGACCTACATGTGCAAGGCCAAATTGTTAAAAACCTAAATATTAGAATGGTTCCTGCAATTGCAGAATAATGTGCTATTAGACAACGGACCATGCACGTGCTAACCTCGATTGTAAACGTCAGTGCTTCCCATTGTTTCCCTGCAACACATATACGGTAGTTAGTCATCAGGTTAAGTAAGGGTTCGCATGCTATCAGTAAAATGTGTTGATGAAAAATAAGCACATTGCAGATTCATCAGATTAATTCAAGCCACATGGAAAACCCATTTATCCAAACAAGCATGATTAAGAACTAGGAAATATAGCACTTGTATATGTTCCTCATGTATTAAGTGCAGCCAAATTCTATTTATTCCTCACCTGCACAACAATACAAATTCTACCCACGACAATTGGACATCGCATTATAGAATTGAACCAAACAGTTAACTAAACACCACAACAAATGAACCAAACATTAACCGAGCACCACATAGCACAATATAACAAACTCCTAATAGAAGATCAGACAGTTAACCGAACCAAGCATGCTTAACAACTCAGAAATATAGCAATTGTATTTGTTTCTCATTCATTTAGTACATCCAAATTTGATTTATTTTTCACATGGTATACGATAACAGAATGCACCCACAACAATTGAACATCGCATTGCAGAATTGAACCAAGCAGTTTACTAAACACCACAACAAATGAACCAAACATTAAATGAGCACCACATGGCATAATATAACATACTCCTAATAGAAAATCGGATAGTTAACCAAAGCAAGCATGCTTAACAACTTGGAAATATAACAATTGTATTTGTTTCTCATGTATTTAGTACATCCAAATTTGATTTATTTCTCACATGGTATACAATAATAGAATGCACCCACAACACTTGGACATCGCATTACAGAATTGAACCAAACAGTTAGCTAAACACCACAACAAATGAACCAAACGTTAACTGAGCACCACATTGCACAATGTATAACATACTAGAAGATCAGACAGTTAACCAAACCAAGCATGCTTGACAACTTGGAAATATAGCAATTGTATTTGTTTCTCATGTATTTTGTAAAGAAAAAATTGATTTATTTCTCACATGGAAGACAATACAAAAATTCCACCCTGAAGAATTGAACACCACATTTGCAGAATTAAACCAAACAGTTAATTGAACACGACAACTAATTAACCAACAGTTAATAAGTGAGCACCAGATTGCAAGACATATAGAACATATAAACTAGGGCAACAGATTGCATGGTAATAGTAGATAGCATAGTTCACTAGAATTTGTTAAGGAAAGGCAATAGCTAGCAAGCTGAACATGGGTCCTTATAGTGAGCTAATAAGACAAGCCACTCCTCATTGTAGGAGATATCAATGACGATTGGCTCCTTGGACATGGAAGAGGGCGAGGCCTCCGCATCATGGATTCCCTCGTCGTAGTGATGAGTTGCCTGAGCCGCTCCGGGCACCAACCTGTTGGCTCTTGAGATGAGGTAAGCACGTGCACACTGAGAAAACACCTCGTAGTCTTCGTCAAAGGCACCGAGGGTGGCCTCGAGAAAATGCCACGAACTGTCGTTTAAAGCAGCCAACCGCGTCGTGGCGTCAGCCCGCGAGGCGTCGACAGTGGCCTCGACGGCGAGGTGCTCCTCCAAGATCTGGGGGTCGGCACGAATGGCAGCCATAGCGACCTCATCCACGCGTGCGGCCGCAATTTGCTTCTCCGGTGCCAAATGCTCCTTGAGATCATGTCTATACTGCATGAACCGTGGCTTAGGGCGGCACTTATTTGGTGGAGGGGTCGGCGATTTGGGTGGAAGGTGTCGCGCCAGCGGTCGAGGCATCTGGGATGTGGAAGGAGGAGGAGGATGGGGTCGGGTGTGGATTACCTGCCTAGATAGGTGGGGCCGAGCAGCGTGAAGGAGGGTCGCCGGAGAGGAGGTGCTGCAAACAAGGAGTGAAGGTTTCAACTTGGAAAGGAGGGCGGAAACAGGGAAAATGTGGCTTTTGGTAAGGGGAAGGGGGGCGGGGAGGTAGATATTTGCGCGGATGCCGAAAATTTTGAGTCGCTTCAGCAAAAAAACTGGCGCGCAAAGTGTCATCAGACGATGCTTCAGGATATTTTGTACTGCATCTCACACGGTTGGTGATAATAAACTGTGTGGAACCTACATGATTTTTCATCTTGATTTGAATTACATAATGGGGTCACAGCGGCAATGGACGGTGTTTGAATTGCTAGAACTGTATCTGAAGTGAACATGCAACTATATGTGTGTCGTAAAAGAATTGGAATTATTCAGGGTTCGTTTGGACATTTATACATTAAATTGGTTTTGTTGCCATTTCAGGTGCACAATTCAAAATTAAACTACATGCACGTTCTCCGGTGCAACAACATGGGTTTGTAAAATCATATATGTATCCATGGGTTTATGCTTATGTCCCATGCAAGAAATTGGGATGAATTTCGGGGATCGTTCGGACATTTTTATACATTAACTGAGTTTTCTATGCATTCATGTGCATAATTCAAATTTGAACTACATGCACATGCTCCAGTGCATATAAATTGGTTCAAAATTGGAATGTGAGTCCTTGGTTACATGCTTATCCCATGCAAGAAATGAGAATGAATGTCAAACACCTTGCCACAGTCGCTCGGCCGCTAACATTGAGATACATGGTTTTTAAATTCTAGTAAATCAAAAATGCGTCTAAAATTTATGAAACTTGACATGCTAGCATGGAACTGCATTAACGTGCAGTGGTAAAAATATTGTCCCATTTGGGGCAGGTTGGGGTATATAAGCTTCTCACAAACCAGAACTTCTCACAACAAGCCTCATGGTTACGGTAGGGAACGTTTCACCTTGCAGGACGAAACGATATCCGTTGCCTCTTCTTGATTTCATTTTTTCTAGTGTGAACATAGAACAACATCAGTGTTGTGTTAATTTTAGGAATTTTTCGGGGCTCGTTTGGACATTTTTATGCATTAACCGAGTTTTCTATGCATTTATGTCAATAATTCAAATTTGAACTATACGCACATGCTCTAATGCATATAAATTGGTTGAAAATTCAAATCTGTGTCCTTGGTTCCATGCTTAGGTCCCATGCAATAAATGTGAACCAATGTCAAACACCCTGCCACCATTACTCGGCCGCAAACATTGAGATACCTGGTTTTTAAATTCTAGTAAATCCAAAACTTGTCTGAAATTCACGAAACTTGGCATGCTATCATGGAGTGGCATCAACATGCCATGGTAAAAAAATTTGTCCCATTTGGGGTAGGTTTGGGTATAAGCTTCTCACAAACCAGAGCTTCTCACAACAAGCCTGATGGTTTCGGTAGGGAACATTTCACCTTTGGGGATGAAACGATATCCGTTGCCTCTTCTTGATTTCAATTTTTTTTCTCTAGTGTGAACATAGAACAACAGGAGTCTTTTGTTAATTTTTGGAATTTTTCGGGGTTCATTTGGACATTTTTATACATTAACTGGGTTTTCTAGACATTTTATGTGCATAATTCAAATTTGAACTACATGCACATGCTCCAGTGCATATAAATTGGTTGAAAAATCAATTTTTTTCCTTGGGTGCATGCTTAGGTCCCATGCAAGAAATGGGAATGAATTTCAAACACCAGGGCATTGTTGATTGCGAGCAAAACATTGAGATACTTTGTTTTTAAATTCTAGTAAATCCAAAACTCGTCTGAAATTCATGAAACTTGGCATGCTATCATGGAGCGGCATCAACATGTCGTGGTAAAATTATTGTCCCATTTGGGGCAGGTTTGGTTATAAGCTTCTCACAAACCAGAGCTTCTCACAACAAGCCTCATGGTTTCTGTAGGGAACGTGCCACCTTTGGGGACGAAACGATATCCATTGCCTCTTATTGCTTTCAAAAATTTTCTAGTGTCAACATAGAACAACAGGAGTGTTGTGTTAAATTTTGGAATTTTTCGGGGTTCGTTTGGACATTTTTATACATTAATTGGGTTTTTAGGCATTTTATGTGCATAATTCAAATTTGAAATACATGCACATGCTCCAGTGCATATAAATTGGTTGAAAAATCAAATCTGTGTCCTTGGGTGCATGCTTAGGTCCCATGCAAGAAATTGGAATGAATTTCAAACACCCTGCCACCGTCACTCGGCCGCAAACATTGAGATACCTGGTTTTTAAATTCTAGTAAATCCAAAACTCATCTGAAATTCATGAAACTTGGCATGCTATCATGGAGTGGCATCAACATTCCGTGGTAAAAAAATTGTCCCATTTGGGGCATGTTTGGGCATAAGGTTCTCACAAACAAGAGCTTCTCACAACAAGCCTGATGGTTTCGGTAGGGAACGTGCCACCTTTGGGGACAAAATGATATCCGTTGCCTCCTATTGCTTTCAAAAAAATTCTATTGTCAACAAAGAACAAAAGGAGTGTTGTGTTAAATTTTGGAATTTTTCGGGGTTCGTTTGGACATTTTTATACATTAACGGGGTTTTCTAGGCATTTTATTTGCATAATTCCAATTTGAACTACATGCACATGCTCGAGTGCATACAAATTGGTTGAAAAATCAAATCTGTGCCCTGGGGTGCATGCTTAGGTCCCATGCAAGAAATGGGAATGAATTTCAAACACTAGGGCACTGTTGATTGCCGGCAAAACATTGAGATACTTTGTTTTAAAGTTCTAGTAAATCCAAAACTAGTCTGAAATTCATGAAACTTGGCATGCTATCATGGAATGGCACCCAACATGGTGTGGTATTTTTTGTGTCCATTTTGAGAGAAGGCGCACTCGAATAATAGCCGACAAAGGCATTTTGAAAAAAATAGCTGCTACTTTAATATCTCAAACGTTTGTATAATTCAAATCGTGTGTGTTTTGTTAACCATTCACGTGACGCCACGTGTCTTGGTTTAATGGCTATAGGAGGTGTCGTGTGGATAGCTGCTTGACTGAACGGGAGGCGTGCAAGCGGAATCTGGTGCGCAGGTTGACCGAGAGGCGTGCAAGCTGTCCTCCAATGCGTAGGCTCACCAGGAAACATGCGAATTGTACGTTGTGCGGGCTCACTGGGAAGCGAGCCATTTGACTTCCATGGCTGACCGCCTTCCTCTCCATTAATGGCGTCTGAGCTACTGTTTAATACGAGCGGCCTTACTGTTCGCCTCCCATTCCCCTCCCTCTCGCAGACCTCCACTGATGTCGCGCCGCAGAATAATCATCTGCCACTAGTCTTCAAGTTTGGTGAAGTCGACTCCAAGCCGAAGGAGATAGAAAATAAGGAGGAATGGGGCCTCATGGACATGGCCCTGAACGAGCTGGTCGCGGCGGTTGCTCCCCCCGCTCCCGTCCCAGCTCCCATCCCCGTGCCCGCGCCAGCAACCATCCTCGTAGCATTGATGGGCTAGTCGCCGAGCACTATCGCAGAGCTGGAAGCCATGGGCGTCAATGAGGCCTCCGCGGACCCGCGCGAGCTCATGTACATGTCAGCGCCAGCGCCCGTGCCCGTGCGCGCCCCTCCACCCACCGCGGCGCCGGTCCCCGTGCGTTTGGCTACACCCACAGCGTCTGCGCCCGTGCGCGCCCCTCCACCCACCATGGCGTCGGTCCCCATGCGTTTGGCTGCACCCGTCGTGCCCGTGCCCGTGCACGCGCCCCCCTCGGCAGCATGGCCGCCGCCGTCGACCGCTACCTCTCAGCAGCGCCAGTTGCCGTCCTCCGCGCCCCACCCATCAATCGCGCGATGACATGATGTTTGATTTACAAGTGAAGAACATTTTGTGCTACCTTGAAGACTTCAACAACGGCGTCCCAGAGGACGACAACGACAATGACGGCGCGGCACGCCACCTCCGCCGCCACCGGAAATAGTTTTTATCGGGGTTAATATTGTACCTCAAATTGTCGATCATATGAATATAAATTCGCAGTGTGACAGAATGAAAGATATGGTTTGAACGAACTTGTGTTTTTCTCTCTTAATGTACAGACTTATGAAACGATTTTCTTTTAAAAATCGTCAATAGTTTTTAAATATAAAACACTCATCGCAATCTTTTTAGTTAGAATACCCGTATGCAAACCGTCAACTTCCCCAGGAAGCCCAGCAGAATTTGTGCAGGTCTTGATCACAAACATTTTAGTTAGAATACCCATATGCAAACCGACAGCTTCCCCATGAAGCCAAGAGAAAATGTGCCGAGCAGGATTTGTGCATCCCTTCAACGGAAACGGTTGTTTTGGATGACCCGTGTGCAACCACGTACAAACATTTTGGTAAGATTTGCACCTGTCATATTGGGTATGTTGCCATTTATCAAACTGGAAATATTGACATTTGTTGATCTAGTAACATTGCCATTTTTCAACTTGTTAACACTGCGATTTGTCAAAATATACAGCTAAAAATCACTAGCAGTATATAATTTTTGCAACTAAAATCACTAGCACTGTTCATATGGACACCAATACAAAGTGCCATTGTACTTCTTTTGTCAAATTTGAGACCAATTTTGTATGTAATCTTTATATAATTATAGACGAGAGGTTATTAATAATTGGGAACCAATATCCCAAACGGATTATTTATTTGAACCGTGAGCATTAGACCAACAATGGATATGTGCCATGCTTCGGTTAAGCAATAAAGCGGCAGCATTAATCATCCAAATAGAAAAACAATATGTGCCGCCACGCGACCCATGTGCCATGCGAGCAGGCGTGAGTTGACGAGACGCATATGCAAATGTATCATTCATTACATATAACAAGTCATCAACACACAATGACAACGAGGATACTGCTGCCTCTTGAGCACTGCGTTGGATTTCCTTGAAGAGGAAAGGATGATGCAGCAAAGTAGCGTAAGTATTTCCCTTAGTTTTTGAGAACCAAGGTATCAATCCAGTAGGAGGCTACGCGCGAGTCCCTCGTACCTACACAAAGCAAATAACTCCTCGCAACCAACACAATAAGGGGTTGTCAATCCCTTCACGGTCACTTACGAGAGTGAGATATGATAGATATGATAAGATAATATTTTTGGTGTTTTTGTAGTAAAGATGCAAAGTAAAATAAAAGCAAAGTAAAAAGCAAAGGAAATAACTAAGTATTGGAAGATTAATATGATGAAGATAGACCTGGGGGCCATAGGTTTCACTAGTGGCTTCTCTCAAGAGCATAAGTATTTTACGGTGGGTGAACGAATTACTGTTGAGCAATTGACAGAATTGAGCATAGTTATGAGAATATCTAGGTATGATCATGTATATAGGCATCACGTCCGCCACAAGTAGACCGACTCCTGCCTGCATCTACTACTATTACTCCACTCATCGACCGCTATCCAGCATGCATCTAGAGTATTAAGTTCATGAAAACAGAGTAACGCCTTAAGCAAGATGACATGATGTAGAGGGATAAATTCATGCAATATGATAAAAAACCCCATCTTTTTATCCTCGATGGCAACAATACAATACGTGCCTTGGTGCCACTACTGTCACTGGGAAAGGACATCGCAAGATTGAACCCAAAGCAAAGCACTTCTCCCATTGCAAGAAAGATTAATCTAGTAGGCCAAAGCAAACTGATAATTTGAAGAGACTTGCAAAGATAACCAATCATACATAAAAGAATTCATAGAAGATTCAAATATTGTTCATGGATAATCTTGATCATAAACCCACAATTCATCGGTCTCAACAAACACACAGCAAAAAGAAGCTTACATCGGATAGATCTCCACAAGAGAGGGGGAGAACATTGTATTGAGATCCAAAAAGAGAGAAGAAGCCATCTAGCTAATAACTATGGACCCGAAGGTCTGAGGTAAACTACTCACACTTCATCGGAGGGGCTATGATGTTGATGTAGAAGCCCTCCGTGATGGATGCCTCCTCCGGCGGAGCTCCGGAACAGGCCCCAAGATGGGATCTCGTGGATACAGAAAGTTATGGCGGTGGAATTAAGGTTTTTGCTCCGTTTCCAACCGTTTGGGGGTACGTAGGTATATATAGGAGGAAGGAGTACGTCGGTGGAGCAACAGGGGGTCCATGAGGGTGGAGGGCGCGCCTGGGGGTAGGCGCGCCCCCCTACCTCGTGGCCTCCTCCTTTATTTCTTGACGTAGGGTCCAAGTCTCCTGGATCATGTCCGGTGAGAAAATCACGTTCCCAAAGGTTTCATTCCGTTTGGACTCCGTTTGATATTCCTTTTCTTCGAAACCCTAATATAGGAAAAAAACAGCAATTCTGGGCTGGGCCTCCGGTTAATAGGTTAGTCCCAAAAATAATATAAAAGTGGATAATAAAGCCCAATAATGTCCAAAACAGTAGATAATATAGCATGGAGCAATCAAAAATTATAGATACGTTGGAGACGTATCAAGCATCCCCAAGCTTAATTCATGCTCGTCCTCGAGTAGGTAAATGATAAAAACAGAATTTTTGATGCGGAGTGCTACTTGGAATAATTTTAATGTAATTCTTCTTAATTGTGGTATGAATATTCAGATCCGAAAGATTCAAGATAAAAGTTCATATTGACATAAAAATAATAATACTTCAAGCATACTAACTAAGCAATTATGTCTTCTCAAAATAACATGGCCAAAGAAAGTTCATCCCTACAAAATCATATAGTTTAGTCATGCTCCATTTTCATCACACAAGAATGCTCTCATCATGCACAACCCCGATGACAAGACAAACAATTGTTTCATACTTTAGTAATCTCAAACCTATAAACTTTCACACAATATATGAGCGCGAGCCATGGACATAGCACTATGGGTGGAATAGAATATGATGATGGGGGTTATGTGGAGAAGACAAAAAGGATAAAGTCTCACACTAACGAGGCTAATCAATGGGCTATGGAGATGCCCATCGATTGATGTTAATGCAAGGAGTAGGGATTGCCAAGCAACGAATGCACTAGAGCTATAAATGTATGAAAGCACAAAAGAAACTAAGTGGGTGTGCATCCAACTTGCTTGCTCACGGAGACCTAGGGCACTTGAGGAGGCCCATTATTGGAATATACAAGCCAAGTTCTATAATGAAAAATTCCCACTAGTATATGAAAGTGACAAAACAAGAGACTCTCTATCATGAGGATTATGGTGCTACTTTGAAGCACAAGTGTGGCAAAGGATAGTAGCATTGTCCCTTCTCTATTTTTCTCTCTTTTTTATTTGGGCCTTTTCTCTTTTTATGGCCTTTTTTTAATTCCTCACTTGGGACAATGCTCTAGAAAATGATGATAATCACACTTCTATTTATTTACAACTTAATGATTACAACTCGATGCTAGAACAAAAGATTACTCTATATGAATGCCTCCGGTGGTGTACCGGGATATGCAATGAACCAAGAGTGACATGTATGAAAGAATTATGAATGGTGGCTTTGCCACAAATACTATGTCAACTACATGATCATGCTAAGCAATATGACAATGATGAATGTGTCATGATAAACGGAATGGTGGAAAGTTGCACGGCAATATATCTCGGAATGGCTATGGAAATGCCATAGTAGGTAGGTATGGTGGCTGTTTTGAGGAAGATATAAGGAGGTTTATGTGTGAAAGAGCATATCATATCACGGGGTTTGGATGCACCGGCGAAGTTTGCACCAACTCTCAATGTGAGAAAGGGCAATGCACAGTACCAAAGAGGCTAGCAATGATGGAAGGGTGAGAGTGCGTATAATCCATGGACTCAACATTAGCCATAAAGAACTCACATACTTATTGCAAAAATCTACAAGTCATCAAAAAACAAGCACTACGTGCATGCGCCTAGGGGTATAGATTGGTAGGAAAAGACCATCGCTCATCCCCGACCGCCACTCATAAGGAGGACAATCAAAGAGCACCTCATGTTTCAAATTTGTTACATGACGTTTACCATACGTGCATGCTATGGGACTTGCAAACTTAAACACAAGCACTTCTCAAATTCACAACTACTCAACTAGCACGACTTTGATATTATTACCTCCATATCTCAAAACAATCATCAAGCATCAAACTTCTCTTAGTATTCAAAACACTCATAAGATTTTTTTACTAATCTTGAACACCTAGTACATTAGGATTATTTATGAAAATTACCATGCTATTTAAGACTCTCAAAATAATCTAAGTGAAGCAAGAGAGATCAATATTTTCTATAAAACAAATCCACCACCGTGCTCTAAAAGATATAAGTGAAGTACCAGAGCAAAACTATATAAGTCAAAAGATATAAGTGAAGCACATAGATTATTCTAACAAATTCCAAATCATGTATGGCTCTCTCAAAAGGTGTGTACAGCAAGGACGATTGTGGTAAACTAAAAAGCAAAGACTCAAATCATACAAGACGCTCCAAGCAAAACACATATCATGTGGTGAATAAAAATATAGCTCCAAGTAAAGTTACCGGTAGAAGTAGACGAAAGAGGGGATGCATTCCGGGGCATCCCCAAGCTTTGGCTTTTAGGTGTCCTTAGATTATCTTGGGGGTTGCATGGGCATACCCAAGCTTAGGCTCTTTCCACTCCTTGTTCCATAATCCATCAAATCTTTACCCAAAACTTGAAAACTTCACAACACAAAACTTAAAGAAGAAAATCTCATGAGCTCCGTTAGCGAAAGAAAACAAAAGACCACTTCAAGGTACTGTAATGAACTCATTATTTATTTATATTGGTATTAAACCTACTGTATTCCAACTTCTCTATGGTTTATAAACTATTTTACTAGCCATAGATTCATGAAAATAAGCAAACAACACATGAAAAACAAAATCTGTCAAAAACAGAACAGTCTGTAGTAATCTGTAGCTAGCGCAAGATCTGGAACGCCAAAAATTCTAAAATAAATTTCTGGACGTGAGGAATTTATCTATTAATCATCTTCAAAAAGAATTAACTAAATATCACTTTCAAAATAAAAATGGCAGCAGTTCTCATGAGCAGTAAAGTTTCTGTTTTTTACAGCAAGATATCAAGACTTTCCCCAAGTCTTCCCAACGGTTCTACTTGGCACAAACACTAATTAAACACAAAAAACACAACCAAAACAGAGGCTAGGTAAATTATTTATTACTAAACAGGAGCAAAAATCAAGGAATAAAAATAAAATTGGGTTGCCTCCCAACAAGTGCTATCGTTTAACGCCCCTAGCTAGGCATAAAAAGCAAGGACAGATCTAGGTATTGCCATCTTTGGTTTTCAACTTTTTGGCGGAATCAAGCTCGAATCCGGGAGGTTCTTTACGTTTCCCTTCGTATTCTGAAATTTTTAGATATAAATAATCCAACCGCTTATTGCAAAGAGTAATCAACATATTCATGGGGTGAATATTTCCGCTAATGTTCTTAAGAGGTTCAAGAGACTTCTTTAAAATCTTAGTAACTTCACAAATTTTTTCAAAAACTTGTGTCTCTTCCTGGGTAGGATGAGGCCCCTTTTGTTGAGGTAGTGTTCCCACTACCTTCTATAATTTCAAGTGCAATATGGGGATCAATTTCAATAAAATTGCCTTTGGCAACGCAATCCAATAGTTGTCTATGAGACATATTTAATCCAACATAGAAATTGCGAAGCAAAATTCTCAGGTTCACTTCAAAGGTACAATTACGAGAAGACTCCATTATCCTCAACCATGCATCTTTTAAGTTTTCTCCTTGTCTTTGTTTGAAGTGAAAGACTTCAAACTCAGGGGACAACGGAGTGGATATGGGACTAGCCATAGCGACAAGCAAACGGAAAAGAGGCGAATAGAGAAAGAGAGGGAGGATAGAGAGAGAGAGAGGGAGAATAAAACGGCAAGGGTGAAGTGGGGGAGAGGAAAACAAGAGGCAAATGACAAATAATGTAATGCGGGAGATAAGGGTTGTGATGGGTACTTCGTATGTTGACTTTTGCATAGACTCCCCGGCAACGGCGCCAGAAATATTCTTGCTACCTCTTGAGCACTGCGTTGGATTTCCTTGAAGAGGGAAGGATGATGCAGCAAAGTAGCGTAAGTATTTCCCTCAGTTTTTGAGAACCAAGGTATCAATCCAGTAGGAGGCTATGCGCGAGTCTCTCGTACCTACACAAAGCAAATAACTCCTCGCAACCAACGCGATAAGGGGTTGTCAATCCCTTCACGGTCACTTACGAGAGTGAGATCTGATAGATATGATAAGATAATATTTTTGGTGTTTTTGTAGTAAAGACGCAAAGTAAAATAAAAGAAAAGTAAAAAAGCAAAGGAAATAACTAAGTATTGGAAGATTAATATGATGAAGATAGACCCGGGGGCCATAGGTTTCACTAGTGGCTTCTCTCAGGAGCATAAGTATTTTACGGTGGGTGAACGAATTATTGTTGCGCAATTGACATAATTGAGCATAGTTATGAGAATATCTAGGTATGATCATGTATATAGGCATGACGTCCGACACAAGTAGACTGACTCCTGCCTGCATCTACTACTATTACTCCACTCATCGACCGCTATCCAGCATGCATCTAGAGTATTAAGTTCATGAAAACAGAGTAACGCCTTAAGCAAGATGACATGATGTAGAGGGATAAATTCATGCAATATGATAAAAAACCCATCTTGTTATCCTCGATGGCAACAATACAATACGTGCCTTGCTGCCCCTACTATCACTGGGAAAGGACACCGCAAGATTGAACCCAAAGCTAAGCACTTCTCCCATTGCAAGAAAGATCAATCTAGTAGGCCAAACCAAACTAATAATTCGAAGAGAATTGCAAAAATAACCAATCATACATAAAATAATTCAGAGAAGATTCAAATATTGTTCATAGATAATCTTGATCATAAACCAACAATTCATCGGTCTCAACAAACACACCGCAAAAAGAAGATTACATCGAATAGATCTCCACAAGAGAGGGGGAGAACATTGTATTGAGATCCAAAAAGAGAGAAGAAGCCATCTAGCTAATAACTATGGACCCGAAGGTCTGAGGTAAACTACTCACACTTCATCGGAGGGGCTATGATGTTGATGTACAAGCCCTCCGTGATGGATGCCCCATCCGGCGGAGCTCCAGAACAGGCCCCAAGATGGGATCTCGTGGATACAAAAAGTTACGGTGGTGAAATTAGGGTTTTGGCTCCATTTCTGATCGTTTGGGGGTACGTAGGTATATATAGGAGGAAGGAGTACGTCCGTGGAGCAACAGGGGGCCCACGAGGGTGGAGGGCGCGCCTGGGGGGGTTGGCGCGCCCCCCTACCTCGTGGCCTCCTCCTTTATTTCTTGACGTAGGGTCCAAGTCTCCTGGATCATGTCCGGTGAGAAAATCATGTTCCCGAAGGTTTCATTCCGTTTGGACTCCGTTTGATATTCCTTTTCTTTAAAACCCTAAAATAGGCAAAAAAACAACAATTCTGGGCTGGGCCTCCGGTTAATAGGTTAGTCCCAAAAATAATATAAAAATGGATAATAAAGCCCAATAATGTCCAAAACAGTAGATAATATAGCATGTAGCAATCAAAAATTATAGATACGTTGGAGACGTATCAGATACATGTTGGATTATAGATTATTTCCAACAAAACATTCTAGTAAATACTAAAGTTTTTCTCACACAACGAATAACAAAGCGATGAAATGAACTTCAACTCAAGCAATCCTCGGCATTGGAAACGCTTGCTTTGAACCGTAACTGATTCTCTGGGAAGGGCCAGCTATTGTCAATCTCGAGACCAACGCAGGACTGATCATCCAGGCTGAAGCGGCCTATATCAAGACACATATTGTGATAGACAGGGTAGGGAACCATAGCACTATCCGAGGTATAGATACAATTGCTTCTCATAAATGGTAGTTATGTTGTGTCAACAACAGCTGGGTCGCCTTTCACTATCATTGGATAGTTTTGTCCAAGGAAGAGCGAGTTTTCTCCAAGACTATCAATACTGAACCAAGGAGAAGGTGTTGGCGCTAGCACACTGGTATTCATCCCGAATAACCTGCAACGGATGTTGGAATAGGTCCGGAGAGTGTGACCATGGGAGACAATACCTGCTTCCTTAGTAACATCAGTAGTGCCCTGTATACATACAAGAAGAGGTGATCCATTGGAATAAGTTGCCAGGCGCCACTAAGTATATAGGTCCTGCTCGTCCTCATGCTCGTGATCATCACCATCGTCATCTCCCCCTTGGTTATAATTTTTTTCTAGTATAGGTGGTGGAATGTTCACAAGACCTTGGAAACACAAGAAGGTTAATTAGTAAAGGGAAACTAGCTAACCCGCATGCATGTGGATGAAACAATTATAATTATGGTGGAAGACAAACGTACCGAAACCATAAGGATTCCATGCAAAAATAGTGCCACGAGTGGTGGCAGCAAACACAAGACCCTCGTATTGAATTGCATCACAATACTCATCCGTGTACAACAATTGATTTTTGAGCAATATCCATCTAGGCGTGTAAGGATGGCAAAAAGCTTGTCGAAGATAGCAACAACTTCATTGTTCTTGTAATCCCAAGAGCGGTTGGGAACTCGACAAATTGATATCTTCCATAGAAGTCAGTCACGATGATCGTATTTGAACGTACGTAGATCATCTATGTGCTGAACCTCAAGGCAGTCTGTGATTTTTGGAAGTGGAACCCGGTGACGAGTGTACACATTCACAAGTTCCCACTCGCAGTTATACCCAATATAAACAACCAAATCTCCATTTGCGCCTGCCCAAGCCTTACCCTCAAGCGATGGCATCTTAACATCACACATATCATTATCAAGCGGCATCAACTTGCACAAGGCAACGCTTCCATCATCCCCACGCCGGCGACCAGGTCATGGCGAAGAAGATAGGGGAGATCAAACCGCTCCTAAACCCTTCGGTTCTTTGCAATGATATTATTTGTTGAGTTGAGAATGGACTTGAACGAACCTGCTGTGCTAGCCGAGGTGATGGCGCCGCACCGATCAGTGAGTTCCTCCACCATGTCATCTTTCAGATCGGGGCAAGAATAACGGGGTCGTTTCCGGCTTGTTCCCTCCATGAAGAAGACGACCGAACAATGGGAGAAGGAAGGGTGAAGGCAAATGGAGGGAGGAAGAGCGTGCATTAGCAGTTCCAAATCAAGAGGGAAAGGCGAAGAGGCGGCAAACGGTGGGAGCGAGCGGTTGCCAAAGAGGTCACACACTGACGACAAGGCCGAGTGAACCGCATGTCTTGTATCGCACACACCTTCATCTGGCTGACCATTTCTTTTGTGTTGCCTAATCACAGACAGTTCATCCAAATGAATCGTATGATGTATATCACACACACCTTCATCTGGCTGCCCGTTTCTTTTGTTCCTCCTAATCGCAAACAGTTAATTGAACTGAACCGTATGCCCTGCGTTGCACACGCAACTAAAATCCGAACCATGTTTGATGAATCCATCATCGCAAACGTTTTGCACCTTTTGACGATTTTTTACACCACCGTTTGCGATTATTGCATCGCACACAATTTCGTTGAAGTGTCTTTGATCGTAGTGTCGCGTTAGCAGCATCCTGCAATAGTGAAGTGAGCTGAGTGGACAAAATCTTTACTCAGCATTGAACTTGGTCCTTCCGATCCAAAAATATCTGCTCGACCAAAACACAAGGTTTCCTTGTATATAGTTCATCGGTACAACCGACGCGGACTAACTTGGTCTCACCGATAAGCACCCTATGTGGTTCTGTCATATCAGAGTCATCGATGGAAACCGTATCAGCGTCATCGATTTCAACTCTAAGAAAATGTTTTGCCAATTCTTATTGCCTATTTTATTAAGCTCCACTCAATGATTCTTCCCTCCATCAGCATCATAAGCTACCTACTGCTTTGTAGTGACTCTCAAGGACCACACCTACTTGGCTCATGCTCCAGAAGTACCCTTCTTGGAAATTGATGTCAAATGGGGAATGAGAGTACATCAAAGCCTATCAAATGAGCATATCTAAGCTCTTCCACGGAACTTGTTAACAAAGAGGATAGAAGTCACATGTCTTTAAAGAGGGGAAAGACATGTCAATCCTAGCTATTGCTATTGAGAATTCTTGTTGCTCTGATTTTATTTGATTTTATCTTGTTTTCTCTAATTTGGTCTCACCCTACCTTCTCCCATTATCCAATATCATATTCAAGGGGAGAAAGAGTCTATGCCTTAGGGGAGAAAAATCCTTGGAATTTATTGCATATCTTTAAACCTCTAGGGACATGGATATATCGAAATGAAGTACTTATAGTACTCACCCATCACATGTCATCCCAGTCTTGGTATTCTTGTGGTTCCCTAAAACTGCCTTACTTGGAGGGTTCTTGCGTTATCTAACCTTGTTTTCTCAAGTCCACTCTCCCAAATTCAGATCAAGACCACAAGGTAAGTATATGCATCACACTCATGTGCATGATGATCTCTTGCTATTGTACATATTGTTTGTAAGAGGGATTCATAAACATGGAGGCAAGTTTCTCAATCATATCTTTTGCTCTAATGCATATAGCGAAGATACATGTAACTCTCTGCTTGCTCTGTCATGTTATACATTAACTTGTCAGTATAATCTATCTTCACATGATTGCATACATATAGGGGGAGCTTATGCATGTTACATGTTTCTCCAAAGCTTTACTTGCTACTCTTCATATCATTTTATCTAAAGCTTTGATGTATGTTGTCATCAATTACCAAAAAGGACAATATTGAAAGCACAAGTGCTCCCTGGGTATTTTGGTAATGAATGTCAAGATATCTCATGTTCGACTAATGCTTTTATCTAGTGTATTTCAAACAAGTTCATCAATGGCGTGGAAAGGACAAGAAGATGTCGAAACCCCTTCAAAATGCTAAGGACACATATTGGGAAAAGCTCTAGACTCTTCATCTTTGTTTGAGTGATCCAAGATCACATTGAGTCCATACGGAAGCCAATACTATTACAATGGGATGAGGTGTTGCTTAATGGCTTGCTTGCTCAAATGCTTAGTGATGTTGCTCCTAAACCCTCAACCACTTTCTCCATCCAAATATGTCAAAACCCTAAACTCCAACTCAGCCCCACCGATTCATTCTATCCGGGGCCACCGAGTTCATATGATATAGCCATAGCTAGAAACCCTAACAGTTCGATCACACCGATACGGATCTCGGTCTCACCGAGATGGCCTTGCCAACTCCCTGTTATCAGTTGCAATTATTTCGGTCTCACCGAAATTGCAATTGGTCTCACCGAGATGGCTTGACCAATTCTCTGTTGCCCTATTGCTTCACTTTGGTCACACCGAGTTGATGCAGTCGGCACCACTGAGATGAGGTTTTCCCTAAGCCCTAGCACATCGGTCCCATTGAGTTGTTCCAGTCGGTCCCACCAAGATTCCTAACGTTCACATTTTGAACTAATCGGTATCACCGAGTTTAGCTATTCGGTATCACCGAGATGGGTCAAATGTGTGTAATGGTTGGATTTTGTGTGGAGGCTATATATACCCCTCCACATCAGAACATGCCTACACTTCCACCATACATTTTTTGAGAGAGAACCACCTACTCACGTGTTGAGATCAAGATATACCAATTCTACCGCAAGAATCTTGATTTCTAGCCTTCCTCAAGTTGTTTTTCACTCAAATCATCTTTCCACCATATCCAAATCTGTGAGAGAGAGTTGAGTGTTGGGAATACTATCATTTGAAGCACAAGAGCAAGGATTTCATTATCAGCACACCATTTGTTACCTTTTGGAGAGCGGTGTCTCCTAGATTGGTTAGGTGTCTCTTGGGAGCCTCCGTCAAGTTGTGGAGTTGAACCAAGAAGTTCGTAAGGGCAAGGAGATCGCCTACTTCATGAAGATCAACCCGAGTGGGGCAAGTGCTTCGTGGGCAATGGCCATGGTGGGATAGACAAGGTTGTTCCTTCATGGACCTTTCGTGGGTGCAACCCTCCGTGGACTCGCGCAACTGTTACCCTTCGTGGGTTTAAGTCTCCATCAACGTGGATGTACGATAGCACCACCTATCAGAACCATGCCAAAAATCTTCATGTCTTCATTGCATTTGCACACTCCAATCCCATCCCTTTACTTTCTTGCAATTAGCATGCTTTACCTTATTCGCTGCATATACTCGTGTCATGCTTGCTTGAAATGTATTGTGAATGCTTAAACTTGTGCTAAAATCCACCTTAACTTGAAGAACTTAAAATTGCCACTTTTACTTGTTGAGGGCCTAATCACCCCCCTCTAGACCCCTCTTCTGGATCCTTTCAATCCCTCCTTGTCTTTGCAACCCAACCGGGCGGAGTAAAGCAAGTTGGCCTACGTTGGGTATTCGTAAAAAAAAGTTGGGCTAGCCTTTTTCAAAAAGTAGAAAACACATGGGCTGGTTATTTGGTCAAAATAAAATAATAGCATGGGCTACACGGGCCACAACCTCCGCATAGCTCAGTTGATACCCTGCTTCGTCTCAGCAACAAAAAAACATCGCTAAAAAACTTCACGAGCTACTAGGTCCCTGCTGTCAGCCGCTCCTTGTGCAATTCTCTCCTTTATTGACTATGTTGATCACAATGGCATGGGACCCAGATGTCAGGAAACCATTTCGAGGAAGTTCTACTTTTTGTTGTAGTAATAAGGAGGCACTCGGTTGCGTATGGCCATGGCCCTGGTGGGTCCCTACTGTCATCCTCTCCACGTACAGTCATCTCCTAATTCCTCTCGTTTCTTGACCATGTTGACAACGCAAGACGGTGGTGCCATGGCGAGCGCAACAAGGCGAAGGACGACGGAGAGGGCCTCGTGGGCCCTATGATGGTATCGTACAACGCCCTCTGCTCATTCAGGAAGTCAGGATCATAGGCCCCCATGTCCGTGACGGCATTGTCGTTCGCCTGTTCGCCGATGATTTGTCCCTCCGTGAGCTGGTGCTCGTTGAGGAGACAGAGGTTGTAGGACTAGACCTCCCGCGCTTGCCAGAGCATCAATTCTGGCAGTGCTGGTAGCTCTGCCACCATTAGGGCGTCGAAGTGTGGCCGCACGTGCTCTATGGTAAACACGACATGAACCGGCGTGGCCTGTGGCATCGGCTCCTGGTCGAAAGCCTCATCCATCGCCCTGACCCATCGAAAACCTGTCCCTCGTTCGTTTGCGCTTCCCGCCCGAAACGGCCAGCGCCGCCCGTGCCGCTTCCTGGTGCAGGTGACTGCTCCGTGTTCAAATGACACAACTGTCGTCCGTCCATCTGCCATCCACAATAATGACACACGGTTGACGAGGCAGCTACTCCGGCACCACCCGTCCGTCCCTCTGCCGCCTACCATTGCTATATAAATTGATGCCTCGTCCATAGTCGTAGTCATCCGCCTATGTCCCCTTTCTCCTCTCCACACCACTCCCACCATGGCTTTCGCGTGCTCCACTGCTCTCTGGGACCGGCGGACGACGGATGAGAAGAAGGAGGTGGCTGCCATTGTTGCTGACTGGCTATCCGACGGGTAGCCAGAGGATGACGACGTCCCCATGTAGAACATGGTCGTCGACGAGCCGACGCCAACCTCCTCATCCACGCCATCCTCAACAGTGCATTGCACCATGACCATCGGTGAGGCTCATGCCCAATACATGGACATGGTGAGGAAGCAGTGAGAGGAGCAATTTCGGGAGGTGCAAACCGACCCAGCCTACAACCGCTAGCTCCTCCAGGAGCACCTGCAGGCAGAGAAGCAGATCGTCACGGAGCATGCAGAGTAGGAGGCACTACTCGAGTCGTACCGCTCCGCCCGCGAGAGCTGCCTCACGCACTAGTGGTACTGCTAGCAGGTGCCAGAGATTGCAACCGCCTAAAAGGAGGGCGACGAGGTGGGCGAGGCGCTATTTGGAGCGACCAACGATGAGGCAGAGGACATCCCCGGGTCCGCCAAGGCCTCGCCCCATCAACAATGAGGCAAAGGACATCACCAGCTGCGCCGAGGCCCCACCCCACCAGCAACGAGGCCGCGCCACGCAGAAAATGAGGAAGAGTAGAAGATGGTAGGTCGCTGCCACTCGGGTCAAAGTAAGGCCACCACTCCTCCCCTTCGGTTGAAGCCAAGCTTGGTGGGTTGAACACCGACGACCGATTAGCTTCTTGGTGGCGACATGTAGTCGGACAGCTTCACTTCATGTGGCTCCAGAGGCAGATCTAGAGAGTGGTGATGTGGAGTTGGATAAGAAGATTCAGTTCTCTGGGATGAGTCGGACACGGGGAATGGGCGCCGGAGATCATGGATTAGGTTAATTAATTATACCTCCAAAGATGGACGAGCACCATTTTTTTAGTTGAAGAATGTCTGAAATGCAATGAAATCCAGCATGTTTATATGAAATCTAGCCGTGTTTGAACAACTTTTAGTCTGGTTATTTTGAATTGTTGTATCAGTGGCATTAGATGAACATGCAAAACAATACGTACTAGCATTATTTTAAGGATGCATGGTGATCACCTCGTTTGCCGCAGTTTCACATGTACAAAAAGTTTGAGCAGCTTTTTAGCGTGGATGTACATTGCAGTCAAACTCACAGCTCTGGCAATTCATGGACAACATTCACAACAATCGATCAGTGATTATGCATCTCAATGATTCACGCGTGAGAGCCAATATTTACTTCACAACTAAAGACACAAATAAATAAAAATTGATCGATGCTGCTGATGGAAAAGGGTGTCCCATTCCAAAATATCAAATGCATGTCTTCTTGCTAACATCAGCGAGAAAAATTTGACAAGGTTTTACCATTCCAAAATATCAAATGCATGTGTTGTTGCGATCATCAATGAGCAAACTTTGAGAAGGTTTTCCCATTCCAAAATATCAAATGCCTATGATTGTGGAATGGGGGGAGGGCATCAGTTTGCACATTGACATGTGACCTCATGCTAAATAAACCAGTTATTCTTTTTGTGTAGTTCCACTAAAATCAACCAACTTCATGCGTAGCTTGTAGGATTTCGCCTTTATATGTTGCAACGCCTTGAACACGTCGGTGGCTCCTTTCTTGTAGCTAGTTTTGTGGCTCAAGGTGGCAATGAATTATTCGAGAACCATTCGAAGTATTGTGCATGATGAAGTATTATGGAGGGCACGAACCATCAAAACATTTTGTGTAGTTCCAGTGAAATCAAAATGAGCATCCCTGTTTGCACAAATACAGAAAAAGTGATTAGTATGAAGCAAACTGTATTTAAATTCAGAGATGACTGGTTATGAATTCACATTATTGGATAGTGTTTTCACTAATATTCCATAACCAGGACTTCACACTTTACACTTTAAACATGCACCTACATGATCCATGTAGAACACACATTTTAAAAAAATGGAACCCACCAGTAAGAATTCCAGAACAGTGTTGTACTTGCACACCACAACAACAAAAGATGGGGATCTCTGAGTCCTTCTGAGCTGAAGTTAGCTTGGTCTCGTGGGCGGTAACGTAACCGTCCTCCAACTGCTCCTTCTGATAAGAAGATAGACTAGCCTTCACTACTGCAAGATGGTCCAAACGCGACACTATGATCAAAGACCCTTCGATGAAATTGTGTGTGATGCCATAATCACAAATGATGGTGTAAAAGAACCATCAAAAAAGGTGCAAAACGTTTGCGATGGCGGAGCTATCAAACACGGTTCAGATTTTAGTTGCGTGTGCGATGCAGGGCATACGGTTCAGCTCAGTGAACTGTTTACGACGAGGCAGAACAAAAGAAACGGGCAGCCTGATGAAGGCGTGTGTGATATAGAGCATATGGTTCACTCGGATGAACTGTTTGTGATTAGGCAACACAAAATAAACGGTCAGCCAGATCAAGGTGTGTGTGATACGCGGAAAACAAGTCTGTAATCAGAAATGTGTGCAAAGACCAATAATAACACAGATGATTGCTGCTAACACTACAAAAAAATACACTTCCGTGATGATACGCGTTTGTCACAGTAGGTCGCGTTTTTTGTCATGCATGTACATCCATGACGATTTTATGACAGTATCAAGATAGTCATACATGTGCTGTCGTAGAAGTGTTCCATGACATTACCAAAATTATCATCATGGAAGTGTCCACTTCCATGACGATAAATCGCGCGTCATAGAAGTGCTTTCGTCAAGGGTGACCGACACGTGGCATCCACCGTAACGGAACGCGGTTAAGCTATCGTGTCGGATTTTGGATCCGATAACCCGTTAACAGCCCTGACCAATGGGAAATTTCCACGTGTAAAATTCTAATTGGCCGAAGGGAACACCTGTCAGCTCGTTAGTGGGCCAGATGTCGCCCGTCCATTGGAGCAGACCTGCCTATGATATGTCGACACGTGGCTGGGCCAAACAGAGGCCCATATAGGTTAAAAAGGCCGACCCAGTCAAAGGCCCGTAGAACTTAATCAGGTACTAGTGGGCCAGCCCAATAACTGCCTGCTTAATAAAGGCCCATTTATGGCCCGAAGACAGATCTGGCCCGTTAATTATTCGCCCAATATTTGGGCCCATTTGCGGCCCAAAGCCAGATCTGGCCCATTAATTGTTCGCTGAGGAAGGCCAAAATGTTCTGGACTTCGGAGCGAGTCAATTGGCGGGAGGAGGCGACTGGCATTGGTGCAAGGAAGCGGTCGACGGTGGCCATCCATGCCGCCGAGGGGGGCACTGGCACCCGCGCGGGGACAGGCGCTGTCAATGGCGCGACGGAGACATTCGTGTGCACGGGCACCGACACAGGCGTGCGCGTCAGTGCACGCGCATGCGCTAGCAGGTGCACGGGGATGGGCGCTGGCGCAGTCGGGGCGACGGGAGCCGGAACGGGAGCGGGGACAGGCGCGGCGTCTTCCCGCAAGGCCAGTTCAAGCTCGTCCCAAAGCGCCTTATGTTCTTGAGACTCCGGCTGGGTGTCTTCCTTAGGAAACTGGAGCACTAAGGGCAGACCACCGTGATGCGGCATGGCGTACATTTAGGTCAGGCTAGTTGGAGGTAGACGACAGGAGAATCGGAGAGGAAGAGAGAGGATTGTAGCGATACCGAGTAGTGCGGGGTTAATTTTAAACTGCGGCGCCGACGACATTAAAAGTGGGAGCAGTTGGGACGACGGTGGGCGGCGGAGCCTGGTCAAAGGGCTCGCCTCCCGGTGAGCCTGCACAGCGGTCTGCTCACACGCCTCCCTGACAGCCGGCGCAGCAGTCTGCTCGCACGCCTCCCGTCGACTCACACGCTTGCTCGGACGGCACCTGCCGATGAGAAGCGGGGACTCGTGGCGGCACGTAAACGCCCACGGTTTCAATAGTGAAAGCGTTCGCCTTAACGTGACAGGTCTTCGTTCCAAAATACCTTGGCTCTTCATTTGTGCAACTTGTCATAAGCAGCTTGTCTCAAATTGAAGAAAAAACTTACGAAGTAATATTTGTGCCATATCACGTGACCATCCTTAGTTTCAATAATTTATGCTCACTTTTGGATTTCTAAAATTTAAAATCCAGGATTCGAAACAATATCATAACCTGCATCATGCAATAAATTTTCAAGCCGTACATCTATCATGTTGTATTTCTTAAGAAAGGATTTGGTCAAACATTTTGCTTAGTTAGACTTCAGACAAGTTATATATGCAGAGTAAAAGGATAATCCCTCCGTACTAGTGCATTGCTTGATATATTAACTCAAGTAATAGGCACGAACAAACGGGCTCAATTCTGTGCTCATCCTGGTGTAGTAGTAGTAGTAGTAGTAGTAGTAGTAGTAGTAGTAGTAGTAGTACTAGGCAATGCAGTTGACGGGTGACCTTGACGAGCGGCGATCGAGGGAATTGAACCGTGCTCGGCACGGTAGGTAACGTTGTCTAGTTACTAAAGCATCCCTCCGTTGTTCATCGGTAGTCATTATGGACCGGGGACATGAGGGGAATTTCCTAGGGCTGGAATTCTGGCCGCCAGATATTTTGACTTGAAGCGCTGAAGCTCGACTGGTTGGGGTTGCCTAATGTGCGTACCATGCACGCCACCGAAGGACACGAGCCCGGTTTTTTTAGGATCAACATGAGCCAAGGTCTGGCTGGTACGCCGTTGGGTCCTACCATTCGAGAATACGAAAGGGACCTTTTAAATTGCCAAACGAGTCTATGTGTATTACAATACCTGTATTTTCCTTGCAAATACTAATCTCAACGTGGTAATTGATTTATGACAAGTTGTTGAATTAGAGTGAGTTTGTGATATAGTGATCTCAACGTGGATTTCACATTTCATGGTATCCCTAGTAAGTTTTCCAATGCAAATTCAAATTTAAAAGATGAACAATATGGAGGTGAGAAAACTTTGTATGTTTCAAGCATATGACCACACACACACAGAGACACACACGCACGAACACAACAACAATCCAATAAGTATAGTGCATCTATTTTTCCAAACCATGCATGTATGACACGAATTCAAAAATACTCCTTATATTCCTAAATATTAGTCTTTTAGAGAGTTCAACAAGTGACTACATAGGGAGCAAAATGAGTGAATCTAGACTCTAAAATATGTCTATATACATCCGTATGTGCCAGTCCATTTGAAGCCTCTAAAAAGACTAATATTTAGGAATGAAGGGAGTAAAATGTAAGACATCCATGGTCCTCACTTCAATATTTAAAATGAACATGAAAATGAAACATGAATATTAAGTCTAGTACTACAGTACATGCAAATGTTGTGTTTAGGCGGAGGTATGATTGTTGGGGGTCAACCCCTCGACCTTAGATAAAATTGAGGAGCTCTGTTTAGGGTTGTTTAGATTATATTTGTCCCCACGCTCCCAACCACCAGTTGGTTGTGCATCCCCACCCCTCCTCCCCAGGAGAATATCATGTGCCCCCATACCTTAGATGCTATATGCCGATACGAGTTGCTTGGAGCTTCTAGATCTAAGATATAGTAGCTCACATGATGTGTCTTAATATTTTTGCAGGAAACCTTGATGAGTTTGAGAATTGCACATAATTTGTACAGAAACTACTTAGCTGCCCTTTGATCCCATATGCAACAAACTCGAAGCTCGTATCACCGTAGCATCTAAGATGAAGGAGGACATCATATTCTCCTGTATGTAAGAATATCATGTGCTACCACACCTTAGATTCTTTGGTGATACAAGCTCTTCGAAGGTGTTGGATTTGTGACCCAACACCTCCTCGGTGGTTCGAATGGATTTTTGTAGAAAAGCCCCAAAAGAGTTTGGCCACTGCTTACAAGCACAAAGACTGCTCAGATGCCATTGGATCTCAGATCAAACGACCTCCAAGCTCGTATCACCGTAGCATCCAAGTTGCGATAACACCTTATGTTTTCTCGCACGGGAGAGTATGAGATGCTCCCGCACCGTAGATTCTATGGTGATACGAGTTCACTGAGATCTAACGGCCCACAGTAGGAGGTTTGAATGTTTTTACAATATACGGCTGATAGAGTTTAGGAAATGCGCAGAAAGTACAAGTACTACGCATGTGCCATCTGATCACTGATCATACGACCTAGATGCTCATATCACTGTAGTGGGTAATTAAGCTATGGGGAGCACCTAATATGAGCACCGGGGAGCCGTTGGATCGAAGATGCAGCGGCACACACGAGGCCAGAATGTTTTATTTGCAAAAAAACCTTTGGAGAGTTTGGAAATTGTGCATAATTACAAAGACTACTCCCAAGCCATTGGATCTCACCTCCAACGGTGTAAAAACCCGTATCACCATAGTATCTAAGCTGCGGGGTGGATGTGATATTCTATGCCGCTGTCAGTTTTGTTCGTAAACTTGCAAAATACGTGTAACTCGTGCCGTTACTTTTCTAACCACGCAAAGTGTTTGTTCAAAAAAACCATCCTACACTGAAATATCGGAACAACACACGGGGGTCCTACTTGTCATTAATCAAATTTCGACCTAAAACTAACAAATCTGAAAGACGAGATTCGAACTGGCAACTTAGACTACAAAGCATAAGTCGATAGCCTGAAAAAATGAACGGTTGTTGGCTTTGTCCCATAACTTGATTTTATATAGTACTTGCGTTGAGTAGAGTAGAGGGAGTGCTTCGTCAACACGTGCATGACCGTTGTCTCACTTACTAGTGGGTCCCAGGTCTACGATCTCAATCTCTCTTCTCTCCATTGTCTAACCTTTGCACGGGCACACACGAAGAGCGGCGCTAGCATGCCGTGGTGTTATTATAACTAAAAAAAGCTTGGAAAATAGAAGAATCGCCTATAACAAGAGACGTTGTGGCTGGTCGAGACGGAGCTAACCACATCTATCCTCCGTGCCACGTTTTCATGATGAAGCTGTGTGGCTAGTGGGGTGTTTTCGACCGACTGGCTGGGTCCCGAGGTCGAAACATAGGTACTACTTCTGATACAGTATATTTTTACACGCACATTTTTCCTCCGTGCCGAGACGTGGCACACCCTACTGCGCTGTTTCGGGGTCCTCCTGGGTGGTGCACGCATATATTCTTCCTAGCATGGGACGCCCTACCGCGCGTTTTCTGGGTCCTCCTCGGCCGTAGCGCCGAAGCAAGTAAATGAGTCGTCAAATCACGAAAGACCACCTTTCTCACCTAGTACACCAGTGAAGCACGGTGTCTAGCTAGTTGGGCTAGTTCGACCGATTAGCTAGGCTGCCGCCACATTTGTTTTTTCACTCCTTTTTGTAACTACTTGCCGGCAGATAAATTTAAATATCCACCGCGGCGTTGCTCTGGAGTTTGGGTGCCGCAGGATTTTTAATTTTTTGATTGACGGGAGCAGGCGCGGCAAGATTTTTAATTTTTTGATTGACGGAGCAGGCGCGGCAGCAATTAGTTACGATGACTCCGCCTATAAAAACCCACTGCTCCCTGATGTGAGAAGTCGTCGATTGGTGTTTTACCATGGTGAAAACCAAAAGATTCCCTGCTCCCTCCGTCTTCCCGTAGATTGCATTGCCTTTCAGCCATTTCGCCCCTTTTCTTCCTCTCCCCCATTGCTTCTACCTAGTGCCATGGCGGCGCAGCAGATTACGGAGTCCGAGGTGAGGCGCCTGACACTGGCTCCCGTTGACCGGGAGCGGGCGCTCGCACCCTACATCACCAACGTCGTGTGCCTCGAGAAGCAGAGGGACTTCGGTGGTGTTTAGGCGCCCTCTGCATGGGCATGTCCATGTCTTGGCGCAACATGACCGTTGGATCAAACTCAAACGGTGCAGATCAGTCACTGTAGCACAAAGCATGTGGGTGTGTTTGGTTGTATTCTCATCTCAATATAGTTGTTTTCTCTTCGTGTATTTTTGTCAACCTACTAGTGTGGACTCATGCACCCTTCATGCACTCTGCCAAACACCCAAAAGTGGGTCGAGAAGGGAACTTTTGCTCCCATCCCGTGCACCCTTCATACACCAACACTATTCGTGCTTCATATGGTTCATGTTTCGTGGAGTACTGTAGCACCGTACTCTCCGTGCGCTGTGGACCTAGTTCTGTTAACATTGATCTCACCGTTCATTCTCGACCGGACAGTCGAAAAAGCGGTACTATGTTACATATAGGATTAGTTGACATGCGCACAACATCATTTGTTATCGTCATATCTTACTACACTAGCAACAAGATTGTGTAGTACTGACGTATGAACCACTGCACATGCCTAGTAGTAGGAGCACTGTGTATGTTCAAGTGGCTGCCGTGTTTCGCACTCCTCCGTCGTAAGAGTGAAAACGCTTGCTGTAATCATTTTTTTCTTCAGAAAAACAGTGGACACGCTCTACCGTGCGGATCCTCCTCCAGCCATGTACTAAATTACTCACTTTCGCCGACGTGTGGGACAGCCAGCACCTGGGCCCACCAGCCATGCACTAAATTACTCCGTAGTAGAGTGACGGTAGACTACCCCAATCGAACTGCCGTAGTAATGCCCAATGAGCTGTCAAATCACAAAACCCACTCCTTTCCAGCAGTAAGTTGGACGGACGAAGCAACCATCATTTCACACTTCTCTCTTAGCTTCCTCTCTTGAAGAAAACCCCCACTCGCTTCGCTTCTCCCTGATCTCGTTCCTCCTTTCACTCTTCTCTCTCAGCTTCCTCTCTTGGATGGACGCCAGAGCACCAGCTGTAGCGACTAGACCTCAAACAGTCTTATCTCTGTGCTCAGGTGTCATCCCTAGATCAGTAATGCTGACACCATACAGTACTCGGAGGATTTATAACAGAGTAGCAATCACACACTTATTACATTGAGTGTCTCAATAGAGAACTTATTACAATAAATATGGCTTAAGGCCATTTAATAACTATAACAGCGGAAGGCTTGGAAGATAAGTGAGTCCATCAACTCCAACGGCATCACTGAGTATAGAACCACGACCTAAAACTCCTTAATCGTCGTCTGAAAAGTCTGCAACATTAACGTTGTAGCCCGAAACGGGCCAGCACATGGAATATGCTGGCAAAGTAACACACAGAGAGTAATGGAATGAAACACCTATACTATATGCATATTTGGCTGGTGGAAAGCTCTATGGTTACAGTTTTGCGTAAAGCCAAATTTTTTCCTACTTCAAAGGAATAAATTTTATTTAACTAACATGGTGGTTGTTAAACATTGAGAATGGTTGACAGCATTCTCAATCCCCATTAGGCATCATTATAAAACAAACCCAACAAAATTAATTTAGAGTAACATGTTGAGATTCACATGATAATCCAAGTACTAGATACTCAAGTTGTCCATAACCGGGGACACAGCTAACCATGATTAGTTTATACACTCTGCAGAGGTTTGCGCACTTTTCCCCACAAGACTCGATCGCCTCCATTTGGTTTCTCGCACTACATGCTGTTTGAGAAGACGGATGACCGAGACATAGTCTTTCAGAAGCGCTAGCACCTTAAGATGGATAGACCGTTACACCTACTTTCCCCTACATCTGCTAATCTACCCTGTAAGAGTTCGCACAACTTAATCAACTATGCTAGAGCCCATAATAGCTTGTGGCTGCACACGGAAGTTTCTAGTATGAAAAATCTCATGATCCCTTTGGGCCTGGGTGGCAGTCCATAAAGAAAATCAGGCAATCCTGGAATACCCAGGTACCTCAATCCACCCAGATGTGTGTTTAAGTTTCCACCTTAGATAAACCATTAATTAACAAACTCACATCTGTCATGGATATCACTCACCCAATCCACGTCTACTAGCATAGCATGGCATAATAGGCAAACGTAGAAGTAACTCCCAAAGGTTTGATAATACAACAGGTAATAGGTACTACCTCAACTACTTCCCATCCCACAATTTAATTAGATCCTAATCATGCAATGTTTGAGGATTGATCTAATGCAATAAAACTGGGTAGTAGGAGGTATGATCAAAGTGTTACTTGCCTTGTTGATGATCCGCGAAACCTAGAGATTCGAAGTAACAGGCGGCGCACTCCGGGTATTCTATCGCAAACAAACAAACAAGCATACAATAAGTATTCATCTAATGCACAGGTAAACTCAAATAAGAGATCTAACCAAAAGGTTCAACTTAAGAACTCCGGTTTGCAAAAAGAATCAAATCAAACGAAGCAACGAAAGTCAAACGGCAAAAGAAACAAACTTCGTTTACTATTCTGGATCTGGGGCAATTTTTACAGTGGCAAAAACTTGTTTAAGTTGGTTAAACGGATAGAGGGTTTCGAGAAAAAACTCCAGGCGCTTGAATCGCCTGAATCCGATAAACGAGCGAAAAGTTATACTAAAATGAAAATCGGATCAGGAATCGCGATCGGAAAAATCGCAGATTAAATCCGAGAAAAAGAAAAAAACGACAAACGTTCGCTAGAACGAACGAACGGACGAATGCTCGCTAATTAAATAAACCGAAAAAACCGATCTATTTTAAAAAAAAAACGAAACTAAAAAAAAGCGCGACTTTTTTTCTCTCTTTTTTTAAAAACGGGCGGCGAAAACGAGGTTGACCTCGGGCGGCGGGTCCGGCGGCGGCGGCGGCGGCTGATTAGGGTTTCGGGCGCGGTGGGCTGGCGGCTCGGGCCGGGCGGCTTATAAAGGCTGCCCCCGGGCGGAGTCCCGCTCGTGTATGGCCCAAAGTCGGTTCATGTTTTTTTAAATTATTCCGCAGAGAAAAACAAATAAAAGAAATACTAAACGGACTCCAAAAATCCTGAAATAAATTTTCCCGGGCTTCTAAAATCAAGCCTCATAAGGTGAATATTTATTTGGGGCCTAAATGCAATTTTGAAAAACGCACATTTTCCTAAATTCAAATAAAATACCGAAAAACTCCGAAATAAAATCTTATTTGATTTTATTATTAAATCCTCAATATTTCTTTATTTTGGGGAAGTCATTTTATTCCCTCTCTCATATTTTTGTAATAGAAATAATAGATGATAAAATAATTAAAATCAAATGATCCTATTTACAAAATTTGAGAAAACTCAAATATGAAAATAACGAAATCCCCAACTCTCCCCGTGGGTCCTTGAGTTGCGTAGAATTTCTAGGATCAAAACCAAAAGCAAATAAATTATGATATGCAATGATGGTCTAATGTATAACATTCCAAATTGAAAATTTGGGATGTTACAAACCTACCCCCCTTAAGATGAATCTCGCCCTCGAGATTCGGGTTGGCTAGAAAATAGGTGAGGGTGGTCCTTAAGCAAATCTTCCCCTCGCTCCCAGGTGGCTTCATCCTCCGTGTGGTGGCTCCACTGAACCTTACAAAACTTGATAACCTTGCTGCGGGTGACTCGACTGGCATACTCTAGAATCTTAACTGGTTTCTCCTCATAGGTCAAATCGTTATCCAACTGAATTGCTTCCAATGGCACGGTGTCTCTCAAGGGTATGTCAGCCATCTCCGTGTGGCACTTCTTCAACTGAGAAACGTGGAACACATCATGAACTCCTGACAATCCTTCCGGCAACACCAACTTGTAGGCCACTTCTCCCATACGTTCCAATACTCGGTATGGTCCTACAAATCGTGGCGCTAACTTTCCTTTAACACCAAAGTGCTTTGTTCCCCGAAGTGGGGATACTCGAAGATAAGCTCTATCTCCAACTTCATAAACTGTCTCCTTGCATTTAGAATATGCATAACTCTTCTGTCTGGACTGGGCTATCTTGAGCCTATCGCGAATCAATTTCACCTTCTGTTCAGACTCCTTAATCAAGTCAGGTCCAAACAACTGGCGGTCTCCAACTTCATCCCACGTCAAGTGTGTCCTGCACCTCCTTCCGTACAAGGCTTCGAAAGGGGCCATCTTTAAACTGGATTGATAGCTGTTGTTGTAAGAGAACTCTGCATACGGCAAATTCTCGCCCCAACTAGATCCATAATCTAGCGCACAAGCTCTCAGCATGTCCTCCAAAATCTGATTGACTCTCTCGGTCTGTCCATCTGTCTGTGGATGAAAAGCTGTGCTGAACTCCAGTCTGGTACCCAAAGTTTCATGCAACTGATTCCAGAACTTTGAGGTAAATTGGGTTCCTCTGTCTGATACTATACTCCTCGGAACTCCATGTAAACATACAATCCTGGTCATGTATATCTTTGCCAACTTAGCACTGGTGTAAGTGGTCTTTACCGGGATGAAATGAGCTACTTTCGTCAACCGATCAACTACAACCCAAATCGAGTCATAGCCTGAACGAGTCTTGGGTAATCCCGTGATAAAATCCATGCCTAACTTATCCCACTTCCATTCGGGTATCGACAATGGCTGTAGCAATCCCGCTGGCTTCTGATGCTCTGCCTTTACTCTCTGACATACATCACAAACTGCTACATACTCCGCAATATCTTTCTTCATTCCGGTCCACCAGAAAATATCTTTCAAATCCAAATACATCTTGGTATTTCCTGGGTGAATCGAATATGGTGAATCATGTGCCTCTTGCAGAATCAACTTCCTGATCTCCGGGTCATTGGGCACATAAACACGGTCTTCAAACCATAGGGTGTCGTGCTCATCCTCACGAAATCCTTTAGCCTTTCCTTCGCTCATTTTCTCCTTTATAGAGGCAATCTCCTTGTCAGTCTTCTGAGCTTTTTTGATTCTATCCATCAAAGTTAACTGAATCTCCAATGCTGCTACATAGCCTCTCGGAACTATTTCCAAGCATAGTTCACGAAGATTTTCGGCTAACTCCCTTGGTATTTCTCCCGTCATTAGTGTATTGACATGGCTTTTGCGACTTAATGCGTCAGCTACTACATTAGCCTTTCCGGGATGGTAATGCAATCTCATATCATAATCCTTGATGAGCTCCAACCATCTCCTTTGTCTGAGGTTCAACTCCTTCTGCGTGAAAATGTACTTCAAACTCTTGTGATCCGTGTACACCTCACAATGATTTCCAATGAGGAAATGTCTCCATGTCTTCAGTGCATGCACTACGGCTGCTAACTCCAAATCATGTGTAGCATAATTCAACTCGTGAGGCTTCGGTTGTCTTGAGGCATATGAAACAACTCTCCCTTCCTGCATAAGGACTGCTCCAAGTCCTCGACGTGAAGCGTCGCAGTACACCTCATAATCCTTGGTCTGGTCTGGCAAAATCAACACCGGTGAAGTAACCAAGCGTTTCTTCAACTCCTGGAAACTAGCCTCACACTCCTTGGTCCATATGAACTTGGTATCCTTTTTCAACAACTCCGTCATAGGCTTCGCAATCTTTGAGAAATTCTCAATGAATCTCCGGTAGTATCCTGCGAGTCCAAGGAAACTCCGGATCTCTCCAACTGTTGTTCGTGCCTCCCACTTGGTCACGGTATCAACTTTATTGGGATATACTGATATACCTTCTCTGGATATAAAGTGTCCGAGGAATCCTACTTCCTTCAACCAAAACTCACATTTGCTGAACTTGGCATACAACTGATGTTCTCTGAGCTTCTCAAGTACCAATTGCAAATGCTCCTTATGCTCCTCTTCACTTTTCGAGTAAACCAGAATATCATCAATGAACACCACGACGAACTTATCCAAGAACTCCATAAACACTTTGTTCATCATGTTCATAAAATAGGCAGGTGCGTTAGTCAGACCAAATGACATAACGGTATACTCGTACAGCCCATACCTGGTGGTAAAAGCTGTCTTAGGTATATCCTGTTCTCGAATCTTCAACTGGTGGTATCCTGATCGTAGATCGATCTTGGAAAATACCTTAGCTCCTTGCAATTGATCAAACGGATCATTGATCATTGGTAGTGGGTACTTGTTCTTGATGGTTACTTCATTCAATCCTCGATAATCAACAACCATCCTTATCGATCCATCCTTTTTCTCCACTAGAAGTACTGGTGATCCCCAAGGCAACGAACTTGGGCGAATGTAACCTTTATCCAGTAACTCCTTAATCTGCTTCTTAATTTCCACCAAATCCTTTGCAGGCATCCTGTATGGTCTCTTTGATATTGGCCCTGTGCCTGGCAATTGCTCAATCAAAAACTCAATATCTCTATCCGGTGGCATGCCTGGCAACTCTTCTGGAAATACTTCAGGGAAATCCCTTACCACTTGTACTTCCTCCTGCACAACTCCTGTTAAACAATTTACTTGGGTCCCTTTTGGCACATGTCAGGATACATACTTGATCCTTCTCCCTTCTGGGGTGGTAAGCAAAATTGTCTTACTGGCGCAATCGATGTTTCCTCCATACATCAACAGCCAATCCATACCTAGAATTACATCCAATCCTTGTGATTCCAAAATGATTAAATCCGAGGGAAACACAAGCCTACCTATACTCAATGGCACTTGAAAACATCCTTGACTGGCCATATACTCCGCTCCTGGTGAGCTTACTAGCATAGGTGTTCTAAGAACCTTAGTGGGCAAGTTATACTTATCCACAAATCCCCTTGATATGTATGAATGCGATGTACCAGTATAAAAAAGAACGAGTGCAGTAAATGACTTAACCAAAAACTTACCGATTACTGCATCCGGTTGCTCTTCAACCTCCTCCATGTTAACGTGGTTCACCTGGCCCCTGTTGAAAGGGTTCGGCTTCTTCCCAGAGCTTCCATTGCCATTCTGGCCTTCAGGACATTCATTGGCATAATGTCCGGTCTTCTGGCACTTAAAGCAAGTGACTTGGCTGAGGTCCTTCTTGGCTGGGGTTGATGGGTTGGTACGGTTCTGGACGTTGCTTCCTCCATTGCCATTACCATTCTTGGTGCCGTTGTGATTGTGCGAGCTACCTCCTCCATGGGTATGCTGAAAATGTCCTCCCGATCTAGGGGTAAAACGTGGCTTCTGCTGAGCTCCAGAATTGTACTTCCCTTGTCCATACTTCCTCTTGCGGTTCTCAATCTGCTGCTGCTTCCCTTCAATCATAACAGCACGGTCTACCAACTCCTGGTAGTTGTTGAAGGTTGCTACCATCAACTACATGCTCAACTCATCATTCAGTCCTTCTAGAAACTTCTCCTGCTTAGCTGCATCTGTAGCAACGTCATCTGGGGCATAACGTGCTAATTTACTAAAGTCCTCCACATACTGGCCAACTGTCCATCCTCCTTGGCGCAAGTTGCGAAACTCACGCTTCTTCATGGCCATAGCTCCTGCTGAAACATGGGCAGTACGAAAAGCCTGCTGAAACTGGTCCCAAGTGACAGTGTCGACAGGGAAAGTGGCTGTGAAATTCTCCCACCATGATGCTGCGGGTCCTTCAAGCTGATGTGCGGCAAACTTCACCTTCTCCGCATCTGTGCATCCTGTTGTGGTCAACTCTCTAGCTGTCTTGCGGAGCCAATCATCTGCTACTATCGGCTCGGTGCTACTGGAAAACACCGGCAGATTCAGCCTAAGAAAACGGGCTAAGTGATCAACAGGTGGTGGTGGTGGTGGGTTGTTGTTGTTGTTCCCCTGATTCTGATTCTGGACTAGCAACTGCATCAATGTGTTCTGCTGTTGGATTAACTGGGTGAGCTCCAGTGGAAAGGTAAATCCGGGGTCACGTCTCGGAGGCATCTGAGGGTCTAGAAAAGATGAGATTTAAGAATAGAGGAGGCCTAAAGAGAAAACACTACCCATATGCACATGAGGCAAAAACAAACAATTCACTTCATTCAATCAAACAAGGGCATACAATCGATCTGACTATCGCAAAAGTGCTCGGACTACTGTATTTACATGGTGGACTACTACTGCTGGTGAGGTGGTCTACTAGAAATATTCTTCGGTTGCAGACTCCATGATATCTGCTCTGGCTTCATCAACATAGTCATCATCGCTGTCATCTAGGTCCGAGTCGGTGTCATCGATGATGATGTAGTCTTTCGGGCGAATCTCCTTGGGTTCTTCGTCTTCATCTACTGGTGTAGGGCCTCCCATAAATATCCCGATCTTCTTGATCAGATCGTCATTCTTCTCCACCAATACTTCAATTTCTTCTTCATAATCTTCTTGTGTAGCCTTGAGTTCTTCCTCTAGTTCCTTGATTCTTGTCTTAGCCTTCTTCAGGTCTATCATGTCGGCGCACATCTGGTTCTCCTGTCGTCGAATATGCTGGTTTAGTTCCTGGATAAAAGCTGCAATTGATCTATCCTTTCTAGTGCTGATCATCTCCCAGTGCTCATCTCGGCGCCCACAAATCTGGTAGATAGTATCCTTGAGATCATTGCGGTAGACTTCTCCAATGCGTCCCATGGCGATGTGAGCTGCCATGCTCTTTCCTAGACTCCAAGTTGGTGCATCAAAAGAAAACTCTATGGGCTCAGCGACTGGCATGAACGTCCTTCCTGGAACTTGAACTTGAATCATCCAGCGCGCTTCTTCAGGTAAAGTGGCGTTGTAGGTTCCGGTGAAGCTTGGTACTCCTATGTTCAGGTATCTAATGACTTCCTTCAGGTGGCGTCCAAAGGGTGTATATTCATCCGGTTGCATGAACTTGTTCCTTGCATCCACCATCCTAAAGAATAGAAAAGAGGAGAGGTCAGAAGAGAAGAAAGTGAATAGTGTTCTAGGTCTTTAGCTTAGTGGTCGTGTCCTACAGTCAGCGTGTGCACTAATACCATCTCTGTAGCGACCAGACCTCAAACAGTCTGATCTCTGTGCTCAGGTGTCATCCCTGGATCAGTAATGCTGACACCACACAGTACTCGGAGGATTTATAACAGAGTAGCAATCACACACTTATTACATCGAGTGTATCAATAGAGAACTTATTACAATAAATATGGCTTAAGGCCATCTAATAACTATAACAGCGGAAGGCTTGGAAGATAAGTGAGTCCATCAACTCCAACGGCATCACTGAGTATAGAACCACGACCTAAAACTCCTTAATCATCGTGTGAAAAGCCTGCAACATTAACGTTGCAGCCCAAAACGGGTCAGCACATGGAATATGCTGGCAAAGTAACACACAGAGAGTAATGGAATGAAGCAGCTATACTATATGCATATTTGGCTGGTGGAAAGCTCTATGGTTACAGTTTTGCGTAAAGCCAATTTTTTCCTACTGCAAAGGAATAAATTTTATTTAACTATCATGGTGGTTGTTAAACATTGACAATGGTTGACAGCATTCTCAATCCCCATTAGGCATCATCATTAAACAAACCCAACAAAATTAATTTAGAGTAACATGTTGAGATTCACATGATAATCCAAGTACTAGATACTCAAGTTGTCCATAACCGGGGACACGGCTAACCATGATTAGTTTATACACTCTGCAGAGGTTTGCGCACTTTTCCCCACAAGACTCGATCGCCTCCGTTTGGTTTCTCGCACTACATGGTGTTTGAGAAGATGGATGACCGAGACATAGTCTTTCAGAAGCGCTAGCACCTTACGATGGATAGACCGTTACACCTACTTTCCCCTACATCTGCTAGTCTACCTTGTAAGAGTTCGCATGACTTAATCAACTATGCTAGAGCCCATAATAGCTTGTGGCTGCACACGGAAGTTTCTAGTATGAAAAATCTCATGATCCCTTTGGGCCTGGGTGGCGGTCCATAAAGAAAAACAGGCAATCCTGGAATACCCAGGTACCTCAATCCACCCAGATGTGTGTTTAAGTTGCCACCTTAGATAAACCGTTAATTAACAAACTCACATCTGTCATGGATATCACTCACCCAATCCACGTCTACTAGCATAGCATGGCATAATAGGCAAACGTTGAAGTAAATCCCAAAGGTTTGATAATACAACAGGTAATAGGTACTACCTCAACTACTTCCCATCCCACAATTTAATTAGATCCTAATCATGCAATGTTTGAGGATTGATCTAATGCAATAAAACTGGGTAGTAGGAGGTATGATCAAAGTGTTACTTGCCTTGCTGATGATCCGCGAAACCTAGAGATTCGAAGTAACAGGCGGCGCACTCCGGTATTCTATCGCAGACAAACAAACAAGCATACAATAAGTATTCATCTAATGCACAGGTAAAACTCAAATAAGATATCTAACTAGAAGGTTCAACTTAAGAACTCCGGTTTGCAAAAAGAATCAAATCAAACGAAGCAACGAAAGTCAAACGGCAAAAGAAACAAACTTCGTTTACTATTCTGGATCTAGGGCAATTTTTACAGTGGCAAAAACTTGTTTAAGTTGGTTAAACGGATAGAGGGTTTCGAGAAGAAACTCTAGGCGCTTGAATCGCCTAAATCCGATAAACGAGCGAAAAGTTATACTAAAACGAAAATCGGATCAGGAATCGCGATCAGAAAAATCGCGGATTAAATCGGAGAAAAAGAAAAACGACGAACGTTCGCTAGAACGAACGAATGGACGAACGCTCGCTAATTAAATAAACCAGAAAAACCGATCAATTTTAAAAAAAGACAAAACTAAAAAAATAAAAACTGCGACTTTTTTTTTCTCTCTTTTTTAAAAAAAACGGGCGGCGAAAACGAGGTTGACCTTGGGCGGCGGGTCTGGCGGCGGCGGTGGCGGCGGCTCCGGCGGCGACGGCGGCTGATTAGGGTTTCGGGTGCGGTGGGCTGGCGGCTCTGGTCGGGCGGCTTATAAAGGCTGCCCCCGGGCGGAGTCCCGCTCGGGTACGGCCCAAAGTCGGTTCGTGTTTTTTTTAAATTATTCCGTGTAGAAAAACAAATAAAAGAAATACTAAACGCACTCCAAAAATCCCGAAATAAATTTTCCCGGACTTCTAAAATCAAGTCGCACAAGGTGAACATTTATTTGGGGCCTAAATGCAATTTTGAAAAATGCACATTTTTCCTAAATTCAAATAAAATGCTGAAAAACTCCGAAATAAAATCTTATTTGATTTTATTATTAAATCCTCAATATTTATTTATTTTGGGAAATTCATTTTATTCCCTCTCTCATATTTTTGTAATAGAAATAATTGATGATATAATAATTAAAATCAAATGATCCTATTCGCAAAATTTGAGAAAACTCAAATATGAAAATAACGAAATCCCCAACTCTCTCCGTGGGTCCTTGAGTTGCGTGGAATTTCTAGGATCAAAACCAAAAGCAAATAAATTATGATATGCAATGATGGTCTAATGTATAACATTCCAAATTGAAAATTTGGGATGTTACACCGGCCGACGTGATGTCTATGGCTCTGGCAAAAACCGTCGAGGCTCATGGTACGAAGAAGCGCAAGCACCCCACCGAGACTACCGCAGACAAGCTCAAAGCCATCGCCCTGTCCAAGCCCCCCTCTCCGGGATCCCTCGTTAAGCAAGTTCAGGTAATGTCTCTTGTTGACGATCTTTTTCTCGATCTTGATCATGTTTTTTCATCTAACACGCAGTACTAGTACTGGTAGTACAACTTTTTGGGTGATCTTGCATGTGATTTTAGTGTGCCAAATGACGGTTCTAAATTCCTATTTTGACCAAAACATGCGAGAGGTTGACACTGATTTCTTATAGACTACTTTCAACTACTCCCTCTGGCCCAAATTTCTTGTCTTAGATTTGTCTAGATACGGATGTATCTAATACTAAAATGTGACTTGATACATCCGTATCTAGACAAAACTAAGACACGAATTTTGGGACGGAGGGAGTACTTTATGAACATCAATGTTACCTTTTAAGAGGGTATATTTTCCTCAGTAACTTGTGTTATGGATATTGCATGTAATCCCTCTCCTCTCATGCCTTTGAAGACATGTTCTAGTGTCTTTGTTCACTCATTTCTGTGCGTATATGTAGTCATATATGGAGTATAATATCAAAAATCATCTTATATTTCTGAACGGAGGTAGTAATAAAATATGGTTTCTGTTTGAATTAGAACCAGGTCCGCGGTGGAGATGAAGTTCTCAAAGTCATGTCGTGTGAACTGGAAGACCTGATGATGAGTTCTACTGCTGAACTATCCAGCTGCTGTGTCCTTGTCGCCACGTGTCTTGAACTAGTGTTTTCCTGTAGCATTGTTGTCAGGCGTGTTCTCGAGGCTGTACTTGACCACAACAATTTCCTGGCTGTGCCTTCGATTACGAATGGTGTGGTTCTTGTAAAGCTTCCCAACAAATCTGATGCGGCCTGTCTTCATCATCATGTTTATGAGTGGAAAGACCACTCGGTTAGGTTCTCCAAGGTTGACAAGATGGTGATGGTGCATGTAGACATCTCACATGAAGTCCGTGGCCTAGTCAGTTATGCGGGGTTCATCCCGTAGGTCGGTGGCAAGAAATAGTCTACAGAGTTTAGTTAGTGCAACTTTGCTTGTCTGTAGTAAGTACTATTGTTTAGTACTTGATTTGTGTTTGCGAACCCTGTACTGTTTATCAGTACTACCGCTTTTGGTGTGTGGTCAGTCCTGAGAACGGAATATGTTAATGTCTGTCCACTCAATTCAGTCTGTATATTTTGAAGTATCCAGATCATATTTTTTGTGAGGATGGTTTATCAATTATGGTTACACTCCAATATATGTATGCATTGCAGGGTTTATCGCACCCACCAGGATTTCCAGTCCCATGGATGTTCGGTCCATACGATTTGTCATGACCTTTGGACTGTCCTGCTTGTGGGAGTAGGTGGGGCCCTGCATGCCACGCGTAGTTGGACGATCAATCTTCTGTTTAGTACTTCAACATAGTGATCTCCTGGTAAGGATTCACTCGTGTCACATCAAGTAAATCTTATTGATTTACTGTCTAAATCTTATTGATTTAATGTCATGTTTTCTTTCTTTTCCTGCAATTTTACGATGCAGGTTTTGCCATGTGACATTCATCATAGAATAAACCGTTTGGTTTGCTCTACGATGGCTATTTTTGCAGGTTTCACTTCTTCTGTCGTGTCAGTAACGGAGGCACTGTCCATCACTTATATTACTGGAAAAAATTGGATCAGTCTGTTGTCTGAGTACAAGCTGAATCCCTATGATGAACTGCAGTTTGGTTTAACAAAAACGCCACAATTAGTCCTCGCGTTTAAAAGAACTGAAGAAAAAAACTGGATCACGATCACGGATCCTAGTCAAGTTAGAAAGCTGATCATAGCAGACCAGACACGATCGCCGCTGTCTCGCACAGATCGAGCACCGGCAGTTGCTCTAGCACTGACAGCGGCAGCAGCTCCGTCTGATCCAGCTGAGGATTGGGCACCGACCGTGTCAGCGGATCAGTCTGATCTACCAGAGGATCGGGCATCGACACCGGCACCAGCTCTACAAGGAGCATCATCTCTGGCAGCAGCGGCGGCGGCTTCGGCACCTGCAACAACACTTGCACTTGCATCTGCTCCGGCCCGTGCAGTTGCACCGGCAACAGACTGGGCTGCAGTTCGCACTTCATATACCAAAGTCCTTGCAAAAACCGACATGTCCACCTTCTTGGTAAGCATTGGCCGCCCAAGTGCTTCGTTCTTTTTTCTTTCCATGTTGTTTCACATGATTCACTGTGTTGATCTAACTATTTGGGTATGTCTTCTTGATTGCAAACATAGAATTCCTAGAGCAACGAGGGAGTCGTTCAACAATCCGGGCGACCGCGGTCAAGTTTCTCTTACCATGCGCAGCCTTGGTGTGAATGAACCTACTCAATATACCGTAAGTACAAAGGATAGTCACATGATGATTGATGCTAAAGGATGGTCAAGGTTCAAATCTAAATCATATCTTGCAGTAGGGGATGATGTCAAAATCGAACTTTCTCGGCAAGGAGAGCTGGTCCAAATCAACTTTGAAATTCTTCAGTAGCAGCACGCAACTGCCGAACTGATCTATCCTCCGAGAGATTTTGATGTAATAATCTGGCATGGTGAAACAAGTGTCCTGTGTGTATAAGTAGTACGACAATATTATTTATCACATGGTATATCGTTGATAGAATTGCAACTCTGATTGTTGGTTAGGAACTATCGTTCGATTTCATTCCAACAGCTGCCGTGCTTTATTCAATTTTGTGTATTCGCCTTGCGACAGCATCTAAAACTAGCGCCGTACCGATCGCTTGCAATATGAAAAGCGCTGAGGTAGAACACATGGGCCCCCAAACATGCATGGTCGGCCTGCAGCCCAAAGTCCAGAACTGTGAGCCTATCTGAGTATTATATTCTCAGTTGCACCCCCATAAAAAAGCTGAACCCCCATAATGCCCGTGCGTTGCAGAGGGAGTATATTTCTTGGCAAGGTGAGCCTGTGATATAAAAGATTTGTATATTTCTTTACAGAGGGAGTATCTCTCTGTCAAAAAATATATTTATGTGTAACTAGTTACTCCTGTCTTTCTACTTCCTTTCGCTGATATGTGGGGCAACCGGTAATGGGGTCCACGTGCCATATGCACAAATTAGAGTGCAAAACTTCACGGTAGACACACCCCGGTCGTAACGCCGCAGTAATGCCTAATGTGCTGTCAAATCACAACTCCCCCTTTCCAGCTTTAGCAGTAAGCTGGACGGACGAAGCGGCAATGTTTCACTGGGCCTGAATCCCCTCCTCCCTCGTCTGCTTGTTCAGAGAAAACCCCCTCTCGGCAATTGTATAGGGTTTTCTCATGGAGAACCATGTACGAATTCTTCATCCATCCCCGATAAATCCAAGTCCCTTAGTCGCAGGTAATCCTAGGATGGCAGCCGCCGCCGTTGATGCATTTTTCTTCCTACTGAATCTAGTGTGTTTCATTTGCAGTGCCCAAAGTGCGAGTACCCTATAGGTTTCTGCGCCCTCGGCGAGATGCCACACTTGTTCCTTCTCATCCTAACACAACATTTTGAAATGCGCACAGTATGTTCCTAGAATCCTCTTTTCTATCCGAGAGGGTGGGGTTTTTTTGAACATGTTTTGTTCTCATATTATTTTTCCTGCAGTGTATTATTTGCTCTGCCAGAACACATGTACTCAAGATGCTCGGCCTTGCCATAACTGAATACACTAGTTTAATGGTCACAGTGAATACAAGCCATGGATATAAGTTCCGAGTTGGGTTCATGAACCAAGAAGATCGCTGTTTTTTATGGTTGAACTTGGATAAACTTTCTCAAGTGTTACGCACTGAAAGTTGGCGCACGAATGTTGATGGAAATAGAAGAACCTGGTCTCATCTTCACTGCGATCTTCCACCCCGACGTCGTTCCAATTGTTCATCCATGTTAGTTTTGTATCTGGTTCTTGCTTGTTGCCTCGATTACTTCTTAATCCACCTATTCTGTCTAACTAATCACAATTTAACTTTAGAAGTAGCAACAAATCTCTCACAAAGATGCTACTTCTAACTAATATTTTCTTATAATTGGTGGCACGTGTAGGTTTTTTCAGAGTTAAGCAGTCTGCTCATTTGTTACTCTGTAATAACTCGGCTATTACTAATGGCACTGAAGTTGACTAGATCGACATCCACAAGTTCATACACTTTATTGATCGTCTTGAGGTCCTTGTGGGGCGTTTCAATGGTGGAAGGCCACGTGGGATATGTGTGCCACTGCTGCACTCGTTGAACAGGTCCAACTGTGTCAAGAAACTTATGGTACGAGCTATTTTCTGTTATATATGTTGTTCATAAACTATTGCTTATACACAGTTTTACAGTTGTGATCTTCTTGAAACAGGAACTACCGAGTTCTATTGTTCCTATACAGATGCCTGACCATGGTCGGGTCAGACTTGCGCTTGGTCACAACATGATGTTTATGTCGACCTACTCAATTCCCCTTGGAGGTGGAAAGATACTTGTTCATGGGTGGTCTCAAATAATGAAGGCCCGTCCATCTTGGAGAATAGCACAGAAGATTATGTTCATGCTTTTCCATGGATCTAAAGCGAATATCCTGTTTATTGACCACGTTGCGAGATGAAGCCGCTTTTAGAAGGTTGTGGATGCACGGGGTGGCGCCTGGGCCTTGTCCTGGGGCTTGGCGGCCTCACCCTTGGTTAACTGTAGGCAAAGTAGCACTGTTTGAGGCGTGCTTTGTACGGTTGAACCTGTATAAGTACTCATACTGCTTTCAGCTTTGGTTGTTAAGTGCCCCTGCTGGTTTCAGTTAAGGTTGTTAAGTACTCCTGCTGCTTTTACAGTCTGTCATGTTTCTTCAGTCCTGTCTTCCTCCAGCCGCCAAAACCAAACCAGTGCCGGCGGGGTCGCCTGCTTCCGCCTCCCACGGCTGGCTGCGCCTCAGCGCACGCATCGCCACCCCACCGTCTCCAAAATCGTTAACGCCGACGTCCTCCGCGTGCTTTGGTGCGCTCGCCGCGGCACCACCCTCTCGCGTTGTCAACATGGTCAACAAACAAGAGGAATCGGCAGAAGTACGTGGAGAGGATGATAGTAGGGGCCCACCACGTCAGCATATGGAAAAATAAAATGCTTCCTCCTAGTGTTTTCCTGACATTTGGGACCCACGACATTGTGAGCGTATATAGTCAAGAGAGAAGAGAACAGTACAAGATCGGCTGACACCTGGGACGTAGCTACTCGAGCAGTATTTTTTTGTTTGGTATTGTTGAGACGGAGTAGGGTTTGAACTGGGTTGTGGCCCGTCTAGCCCAGGCTTATATTTTATGTTCACCATGTGACCAACCCAGCTATTTTTTTCTTTGTGAAAATGAGCCCAGTTTATTTTTTCTGAAGAATACCCAATCCAGGCCTACTTATTTTTCTATGCCCTGATGGGCTGCAACTTTTTCAAGACGCCTGCAAATCTTGAAAGTAATATGAAATGGGTTGTAAATATAAAAACAGATGACAAATCTGATTTTTTTCACATTTTCAGATTGCTATTTCATTGGGCATTAACCTAATCTAAATATATCTTCAAAGTACTTTAAATCTGGCTCGACATTTCGGTATTAAAAATAGTTTGGAACCCACAGAACTATGCGAAATTGGCCCTGGCCAACCAAAAAAAATGACTGCAATAAATTGCATAAGAAGTTGTCATGAGCTATATATAAATTATTAAAAAAAGAGGGAGTGGTCTAACTTGTGGGCCTGTTTAGTTGACGCGTATGCAAGATTTTTTTTAGTTATTATATAAGTCAACAAACAATTCTAGCAGAACTAACCGTTGGATGTCAATCCAACGGCCGTCATGTTTCTTCAATCTCTGGTCTTCTTGCTCCAGCCGCCAAAGCAGCGCCGGCGGGACCGCCTACTCCCGCCTCCCGTGGCCGGCTGTGCTGCCGCGCAGGCCTCAGCGCCCCCTAATACTCCCACCGCTGGCCAGGGCATCCCTCTACTCACCAACACCCCTTGTTATTCTGCGGCGACGGCAGCCTCACACCGCAGCGGAACTGGTGAACCCTCGTACTCGTCTCTGTGCGGGCTTCCACTGCCGCGTCTTCCCCGGCTCTGCGTCGTCCCCTTCCTAGGCCTCGCCGTCGTCCACCGCCGTGGTGCTGTCGGCACGGCGTGGTCAATGTGGTCAACGACCGACTTCCATCGGAAGAGCACTGTACGTGGAGAGGCTGACAGCTGGGTCCACGGCAGCCGCAAGGAAGTGCCTCCTTATTACGCGGAAAATAATTATTCCTCCACCTGACAACAGGGACCCACCGGACGGGCCACCAATATTTCGCGAAAAAAACGTTTCCCTCTGACTGTTGGGACCCACAGGACGAGCCACCGTATTTCACGAAAAAAACGTTCCCCCCGCTGTCAGCTCGGACCCACCGGAAGTGCCTCCTTATTACGCACAAAAAAATGAATACCCCCTGCTACCTGGGACCCACCTTGGCGGGAGGCTGACTTGTGGGCCTACTAAGTTGACTGGGACGGAGGCCTTTGTCAACTTTAGTCAATATATGAACGATTCTAGCTCCAGTGACCGTACGATGTCCATCCAATGGCCGTAGTGCTTCTTCAACCTCTGGTCTTCTTGCTCCAGCCACCCAAAGCAGCGCCGGTCGTGCCGCCTGCTCCTACCACCCGTGGCCGGCTGTGATGCCGCGGAGGCCTCACCGCCCCCTACTACTCCCACCGCTGGCCAGGCCATCCCTCTACGCACCCACACCCCATGTTATTCTGCGGCGACGGTAGCCTCACACTGCAGTCGAATGAGTGAACCCTCATACTCCTCTACGCGTGGGCATCCACTGCCGCGTCTTCCCCGGCTTCGCGTCGTCCCCTTCCTAGGCCTCGCCGTCGTCCACCGCCCTGGTGCTCTCGGCGCGGCGTGGTCAACGTGGTCATGGAATGGCTTCCATCGGACGTGTACTGTACGTGGAGAGGCTGACAGCTGGGTCCACGGCCACAGCAAGGAAGTGCCTTCTTATTACACGCAAAATAATTATTCCTCGACCTAACAGCGGGGACCCACCGGACGGGCCACCGTATTTTGTGAAAAAAACGTTTCCCCCTGACTGCCGGGACCCACCAGCTACATCTTCGCACGCAAGGAAGTGCGTCCGAAAAAACGATTCGCCCCTGTGACTGCTGGGACCCACCAGCTACATCGTCGCACGGAAGGAAGTGCGTCCGCAAAAAAACGATTCGCCCCCCTGACTGCTGGGACCCACCAGCTACATCTTCGCACACAAGGAAGTGCGTCCAGGCAAAAAAACAAAATGAGTCCCCCCTGACTGCTGCGACCCAACAGCTACATCTTCGCACGCAAGGAAGTGCGTCCGGGCAAAAAAACAATTCACCCCCTGACTGCTGGGACCCACCAGCTACATCTTCGTAGGCAAGGAAGTGCCTGACAGTCGGGACCCACCTGGTCGAAGCGTACGTAGCGTTGTCATTCTAGTCGCGAACGTGTACGTACATATATACTGGTCGATGTAGAGGCGCGCACGTGTCGTAGTAGAGGTGCATACGTGTCGTAGTAGAGGCGCGCACGTAGCATGTACACGTACGTACAACGCCCAGGGTGCAAGAAAGAAAATACGGCCACGTACGTACATACGGGCAGGGTCTCGAACGCCTACTCGCGCATACGTACGGCCAGGGCTCGTGTACATGGATGGGTCGGAACGAAGAAACAGCATCGTTGTCGTGTTCATGGGGAGGCAACGGAATGCGTCATGTTCATGGGGAGGCAACGGAATGCGTCGTGTTCATCGGGAGGCAACGGAACGCGTGGGAGACAACCGGCTCGGTCGAACGGAATGCGTGGTCGTGTTCATCGGGAGGGCTTGGACAGAACAGGCGATGGAAACGAGGCCTGGCGTACCGCAAAACGGAGGAAATGGCCTTGTGTTCGATCGGCCACGTTCGAAACAGGGTCCTGTTCATCGGGAGGGGTCTGGTGTACCGCAAAACAGAGAAAACGGACCTCCTACGGTCGAAACGGGGGTCCTGTTGATCGGGAGGGGTGTGGCGTACCGCCAAATGGAGGAAACGGACCTCCTACGGTCGAAACGGGGTCCTGTTGATCGGGAGGGGTGTGGCGTACCGCAAAACGGACGAAACAGACCTACGGTCGAAACGGGGGTCCTGTTCATCGGGAGGGGTGTGGCGTACCGCAAAACGGGACTCCACGGGATACTGTTCATCTCCACCGTCGACCTCCTCCAGCCTCCACCGCGCGCTACTCTACCGGCTACTGTTCAACCACCCCTTCACGGGCACCCCTCCACTGTCTACTGTTCATCCAGCCCTCCACACCACGGGGTCCTGTTCAACCACCCCACCACGGGCACCCCTCCACCGTCTACTGTTCATCCAGCCCTCCACCACACCACGGGGTCCTGTTCATCCAGAGGCAACGGCACCGCTCACTGTTCATCCAAACCCCCCGCAACGCTCACTGTTCATCCTAGAGGCAGCATCGATCGGCTTTAGTTAGCAGCAGTAGCAAAGGAATCGCTCTATCGGGTTCAGTTAACATCCATCGATCGATCGCTCGGGTTCAGTACCGCGTAGCCTGCAGTGCAATCGCTCGGATTCAGTTAGAGCCCAACGCCTCGCTCGGGTTCAGTTAGAGCCAATGCCTCGCACACACACGCGTACGTGTACAAGAGAAACGTGCATCGCTCGGCCCCCGACCTCCCACCGTAACCGGGAACTCCCCGAAATTTTCCTCCCCCTCGATTCTACCACGGTTTTTTCCGTCACGGATGGCCCAAAGAATGTCATGCAGCTGCGTCTCCGGCCCGCCCAGGACGAAAAGCCCATTTTCTGTCATGATTTTTTGTCATAGAAGTAGGAGCCCACCACATCTATGATGATACCGGGTTTTGTCACAATTATCGTCATAGAAGTGTCATATGTATGATAGAAAAAATTTCATTCGGCCCAAAATGTCACGGATGTGTCTTTTTTTGTAGTGTAATAAGCCGTGTGAATTGCTCTGTCTACAGTAGAATAACATGTATATATATAACTGAAATAAATATCCAATTACATAAGTGACTATACAGATCATTCGCACACACCTCAATAAACAATTGCATGCATTCTAAAGTAGGAGAAATGACCGTCTAGTCATCTACTTGTGACGCTCCCGCCACTGCTATGTGGCTTGATTCCTCGTCTGGGTCAGGAAGAAGACAGTTCCTCATGTCAATGATCCGCCTGTACATCTCGTAGCTTGTGTACGCGTCCATGGCCACGTACTTGACATGTTGTTCAACCAGTCTCTCATGCCACACACTGTGCCAGGCGTTCTTGTCCTTATTGCTCTCTTCCTTCATCTTCGTGTAGTAGGGGTCGATGATGGCCGAGGCGAGGTCAACCAGGGAGTTCAGTTTGTTTTTGTCACTGCCCCAGACCTTGTAGTGGTGTTGGATGTTGACAAGATTTGAGCATTTCAAGTCCGAAACCTTGAGCGCTTTTAGATCGTTGGTGGTGTCCACCGTAGCGAAACTGTAGTTGGAGTTGTTGATAAACCTGGAGAAACGCTCGCATGGCCTTGTGGCAAGGTGGTAGTGGTAGACGAGTACGTCATGTCGCACAGACAACTGGGCGACGGGAACCTTCTAATCATGCCTGGCACGACCGATGGTGTACTGGAGGTCGAAGCCGACCACTCGGGACTTGTCCTTGGCAAGGAAGTGCTCCATAGTTTGGATGGAGCTCTCCACCGAGACTGGATCGTTTGTGTACACCACTGAGAGGGCCTTCCCCCCACGTGGGTGTCTACTATGTGATGTGTGGTGAATTGCCCACCATTGTCATCGTCGGCCGCTGGGAGCGCCATTGGAGCCACGGGGAGCGCCATTGGAACTGATGGATGTCCTCTCTGTATGTGTCCTCGTGGGTGTGCTTATTGTGTCGTGTGAGATGAGAGATGAAGGTAAATGGCTGCAGGAATAAAAGGGAGCCGGGCGACGTGGATTCTCGGCGCGTCCACATGGCAGTTTTTGCAGCGGGTAAGTACATTGTCACGCTGCGCCCGGCACAACCGCTTGCACACGAACATGCATGATCGTGCGCAGGCCCCAAACACTGGCAGCACCCGGATGAGGGCAGAGCACCCGGAGGGACGCGAGAGCAGAGCGCGCCGCGGCCGCCTGAACCGCAAGCAACCACATGCATAGAGTAGTTGAACAGGCAGGAAATGGTGGCCTACAAGCCGGCCGACAGTTGTGTCGCTGCGTAGAGAGCGGGTGTGTGCTACCACCTCCGTCTAGTCTATAGTATCCTTTATATTCTGTGCCATAATTTGCCCTCAAATTTAACCAACAAATGTTAATGCATGTTTTAAAAATTATATAATTGGAAACTATGTTCAAATACAAATCCAACTATATAATCTTTAGCAACATGCATTTGTATTTTATTGGTTAAATCATACTTATAAACTAGGACAGTGGTGTAGTAGGTAATTAAATCGCAAACATTTTTTTTAACCGTATGTGTACGTGGCCTTTCGTCCTCCTCTCGCACGTCTTGTCACCCCGCTGCCGTAGACGGTTTACAGCGCAAGCTTGCGCAGCGCGCGGGGGCGTTCTTTTGGCCAAACGGTGGCGCCAATGAATCATCGGTGAGCCCGTTCCCGCGCAACCTCGCAGGTTCCCGCGCAAGCTTCCTGCCCGACTCGGTGAAATCCCCCAAAATCCCAATGCTTACTGGCCTGCTATAAAAACTCTCACGGCCGACAAGTCATGTGTCGCCTTTTCCCCTCCCTCTCTGTAGCTTATCTCGTATTCTTCTCCCACAATCGCCAATGGCACCGGTCTGTCATCGTCGCTCAACCACTCCGCCGTCATCAGAGGACAACTCCAGCTGGGAGGCTACACCGCGGAGGCGGCGCAGTCCCCGACGTAGTGTAGTGCGCATGGCGTCCCTGTTGGGTGTGCGCGGAACACCCACCACACGCTCCATCGTCAGTGCCCGTCGGCAGCTATTGCCGGCCGCCGTTGCCGCCACACCACCGTCGAAAGCCAGGGCCATCGCGTGCTCCGCCACCGCGGCCTGAAGGCGGGAGGTGGCCATCGTGGCCGCCACCCCACTGCCGACCACTGTGGCCATCACCCGCTCCGCCACCACCGCCCGAAGGTGGGAGGTGATGGTCGTGGCCGCCAGCCCGTCGTCGGTCGCCATGGCCGCCAACCCACCGTCGACCGCCGGGGTCATCACCCGCTCTGCCACCACCGCCTGAAGGTGGGAGGCGGAGGTGGATGCCCGCACGTGCGTCAGCGACCTTGCACGCTACATCGAGTTCCTGCGGGAGGAGGAGGAGCGCCTCGTCGAGCACGCAAAGAGCCGTACCGCCGCCGTGGCCGCAGCACACGCCGCCTTAGAGGCGAGGAATCAGGAGATCTACGAGGAGAACCACTGCTTCGAGAGGGGTCGTCTGGAGCGGTAGAGGGTGTTCGAGGTGAGCGTCGCTGAAGCTGCAACAACAGCAGGCACCGTATTGCGGTTGCCCAGCTCATCGGTAGGCTCCTCCTCCACCGCCTCCTACTGAGTGCGCTCGGCAGAGGAGAGGCAGCCGGAAGTAGTATAAAGCCCCTCTGTAGTAGTAGTAGTAGTAGTAGTAGTAGTAGTAGTAGTAGTAGTAGTAGTGGTAGTAGTAGTATTTAGGGGCTATTTTGTTTAGTTCATCTAACTATAGATGTGGTGGAACTGTACAACGTACTTAAAATTAGCTAGTATATATAGTTGAAGTAGCTATTTCAGTACGTGGTAGGCAACAATTTGGGAAAAGTTTGGTCGGTTCAGCTGTCGAGTTGAACTGTTTGTATAAATTAAGAACGACTGCTTAATCTGTGAATGAAATCTATGCTTAATCACTGAATTTTAGTTGCGAAAATTAGATACTGCTAGTGATTTTTAGCTTCATATTTTGACAAATCGCAGTGTTACAAGGATTGACAAATCTTTCCAAATTGTTTGTACGTGGTTGCACACGAGTCATCCAAAACAACCATTTGTGTTGAAGGAATGCACCAATCCTACGATGCTCTCACTTTGCATATGGGTGTTCTATCTAAAACGTTTGCGATCAAAAGCTGCAGAAATCCTGCTCGGCACATTTTCACTTGGCTTCTTGGGGAAGCTGTCGGTTTGCATACGGGTGTTCTAACTAAAACGTTTGCGATGAGTGTTTTACATTTAAAAAGCAAATTAAACTACGGCTTGGGCGCCATTAATGGAGAGGATGCGAGCAAGGCGGGCGGCCATGGAAGTCAAAGGGCACGCTTCCCAGTGAGCCTGCGCATTCGAGGACAGCTTGCACGCCTCTCGGTCAGCCTGCACACTGGACGGCGCTCGTATGCCTCCCGTTCAGTCAAGGTCAAGCAGCTGTCTGCACGGCACCTCCTACAGCCATTAAAACCAAGACACGTGGCGTCATGTGAATGCTTAACAGAACACACACGGTTTGAATTATACAAACGTTTGAGATATTAAAGTGGCAGCTATTTTTTCAAAATGCCTTTGTTGGCTGTCATTATTCGAGTGCGCCTTCTCTCAAAATTGACACGAAAAATACCACAGCATGTCGGGTGCCATTCCATGATAGCATGCCAAGTTTCATGAATTTCAGACGAGTTTTGGATTTACTAGAATTTAAAAACCAGGCATCTCAATGTTTTGCCGGCAATCAACGGTGCCCTGGTGTTTGAAATTCATTCCCATTTCTTGCATGGGACCTAAGCATGCACCCAAGGACATAGATTTGATTTTTCAACCAATTTATATGCACTGGAGCATGTGCATGTAGTTCAAATTTGAATTATGCACATAAATGCATTGAAACTCAGTTAATGCATAAAAATGTCCAAACGAACCCCGAAAAATCACAAAAATTCACACAACACTCCTGTTGTTCTATGTTGACACGAGAAAAAATTTGAAAGCAATAAGAGGCAATGGGTATCATTTTGTCCCCAAAGGTGGGACGTTCCCTATCGAAAACCATCATGCTTGTTTTGAGAAGCTCCGGTTTGTGAGAAGCATATACCCAAACCTTCCCCAAATGGGAAAAAATTATCACGGCATGTTGATGCCGCTCCATGATAGCATGCCAAGTTTCATGAATTTCAGACGAGTTTTGGATTTACTAGGATTTAAAAACCAGGCATCTCAATGTTTTTCCGGCAATCAACGGTGCCCTGGTGTTTGAAATTCATTCTCATTTCTTGCATGGGACATAAACATGCACCCAAGGACACATATTTGATTTTTCAACCAATTTCTATGCACTGGAGCATGTGCATGTAGTTCCAATTTGAATTATGCACATAAATGCATTGAAAACTCAGTTAATGCATAAAAATGTCCAAACGAACCCCCAAAAATCACAAAAATTCACACAACACTCCTGTTGTTCTATATTGACACGAGAAAAAAATTGAAAGCAATAACAGTCAATTGTCATCATTTCGTCCCCAAAGGTGGGACGTTCCCTACCGAAAACCATCATGCTTGCTGTGAGAAGCTCCGATTTGTGAGAAGCATATACCCAAACCTGCCCCAAATGGGACAAAAAATTTACCACGACATGTTGATGCCGCTCCATGATAGCATGCCAAGTTTCATGAATTTCAGACGGGTTTTGGATTTACTAGAATATAAAAACCAGGCATCTCAATGTTTTGCCGGCAATCAACGATGCCCTAGTGTTTGAAATTCATTCCCATTTCTTGCATGTGACCTAAGCATGCACCCAAGGACACATATTTGATTTTTCAACCAATTTTTATGCACTGGAGAATGTGCATGTAGTTCAAATTTGAATTATGCACATAAATGCATTGAAAACTCAGTTAATGCATAAAAATGTCCAAATGAACCCCGAAAAATCACAAAAATTCACACAACACTCCTGTTGTTCTATGTTGACGTGAGAAAAAAATTGAAAGCAATAAGAGGCAATGGATATCGTTTCGTCCCCAAAGGTGGGACGTTCCCTACCGAAAACCATCATGCTTGTTGTGAGAAGCTCCGGTTTGTGAGAAGCATATACCCAAACCTTCCCCAAATGTGACAAAAATTTTACCACGGCATGTTGATGCCGCTCCTTGATAGCATGCCAAGTTTCATGAATTTCAGACGGGTTTTGTATTTACTAAAATTTAAAAACCAGGCATCTCAATGTTTTGCCAGCAATCAACGGTGCCCTCGTGTTTGAAATTCATTCCCATTTCTTGCATGGGACCTAAGCATGGACCCAAGGACACATATTTGATTTTTCAAGCAATTTATATGCACTGGAGCATGTGCATGTAGTTCGAATTTGAATTATGCACATAAATGCAATGAAAAATTAGTTATTCCATAAAAATGTCCAAATGAACCCCGAAAATTCACAAAAATTCACACAACACTCCTGTTGTTCTATGTTGACACGAGAAAAAAATTGAAAGCAATAAGAGGAAACGGATATCGTTTCGTCCCCAAAGGTGGGATATTCCCTACCAAAACCATGAGGCTTGTTGTGAAAAGCTCTAGTTTGTGAGAAGCTTATACCCAAACCTGCCCCAAATGGGACAATAATTTTACCACGACATGTTGATGCCGCTCCATGATAGCATGCCAAGTTTCATGAATTTCAGACGAGTTTTGGATTTAGTAGAATTTAAAAACCAAGCATCTCAATGTTTTGCCGGCAATCAATGGTGCCCTGGTGTTTGAAATTCATTCCCATTTCTTGCATGGGACCTAAGCATGCACCCACGGACACATATTTAATTTTTCAACCAATTTATATGCACTGGAGCATGTGCATGTAGTTTAATTTTGAATTGTGCACCTGAAATGGCTAGAAAAACAATTTAATGAATAAAATGTTCAAACGAACCCTGAATACTTCCAATTCTTTTACGACACACATATAGTTGCATGTTCACTCCAGATAAAAGGTCTATCAATTCAAACACCGTCCATTGCCACTGTGACCCCATTATGTAATTCAAATCAAGATGAAAAATCAAGTAGATCGCACACAGTTTATTATCAGCAACTGTGTGAGATGCAGCACAAAATATCTAGGAGCACCGTCGATGTATAGTACGCCTATGGCTTACGCGAGAAGGTGCGTTGGCTATAGTACACAGCCGGCGTCTCAAGCACACTAGCTCGCTCCCCAAATATCATTTCATTGTTCAATCATCACCGGTGAAAGATGGGCACGTGGACCCGCGTCGTGAGGGCAACTTCGGTGGCCCACTCCGGCGAGAGCATGGCCGCATCTGCCATACGCGTGCTAATGGGTTTTCCGTGTGGCTTGAATTAATCTAATGAATCTGCAATGTGCTTATTTTTCATCAACATATTTTACTGATAGCATGCGAACCCTTACTTAACCTGATGACTAACTACCTTATATGTGTTGCAGGGAAACAATGGGAAGCACTGAGGTTCACAATCGAGGTGAGCACGGGCATGGTCCGTTCTCTAATAGCACATTATTGTGCAATTACAGGAACCATTCTAATATTTTGGTTTTTAACAATTTGGTCTTGCACATGTAGGTCTTGCTGTCAGAGGTTTTGACCCACTGTTCGACCCTTTTGCATATGGGGAAATGAGTTGTCCATGAATATCAATCAAATCAATAAACTCAGAAAGATTGTTAGGATAAAGAAATTAGCGACAAAAAACAACAAGATCTTTGTGTGCACAATGAAGAAGACATCAGTTCACTACAAGATGGTACTAACTATTATACCTTGCCTTTTTTTTATTCGTTTGCCCCATTTCCAATATAGAGAAGATATTTATGCACATCCTTGTTTTCAAGCCTTTCCAAAGTAGTTCACTGATGATTACCTCTCAAACCACCTCTATGGTCAAGAGGCGAGGAAGGTTTTCATACAACACCCATGGTTCAATATTGAAGTGTTCCTGAAGAGGACGAAGGACGGATAGTCAATCATCCACAGGTAATGGCCTAAAGTTGTAAAGACCTTAAACATGAATGAAGGCTCAATATTCGCCTTCCCCTTCAGCAGTTTTCTAGATGAGATGCATCTGCCTATATACCGTCTATGATGCTAATTTCGAAAGGTTCTACATGTTGCATGTGGAACTTGGTGCTGGTGCAATTGTGTAATGGGGTTGCTGAGTGCTGAAGCTATATCATGTTGTACTCTGATGTATTTCGATTATGAAATTCTGCTTCCTTAATATGGAAATGAAATATATTGTGTGCTTCATATGAAATATCAATTAGATTAATAAATGGATTATGAATAATCGGATAATTAGCCTGCTAATGGTGAATTAGCCTGCTAATTGGGTTTTTCTATTCCAAACGGTTGTTGAAAAAAATACCGTGGGCGATGAACTCAGGCAACGCACAAAGTTTACAAGAATAAACCATGTTGGATCAATGAACAATCACACATGACTTTCTCTTGAAAACTATTTGTGTTAGGCCACCTTGCGCAAACGTTTACCACATAAAACCTACGTGTGATGGACAGCCTTTGCCACACAGTTTCTTCTACGAACCGTGTATGATACATTCAATAACGCAAACGATTTAATGGGAAAAATTGTGTGTGATGTACCTATGAACGGAAACGTTTTCCTTGGAGTGACTGTGTGGGATGTACATACGAACGGAAACATTTAGTGGGGACTGACTTTGTGGGATGTACTTGCGACTGGAAACAATTTCGCCGTATAATTGTATTTTTTTAGCTCTATTGTACGTATTTCCGTATTTGAGCGCTCGCCGGTCGCACATGACCTCATTTTGCCGAGCGTGTGTGCCAGGAGGGCATATCCCCGATGGTTTCTGGGTCGTGTGGGAAGGACCTCCCTATCGCCCACACTCACTTGGCGACGGTTCCAAATGCCGTCGTAAAAAGAGGTTAAAATCGTTTGTTTAGGATCGACGCGCACCAGTGCTTCTTCTTCCTGACATAATCGGAACTAGGCACTTCATGTACTCCATATTCTTCTTCAGAGGAGGAAGATTACACTGTGCAAACTCAAGAGAATAACTAAATGTTAGCATCCCTATTTTCTCTCAAAAAAGAAAAAGAAATATTTAAAACATGCCATTACATTAACAATGGGACTGACTGATGAAATATATAGCCGCAAAGAGATGCATTTTCATTATCCTCATGGGAAATGATATGATAACAATGGGATTGACCGATGAAATGTATTATGACTTCATTTTATCAGTGGACATAACAGTGCCTCAATTTTTTAGCAGCCTTAGATTAACATGCGAAACAATAACACTTTCTCATGATAGTAGCTAAACAGTAGCACAATACCAATAGAGATGACAAAGCTTAATCATATGGATGAAGGCCGTGGGCCGGTACCAACCTTCGCCAGGATGCTTATCGTAGACTTGCACCATATAGATGAAGCACTTGATTGGAAGCTATCCGTTAGTTTCTTCTTGTGTAGTTCCACTAAAATTTGTGTTATCTGCAAGCACGATCCCTGTTTACAGAAGTAGAAATGAGGTCAAATCTTAGATAGACAATTGCATATTACATTAAGAGTGGGATCAAATCACATTGCCAAAATAGTAGCAAAACATTGGCTCATTCCATGAGTGGTAATAAATTAAAATGCAAAAGAATATCATTACTTGTGTGATCACAGTTCCAATGCTTCATTACAACACCAAGATTTGATTTTTGTTCTTCTTCCACTTGTTCTTCCCCTTCATCACTTGGTTCAATAACAAACAAGCTTGGCCTTCAATGTAAGATTTGTCATGTCAATTAGGGAGCACAAGTATAGCACTAAATAATATCATTAATTTTCTGATGACTAGTTGATGAAACTTATAGTCACAAAGAGAAGCATTTTCATTATCCTTGTTTTATCAGTGGCTCTAACGGTGGAACAATGATGCCTTAATTTATCAGTGACATTATATTAACATGGAAAACAATAGCACTTTCTCATGAAAGTAGCTAAACATTAGCACAACACCAATAGAGATGACAAAGCTCAATCATATGGATGGAACTCATGGGCTGATGCCAACCTTCATCAAGAGGCTTATTGCATACAACATATAGATGAAGCACTTCTCCGGAGCCATCCATTATTATCTATTGTGGTTGTCATACTTACGGTTTACTCCTGGATTAGTTTAATGTCTCCAGCATCTTCTTGTGTAGTTCCGCTAAAAGATATGTTATCTTTAAACAAGATCCCTATTTGCAGAAGTAGAGATAATTGCATATTACATTAAGATTGACATCAAATCATAGTGGCAAAACAATGGCTTTTTCCATGAGTGGCAATAAATTAAAATGCAAAACAATATCATTACTTGTGCCATCACAGTTCTAGTGCTTCATTACAACACCCGGATTTGATTTTTGTTCTTCTCCTGCTTGTTATTCCCGTTCATCACTTGGTTGAATAACACACAAGCTTTGCCTTCAATGTAAGATTTGGCATGTCAATTATGGAGCACAAGTATAACACTAAACAACAACATTAATTTTCTAATGAGAGTAGCAAAATAGAGGCAAACAGTTGTGAAATATCATTATCTTACCTCAATGGGATATTATGGTGCACATACAAATAGGAAGTCTGATGTCCTTTTGTGTAGTTCACTAAAATCAAGCAACATTACCATATAAGTAGCACAACATGTGAAAGCACACTGCACAATCATGTGGAAGAAGGCCGGTAATGACCTCTCATGATGCAGAATTCAAACAACTCACACGGAAGATCTGAAACATATTTGCGAACACGGATAGGAAGTCTGATCTCCTTTTGTGCGGCTCCACTAAAATCAAGCAATCAAGCAACATTGTCAGTGTGACATGTTAGTTGAACTGCACAAAACACTCGTAAAACTAAAGTGTTTTGTGCAGTGCACCAAAAGGTTGCAATAGCAATAAGGTCAAGTAGATATCCCTGTTTGTACAGAGTTACAAAGGTAACAATTACTGGCCAATAACGGTGGATGACGCATACGCCCACCAAAAGAAGCATCTAACTTATCTAAATGGGAAAGAAAGTGAGACAATAGCATTTATCAAACACTGGCATTGATTCATATTAACAGAAAGATTATATTAATAATAACATTTGTTAAACATGTAATTTGCTTTTAACTGTGGTATTGCTTCAAGTTTCTAGCGGCATTATTAGATTAACCACAACTAAATAGTTGTATGGGACCGTGGACGCACCAACACCATGTACATCCACCGATATATAAAGTGGTGATGCAAAGTCTGTTGCAACAAAGAACCAAGGAGCATATCTGTGTTGGTCTCATATTTGTTCTCTTTAGACACCTTTCCCTATGTGAGGGCAGCAAATCAAGTCATGTTCAAACTCTATAGCCTTGTCCCCTCCCCCTAGTTTCTTTCCTTTTTCAACAAAGAAAGAACAGTTCCTTACAGATGTGTGTACTGCGTTTATCATTTTTTTCCTTTCCGACCAACAGAGCGGTTGGATAGTCAGTCTGTACTACTTTTCCCCTTCATTTCCTTTTGAACCACGTCCTAGACTCATGCTAATGTGACAAAGACGTGAATGCCAAACCTCAAATTCGTTCATGCTACAATGAATATTGTTCATGACTTTATTACAGAAATCCACTAGGGAAAGGCAAAACAAACCTCCGCAATCATACCCTTTTCCAACAAATAGTCCATATCTAAACACGACTACTTTATTGGACTCGAATACTAACTTACAATCTTTTGTACATAGAAGGGAGCCACCTATGATATTTTTCTTGATGGCGGGGACATGGTGCGCATTCTTCAGTTGCACGATCTTTGATGTAAATTTAGATTTACCATGCCAACATCTTGAATAGAAGCATGTGAGCCATTCCTCGTCAAGACGAAGCAATCCTGTGTGACCTAGTAAGAAGGGAATAAAAACATATCAGCACACACACATAAATATTTTCACCTGTTTCAATCCACCAATCAGTGACTGACAAACTAAAAGTACGATAAACATATTACCATACTAAGATGCCTCGTTGTCATTGTTACTCATAGTCACATTGACATACTTAGAGTCCCGCCCCAGCTTCTTGTACTTGTACGAGCACTTGTTTGTCCGATGTTCCTTCGAAACACAAGTATAGCAAACTTCGTTCTCCTTGTCTCTCTTCTTACCTTCTTCTTGAAGGTAGTATTCTTCCGCACCACGTTGGCAAAGATCCATCTGTCCCATTCATGTGCGAGTCATTTGCTTTGGTATTTTGCTTGACAGAATTCACGTCTCAAGTGCTTGAGAGAGTAGAAAAGTTCCTCCAAGGAGGGAGTTTAGAAATAGTGCATCATGTGACAAACTTAGGTTCGGTCACACTCATAACGACTCCCAAAAACACAGTGGTGGCCTCCCTAAGCGCCTTCTTCGTTCGAGCCACAAGGTGGTCTTTGTTGTTTGCGAACACTTAAAATGCGTACACGTAAATGGGACGGGTTTCAATGTTGCAACAAAGCCTTGAATTGAAAAGTGCCTCGTGATAGTGGGAGGCGAAGGAGGAGTGTCTGTGTGTACCGCTCCTCTTTTGAAGCTCCCAATGACTAGTGAAAGAACAACATTTATAAAAAAGTGTCAACTCTCCTTAACTTGTGAGGTGGTTGTCGGTGTCAAAACCGGTGGATCTCGGGTAGGGGGTCCCGAACTGTGCGTCTAGGATCGATGGTAACAGGAGACAGGGGACACAATGTTTACCCAGGTTCGGGCCCTCTCTATGGAGGTAATACCCTACATCATGCTTGACTGATATTGATGAATATGGGTGTTACAAGAGTTGATCTACCATGAGATCGTAATGGCTAAACCCTAGAAGCCTAGCCTATGGATATGGTAATGAGTATATATGTTGTCCTCTCCGGACTATCCCCTTCGGTTTATATAGACACCGAGGGGATCTAGGGTTTACATGGAGTCGGTTACATAAGAAAGAATCTTCGGTCGCCAAGCTTTCCTTCCATGCCAAGTAGAGTCCAATCCGGACACGGTGCATTCTTCGATCTTCGTGTCTTCACAGCCCATCAGTCCAGCCCATGGATAACAGGTCGAACGCCCGAGGACCCCTTAATCTAGGACTCCCTCAGTGGTACTAACACTGGTACGCGTCGGTGCTATACAAACGGTTTTAACCCCTTTCCGCGACGGCATTTGGAACCATCGCCTAGTGAGTCTGGGCTATAGGGGGTCCTTCTCACACGACCCAGAAACCGTCGGGGATATGCCCTCCTGGCACACACGCTCGGCAAAATGAGGTCGTGTGCGACCGGCGAGCGCTCAAATACAGAAATACGTATAGTAGAGCTAAAAAATACAATTATGCAGGAGAAATTGTTTCCGGTCGCAAGTACATCCCACACAGTCAGTCCCCGCTAAATGTTTACGTTCGTATGTACATCCCACACAGTCGCTCCAAGGAAAATGTTTCCATTCACAGGTGTTGACACCAGATTTTGACACGTCCAAGAACTTAATTAAGATGGCCTCAAATGGAGAAGTGCTCAAAGTGAGAAAGTTCTGTATCGTCAAAAGGAGAAATTTTCATATTTGGGCCATAGCCATCCGGTCTCATCTCTAAGGCCGAAGCTGTGTTTGAGATAAGTGCTTGCAAAGGAATTTGTCAAATTGATGCCAATGAGGATATTATGCATAGACCAATTCACCAAAATTGCGAAGTGAACTTATGTTTTGATTCGGTGTGCTTTTATGCAGGAGAAGTAAGGATTGAAGGAAGTTCATTCTTGATTATCTGCAAAATCCTAGCGAAAGGGAGAACAATATGGTTCGGAGGATGGTTTTGGTCTATGGAACCTTATCACCGGATTGTTATAGAAGATGAGAAGTTTTCACCCAAGTTTGCTTCAAGAGGTTCAAACAAGCAATGGCCGATATATACTTATCGTCCTGAGAACATACAAAATGGTCGATGGAGTGTTGACATCGTCCTTAGAAAAATTGTCGTGCAAGTTATTTTTCGGCACACAAGTTTGCCGAAAAACAGGGGGGCATGTGTTGACACCAGATTTTGACACGTCCAAGAACTTAATTAAGATGGCCTCAAATAGAGAAGTGCTCAAAGTGATAAAGTTCCATATCGTCAAAAGGAGAAATTTTCATATTTGGGCCATAGCCATCCGGTCAAATCTCTAAGGCCGAAGTTGTGTTTGAAGTACTCAGATTTTATATTTATAGCACTATTCATCTGATTACACCCCCAAGATGGACTCATATGACAAATGTTTCTACACGGATTGTCTTCGCCTCGTCGATACGATCGATTTCGATATAAAAAACGTCTAAATCGGAGTTTGTATGCAAAAGTTAGAGCCAAAACGGTGTGCTGCATAAGTTTGCCACCGAAGTTCCGGGCAAAACTTCCGGGGAGGTTCCGGGCTAAACCGAAAGTTTGCACGCGGTGCGCCCCGAAGACTGGAATTTTAACATTGTTTGCAGATTTGCGGGGCCGATTTCGACATCAAGATGACCTCGGATGAAAAAGTGATCAACTGAAGAGTTTTTCTCCATTGCAAGATCTACAACTTTGCTTTTGGGACCATCGTCATCCGAAGTAGTATGCGGCTTGCAGATTCAGTGCAAGAGGGCTACTTGATATAATTTCAGCCCGGAAGTTCCGGGCCAGACCGGAAGTTCCGGCCCTCGTAGTCCGAGTTAGGGTAACTTTTGATGATTTGGACGTGATTTGAGTCCTTTTCTTGTACGGGAAGTCCAGCCGCCTCATATATATGTAAGGGGTGACGGCCGATTGAACAACACACAATCGAGCAAATCTATATACATCTTTTACCTTTACTTTTCCTTCTCCCTTGTTCTTCTTCCTCGTTCTTCGTTCGTTCTTCGTTTGCAGGGCGGCGAACCTCGAGGCCTTAGGGGCGATCAGGTCGACCTAGGGCAGCCCATAGCCGCCGCGCGCCCAGACGGGGTCCCTCCTGGGCGTGTGAGGTTTCGGGTATACAAAAGCGCCCGCCGGATTGTCTTGCGTACCGCGCTTCCGGGCGGGTCTCCTTCGACGTGAGCTGCGGTGCATCACCCCCGGCGTCGAGGGTACACAGTGACGTGTTCGTGTGCGAACACACTTTTTGGCGACTCCGCTGGGGACGAAGCATTGAACGGTCTCCAGCCCGTTCTTGCTACGAAGAGATCGTCATCAAGTTGTTGCAATCTACAAAGGTAATATGAATACTCAATTCCCCTTTGTAGATGTAAATAATCCATATGTTGTTGCTGGATCACCTAATGAGCATAATGTATCGGCTAGCCCAAGTTTTATCAATCATGCATCTAATTATGTGCAAGGGCCGATGCAAAGCAATCTTCATGCTTCAAATTCTTAAGATTTTAGCAACATACAACATATGTATCCAAACTCTCATGCATCGGCAACCCCACAAATCCATATGCCAATGAACAACATGATGGGTTTGGTTAATCAATTTGAAACACCTCATGTTAAAATTTCCAATAGCATACAAGAAAGTGTTTCACCTTTTTATTCATCGGCCACTAATTTGCAATATGTGAATCCAACCTTGCCGATGGATGGGAGAATTGGTCATGCTACTGCTAGCTATTCGGCCAGTTACTCTCAACCGTCATATGCTACACCTCATGTTAGTAATTTTTCGGCACCATACACAACTGTAGATGCTCAAAATTCAGCTTCACACCTTTCAGGTCATAGCCGAATAAATGTAAATTTTATAGGAGCGATTGTGCCAAATACTGTAGAAGATGAGGTAGTGGTGGCTGCATTGAAGAGTTTAGCCCAGAATAAGAGGATTAGTGTTATTTGCCTTGAACAACATGAAAAAGGGCTATTTCCTGATTGTGCCGCAATAAAAGCTAGAGTTTTGCAAGAAGATGAATCTTTGCCAATTGATAAAATTGGCGAGCAAAAATATGGTTTTAGAACAATGCATATGCCTTCACCTAGTACTACATCATATTATACACCCCCTACACTACTGCAAAATTTCGGCAACACCCGTGTATCATTGCCGAAAGAATCTAAAAACATCGGGGGGCAATCGTATCCGGAGTGGGCTGAAATTGAGAAAAAGCTTAAAGCCAACTTTGTCGCTCGCCGCCAGAAACAAATAGAAAAAGAATTGGCTCAGATAAAAGAAGCATTGCCAATGGGTAGTATCAATGAAAAGAAGGATGATTCGGAACTTGAAAGTGCTTCGGTTGAAAAACCCGAATCAAGTAGTATATTTTCCGAATCCATCAAATCCAAAGAGGCAAGTATTATTGAGAAAGGGCATGGCAAGCATAGAAAAACAACCATGCTTGACTTTTCTGAAGTTAATGGAACCTACTTCCTGCCCTATGAGTTTCGTGCCATAGAAATTGACAAGCTTGAAGGACAAGAACAAGTAGCCGAACAAAGTTCGATTGACAAAGATCTTCAAATTTATGATGCACGAAATCAAGAAGAAAATTGTGACATGGTGTTGGGAAGTCATCCAGAAGCAAAGCACAATATTATTCATCATATGCAATCATCATGCTCTCCCAACATATTTGAAGAGGTATGTCTAGCAAGTAATTTACCTATTTTCAGATTTGGTCACAACTTTATTGTTGATGCATCTATTAGAAAAATTCCAGTAAGTAATTTTCAAAGACCAATGAAGAAGGGAAATTTACTTGTTAGCAATAAAATTGTTACTAAGCATATCGGCCAATATATTGTACCATTCAAAGAGACCAATAGTGACTTATTACTGCAGCCTAAGTTTTTCCCATTGCTTTATTTAAGGTTCATATCTAATTGGGTAGCTTTTCTTGCTTCATGCTTGGATTATGCATGGTCTCAATTGAGACGTGTATGTTCTAACTACTTTGATTTCAGAAATTTAAAGCCAAGGTTAAAATCTTTTGGGAAAACCGATGCTAGTATAGTTTCTTATTTAATGACATCGAAAAAAGTATGCGAAAGAGAATTCATAGCCGAATGAGAAGATGCCAAATCTGAACCATTCGTTTGCTTAACTCCAAAGCCATTCTCACAAAAAAAATCGGCTAGAAAACAAAAAGTATACCTTCAATTCAAACATGTGTGATCAAATCTTTGCTTTGTTGTTGAAAAATAATTACATTAGAATTCTTGATCACCATGTCAAGCCATCTATCCAAGGACGAATGTATTGTAAGTTGCATGATTCGTCCAAGCATAATTTTGAGGACTGCCACATGTTTCCTCAAATAGTTAAATTGGCCATTGAAAAAGGACGATTGAAATTTGTTGAAACACCAAAGGATGACCAGTCTATTCCGATTGGTCTTGATGGCAAAAAGTTTTTGCATCGGCTACTTCAAGCCGATCCATCTAAAGAGAAGGTAAAAACTGCAGGTGATGGGATCAAGCTTTCAGGTAAAGAAGTAGTTGAAGATCACAATGAACATGAACTTGAGGGTGAGAATTCCATCGAAGCTACAATGAAGACGCTAAGGACCGGGGGCAACAAGGAAATCCAATGATCGATGAAAGCAAACCAAAAGAAAACAAAGGCCGAAATAAGCGCAAGTGTAAGAGATCAAAAATCACCTTCGCCAAACTATTGGATAAATATGAAAAGAAGAGTGGAGAGAAGAATGCTTATCGGCCAAATCATGCAAAGAAACCAAGATCACCCCCAAGGCGCAAATATGAGGATCGGTATTGGCAAAGTGAGCATTTTAATGCAACATATTCATATCCTTATTTTGGGCCGCCAGTGCCAATGCCGTGGATGCATCCCTATGCTCATGTAGATCCATATCCATCATGGGACAGGTATGATACAAGGGAACACTCTCCATCTTATTTTAGACCATCTAACCAATATTATGCATCTCCGAGAAGATCAACATTTGAACAATCATATGTTAAAGCCGTTTCAATCGTAAGGAATCGGTCCGGAGCTCAAAGAAGAAGAAAGAGGTGGTCAAACAAGTGTACCGTGTTAAAAGAGATGGTCGTAAGAGTGCAACTTCAGATTTGATCTCAAATGAAAAGGAGCCAATTAACGTGTTGACATTGGCTACTAAAGGCAATGAGACTAAGCAACCAATTATCAAGAGTCAAAGTGCCAAATATGAAGAAAAGAAGTTGACAGTGCACAAGGTAAAACAAGAATTGCCATTGCTTCAAAAAAAATCACAGCCGGGGTGCCCACTCGGCTTATTGTATTGGCGGAAGAAGGAATTACAAAAACTTAGTGCACAGGAGCTGAAAAAGAAGAACATGGCATGGGTTCCCAAGAGGAGCAGTCAAAATAAAAATGATGTGCAACCTTCTATTGCAACAAGTGTTATAAAAGTGAAGAAAGAGAAGGAGGGAAACCAGAAACAATTAAGCCGAAGGTTTGCATCACCCCATCAAAATCTTCGGTTAGCACATCATCCATGTTTTTCAACCATACCATTGATGCCTTTGCCATGGAATTCATCATCAGGTATGATAAATTACCCTCCCTGGATTTATTTTGATCCATGGAAGCAACATAATTTTCTGCATCATGAGAGGGTATTACCAAATCTCTATACAATTTATTAGCTACATTTTTTCTTGCTAATCCAAAGGGCTGAAATATTTGATTGGTATTTCATTTGTTTATTTCGGCTATACATGATTTGGTGAATGAATTCTACATGGACCTCATGGGAATGGCCGATACTTATCTATCGCCCTAAGAATATATGTAAGAATGTCCGGTGTGGTACTCTAACACCGTCCTTAGTTTGAGTAGAGATTGAGATAAGTGCTTGCAAAGGAATTTGTCAAATTGATGCCAATGAGGATATTATGCATAGACCAATTCACCAAAATTGCGAAGTGAACTTATGTTTTGATTCGGTGTGCTTTTATGCAGGAGAAGTAAGGATTGAAGGAAGTTCATTCTTGATTATCTGCAAAATCCTAGCGAAAGGGAGAACAATATGGTTCGGAGGATGGTTTTGGTCTATGGAACCTTATCACCGGATTGTTATAGAAGATGAGAAGTTTTCACCCAAGTTTGCTTCAAGAGGTTCAAACAAGCAATGGCCGATATATACTTATCATCCTGAGAACATGCAAAATGGCCGATGGAGTGTTGACATCGTCCTTACAAAAATTGTCGTGCAAGTTATTTTTCGGCACACAAGTTTGCCGAAAAACAGGGGGGCATGTGTTGACACCAGATTTTGACACGTCCAAGAACTTAATTAAGATGGCCTCAAATAGAGAAGTGCTCAAAGTGAGAAAGTTCCGTATCGTCAAAAGGAGAAATTTTCATATTTGGGCCACAGCCATCCGGTCAAATCTCTAAGGCCGAAGTTGTGTTTGAAGTACTCAGATTTTATATTTATAGCACTATTCATCTGATTACACCCCCAAGATGGACTCATATGACAAATGTTTCTACACGGATTGTCTTCGCCTTGTCGAGACGATCGATTTCGATATATAAAACGTCTAAATCGGAGTTTGTATGCGAAAGTTAGAGCCAAAACGGTGTGCTGCATAAGTTTGCCACGGAAGTTCCGGGCAAAACTTCCGGGGAGGTTCCGGGCTAAACCGAAAGTTTGCACGCGGTGCGGCCCGAAGACTGGAATTTTAACATTGTTTGCAGATTTGCGGGGCCGATTTCGACATCAAGATGACCTCGGATGAAAAAGTGATCAACTGAAGAGTTTTTCTCCATTGCAAGATCTACAACTTTGCTTTTGGGACCATCGCCATCCGAAGTAGTATGCGGCCTGCAGATTCAGTGCAAGAGGGCTACTTGATATAATTTCAGCCCGGAAGTTCCGGGCCATACCGGAAGTTCCGGCCCTCATAGTCCGAGTTAGGGTAACTTTTGATGATTTGGACGTGATTTGAGTTCTTGTCTTGTACGGGAAGTCCAGCCGCCTCATATATATATAAGGGGTGACGGCCGATTGAACAACACACAATCAAGCAAATCTATATACATCTTTTACCTTTACTTTTCCTTCTCCCTTGTTCTTCTTCTTCCTCGTTCTTCGTTCATTCTTCGTTTGCAGGGCGGTGAACCTCGAGGCCTTAGGGGCGATCAGGTCGACCTAGGGCAGCCCATAGCCGCCGCGCGCCCAGACGGGGTCCCTCCCGAGCGTGTGAGGTTTCGGGTATACAAAAGCGCCCGCCGGATTGTCTTGCGTACCGCGCTTCCGGGCGGGTCTCCTTTGACGTGAGCTGCGGTGCATCACCCCCGGCGTCGAGGGTACACAGTGACGTGTTCGTTGCGAACAACATGTACATCACACACAATTTTTCTCGTTAAATCGTTTGCGTTATTGAATCTATCACACATGGTCCGTAGAAGAAACTTTGTGGCAAATGTTGTCCATCACACACAGTTTGTATGTGGTAAATGTTTGCGCAAGGTGGCCTAACGCAAAAAGTTTTCAAGAGAAAGTCATATGTGATTGTTCATTGATCCAACATGGTTTATTCCTAGAAACTGTGTGCGTTGCCTGAGGTCATCCCCCATGGTATTTTTTTCATACATCAGAGAACAACAAGATATAGCTTCAGCACTCAGCTACCCCATTACACAACTGCACCAGCACCAAGTTTCACATGTAACATGTAGAACCTTTCGAAATTAGCATCATATACGATATATAGACAGATGCATCTCATATGGAAAACTGCTGAAGCGGAAGGCGAATATTAAGCCTTCATTCATGTTGAAGGTCTTTGCAACTTTAGGCTAGTGTCTATGGATGATTGATACGTCTCCAACGTATCTATAATTTTTTTATTGTTCCATGCTATTATATTATCTGTTCTAGATGTTTACGGGCTTTATTATGCACTTTTATATTATTTTTGGGACTAACCTATTAACCCAGAGCCCAGTGCCAGTTTCTGTTTTTTCCTTGTTTCATAGTATCGCAGAAAAGGAAAATCAAACGGAGTCCAATTGACCTGAAACTTCACGAAACTTATTTTTGGATCAGAAGAAGCCCACGGAGTATTGGAGATGGACCAGGAGAGTCTTGGGCTGCCCACAAGGGTGGGGGCGCCCACCCCCCTGGGCGTGCCCCCCTGCCTCGTGGACAGCCCGGAGATCCACCGACGTACTTCTTCCTCCTATACATATCCATATACCCTAAAAACTTCGAGGAGCACAATAGATCTGGAGTTCCGCCGCCAGAAGCCTCCGTAGCCACCGAAAACCAATCTAGACCCGTTCGGGCACCCTGTCGAAGGGAGGAACCCCTCACCGGTGGCCATCTTCATCATCTTGGTGCTCTCCATGACGAGGAGGGAGTAGTTCTCCCTCGAGGCTAAGGGTATGTACCAGTAGCTATGTGTTTGATCTCTCTCTCTCTCTCTCGTGTTCCTGAGGTGGTACGATCTTGATGTATCACGAGCTTTGCTATTATAGTTGGATCTTATGATGTTTCTCCCCCCTCTACTCTCTTGTAATGGATTTAGTTTTCCCTTTGAAGTTATCTTATCAGATTGAGTCTTTAAGGATTTGAGAACACTTGATGTATGTCTTGCGTGGGATACCCGTGGAGACAATGGGGTATTCTATTGATCCACTTGATGTATGTTTTGGTGATCAACTTGCGGGTCCTGCCCATGAACCTAGGCATAGGGGTTGGCACATGTTTTCGTCTTGACCCTCCGGTAGAATCTTTGGGGCACTCTTTGAAATTCTTTGTGTTGGTTTGAATAGATGAATCTGAGATTGTGTGATGCATATCATATAAACATACCCACGGATACTTGAGGTGACATTGGAGTATCTAGGTGACATTAGGGTTTTGGTTGATTTGTGTCTTAAGGTGTTATTCTAGTACGAACTCTATGATAGATCGAACGGAAAGAATAGCTTCGTGTTATTTTACTACAGACTCTTGAATAGATCGATCAGAAAGGATAACTTTGAGGTGGTTTCGTACCCTACCATAATCACTTCGTTTGTTCTCCTCTTTTAGTGACTTTGGAGTGACTCTTTGTTGCATGTTGAGGGATAGTTATATGGTCCAATTATGTTATTATTGTTGAGAGAACTTGCACTAGTCAAAGTATGAACCCTAGGCCTTGTTTCAACGCATTGCAATACCGTTTGTGCTTAGTTTTATCATTAGTTACCTTGCTGTTTTTATATTTTCAGATTACAAAAACCTTTATCTACCATCCATATACCACTTGTATCACCATCTCTTCGCTGAACTAGTGCACCTATACAATCTACCATTGTATTGGGTGTGTTGGGGACACAAGAAACTCTTTGTTATTTGGTTGCAGGGTTGCTTGAGAGAGACCATCTTCATCCTACGCCTCCTACGGATTGATAAACCTTAGGTCATCCACTGGAGGGAAATTTGCTACTGTCCTACAAATCTCTGCACTTGGAGGCCCAACAACGTCTACAAGAAGAAGGTTGTGTAGTAGACATCAAGCTCTTTTCTGGAGCAGTTGCCGGGGAGGTTAGCGCTTGAAGGTAACGAGGAGGAGCCTTCTATTCAACCAATCTCATTAATAAGGAGCTCCAAAAAGAGTGATGAACCCACACATGATGTGAAGAAGAAAAAGAAAAGACGGAGAAGCAAAGGTAAAAATGTATCCCTCCCAAATGATGTTACTCCTACTACTCATTGTGATGATGATAATTGCTATACTATTGGTGCTATCCATACTATTAATGATGAGAGTGATTATGCTTATGATATGAAAAGGCCCAAGCTTGGGGATGCTATGTTTGATGAGAATGACATTTTTGAAAATATATTTGCTGCAATTAATGTTTGTCCCAAGCATGGGGATGCTATGTTTAATGAAGATGGTATTTCTAGCCTCCCAAGTTTTGATATGCAAATTTGTTATGATGATAGCATGCCTCCTATTTATGATGATTATATTGATGAAAGTGGGTTTGGAAGAGTGTCAACTTTAGGAAGTAATGATCCCACTATTTTGGAGGATGTTAAATCTTATTATGATAATTATGAAAGTGGATTTGGAGAGGTCATGACTTTATTTAGTGATGATTCCACTATCTTGGAAGAGGTTTCAATCGATTATGATGAGAACAAAGTTGCTACTTATGATGATTATTGTGATGACACGTATGCTATAAAAAGTAGTGATGATTATATTTATAAAACTTGTCATGATTATGATTACCCCTTTTCTGAACATTACTCTGCAACACATATACGGTAGTTAGTCATCAGGTTAAGTAAGGGTTCGCAGGTTATCAGTAAAATATGTTGATGAAAAATAAGCACATTGCAGATTCATCAGATTAATTCAAGCCATAGGAAAACTCATTTATCCAAACCAAGCATGATTAAGAACTAGGAAATATAGCACTTGTATATGTTTCTCATGTATTAAGTGCAGCCAAATTCGATTTACTCCTCACATGCACAACAATACAAAATTCTACTCACGACAATTGGACATCACATTGCAGAATTAAACCAAGCAGTTAACTAAACACCACAACAAATGAACCAAACATTAACTGAGCACCATATTGCACAATATAACATACTCCTAATAGAAGATCAGACAGTTAACCAAACAGTTAACTATACAGCCAAATGTAGCAATTGTATTTGTTTCTCATGTATTTACTACAACCAAATTCAATTTATTACTCACATGATATACAATAACAGAATGCACCCACAACTATTGAACATCGCATTGCAGAATTGGAACCAAACAGTTAACTAAACACCACAACACAAATGGACCAAACGTTAACTGAGCACCACATTGCACAATGTATAACCAAACCAAGCATGCTTGACAACTTGGAAATATAGCAATTGTATTCGTTTCTCATATATTTTGTAAAGATAAATTTGATTTATTTCTCACATGGAAGACAATACAAAATTGCAGCCTGAAGAATTGAACATCACATTTGCAGAATTGAACCAAACAGTTAACTAAAGACGACAACTAATTAACAAAACAGTTAATAAGTGAGCACCACACTGCACGACAAATAGAACATATACACTAGAGCAACAGATTGCATGGTAAAATTAGATAGCACAATTCACTAGAATTTGTGAAGGAAAGGCAGGAGCAACACACGCAATGGGTAAACCGAGCATGCTTAACCGATGTAGCTAGCAAATGGCAAGGTGCTCCTCCAAGATCTAGGGATCGGCACGAATGGCAGCCATCGCGACCTCATCCGCCCGTGCGGTCGCGACTTGCTTCTCTGCTGCCAAATGCTCCTTGAGATCCTGGCTATACTATGTGCACCATGGCTTAGGGTGGATATTATTTGGTGGAGTGGTCGGTGATTTGGGAGGAAGGTGTCGCGCTCGTGTCGGCAGTCGGGGCATGTGGGATGTGGAAGGAGGAGGAGGATGGGGGTCGGGTGTGGATTACGTGCCTGGATAGACGAGGCCGAGCAGCGTGAAGGAGGATCGGCGACTAGGAGGCGGCGCTGCAAGCAAGGAGTGAAGGTTTCAACCTGGAAAGGAGGGCGAAAACAGGGGAAATGTGGCTTTTGGTAAGGGGGAGGGGCGGGGAGGTAGATATTTCCGCGGAAGCCGAAAATTTGGAATTACTTCAGCAAAAAAACTAGCGCGCAAAGTGTCATCAGACACGGTCCCTTATTCAGAACTATGTACGATATGTGAACATCACAAATGATTCAGATAGCTTAACCTGAGTGTGATGGGTTTGAATGTCAAAAAATTTGGTTCGAATTTCCATGGTTATAGTGGTCATCCATGTCATTGCGTAATTTGGGGACACAAAGGAGACTACAGCACACCCACACTTCTTAATCAAGCAAGTTCAGCAATTAAACAGAGCTAGCTGACCTAAACATTACTCTAACAAATCAAAGACCGGCGCTCTTAATTAAACAAAACAAAGAGTACTACTACAGCTGGTGCTCGTCGATCTTCGCCGCCGCCTCCATGTCCAGCTCGCGCCCGACGGTCTCCTGGGGAAGGGGCTCCATGGCATCCATCGCACCATACTCGGCAAGCATCTCACCATACACGTCCGCCATCTCTCTGGAAAAGGCCGCCACGAGCTGGGCGCAGACGGACGCGATCTGGGCTTGGACGGGCTCCATCGTCGCAAGGTATGCGGCGAAGGAACGGACGGCCACTTGAATGCTCTCGGCGATTGCTAGCTCTTCGGCCGTGGGTTGCCGACCGTGTCGGTGCTCTGGGAACGGGGGTCCCCCAGACTTGCCTGCCTGCGGCCCATCGCGTGGCGCTGCAAGCGGGCCCGTATGGCCCATCTTCACCAACAAGCGTTCAAGACCCTCGCGAGGGGCCAAGCCTCGCGAGGCGGACGACACAAGACCTCCTCAGGAGCGGCCTCACCAGGCTGGCTCGCGAGGGGCGGAGAGACCAAGGTAGGACAAACCTCGCAAGGTTCCAGTGACGTGAGCCATGACGACCAAGGCCAGGCGGGTGCCAGCGCGCACAGTGTCCTTGTTTCCTCTTTGGTGCTAAGGAAGCAAGCGCAGGCGCGGAGTACCGAGGCGTCAAGCAAAGGTTTCCATATCAGTGCAACGAGACCAAGACCATCAGAACGGCAAGACGGAGGTCACCATGGAGCCCAAGGCGGCGTCACCACCAGAGCATTTTGCAGGTGAAGACTGCTTTTGTCAGGATAAGCTATACTAGTTGTCCCCTTTCAAATTGGCCGTTGTTGGCTCCCTTCCCGCTCAATATTTGGGGAGAGGACCAGGGCCTCTATAAATAGGATTAGCCACCATAGTAGGAGGGGGTCTCTCAGGAGGAAACTCATTCAGTTCATCCTCACACCCACCAAGCACAAGAACACCTCGCCTCAGGAGGCTGTTCTTCCCCTTGTACTATTCATCCTTAGCCCAAGAGGCAATCCACCACACCACACTGGAGTAGGGTATTACACCACAACGGTGGCCCGAACTAGTATAAATCTTGTGTCCTTTGTGTTGCGAGTTCGTCGAGTTAGTCCTTCAGATCTTAGCGAAGCTGGGACGTGGATCGATAGAGGAAGATCTTCGCGCACACCCAGTGTTCGAACCTTGAGGGTTTTGCCGGAACCCGAGATCTGACATTTGGCGCGCCAGGTAGGGGTGCGCCGAAGCTTCCCTTCCGTCGCTCCGCGTCCCGTTGCTTCATCATCTCGATGGCGGATGCACGCCGCGCTCGCGCTGAGTGCCGGGCTGCCCTCGCCGCCCGCATTGCTCAGACGGCTCCCGTCGGCGGGCCACCCCATCATTCTCTGTCGTCTGCCACCACCGGCCCGGCGGGGAACGAGCAGCAAGCATCCTCGCTGCACCCCTCGGTGCGGCGGGACGGCCGCACCGCCACTCCATCGCTAACCACGACCGGTTCGTCATCAACGCTGGTCATGCTCCCGTGGACGCGCAGGCCGCTCTGTGCATGGCGCGCGAGCTCTTGCGCTACTGCCCCATCGATGACCTCTACGAGGACTGGCTTGACTGCATCGCCGAGCTTGTCAGCGCCACAGGGGGCTTCCCAGCCCGTCCCTCTCATTGCCTCGCCCTTTGTCGGCCGCGGGCGGCGTGGCCCATGGAACGTCTCCACCACCTCTGCCCCAAGACGGAGTCTTGGCGCCCAGGCGCGCGGCCCCACGACGCGACCTACCGCGTCCGGCGCCCGCGCAAGAAGAAAGAAGCTGCTAAGAAGTCCCTAGGCCGCGAGAAAACGCCCCCGTGCTCCCTGCGCCACCACGACAATACCACGTGCCGCCTGCAGCGGCTGTGCGCGGACCCCATCAAGGACAAGTTCTCCACCAGCGCAGAGTCTCGGTGACCACAGTAGGCTGCCACGCCTTCACCCCTAAGCTGCGTAGCGTCGCTTGGCCGGGCAAGTTCAAGCCGGATCTGCCTCCTCGCTATAACGGCACCCCCGACCCCGCGGAGTTCCTGCAGCTCTACAAGCTTTGCATCGAGGCGGCCAACGACGATGAGAAAGTCATGGCGAACTGGTTCCCCATGGCTCTCAAGGATGGTGCCCGCTCCTGGCTCCTGAACCTGCCTCCAGGCTCGATCTCCTCCTAGAACGAGATGCGCGGCCGTCTCGTTGCCAACTTCTAGGCACTCGCGACCGCCACCGGCTCCGGGTGACCTACGCCGCGTCAAGCAGCAACCAGGAGAGACCCTCCAGAAGTACATCCATCGGTTCAACAACGTTCACCTCAAGATCCCCAAGGTGACGGATGAGGCCATCATCTCCGTGTTCTCCGATGGTGTCCACGACGTCAAGATGAAGGAGGAGCTCACCATCCACGAAGAGTTGTGCACGTCTCTGGAGCTGTTCAACCTGGCGACCAAGTGCATAAGAGCTGAGGAGGGGCGCCTCTCCCTCCTTGAGCTCCCAGCTGCGGACCCGGAGGAGAAGAAAGCCAAGGCCAAAGATGTGAAGCGCAAGGGAGCAGCCGTGCTCGCGGCGGAGCCGGACACAAAGTGTGGCAGAGACCATCCCAAGTCATCCAAGAGCAGCTGACCGTTCTGCGCCTTCCATAACCTGCATAGCCACAACACCAGCGACTGGCAAGAGCTCAGAACCACTCGAGAAGGACGCTTCGGTCGACGCCCCGAGCACAATGACCGGGGCTACGGCCGAGGAGGAGGACGTGGTGGCGGACGCTGGGATGACCGTGGCCCACGCCAGGAGTGGCGCGACCGGCCTCATGAGGACCGCTGGCATGATCAGTCTCGTGAGGGCGCCTGGAGGGATCAGCCTCGTGAGGATCGTCCTCATGGCAACGCCGGTCTCCCTCCACTACCGCCACCACCAAGGAGGAATGACGACCACCATCGGGATGAGGGGGCTGGGGGCTTCCAGGAGCCGCGTGCCATCGCCTGCATCTTGGGCGGAGCTCAAGCCTCAGCGTCACAACGTATCTTGAAACATTTTTCTCATGAAGTGAATGCAGTCCTCCCCAAGCTCGAGGCCATGCGCCCACTCAGATGGTCCAAGTGCGCAATCACGTTCAGCTCGGCAGATTAGCTCAAGTGCGCGGCTACCATCGGCGCCCTCCCGATGCTCTGTTCACCAGTCATTAGCAACGTGCAAGTTACCAAGACTCTCATCAATGGCGGCGCAAGGCTCAACATCATGTCCATCGACACGTTCGACAACCTCCAAGTGTCGTATGATCAGCTTCAGCCCACCAAGACTTTCTCAGGAGTGACCGACAGCTCCACCACCCCGATCGGGCAGGTCCGCCTCCCCGTCACCTTCGGACAGCGCGACAACTACCGCACCGAGCTCATCAACTTCGACGTCGCCCATATCCGTCTACCATACAATGCCATCCTCGGGTATCCGGCCCTGGCCAAGTTCATGGTCGTGACGCACCATGGATACAACGTCCTCAAGATGCTAGGAAGCGGCGGGATCATCACAGTCCCCTGCGAAGAAAGAGATGCGGTGTGCTCCCTCGAGCGCGCCTTTCGAGCAGCGTCAATTGAAGACCCCGGCAACATTGCAGCTCGGTACCCTCCTGAGGTCGTCCACAAGAAGAAGAAGCAGCTACTCCATGCGGGACTTCAGGAGGGCAGCGCCGCAAGTGGCACCTCGTCAGGATCAACGCCCGCACCTGGGGCGCCTCCCTCTAACGCATAGGAAGGCACGCCCGGCACCCTCCTCGGGCAGGGCTCGGGGGCTCTCTTCTGGAGGGCCTTGGACCTTGCCAACGTCATGAGGAAGGCGCTCGGGCACCATCTGGAGGCGTACTTTGCGGCACGTCACCCTCAGGAGGACACAAGACGAGGGGCGCCCAGCGCTCAGGAGTTCATTACCAGGACCACCCAGCAGCTGCAAGATGCGAGGGCCATGCGCGGCGATCGCCGTTCACCTGGTGCGGTCTCCCATCCAGGCGAGGGTGCCGGGCTGCGCGTCTTCATCGAGATCCCTGGGCTCAACAGAGCCGCATCTTCGGAGCCCTTCTGGCCTTCGCGCGTAGGACGCTGCGAGGGCCCACCGCACAGCTATGTTCGCATGCCTTTTGGCCTACCGAGCGTGGCGTCTTCCTATCAGCGCAACCTGCGGCGCGCCCTGGCGGCTCAGGAGGCCAGGCACCACGCTGTCCTGATGGAGATGGAGACGGTCCTCAAGGAACCTCCTGGACCCCAGAGCCTCCCGAGGCTCAGGGCCTCGGTGGCTCGTGAGGAGCGACCCCTTTGCCGCGTACCTTCAGCCACCCCAACTCTCCATCATCAATAGAATCAGGTGACATTTTTCGAGTTTATTTAGCTGGGAGTGCCCTCAGGGTTGCATCATTCCCAGGCCGCGTGGGTCCGTCCCTGTGGCATGTATCCCTTTTTATGCCTTTAACTTACCTCGTTGGGGGCGCCCCTCGGGCTGCATCATCCCCAAACCGCTCGGGCCTGACCCAGTGGCATAAATCTTCCCAGGATTTACCTAAGACAGTTTGCTTTCCATGCTTAATCTACCTATGACCATCACCTGCTTGATTCTCACCCGCCATGGGGGCTACTCACGCTGGCACGACGCTTGTGCTCGGGCCCGTCCCTGCAACGTCGACAAACCTGAGCGGTCGAGCTCTGGCTTGCGATAGCCCCATGCACGTCACCTCACCAGGCCCTCAGTGCCTTCATCTCCTCGCGGAGCGACCAGCAGCGGACCGACAACCGTAATGGCAAACTGTGTCTCTCCTTGTGTTGGCTTGCAGGAATCTCCTGAAGGCGACGGCAGGCGGGACCGCGAGCTCCCTCATCTCCCATGCAATCCTCTTGCGTGTTAAAAGGGGGCTCTTGAGCATCGCGACTTAGGAGCTCTTACTGGCTCTCCAGCCCTCACCCCCTGGCCTTTTCCATGGCACGCGACCTGGCATACCAGCGACAGCTGAGCTCGCTCGAGGGCCGGGACCTGAGGATGCAGAGCACAAAGGAGAGCGTGGAGAAGGGGGGAGGCTTGCATAGGCCTGTCTTAGCTATGCTTCGGACGCCTATGAACGAATCTGGCGCATCATGAGAAATCGACTCTGGACCGTCAAGATAAGTCCCGAACCCGAGTTGGCTAAACCGCTAAGGACTATGAACCATACTAACTGCAGCCCTGCTGAAGCAACGTCACCCCCCTTTCTTACCTCTCGACGGCTCCTTGAGCTCTAAAGGGGACCTCCTGAGCATCGCGCCTCAGGAACTCTTAATGGACCTCGGGCCGCTCACCACCTGGCCTTGACCACGGCACACGACCTGGCATACCAGCGACGGCTGCAGCCTGCCTGGGGATCGGGACCTGTCAGCGTAGAGTGCCAAGTCGTCGCGAGGTCGGAAAGGGAGACCGAGCTAAAGTAGGACTCGTGCTCGTGCAACTTTATAATAAGGACAATATTGACAAGAGGCACTACAAAACCTTTACAAACACCCACGGGGCATTTCTTGATTCCTCGCAGGGACTTGTCAAGTCGAGCAGTTGTCGAGGCTGCGTGGGCAAGCGGAGACGCCCACGTCCAATCAACTGCCACGCGTTGACCAAGGCCGCAGGCTATTGGGGCCCGTGGCACTCCACACTTGCCCTTTGGCTTCGCCTCAAAGCCAAGCCCGAGCGCGCCTTGGGCCCGAGGGCTACTGAGGGAGTCCTGGATTAGGGGGTGTTCGGGTAGCCGGACTATACCTTCAGCCGGACTCCTGGACTATGAAGATACAAGATTGAAGACTTCGTCCCGTGTCCGGATGGGACTTTCCTTGGCGTGGAAGGCAAGCTTGGCGATGCGATATTCAAGATCTCCTACCATTGTAACCGACTCTGTGTAACCCTAACCCTATCCGGTGTCTATATAAACCGGAGGGTTGTAGTCCATAGGATAGAATCAACTCCATACACAACAATCATACCATAGGCTAGCTTCTAGGGTTTAGCCTCCTTGATCTCGTGGTAGATCTACTCTTGTACTACCCATATCATCAATATTAATCAAGCAGGAGTAGGGTATTACCTCCATTGAGAGGGCCCGGAGCTGGGTAAAACAAAGTGTCCCCTGTCTCCTGTTACCATCCGGCCTAGACGCACAGTTCGGGACCCCCTACCCGAGATCCGCCGGTTTTGACACCGACATTGGTGCTTTCATTGAGAGTTCCTCTGTGTCGTCGCCTTTAGGCCCGATGGCTCCTTCGATCTTCAACAATGATGCGTTCCAGGGTGAGACTTTTCTCCCCGGACAGGTCTTTGTCTTCGGCGGCTTCGCACTGCGGGCCAATTCGCTTGGCCACCTTGAGCAGATCGAAAGCTATGCCCCTGGCCATCAGGTCAGGTTTGGAAGCCTAAACTACACGGCTGACATCCGCGGAGACTTGATCTTTGACGGATTTGAGCCACAGCCAAGCGGGCCGCACTATCTCGATAGGCATGATATAGCTCTGCCGCCGAACAGCGCCTTGGAGGCCGCACACGCATCGGTTTCGACCATTGATTTGGAACCTACTACGCCGATCGAGGATCAGCTGTTGGACGTTGCCTCAGGGGCTGCGATCTCAGAGGCGATTGAGCCAAACTCCAGCCCTGCACTCCGCATGGCCCATGACTCTGAGGAGCCAGATTCCTCTCCGAACTCCGAGCCCCCCGCGCCCCTGCCAATCGAATCCGATTGGGCGCCGGTAATGGAGTTCACCGCAGCGGACATCTTTCAACATTCGCCTTTTGGCGACATCCTGAATTCTCTTAAGTCTCTCTCTTTATCAGGAGAGCCCTGGCCGGACTACGTTCAGCAAGGGTGGGATACGGACGGTGAGGAAATTCAAAACCCACCCACCACCCACTTTGTAGCCACTGTCGACGATTTAACCGACATACTTGACTTCGGCTCCGAAGACATCGACGGCTGGACGACGATATAGGAGACGAACAGGAACCAGCACCTGTAGGGCGCTGGAAAGCCACCTCGTCATACGACATATACATGGTGGATACTCCAAAAGACGAAGATGGCGATGGAACAGTGGGGGATGACGCCCCCAAGAAACAGCCAAAGCACCAGCGTCAGCGGCGCCGCTCTAAATCCCGCCAAAGCAAAAAACGGTGATTCCGGCACGGGAGATAATACTACCCCGGATAGCGCCGAAGAACACCCACCCCAGCAAGATTCGGCACAGGAAGATGGCGAAGCCAGCCCTCATGAGGGAGCGGCAGACCGAGAGGTCGAGGATGATAACTATACGCCTCCCTCCGAAGACGAGGCAAGCCTTGATGACGACGAATTCGTCATACCATCAGACCTCGCCGAACAAGAGCGTTTTAAATGCAGGCTTTTAGCCACGGCAAGCAGCCTCAAGAAAAAGCAGCAATAGCTTAGAGCTGCCCAAGATTTGCTAGCTGACAGATGGACTGAAGTCCTTGCGGCCAAAGAGTATGAACTCGAACGCCCCTCCAAGAGTTACCCGAAGCGCAGGCCGCTACCCCGATCAGAAGAGGAAGCACCTACATCACCAGCGCATGACATGGCAGACCGGCCACCTCGCGGCCGCGACAGAGAGGCCTCTCAGCCCTCCACCCAAGCCATGCCCCGACGCCGCACAACTAAGGCACGGGAAAATGCGCCCGACCTGCGGGACATACTGGAGGATAAGGCAAGACAAACAAGATCGATCTACGGATCGCACAGGCGCCCTATGGCATGTGACAATGATCCTCACGCCGGATACAACAAATCCGGCCGGGCCGAACACAACAGACATAGCTCTTCCGAGCTGCGTCGTGATATAGCCCAGTACAGAGGCGCCGCACACCCGCTATGCTTCACGAATGAAGTAATGGATCATAAAATCCCAGAGGGCTTCAAACCCGTAAACATCGAATCATACGATGGCACCATAGACCCGGCGGTATGGATTGAGGATTATCTCCTTCACATCCACATGGCACGCGGCGATGATCTACACGCCATCAAGTACCTCCCGCTCAAACTTAAAGGACCGGCCCGGCATTGGCTTAACAGCTTGCCAGCAGACTCAATCAGTTCTTGGGAGGACCTGGAAGCCGCATTCCTCGATAACTTCCAGGGCACTTACGTGCGATCGCCGGATGCCGACGACTTAAGCCACATAATTCAGCAGCCAGAAGAATCAGCCAGACAATTCTGGACACGGTTCCTAACAAAGAAAAACCAGATAGTCGATTGTCCGGACGCAGAGGCCCTAGCAGCCTTCAAGCATAACATCCGCGACGAGTGGCTCGCCCGGCACCTGGGACAGGAAAAGCCTAAATCCATGGCAGCCCTCACGACACTCATGACCCACTTTTGCGCGGGAGAAGACAGCTGGCTAGCTCGCAATAACAACTTATCAAAGAACCCTGGTAATTCGGATATCAAGGACAAAAGTGGCAGGACACGTCAGAACAAACAAAAACACCACGTTAACAGCGACAGCAATGAAGACACGGCAGTCAATGCCGGATTCAGAGGCTATAAATCCGGTCAGCGGAAAAAGCCATTCAAAAAGAATACTCAGGGCCCGTCCAGTTTGGACCGAATACTCGATCGCTTGTCCCAGATACATGGCACCCCCGAAAAGCCAGCCAATCACACTAACAGGGATTGTTGGGTGTTCAAGCAGGCAGGCAAGTTAAGAGCCGAAAACAGAGACAAGGGGTTGCATAGCGACGACGAGGAGCCCAAGCCGCCGAACAACAATGGACAGAAGGGCTTTCCCCCACAAGTGCGGACGGTGAACATGATATACGCAACCCACATTCCCAAGCGGGAGCGGAAGCGTGCGCTGCGGGACGTATACGCGATGGAGCCAGTCGCCCCAAAGTTCAACCCATGGTCCTCCTGCCCGATCACTTTTGACCGAAGGGACCATCCCACTAGCATCCGTCATGGTGGCTTTGCCGCATTGGTTATTGACCCAATCATCGATGGATTTCACCTCACAAGAGTCCTCATGGACGGCGGCAGTAGCCTGAACCTGCTTTATCAGGATACAGTGCGGAAAATGGGCATAGATCCCTCAAGGATCAAACCCACAAGAACGACCTTTAAAGGCGTTATACCAGGTGTAGAAGCCAACTGTACAGGCTCAGTAACACTTGACGTGGTCTTCGGATCCCCGGATAATTTCTGAAGCAAAGAGTTAATCTTCGATATAGTCCCGTTTTGCAGTGGCTATCACGCCCTGCTTGGACGAACCGCATTCGCAAAATTCAATGCGGTGCCGCACTATGCATATCTTAAACTCAAGATGCCAGGCCCTCGAGGAGTAATCACGGTCAACGGAAACACCGAACGCTCCCTCCGTACGGAGGAGCATACGGCGGCTCTCGCAGCGGAGGTACAAAGTAGCCTTCTTAGGCAATTCCCCAGTCTGGCCATTAAAAAGCCAGACACTGCCAAGCGCGCCCGGAGTAACCTACAGCAGGACCGCCTGGCACACTCTGAGCAAGCGTAGCAATGCGGTCCCAACCCCAGCTTTCGCGACCTAGCGAAACCAGTACCTCGTGTACATAACTACGCCCTTGAAATACCATGGGCACAGGGGAAGGGGCACAATAACAGCACGCCCAAAATACGGCTTAAAACGTACCAGGGGCTGCTGGATTCTTTTTTAATCTTTTCTTACTTTCAGGACGCCATACTTCGGATGACCTGTTCGGCAATTCGACTGTCGCACAAACGATGCAAGATCCAGGGAGGCAGACAAGCCATGCCGCATTATGGAACCCCCAGGTGGTCTCTGTTACGAGCGGTATACCTGTTTTAAATAAAATTCCGCGGCCTACCCCTGGTCAGGACATACTGAGTAGTCCAATATCTTTTGCTTACAGCACTATTTGTATCGTTCGGCTTTGATAAACAGCCTCTCTATAAACAATGCTTAGCTTTTTGTCTATTTTTTGCTTTACTCTTTTCATATATATGTTCATTAATGACATGTCGCACCCGTACACTATGGTACGGCAAGTACGTCAGGGGCTTCAGTACCCTTTAATATGGTGTGAGAAGTCCGTACACTTTCACAAGTGCGGCACCCCGAACTTATAGCACTATATGCATCGGCTCCGAATCATGATTTGGGTCAATAGTTGGGTTTGCCCGGCTCCTATGTTTTGGTGCCTTATGTTCCGCTATATCGGCTAAGGTAGCACTAGGAGAAGCACTGCGATTGTGCCCCGGTTGAGCTGGGTTAAGCACCTCAGTGGAGAAAGCTAAAACTGACTGTCATGATGAGGCGAGAGACCGGTCGCTGTTCGAGAGGTTTTTCGAGTCCCTAAAGGCTTATGTCGCTTCGAGCGAGGAGCTGGATAACCCCAGCCAAGGCGTGGATAGCGCCCCGAACACGGTCTTCCGAACTAGGGGCTTCGCCGAAATTTAAAATTATAAAGTTCTATGGCTAAGTGAGAGTGTTCAAGCATTATAGTCCGATTGCCTGGTTCGTTGTGCTGAGCGCCTCCCTCGAAGGACCCAACTATGGGAAAAAGAGTGCTCAGGTTTATCCCCGAACACCCCAGCACTAGTGGCATGGGGGCAGAAGCCGACGACTGGCCATCTCTCAATTTTTTGATAAACGGCCGCACAGAAAATAATATTTTAAATTCAACAAGCATTGCTTAAGCGCCTATGAACAAGTTTTCAGTGCACAGGATAAAAACGAGCGAGTTTATTCAAAAATTACATCCTTGGTACATTCATCCGCCACAAGGCAGGCACCCGCAAGAACATCCTTGTAATAGTTCTCGGGCTTGCGATGCTCCTTCCCCGGCGGCGGCCCGTCCTTCACAAGATTCTCACCGTCTAGCTTACCCCAGTGCACCTTTACACGGGCAAGGGCCCTACGGGAACCTTCAATGCAGACGGAGCGCTTGATGACCTCGAGCCTTGGACAGGCCTCCACCAGCGGCCGCACCAGCCCGAAGTAGCTCCCACGCAGGGCCTCTCTGGGCCACAGCCAAACTATGAAGCCCTTCATGGCCTGTTCGGCCGCCTTGTGGAGTTCAACCAACTGTTTCAGCTGGTCGCTCAAGGGCACAGGGTGTCCAGCCTCAGCATACTGAGACCAGAACACCTTCTCCGTCGAGCTGCCCTCTTCAGCTCGGTAGAATGCAGCGGCATCGGATACGCTGCGGGGAAGATCTGCGAATGCCCCTGGAGAACTCCGGATTCGGGTAAGTAACAAGTAGTTTACTTTTATATTTCTGCTTTGCATAAAGAATGCCTTACCCGCTGCTATCTTCTTCATATCCTCCAACTCTCGGAGGGCCTTTTGGGCTTCGGCCTTGGCGGACTTGGCAGTCTCAAGGGCCGTCGCGAGCTCGGACGCTTGGGTCTTTGACTCAAGCTCCAAACTCTCATGTTTTTTCATGAGAGCCTGAAGCTCTTGCTGCACCTCGCCGACCTGAGTCCCAAGTTTCTCTCGCTCGGTGCGCTCCGCGGCCGTTTTCTTTTCGGCCTCGGACAGCGCCTGCTTGAGGGTCGCCACCTCAGTCGTGGCCCCTACAATAAGCAGTACAATCCTGTTATTTTTTGCAATCACGCCTCTCTATAGGCACCCTTTTTATAAGGTATTTCTTACCTTCTTTCTCCTCGAGCTGCCGCTTGGCAAGGCCGAGCTCTTGCTCGGACCGCTCGAGCCCCTGCTTCAGGGTACCCACCTCCGTAGTCAGTGCGGCGGTGGCTAGCAGGGAAGCCTGCATACACATATTGACTCTTTATTGTTAGACTCCTGCGAAATTTAATAGATCCTCTATTCGGCTTTTCTTTCCGAACGCCAAACAGAGCATCAGGGGCTACTGTCTATGCGGTAATATTTTTACATATTTTTACTTACCTCGAAGCCTGTTAGGAGGCTAGCGCAAGCTTCACTCAGCCCGCTCTTGGCGGACTGAACCTTCTGGATCACCGTACTCATAATAGTACGGTGCTCCTCGTCGATGGAGGCGCCTTCAAGCACCTCCAGTAGATTGTCCGGCGCCTCCGGTTGGACGGAGGCTGCCAGCTCAGAAGGCTTGCTCCTCTTGGAAGGAGTTCGCCTGCCGCGGGCCGGAATTGTTGAAGATTCTGGCACGGTGTCCGGCTTAAAGCCGGACTTGGAGCCCTGGGGGGTCTTGTCCCCTTCACTCTTGGGGTCAGGGAGGTCGCCTTGCGGCTCCTCCAGGACCACCTCCTCCTGCCCCGGAGCTTGTTGCGACTCCACTTCGGCGTCATCCGCAATGCGGGGGGAGACAGCGGGCGGAACGGAGTTCACGTCCGATGAATCCAGGGAGCCGCTCGACGACTCGTTGAGTTCGTCCCGGGGCGGGCTGCACGATTATATTCGACATTAGGGAAAGCTGTGCAACAAAAGGAATATCATGAGTTACTCTGGTATCTGAACACTTACGATTTTGCCGGACGCCTGGCCATGTTCGGCCACTCCTCTTCGCCCTCGTCGGCGTCGGGGGAGTAGTCCGGCGGAGGGGTTTTCCTCTTCTTGGACCCTTCGCCCCCCCCCCCTCCCACTGGGGCGGCCTTCCTTTTCTTTCCTCCCCCCGCTGGAGGGGGAGAGGTTTCTTCTTCCTCCTCCTCGTTTTCACGGGAAGAGGGCATCTCAGACTCGTTGGATGACAAGTCCGACAGCACCACATTACGGGTACTCTTCCGAGTCCCCGTGGTCTTCTTCTTCTTGGCCTTCTTTTCCGGCACCACATAAGGTGCCGGAGCCAGCAGCTTCACTAGTAGAGCTGGGGCTGGGTCTTCGAGCAGCGGATCTGGACAGTTAATTGGTTCGGCTATCGCCCGCCAAGCCTGTCAAAGGTAAGGGAGTTTAGATCCCGCACAGAGTCAATCTATGAAAAAAGCTTAACATCCTGTAAAAGGTGTAGATGACATACCTTGCTAGCGTGACGCTGCAAGCTGTATCTGCGGTCCTCGGAAGTGGATGCGGGAGCCTCGGCGCCCTTGAATAGCATCTTCCAGGCGTCCTCGTATGTTGTGTCGAAGAGCCTGCTGAGGATTTGATGTTGCACCGGGTCGAACTCCCACATATTGAAATCCCGTTGTTGGCACGGGAGGATCCGGCGGACGAGCATAACCTGGATTATATTAATTAGCCGGACTGGCTTGTTCACCAGGGACTGGATGCATGTTTGCAATCCAGCCACCTCTTTCTCGTCACCCCACGACAGGCCCGTCTCTTTCCAGGACACAAGCCGCGTGGGGGGTCCGGATCGGAACTCGGGGGCCACGGTCCATTCCGGATCGCGTGGCTCGGTGATATAAAACCACCCGGATTGCCATCCCTTTAGGGTCTCCACGAAAGAGCCCTCGAACCATAGGGCGTTGGCCATCTTGCCCGCCATGGTGCCTCCGCACTTTGCCTGGCTGCCGCTGACCACCTTGGGCTTGACGTTGAAAGTCTTGAGCCAGAGGCCGAAATGGGGGCGGACGCGGAGAAAAGCCTCGCACACGACGATAAACGCCGAGATGTTGAGGATGAAGTTCGGAGCCAGATCGTGGAAATCCAGGCCGTAGTAGAACATGAGCCCCCGGACAAATGGGTGGAGTGGAAAACCCAGTCCGCGGAGGAAGTGGAGAAGAAATACCACCCTCTCATGGGGCCTTGGGGTGGGGATGAGCTGCCCCTCCTCGGGATGCCGGTATGCGATGTCCTTGGACAGATACCCGGCCTTCCTTAGCTTCTTGATTTTGCCCTCCGTAACGGAGGAGACCATCCATTTGCCTCCCGCTCTGTACATTGCTGGAGAAGGTTGAGGTGGGAAGTGCGGGCTTGGGCGCTGGAGCTCGGGTGCGCAAGAGATGGGTAGGCAAGGGAGGAAGAAGGCGTAGGTAAAAAGGGTGGATCATTATCCCCTTATATAGGCGGATGCGGTTATGCGTCCCCAACTGCCTAATAAAAGTCGCTTGCCTCCCGAGCGCTGTGATAAATGGCGCGGTTGGGTTACCCACATCCGTATTAATGAGAATCCCGTAAAAAGGGTACATGATCTCTGCTTTGACAGGACATGCCAAGGAAACCGCCTCGCAAAACATGCTGAGGTGGAAAAGTAAAAACGATTCGAGTAAAGGACTTGGCTGAAGTGTGATGGCGCACTGCAGAATACGTCAGCAGATTTGATTTGTGTTAATATTATTCTCTCTATGGCAATATGGGGAAACTTATTTTTCAGAGCCGGACACTACTCTTGGTGATTACAATCTTCTATGAAGGACTTGGAGGAGGGACCCGCCTTGCAATGCCGAAGACAATTTGCGCGCCGGACTCGTCGTCATTGAAGCCTGGTTCAGGGGCTACTGAGGGAGTCCTGGATTAGGGGGTGTTCGGGTAGCCGGACTATACCTTCAGCCGGACTCCTGGACTATGAAGATACAAGATTGAAGACTTCGTCCCGTGTCTGGATGGGACTTTCCTTGGCGTGGAAGGCAAGCTTGGCGATGCGATATTCAAGATCTCCTACCATTGTAACCGACTCTGTGTAACCCTAACCCTATCCGGTGTCTATATAAACCGGAGGGTTGTAGTCCGTAGGACAGAATCAACTCCATACACAACAATCATATCATAGGCTAGCTTCTAGGGTTTAGACTCCTTGATCTCGTGGTAGATCTACTTGTACTACCCATATCATCAATATTAATCAAGCAAGAGTAGGGTATTACCTCCATCGAGAGGGCCCGAACCTGGGTAGAACAAAGTGTCCCCTGTCTCCTGTTACCATCTGGCCTAGACGCACAGTTCGGGACCCCCTACCCGAGATCCACCGGTTTTGACACCGACAGCTACTGTCGGCTTTCTGGGAACGGGGGTCCCCAGCCTTGCCTGCCTGCGGCCCACGGCGTGGCGCTGCAAGCGGGCCCGTACAGCCCATCTTCACCAACAAGCGATCAAGACCCTCGTGAGGGGCCAAGCCTCGCGAGGCGGACGACACAAGACCTCCACAGGAGCGGCCTCAACAGGCTGGCTCGCGAGGGGTGGAGAGACCAAGGCAGGACAAACCTCACGAGGTTCCAGTGACGTGAGCCATGACGACCAAGGCCAGGCGGGCGCTAGGCGGACGCCAGCGCGCACAGTGTCCTTGTTTCGTCTTTGGTGCTAAGGAACCAAGTGCAGGCGCGGAGTACCGAGGCATCAAGCAAAGGTTTCCATATCAGTGAAACGAGACCAAGACCAGCAAGACGGCAAGACGGAGGTCACCATGGATCCCAAGGCGGCGTCACCACCAGAGCCTTTTGCAGGTGAAGACTGCTTTTGTCAGGACAAGCTGTAATAGATGTCCCCTTTCAAATTGGCCGTTGTTGGATCCCTTCCCACTCAATATTTGGGGAAAGGACCCAGGCCTCTATAAATAGGATTAGCCACCACAGTAGGAGGGGGTCTCTCTGGGGGAAACTCATTCAGTTCATCCTCACACCCACCAAGCACAAGAACACCTCGCCTCAGGAGGCTGTTCTTCCCCTTGTAATGTTCATCCTTAGCCCAAGAGGCAATCCACCACACCACACTGGAGTAGAGTATTACACCACAACGGTGGCCCGTACTAGTATAAATCTTGTGTCCTTTGTGTTGCGAGTTCGTCGAGTTAGCCCTTGAGATCTTAGCGAAGCTAGGACGTGGATCGGTAGGGGGAGATCTTCGCGCACACCCCAGTGTTCGAACCTTGAGGGTTTTGCCGGAACCTGAGATCCGACAGACCATTCTTGGAGAAGCTTCATTCGATTTGCGGGGTGACCGCTAGGAGCTGGGCGTGGGCGGCCTCGACATGGTTGTGGGTGGCCATCAGGGCTAAGGCCGCCACTGCAGAACGGACAGCTATTGTGCCGCTCTCGCCAGTTGCTATCCTCGAGGCAGATGTTGTTGCAGCCACCTGAGAAGTAATAGCGGCCGTTTGGGCTGCCTTGGCCACCCGGTCGGAGATTGCGGCCGTGCTCATGCACCTTGTTAGCATGCGCATGGCGGATGCGGCCGCGCTCTCGCCGGAGTGGGCCACCGAAGTTGCCCTCACGACGGGGGTCCACATGCCCATCTTTCACGAGCGACGATTGAACCATGAAATGATATTTGGGGAGCGAGCTAGTGTGCTTGAGACGCCGGCTATGGACTGTAGTCGATGCACCTTCTTGTGTAAGCCAGAGGCGTACTATACACCGACGGTGCTCCAGGATATTTTATGTTGCATCTCACATGGTTGGTGATAATAAACTGTGTGCAGTCTACTTGATTTTTCATCTTGATTTGAATTACATAATAGGGTCACAGCGGCAATGGATGGTGTTTGAATTGCTAGACCTTTTATCTGGAGTGGACATGCCACTATATGTGTGTTGTAAAAGAATTGGAATTATTCAGGGTTCGTTTGAACATTTTATACATTAAATTGGTTTTCTAGCCATTTCAGGTGCACAATTCAAAATTAAACTACATGCACATGCTTCGGTGCACCAACATGGGTTGTAAAATCATATATGTGTCCATGGGTTTATGCTTATGTCCCATGCAAGAAATGAGGATGAAATTCGAACACCACGGCACCGTGGCTCTTCGACAAACGTCGACGTACTTGCTTTTGTAATTCTAGTAAATCCAAAATTCATCCAAAATTCATGAAACTTGGCATGCTATCATGGAGCAGCATCAACATGTCGTGGTAAAATTTTGCCCCATTTGGGGCAGGTTTGGGTACAAGCTTCTCATAAACCAGAGCTTCTCACAACAAGTGTGATGGTTTCCGTAGGGAACGCTTCACCTTTCTCGGCGAAATGATATCCGTTGCCTCTTCTCGATTTCAATTTTTTTCCTAGTGTCAACATAGAACAACAGGAGTGTTGTGTCAATTTTTGGGATTTTCGGGGTTCTCTTGGACATTTTTATACATTAACTGAGTTTTCTATGCATTCATGTGCATAATCCAAATCTGAACTATAGGCACATGCTCTAATGCATATAAATTAGTTGAAAATTCAAATATGTGTCATTGGTTGCCTTCTTAGGTCCCATGCAAGAAATGAGAATGACTGTCAAACACCCTGCCACCATCACTCGGTCGCAAACATTGAGATACCTGGTTTTAAAATTCTAGTAAATCCAAAACTCGTCTGAAATTCATGAAACTTGGCATGCTATCATGGAGCGGCATCAACATGTCGTGGTAAAAATTTGTCCCATTTGGGGCAGGTATGGGTATATGCTTCTCACAAACCAAAGCTTCTCACAACAAGCATGATTGTTTCGGTAGGGAACGTCCCACCTTTGGGGACGAAACGACATCCATTTCCACTTATTGCTTTCAAAAACTTCTCTCGTGTCAACATAGAACAACAGGAGTGTTGTGTCAATTTTTGTGATTTTTCGGGGTTTGTTTGGACATTTTATGCATTAACTGAGTTTTCAATGCATTTATGTGCATAATTCAAATTTGAACTACATGCACATGCTCCAATGCATATAAATTGGTTGAAAAATCAAATATGTGTCCTTGGGTGCATGCTTAGGTCCCATACAAGAAATGGTAATGAATTTCAAACACCAGGGTACCATTAATTGCCGGAAAAACAATGAGATACCTGGTTTTTAAATTCTAGTAAATCCAAAACTTGTCTGAAATTCATGAAACTTGGCATGCTATCATGGAGCGGCATCAACATGCCGTGGTAAAAATTTTGTCCCATTTGGGGCAGATTTGGGTATATGCTTCTCTCAAACCAGAGCTTCTCACAACAATCATGATGGTTTCGGTAGGGAACGTCCCACCTTTGGGGATGAAATGATATCCATTGCCTCTTATTGCTTCCAAAAAATTTCTCGTGTCAACATAGAACAAGAGGAGTGTTGTGTCAATTTTTGTGATTTTTCGGGGATCGTTTGGTCATTTTTATGCATTAATTAAGTTTTCAATGCATTTATGTGCATAATTCAAATTTGAACTACATGCACATGCTCCAATGCATATAAATTGGTTGAAAAATCAAATCTGTGTCCTTGGGTGCATGCTTAGGTCCCATGCAAGAAATGGGAATGAATTTCAAACACCAGGGCACTATTAATTGCCGACAAAACATTGAGATGCCTAGTTTTTAAATTCTAGTAAATGCAAAACTCGTCTGAAATTCATGAAACTTGGCATGCTATCATGGAGCGGCATCAACATGTTGTGGTAAAAATTTTGTCCCGTTTGGGGCAGGTTTGGGTATATGCTTCTCACAAACCAGAGCTTCTCACAACAAGCATGACGGTTTCGGTAGGGAACGTCCCACCTTTGGGGACAAAACGATATCCATTGCCTCTTATTGCTTTCAAAAAAATTCTCGTGTAAACATAGAACAACAGGAGTGTTGTGTCAATTTTTGTGATTTTTGGGGTTCGCTTGGACATTTTTATGCATTAACTGAGTTTTCAATGCATTTATGTGCATAATTCAAATTTGAACTACATGCACATGCTCTAGTGCATATAAATTTGTTGAAAAATCAAATATGTTTCCTTGGGTGCATTCTTAGTTCCCATGCAAGAAATGATAATGAATTTCAATCACCAGGGCACCGTTGATTGCCGGCACAATGTTGAGATACTTTATTTTTAAATTCTAGTAAATCCAAAACTCGTCTGAAATTCATGAAACTTGGCATTCTATCATGGAATGGCACCCGACATGCTGTGGTAAATTTTTTTGTCCCATTTGGGGCAGGTTTGGGTATATGCTTCTCACAACAAGCATGATGGTTTCGGTAGGGAACATCCCACCTTTGGGGACAAAACGATATCCATTGCCTCTTATTGCCTTCAAAAATTTCTCGTGTCAACATAGAACAACAGGAGTGTTGTGTCAATTTTTGTGATTTTTCGGGGTTCGTTTGGACATTTTTATGCATTAACTGAGTTTTGAATGCATTTATGTGCATAATGCAAATTCGAACTACATGCACATGCTCCAATGCATATAAATTGGTTAACAAATCAAATATGTGTCCTTGGGGGCATGCTTAGGTCCCATGCAAGAAATGGAAATGAATTTCAAACACCAGGGCACCGTTGATTGCCGGCAAAATGTTGAGATACTTTATTTTTAAATTCTAGTAAATCCAAAACTCATCTGAAATTCATGAAACTTGGCATTCTATCATGGAATGGCACCCGACATACTGTGGTATTTTTCATGTCCATTTTGAGAGAAGGCACACTCGAATAATGACAACAAACAAAGGCATTTTAAAAAAATAGCTGCCACTTTAATATCTCAAATGTTTGTATAATTCAAACCGTGTGCGTTCTATTAACCATTCACATGACGCCACGTGTCTTGGTTTTTAATGGCTGTAGGAGGTGCCGTGCGGACAACTGCTTGACCTTGACTGAATGGGGGGCATGCGAACGTTGTTCGGTGCGTAGGATGACCAAGAGGCGTGCAAGTTGTCCTCGAATGCGCAGGTTCACCAGGAAGCGTGCGAGCTGTACGATGTGCAGGCTCACCGGGAAGTGAGCCCTTTGACTTCCATGGCTACCCTCCTTCCTCTTTGTGTGCGCGCCCCCCTCAGCGGCATGGGACGCCACCATCGAACACTACCTCTCAGCGCTGCCAGCTGCCGTCCTCCCGTGCCCCGCCCGTCGACCCCAGGACGACATGATGCAAAGTGAGAGCAGGATTTGTGCATCTCTTCAACACAAATGGTTCTTTTGGATGACCCGTGTGCAACCACTTACAAACAATTTGGTGCGATTTGCATCTGTCATATTGCGTATGTTGTCATTTGTCAAACTGGAAAGATTGACATTTGTTGAACTAGTAACATTGCCATTTTTCAACCTTGTAACACTGCGGTTTTTCAAAATATGAAGCTAAAAATCACTAGAAGTATCTAATTTTTGCAACTAAAATTTAGCAATTAAGCATAGATTTCATTCATAAATTAAGCACACGTTCTTAATTTATACAAACAGTTCAACTCGACAGCTGAACCGACCAAACTTTTCCCCAATTATTGCCAACCATGTACTGAAATAGCTAGTTCAACTATATATACTAGCTAATTTTAAGTACGTTTTATAGTTCCACCACATCTATAGTCAGATGAACTAAACAAAATAGCCCCTAAATACTACTACTGCGGAGGGCATTTCTACTACTTTCGGCTGCCTCTCCTCTGTCGAGCGCGCTCAGTAAGAGGCAGAGGAGGAGGAGCCTACCGACGAGCTGGGCAACCGCAATACGGTGCTTGCTGCTGTTGCAGCTTCAACGACGCTCACCTCGAACGCCCTCTGCCGCTCCAGACGACCCCTCTCGAAGCGATGGTTCTCCTCGTAGATCTCCTGATTCCTCGCCTCTGAGGCGGTGTGTGTCGCGGCCACGGTGACGGTAAGGCTCTTTGCGTGCTCGACAACGCGCTCCTCCCCCTCCCGCAGGAACTCGGTGTAGCGCGCAAGGTCGCTGACGCACGTGCGAGCATCTACCTCCGCCTCCTGCCTTCGGGCGGCAGTTGCAGAGTGGGTGATGACCCCGGCGGTCGATGATGAGCTGGCGGCCACGGCGGCCGATGATGGGGTGGCGGCCATGACCACCACCTCCCGCCTTTGGGCCGCGGTGGCGGAGTGGGTGATGGCCACGGTGGCCGGCAGTGGGGTGGCGTCCACGACGGCCACCTCCTACCTTTGGGCCGCGGTGGTGGAGCGGGTGATGGCCTTGGCTTTCGACGATGGTGTGGCAGCAACGGTGGCCGGTAACAGCTGCCGACGGGCACCGGCGGCGGAGCGTGTGGTGGGTATTTCGCGCACACCCAACAGGGACCACTACAAGAAATGTGTTAATCCATGACGGATTCAGACTGTCACATACGTGCACAAATCTATCATGCTAGGCCATCCTTGACGGATTCAAAATCCGTCATGTATATCGCGTCATAATTTGACCACCATACACTCCATGACAGATTACCAAAACCGTCATGGATCCATGACAGTACTTGGCCATCACAGATTACTATCAGATAACGGCGTTAATCATGCATTCCATGTCATTAGTTGACATGGCGGCCAACATGGATCTGACATGGCAGCCCACGTAGTAGTCAACCCAATTCAAATTTTGGCCCACTAAATTTCAACTCTATCAAAGACCATTGGTCCATGTTGAATCAGCCCCGTAAGAAATTTGGCGCATTAAACTTTTGGGCAGTTCAAGGCCCATTGATTTAGGTCCAAGAAATTAGTCCATCACTCATTTCTGTTTGGTCAGCGAAATTTTGAGTCAATAATTTTTTTACTAATAATATGTACTACTTTCATGAAATGAAAAGAAAATTACATAAATATAACAGAAAAATGGCATTTTAATAAAAAAGAAAAAACATGCTGCAATTATCTACATACTTTTACAAACAATACCACAAAAAGAAAAAACTAATCCAAAAAAACTAAAAATTACAAATAGTCCCAGAGCTATACTACTCTGGAGCCAGCACAGCCCCCTTTACGCGTCGCCCGGCGCTCGCCCGACGTTCATCCCCATGCTTTTTCTGGCTGCAGATATGCCTGTACCCGCTAATATCATGAGAGGGAGATGCCATATCCGCCATACTATTGACTCCACCCATGCTCGTGTCCAGTTGAGGTCTCCACGTCGTTGAACCGCGGTTGCCTGCGCATCGACAAACACTAAGACGCCTCAAATAGTCAGAAGCAAAAGGGATGGCAGAATCTGAAGCAATGGGGAGGAGATAATCTGAATTGACAATGCCTCACAAACTGCCGAGCTCGACGGCGAGGACGGGAAAGGAGACGAATGCGGATCTCGGGCAAACAAACTGGCAGCAGTGGTCCAGCACGAGGCAGCCCCCGGCGGCAGACCGGCGCAGCCTCGGGTCGCCGCGGCGCAACTTGACCAGGCGCCCTCGCCGGCTCAGTACGGCACCACTGGTATACTGGCACCACCACCACGGCACGACGCAGTGCTTGCCGTTGGGTGGTTGCATCCACCACGACATAGCACCCCGGCGATGGGTCGGGCGAGCTCCCCGACGATGGGTGGGCGTAGTCTGCCCACTGGCCCAGCGCGGTAATCCCGGTGGTTGTGGGGGCGGCCTGACCTCGCGGCGGTGGTACTTGCGTCGCTAGGATTACCAGCACCTAGGATGAACGAACCGGGAAGAGGAGCTGGGAAAGATGAGTTGGGGCGGCGCAGATTGGGGAACGAGGAAGAACAAATCGGGAGAGTTGGTGGCGGCGCGACTCGCTGCGTAGGACCAATGTTAGCGCCGTTGGATTTCGGAGGATCGGACGGTGCGCGTGGGCTGATCCGTGGGAGGGTTGAAACATCCAATCAGAACGCACGAATTGCCTCGCGTAGGATCCTCACGCACGAATTGCCGCCTGTGAACCCTAGTGGGCTTTTTTGGAGTTTAGCCCTACCGAGTGAGGCAGGCCTACAATTTGACCTATTCTTCTTATTTTTATGTTTAGCGAATTAATTAACCGTTGTGAACTGCTCAAAAAAACATGTTGTGAAGTAACTTGCAAAAAACAATATGAGTTAGATAAACTTGCAAAAATATTTACAAGTTCAAAAAAATTGGCAGAAACATTTAACTTATATACCACAATAAATTTTTACCCATGATATATTGTGTGTATTGCGCAAAAAAACTGGCAGAAACATTTATCTATGTGTTACAATGTTGGTTCTCATGGTGTTCTTTCTGGTTTTTCCTGTTCATATTTTCCAAATATGTGTCAAGTTTTATTTAAATACACATTAATTTTTTTCAAATACAAGTTTAAAATTTTTTAAATACACGTTAAACATTTTTGAATTACACATACATCTTTTTTAATACACATTAGACTTTGTTTTCAGATACATGTTCAAAAACATTTTAACATCTGTTGAAAATTTTCATAATAAATAGTAACATATTTTTAACATGTTAGACATTTTTCATAGATGTCTGGTTTTTAGAAATGTGCACAAACATTTTTAAAGTGCCATGAATTGTGTTCCCATATATTACGCAAAAACAATTTACATTGTATAAACATCTTCGAAAAATGTAAAATGCTTAGACATGCATTTAATGGCTCAAACAAAGCAAATGCAAGTGAAAAAATGCCAAATTTTAACATGCCAAGTTCAAAGATTTTAAAAAAGTGAATTGTGTGTTTAAGGCGGCAGTTTCTGTTGGAAACCCTGAGACTTCGGGGGAGAATGTCCGGTTTGCTCACGAGGTGCATATTTTCCGTAACACTCTCAATTTTTTACCACACACTACATGTGTCCAATTAAGACACCATTCCAAGTTGCATCCCATTTGGAGCTAGTTTGCACGTTATATCGTACCGAAGAGGGTTCTGAACTTTTTAGTGGGCGAAAAATCATTTAATGACTCAAAAATACCAAATGATGAAGCAATTATCACTTCACCTTCAAATCCAACATGTTCCTAAGTAGTTGTGTATAATCTACATGAAACAGACTATGTTATGTTGTTCATATCGAAGTTGGGCATTTTTTAATTCGTTTTCTATCATTTAGATATTAAATCAAATCAAATCATTAGAATACACATAGAACATTTTCCTGATTTATTTATTATTATTCATATTTTTCAGAGAAATCATGAATTAGTTATTTGAATGGAGGATTAATTCAAAACTTTATTTAACTAAAGGGCAAGACCACAAGTACGGAGAATTATTTTGTATCTTCGTTTTATTTTTAGAATACATAATTATTAACAAATCAACAAAGTTGTATTTTGAAAATTGTTCAAAACGTATTAAAAATGATTGTGTAAAAAAATCCTATAAATGGGTTAAAACATGTTAAACATATTTGTAGAAATGTAAGAATAATTTTACACAATAATTATTTTTAATACATATTGAACATTTTATGAAATAGACGTTGTAATTTTTTTGAATGCGTGACGGGTATTTTTCAAATACACGTTTACAATTTCTTAATACAAGTGAGAATTTTCCAAAAATATGTTGCTTTCGAGAAAAATGCACTAACACTTTTTTAAGTTTATGGCAGGTAATATGTTGAGTTGTTCTGTTTTTTTCAAACGTGAGAATTTCTTAATATTTTTTAAAATTTTCTTTGAGTCACCCTTTTTTTCCTCTTTATTATTTCATCTGATATCCCTAATAAATAGTAGTGTATCTGGATATTGCACAGATAACTGTTCTTGGTGACATCAATGCAGTTTGGCCTATTTAAATAAAATATCAGGAGTTTTTGTGAAAATTATTTAAGTACAAGGAATTTTTTGTAAAACAATCAGCACACTCCTCTAACAGGAATTGACATGTGGGTTGACGCCATGTTGGCACAACACGTGGGCTGTGCATATGCCCAAATACGGACTGAGGCACCATATTTGAACGTTCGAACAAATTACGGCACTAGTTTCGTGTATTTTACAAGTTTAGACACCAAAGTAATCACATCGAACAAGTTGAGACACTCGTGGTGTATTTAACTCTAAATAAAACATAAAAGAAAAGAGATAGAGAGAGACAGAGAGAGAGAGAAAAGAAGAAGGTACTCACCTAGCCCATCAGTTCAGGCCCAGGCCGACCTGCTTCGGAGTCGTCCTCAACCTCTACCCGTAGGCAGAGGTGAAGTCACACGGGAAGGCCGCCGCCTCCCTCCCTCCCCCTCCCCCCCTCCTTCTGCTCTCTGTATCGTGGTCCCGAGGACGTCCGCCTCCTCCCTAAAGATCGAATCGAGCTCTGGTGCCCTGAACATCGTCTTCCGCGACCACGGTGACCAGCCGCCATCGCCGATTCACTGAAGCCCGAGCTTCCTTGACCTATTTAACCACACCATCGTCTTCTTGGTGATCTTCCACACGTGATTCCTCTGCCCCGGTCGTCATTTGTGTCCTCTAGCTTTGGCTTCCCCCATGGTCGTAGCTCTGCCGCCTTCCATGTCGCCATTGTTGCTAGAGTTGGCGGCCGTCAAAACCGAGCACAAATTCGAGTTCCTAGAGCTCCAAGGTTTCCTCTGAGTCGATTAGCTAGCCTCCCCATGCCGTGTAGCGTTGTCCTCATCCAGGCCGCGAGAGTGCTGCCGCAAAGCTCGTCAACGGTGGTGTTCCCGGCAACCCCTAGTGCCCCCACTAGGTTTCCTAGGCTCGCGCGAGGGATGACTTCTTCCTGGTAGCCTCAGTCATTGCTGCCGTGGCCTCCCGATGCATCTCCGCCGCGAAGTAAGGTCGTTGGCGACCAAACTCCGGTGGGCTGACGTGGCCTAATTAATGATTTAATTAGGTCGGGCAAACTTCTGTAGAAAAAAAACATAGCACGAGCTGCGCCAAACAAACACGGGCACGCACGACACATCAGCACAAAACATCCATGACGGTCCGGATTGCCTATAGAAAAAGGAAAGGCGGTCGAGCTGATTGACACGTGACGGTTTTCATGACGGTCTCACTATGTTTGTCATAAGGGGGCTGATTTTTTGTAGCACTTTCTCATCTTGTTAATACATGACGGTTTCCGTGATAAATCAGAAGAATCTGTCATCGATGGTGATAGTTCTAGGAACGTCACCAGAAATCTGTCATGAATTAACAGATTTCTTGTAGTGGACACCACGCGCACTACACTACGACGGGGACTGCGCCGCCACCGCGGTGTAGCCTCCCAGCTGGAGCTGTCCTCTGTTGACGGCGGAGTGGCTGAGCGACGCGACGGACCGGTGCCATTGGCGATTATGGGAGAAGCAGGCGAGATAAGTTACAGGGAGGGAGGGGAAATGTGATGCAGGACTCGCCAGCCATGAGGGTTTTTATAGCAGGTCGGTATGCATTGGGATTTTGGGGATTTCACCGAGTCGGGCGGGAAGCTTGCGCGGGAATCTGCGAGGTTGCGCGGGAACGGGCTCACCGATGATTCATTGGCGCCGCCGTTTGGCCAAAGAAAGCCCCCACGTGCTGCGCAAGCTTGCGCTATAAGCCGTTTGCGGCAGCGGGGTGACATGATGTGCGAGAGGAGGACGAAAGGCCACGTACACATACGGTTAATAAAAAAGTTTGCAATTTAATTACCTACTATACCCCCGTCCTGGTTTATAAGTATGATTTAACTAAAAAAATACGAATGCATGTCGCCAAAGATTATATAGTTGGATTCGTATTTGAACATAGTTTCCAATTATATAATTTTTATAACATGCATTAACATTTTGTTGGTTAAATTTGAGGGCAAAGTATGGCACAGAATATAAAGGAGACTATAGACTAGACGGAGGTGGTAGCACGCGGCCGCTCTCTGATATGTCTCCAACGTATCTATAATTTTTGATTGCTCCATGCTACTTTATCTACTGTTTTGGACTATATTGGGCTTTATTTTCCACTTTTATATTATTTTTAGGACCAACCTATTAACCAGAGGCCCAGCCCAGAATTGTTGTTTTTTTGCCTATTTCAGTATTTCGAGGAAACGGAATATCAAACGGAGTCCAAACGGAATGAAACCTTCGGGAACGTGATCTTCGCACCGAACGTGATCCAGGAGACTTGGACCCTACTCCAAGAAGTTTCCGGGGAGGTCACGAGGGTGGAGGGCGCCCCCCTGGGCGCGCCCCCTGCCTCGTGGGCCCCTCGGAGCTCCACCGAAGTGCTCCTTCCTCCTATATATACCTACGTACCCCCATTAGACCAAAGACAGAGCCAAAAAAACCTAATTCCACCGCCGCAACTTCCTGTATCCACGAAATCCCATCTTGGGGCCTATTCCGAAGCTCCGCCGGAGAGGGCATCCATCACGGAGGGCTTCTACATCAACACCATAGCCCTTCCGATGAAGTGTGAGTAGTTTACTTCAGACCTTCGGGTCCATAGCTAGTAGCTAGATGGCTTCTTCTCTCTTTTTGGATCTCAATAAAATGTTCTCCCCCTCTCTTGTGGAGATCTATTCGATGTAATCTTCTTTTTGTGGTGTGTTTGTTGAGACCGATGAATTGTGGGTTTATGATCCAACTTATCTATGAATAATATTTGAATCTTCTCTGAATTGTTTTATGTATGATTGAGTTATCTTTGCAAGTCTCTTCGAATTGTCCGTTTGGTTTGGCCAACTAGATTGGTAGTTCTTGCAATGGGAGAAGTGCTTAGCTTTGGGTTCAATCTTGTGGTGTCCTTACTCAGTGACAGAAAGAGTTGTAAGGCACGTATTGTATTGTTGCCATCGAGGATAACAAGATGGGGTATTTATCATATTGCATGAATTTATTCCTCCACATCATGTCATCTTGCTTAAGGCGTTACTCTGTTTTTTACTTAATACTCTAGATGCATGCTGGATAGCGGTCGATGAGTGGAGTAATAGTAGTAGATGCAGGCAGGAGTTGGTCTACTTGTCACGGACGTGATGCCTATATACATGATCATACCTAGATAACCTCATAACTATGCTAAATTCTATCAATTGCTCAACAGTAATTTGTTCACCTACCGTAGAATATATATGCTCTTGAGAGAAGCCACTAGTGAAACCTATGGCCCCCGGGTCTATTCTCATCATATCAATCTCCATTACTTTATTTTACTTGTTTTGCTTTTACTTTTTACTTTGCATCTTTATACCAAAAATACCAAAAATATTATCTCTATCAGATCTCACTCTCATAAGTGATCGTGAAGGGATTGACAACCCCTAAGCATTGGTTGCGAGTTGCTACCGTTTTGTGCAGGTACGAGGGACTTGCGCGTGACCTCCTACTGGATTGATACCTTGGTTCTCAAAAACTGAGGGAAATACTTACGCTACTGTGCTGCATCACCCCCTCCTCTTCGGGGAAAACCAACGCTAGCTCAAGACGTAGCAAGAAGGATTTCTGGCGCCGTTGCCAGGGAGGCCTACGCCAAGTCAAGTCAAGATTTACTCTCCCGTCAACGAGCCATTTCTGGCGCCGTTGCCGGGGAGGCCTACGCAAAAGTCAACATACCAAGTACCCATCACAATCTCTATCTCTCGCATTACATTATTTGCCATTTGCCTCTCGTTTTCCTCTCCCCCACTTCACCCTTGTCGTTTTATTCGCCCTCTCTTTCCCTTTGCCTTTTGTTTGCTCGTGTGTTAGTTTGCTTGCTTGTTCGTCACGATGGCCTTACCTAATTTTGGTGATCTTCACCTTAAAAGGCTAGAAGATATCGAAAACAATGTCAGGAAGTTTATGGTCTTGCAATTTGAGCATAATAATTTCTTTAGAAACGAGCTTAAGGAACAAAAGAGTTTTATGAGTTATATGAATAAAGAGCTCGATGATATGTCCAAAGAATTTGATGGTGTAAGAGCCCAAATTGCTCATCTTGAAAAAATGACCGCTGAAATTTCGGACATGCAAGCCACCTTAGTTAATAAGATGGCCGCTAAACCGAATAACTATGAGAATCAAGATGAAGATCTGGTAGTTATTGATGTGTCCCCTATTAAATCTTTGTTTTGCAATATGAATCTTGATGAATCTGATTATGATCTTCCCTTACCTAGAAGGCGTTCTAAGAATTCTGAGTTTTTAGATCCTGATGATGAAATTGATAAAAAAGGGATTGAAAAAAATAAAAATCTAGATATTGCTAAACCCACTATTTTGGATCTCAAGGAATTTAACTATGAAAATTGCTCTTTAATTGATTGTATTTCCTTGTTGCAATCCGTGTTAAATTCTCCTCATGCTTATAGTCGAAATAAGGCCTTTACCGAACACATTGTTGACGCCTTAATGCAATCTTATGAAGAAAAGCTTGAGTTGAAAGTTTCTATCCCTAGAAAACTCCATGATAAGTGGGAACCTAAAATTAAGATTAAAAATAAAAATTACGAGTTTTATGCTTTGTGTGATTTGGGTGCTAGTGTCTCTACTATCCCCAAAGCTTTGTGTGATTTGCTAGATTTCTGTGACTTTGATGATTGCTCTCCAAACTTGCATCTTGCGGATTCCACTATTAAAAAGCCTATGGGAAGAATTAATGATGTTCTTATTGTTGCAAATAGGAATTATGTGCCCGTAGATTTTATCGTTCTTGATATAGATTGCAATCCTTCATGTCCTATTATTCTTGGTAGACCTTTCCTTAGAACGATTGGTGCAATTATTGATATGAAGGAAGGGAATATTAAATTCCAATTTCCCTTAAAGAAGGGCATGGAACACTTTCCTAGAAAGAAAATAAAATTACCATATGAATCTATCATGAGAGCCACTTATGGATTTCCTACCAAAGATGGCAATACCTAGATCTATCCTTGCTTTTATGCCTAGCTAGGGGCGTTAAACGATAGCGCTTGTTGGGAGGCAACCCAATTTTATTTTGTGTTTTTTGTTTTTGGTTTTGTTTAGGAATAAATAATCCATCTAGATTCTGTTTAGATGTGGTTTTATCTTTTAATTAGTGTTTGTGCCAAGTTAAACCTATTAGATCTTGTTGGAAGATAGTTATTTGATCTTGCTGTAATTTCCAGAATCTTTGCGCTCAGTGCCCGAATTATAAAAACTCACCAGAACGTGATAAAATAGTGATTCCAATTGCTGATGATCAATAAACAAATTGCCCAGGTCTTCTAATTTTGGTAGAATTTTTTGGGTTCCAGAAGTTTGCGTTAGTAACAGATTACTACAGGCTGTTCTGTTTTTGACAGATTCTGTTTTGCGTGTGTTGTTTGCTTATTTTGATGAATCTATGGCTAGTAAAATAGTTTATAAACCATAGAGAAGTTGGAATACAGTAGGTTTAACACCAATACAAATAAAGAACAAGTTCACTACAGTACCTTAAAGTAGTCTTTTGTTTTCTTTCTCTAACGGAGCTCACGAGATTTCTATTGAGTTTTGTGTTGTGAAGTTTTCAAGTTTTTGGTGAATTCTTTTGATGGATTATGGAACAAGGAGTGGCAAGAGCCTAAGCTTAGGGATGCCCATGGCACCCCCAAGATAATCCAAGGACACCAAAAAGTCAAAGCTTGGGGATGCCCCGGAAGGCATCCCCTCTTTCGTCCACTTCCATCAGTAATTTACTTGGAGCTATATTTTTATTCACCACATGATATGTGTTTTGCTTGGAGCGTCTTGTATTATTTGTGTCTTTGCTTGTTAGTCTACCAAAATAATCCTTGCTGTACACATCTTTTGAGAGAGCCATGTATGAATTGAAATGTGTTAGAATACTCTATGTGCTTCACTTATATCTTTTTGAGCGTGATAATTTTTGCTCTAGTGCTTCACTTAGATCTTTTAGAGCACGGTGGTGGTTTGTTTTAAAGAAACTTGATCTCTCATGCTTCACTTAGATTATTTTGAGAGTCGTTAATAGCATGGTAATTTGCTTAATGTTAATATACTTGGTATTCAAGATATGTGAAACTTTCTTTTTAGTGGGTTGAATACTAAGATAAGTTTGATGCTTGATAATTGTTTTGAGATATGGAGGTGATAATATCATAGTCGTGCTAGTTGAGTAGTTGTGAATTTGAGAAATACTTGTGTTGAAGTTAGCAAGTCCCGTAGCATGCACATATGGTTAAAGTTGTGTAACAAATTTGAAGCATGAAGTGTACCTGGCTTGTGCATCCTTATGAGTGGCGGTCGGGGACGAGCGATGGTCTTTTCCTTCCAATCTATCCCCCTAGGAGCATGCGCGTAGTACTTGATTTTTGATGACTTCTAAATTTTTGCAATAAGTATATGAGTTCTTTTGACTAATGTTGAGTCCATGGATTATACACACTTTTACCTTTCCGCCATTTGCTAGCCTCTTCGGTACCGTGCATTGCCCTTTCTCACATTGAGAGTTGGTGCAAACTTCGCCGGTGCATCCAAACCCCGTGATATGATACACTCTTTCACACATAAACCTCCCTATATCTTCCTCAAAACAGCCACCATACATACCTATCATGGCATTTCCATAGCCATTCCGAGATATATTGCCATGCAACTTCCATCATCATCATCATCATCATCATCATGACATGCTTTACTTTTGTCATATTGCCATTGCATGATCTTGTAGTTTACATCGTATTTGTGGCAAAGCCACCATGCATTATTTTTCATACATGTCACTCTTGATTCATTGCACCATCCCGGTACACCGCCGGAGGCATTCATATAGAGTCATATCTTGTTCTAGTATCGAGTTGTAATCATTATGTTGTAATCAATAGAAGTGTGATGATCATCATTATTAGAGCATTGCCCAATCAAAAAAAAGAGAGAAAGGACAAAAAGAAAAAAAGAAAGGCCCAAAAAAAAGAAGGAGAAAATAAAAAGGGCAATGCTACTGTCTCTTTTTCCACACTTGTGCTTCAAAGTAGCACCTTGTTCTTCATGTAGTGAGTCTCATATATTGTGCTTCAAAGTAGCACCATGATTTTCATATAGTGAGTCTCATAAGTTGTCTTGTTCATACTAGTGGGAATTTTTCATTATAGAACTTGGCTTGTATATTCCAACGATGGGCTTCCTCAAAATGCCCTAGGTCTTCATGAGCAAGCAAGTTGGATGCACACCCACTAGTTTTCTTTTGTTGAACATTCTTAGCTCTAGTGCATCCATTGCATGGCAATCCCTACTCCTTGCATTAACATCAATTGATGGGAATCTCCATAGCTCATTGATTAGCCTCGTTGATGTGAGACTTTCTCCTTTTTTGTCTTCTCCACACAATCCCCATCATCATATTCTATACCACCCATAGTGCTATGTCCATGGCTCGCGCTCATGTATTGCGTGAAGGTCGAAAAAGTTTGAGATTATTTGAGTACGAAACAATTGCTTGGCTTGTCATCGGGGGTATAGAAGTTGGGAACATCTTTGTGTGACGAAAATGAAACATAGCCTAACTATATGATTTTGTAGGGATGAACTTCCTTTGGCCATGTTATTTTGAGATGACATAATTGTTTAATTAGTATGCTTGAAGTATTATCATTTTTATGTCAATATGAACTTTTGTCTTGAACCTTTCGGATCTGAATATTCATACCATGATTAAGAAGATTTACATTGAAATTATGCCAAAGTATCACTCCGCATAAAAAATTCTCTTTTTATCATTTACCTACTCGAGGACGAGCATGAATTAAGCTTGGGGATGCCTGATACGTCTCCAACGTATCTATAATTTTTGATTGCTCCATGTTACTTTATCTACTGTTTTGGACTATATTGGGCTTTATTTTCCACTTTTATATTATTTTTAGGACTAACCTATTAACCGGAGGCCCAGCCCAGAATTGCTGTTTTTTTGCCTATTTCAGTATTTCGAGGAAACAGAATATCAAACGGAGTCCAAACGGAATGAAACCTTTGGGAACGTGATCTTTGCACCGAACGTGATCCAGGAGACTTGGACCCTACTCCAAGAAGTTTTCGGGGAGGTCACGAGGGTGGAGAGTGCCCCCCTGGGCGCGCCCCCTGCCTCGTGGGCCCCTCGGAGCTCCACCGACGTGCTCCTTCCTCCTATATATACCTACGTACCCCCATTAGACCAAAGAAAGAGCCAAAAAAACCTAATTCCACCGCTGCAACTTCTTGTATCCACGAGATCCCATCTTGGGGCCTGTTCCGGAGCTCCGCCGGAGAGGGCATCCATCACGGAGGGCTTCTACATCAACACCATAGCCCTTCCGATGAAGTGTGAGTAGTTTACTTCAGACCTTCGGGTCCATAGCTAGTAGCTAGATGGCTTCTTCTCTCTTTTTGGATCTCAATACAATGTTCTCCCCCTCTCTCGTGGAGATCTATTCGATGTAATCTTCTTTTTGCGGTGTGTTTGTTGAGACCGATGAATTGTGGGTTTATGATCCAACTTATCTATGAATAATATTTGAATCTTCTCTGAATTCTTTTATGTATGATTGAGTTATCTTCGCAAGTCTCTTCGAATTATCCGTTTGGTTTGGCCAACTAGATTGGTAGTTCTTGCAATGGGAGAAGTGCTTAGCTTTGGGTTCAATCTTGCGGTGTCCTTACTCAGTGACAGAAAGAGTTGCAAGGCACGTATTGTATTGTTGCCATCGAGGATAACAAGATGGGGTATTTATCATATTGCATGAATTTATTCCTCCACATCATGTCATCTTGCTTAAGGCGTTACTCTGTTTTTTACTTAATACTCTAGATGCATGCTGGATAGCGGTCGATGAGTGGAGTAATAGTAGTAGATGCAGGCAGGAGTCGGTCTACTTGTCACGGACGTGATGCCTATATACATGATCATACCTAGATAACCTCATAACTATGCTAAATTCTATCAATTGCTCAACAGTAATTTGTTCACCCACCGTAGAATATCTATGCTCTTGAGAGAAGCCACTAGTGAAACCTATGGCCCCCGGGTCTATTCTCATCATATCAATCTCCATTACTTTATTTTACTTGTTTTGCTTTTACTTTTTACTTGGCATCTTTATACCAAAAATACCAAAAATATTATCTCTATCAGATCTCACTCTCCTAAGTGACCGTGAAGGGATTGACAACCCCTAAGCGTTGGTTGCGAGTTGCTACCGTTTTGTGCAGGTACGAGGGACTTGCGCGTGACCTCCTACTGGATTGATACCTTGGTTCTCAAAAACTGAGGGAAATACTTACGCTACTGTGCTGCATCACCCCCTCCTCTTCGGGGAAAACCAACGCTAGCTCGAGACATAGCACTCTCTACGCAGCGAGCAACTGTCGGTCGGCTTGTAAGCGACCATTTCCTGCGTGTTCAACTGCTCTATGCGTGTGGTTGCTTGCGGTTCAGGCGGCCGCGGCGTGCTTTGCTCGCGTCCCGCTGCGCATGCTATGCTCTCGCGTCCCTCCGGGTGGTCTGCCCTCGTCCCTCCATGCGCGCTACCAGTGTTTGGGGCTGGCGCACGATCACGCACGTTTGTGTGCATGCAGTTGTGCCGAGCGTGGCGCGACGATGCACTTACCTGCTGCAAAAACTGCCATGCGGATGCGTCAAGAATCCATGCCGCCCAGCCCCCTTTTATTCCTGCGGCCATTTACCTTCATCTCTCATCTCACAGGACACAATAAGCACACCCATGGGGACACATACAGAGAGGACATCCAGTGGTTCCAATTGCACTCCTCGTGGCTCCAATGGCACTCCTCGTGGCTCCAATGGCGCTCCCAGCAGCCGACGACGACAACGGCGGGCAGTTCACCACGCAACATGTCATGGACACCCACATGAGGGGAAGGCTCTCTCGGTGGTGTACACGAACGATTCGGTCTCAGTGAAGAGCTCCATCCAAACTATGGAGCAGTTCCTTGCCGAGGACAAGTACCAAGTGGCCGGCTTCGACCTCGAGTACACCATGGGTCGTGCCGGCCACGATCAGAAGGTTGTCATCGCCCAGTTGTGCGTGCGACATGATGTCCTCGTCTAGCACTACCACCTGGCCACAAGGCCTTCCGAGCGTTTCTCCAGGTTTATCAACAGCTCCGACTACTGTTTCGCTACGGTGGACACCACCAACGATCTAAAAGCGCTTAAGGTTTCGGGCTTGAAATGCCCGAATCTTGTCAACATCCAATGCCACTACAAGGTCTGGGGGAGCGACAACAATAAACTGAACTCCTTGGTTGACGTCACCTCGGCCATCATGACCCCTACTACGCGAAGATGAAGGAAAAGAGCAAGAAGGACAAGAACGCCTGGCACAGTGTTTGGCATGAGAGACTGGATGAAGAACACATCAAGTACGCGGCCAAGGACGCGTACACAAGCTATGAGATGTACATGCGGATCGTTGACATGAGGAACTATCTTCTTCCTACCCCAGATGAGGGATCGAGCCATATAGCAGTGGCGGGAGCGTCACAAGAAGTAGATGACTAGACGATCATTTCTCCTACTTTAGAACGCATGCAATTGTTGATTGAGGTGTGTGCGAATGATCTGTATAGTCACTTATGTAATTGGATGTTTATTTTAGTTATATATACATGTTATTCTACTGTAGATAGAGCAAATCATACGTCTTATTAGCAGCAATCGTCTGTGTTATTATTGGTCTTCGCACACATTTCTGATTACGGACCTGGTTGCCGTGTATCACATACATTTTGTTCAGTTGAACCGTTTCCATTGTGTTGCCTAATCACACACAGTTCATCCTAGTGAACTGTATGTTGTATATTGCACACGCCTTCATCTTGCTGCTGATCACCCACAAGTATAGGGGATCGCAACCGTTTTTGAGGGTAGAGTATTCAACCCAAATTTATAGATTTGACACAAGGGGAGACAAAGAATATTTGAAGGTATTATTGATAACTCACAAGTATAGGGGGTCAATTGTATCCTCTTTCGATAAGTAAGAGTGTCGATCCCAACGAGGAGCTAAAGGTAGAACAAATATTCCCTCAAGTTCTATCGACCACTGATACAACTCTACGCATGCTTAATGTTCGCTTTATCTAGAACAAGTATGCAACTCAAAGTATTTTGTAGGTGTAATGGGATAGGTTTGCAATAACATAAAGAGCATGTAAATAAAAACTAGGGGCTGTTTTAGGTAAAGAAGCGATAAAGTTAGTATAGCGAGTGTGGAAAAGTGGTGGTAGGAGTTGCGAAATTATCCCTAAGCAATTGACTACTTCACTAGACCGATAGTAAGTTTTATGTGGGAGAGGCCACTGCTAGCATGTCATCCCTGACTTAGAATTCTATGCACTTATGAGGAACTATTAGCAAGCATCCACAACTACTAATGTTCATTAAGGTAAAACCCAACCATAGCATTAAGATATATTGGCTCCCCTTCAATCCTGTATGCATCAATTTCTATGCTAGGTTGAAGCTTCTGTCACTCTTGCCCTCCAATACATAGTCCTATCAACATACAACTAACCCTATGGTGTGATCCACGCGCGTGCTCATATGATGGGCACCAAAGGACAGCAACATAACCACAAGCAAATTAAACCAATCATAGCAATTCACCAATTACTGATAGGACAACGAAAATCTACTCAGACATCATAGGATGGCAACACATCATTGGATAATAATATGAAGCATAAAGCACCATGTTCAAGTAGAGGGTACAGGGGGTTGCGGGTGAGTGGACCGCTGTAGATAGATGGGGGAAGGTGATGAAGATGTTGGTGAAGATGAGGGAGGTGTTGGTGTAGATTGCAGTGACGATGATGGCCCCGGCGGCGTTCCGGCGCCACCGGAAGAGAGGGGGAGAGGGCCCCCCTTCTTCTTCTTCCTTGACCTTCTCCCTAGATGGGAGAAGGATTTCCCCTTTGGTCCTTGGCTTCCATGGCATGGGAGGGGCGAGAGCCCCTCCGGGATTGGATTTGTCTTTCTGTCTCCCTCTGTTTCTGCGTTTTTGATTCTGCCCTTTCACCGTTTCTTATATTCCCAGAGATCCGTAACTCCGATTGGGCTGAAATTTTAACAAAATTTCTATCCAGATATTGGCTTTCTTGCGGCAAAAGAAGGGCACCAACCGCCTTACGGGGTGGCCACGAGGGCCTAGGGTGCGCCCCCTGCCTCGTGGCCCCCTCGGGCATCGTCTCGCGTTGATTCTTCTTCCCAAAAATCACATATTTCCAAAAAAAAATATCCTTTAGTTTTTATCCCGTTTGGACTCCGTTTGATATGGATTTTCTGTGAAACAAAAAACATGCAACAAATAGGAACTGGCACTGGGCACTGGATCAATATGTTAGTCCCAAAAATAGTATAAAAAGTTGCCAAAAGTATATGAAAGTTGTATAATATTGGCATGGAACAATAAAAAATTATAGATACGAGGAGACGTATCAATTAGCAGCTGAGTTGTCAATTCAACCACACTTGGAGATTAATTATCTACAGCAAAGTGATCAGTAGCAAAGTAGTTTGATAGTTATGACAGTAGTGACAACAGCAATAGTAACAGTAACGGTGATAGCAGTAGTTTTGTAGCAAGTGTAACAGTGATGATAGTAGTAGTAACTTAGCAGAAACAATATGGAAAAGTTTGTAGGCATTGGATCGGTGACTTGTTGGATGATATTCATCATGTGACAGTTATAACCTAGGGCGATACGACACTAGCTCCAGTTCATCGATATAATGTAGGCATGTATTCCGTAAATAGTCATACATGCTTTATTAAAAGAACTTGCATGACATCTTTTGTCCTACCCTCCCGTGGCAGCGGGGTCCATACTGGAAACTAAGGGATATTAAGGCCTCCTTTTAATAGAGAACCGGAACAAAGCACTAACACATAGTGAATACATGAACTCCTCAAACTATGGCCATCACCGGGAGTGGGCCCGGTTGTTGTCACTCTGGGGTTGCCGGATCATAACACGTAGTAGGTGACTATAACTTGCAAGATCAGATCTAGAACATGGATATAATGATGATAACATAAACGGTTCAGATCTGAAATCATGGCACCCGGGCCCAAAGTGACAAGCATTAAGCATGGCAAAGTCATAGCAACATCAATCGAAGAACATAGTGGATACTAGGGATCAAGCCCTAACAAAACTAACTCGATTACATGATGAATCTCATCCAACTCCTCACCGACCATCGAGCCTATAAAGGAATTACTCACTCCCGGTGGGGAGCATCATGGAATTGGCGATGGAGAAGGGTTGGTGATGACGAAGAACGAAGATCCCCCTCTTCGGAGCCCCAAACGGACTCCAGATATGCCCTCCCGAGGAAGAACAGGGCTTGGCGGTGGCTCCATCTCGTGGATCGCAATAATTTTTTCTCCCTTATTTTTTCTCTGAAAATAGGAATTTATAGTGTCAGGGTTGAGGTCTGCGGGGCCACCAGGTGGGTAGAAACCACCTGGGTGCGCCAGGAGAGGGGGCGCGCCCTGGTGGGTTGTGCCCACCCAGGGGCCCCTCTCCGGTAGGTCTTGACTCCAGAAATTCTTATATATTATATAAAAATTCCCTGCAAAGTTTCGTTCTATTCCGAGAACTTTTATTTCTGCACAAAAATAACACCATGGTAGTTCTACTGAAAACAGCGTCAGTCCGGGGTTAGTTTCATTCAAATCATGCAAATTAGAGTCCAAAACAAGAGGAAAAGCGTGAGAAAAAGTAGATACGTTGGAGACGTATCACTGCCCTTTTCTTTTGTTCCTCCTCATCCCAAACAGTTAATTGAACTGAACCGTATGCCCTGCATCGCACACGCAACTAAAATCTAAACCGTGTTTGATGCATCCGTCATCGCAAACATTTTGCACCTTTTGACGGGCTTTTACACCACCATTTGCGATTATGGCATCGCACACAGTTTCGTTGAAGGGTCTCTGATCGTAGTGTCGCGTTTGGACCATCCTGCAGTAGTGTAAACTTTTCATCACTTGTCATGCACCTACATGGTCCTTAGAGATTAATCAGGAACTATTGTCTTATATGGATTAAAGCACTTGTCATGCACCTACATGGGCCTAAGCGCACACGCGTTTTCCCCTCTCGTTAGGGTTTTTCTCCTCCCGGAGGCGATTCCCTCACCGTCGTTGATACCTTTCCTCCCTTCCCCAATCTCACCTCTGGAATGACTCGGGCTGATCAAGGGGTGATCTTGTATCACTGCCCGGCCTTGGTTGATCTCCAAAGGTAGGTGAAGGGATTAGGGTTCTTTCCAATATCTGGTTGGCTCTAAAATCGGGTTAGGGTTTCGAGCATATCAGTGAATAGTTCAACGTCAGCAAAGACGTCTGGAGCTGACCCCGCTACTGAGATGGAGAGGATGATGGCGGAGCTTGGGCTCCGCGAAGAGGACCTAGACGACGTGATCTACGACGAGAAAGAGGTGCCACCAGATTCGACCAGATGGATCGCTATGGCGCGGGTGCATATAAACAAAACATACAGTCAGTATTGGTTCTATAAAACACGCACACTGCTTGGATCTGGCCCATGACTGCAAGTTCCGCCCTTTGGAGGAGAATCTCTATATAGTGCAGTTTTTCTATCTAGGAGACTCGGAACGTGTCATGCAGGAGGGCCCTTGGAACTTCCGGGGGAATGCAGTCATCCTTGCACCGTATGATGGCATAGTAGAACCCTCCTTGGTCCCGCTGGACACACTTGACATATGGATTCAGATACATGATGTTCCTGACAAGTATGCACACCTTGTTGATGCTCTCGCTAGTAGGGTGAGCGAAGTTCTCTTCTCACAAAAGCCATCTCAAGATTTTGCAGGTAATTTTTACCGTGTGTGGGTTAGGATCAATGTTTTGAAACCCCTGAAGAATGATGTCACAATGGTGAGAGATGGCGCTCGTCAGATTTATAGGGTCCGCTATGAAAAACTACCGGACTGCTGTGCAGTATGTGGGCATCTTGGCCATGTCTTTAAGGAACACGGTGATGGAATTCATCCACTGTCAGCTCTGTACTTCAAAGACCTCCGTGCTTCATGGGCAATGCGGATTGGAACGGGCCCTGGTGGGTGTCGCGAACGCAGAGGAGGCAGAGGTGCTCGTGGAGGACGTGCAACAGAAGGGGATGCCAAGCAGCCGAAGATGATGGATCTGGAAGTTACTAACAGATATCATACTGCTGCGGAGGTGGACATAGACATGTCTGAGGCAAACAGGAAGAGAGTTGACAGGGAGTACATCGGCCAAGGAAGTGGAATCCAACATCAGCTCAAGATTTTCACCAACCCGTTGGCGATTGTGCCGACAGCTATGAACCCTACAAATCCCCCTCCCAAGAGGGACCCAAAGAGAGTCAAAGCTTCTGATGAAAGTGATGGAACCAATGCAGCAGATAAACCAAGTGAGGCGGGCCCCACTCATGGCCGTTGCCGGGCCCAATGAGTATCCTCGTGTGGAACTGTCATGGTGCTGGCAAACCAGCGACAACTCGAGAGCTTTGCAATATGGCGAAGCAGTTTGTCCCCTCTATTGTATGCATTGTTGAAACTCAATTAGAGGGTAGTCGTGTGGAAAACTTAGCTGAAACACTTGGTTATAATAAAGGTTTTGTTGTTAGCAGATCTCGTAGAAGTGGTGGTTTAGGTGTTTTTTGGAATGATTCAATAAAGGTTGAGATTACCGGTTACTCTGAGTACCATGTGGATATTGAAGTGGATTCATTAGTAGGTGTTCACGCAAGGTTTACTTTCATGTATGGAGAGGCCCAGGTAAACGAGAGGTTCAAAACATGGAATATGTTGACGGGCATAACTAGCTCAAGCTCTATACCATGGGTAGCTTTGGGGGACTTTAATGAAGTTCTGAGAGCAGATGAACATGACAGAGTTGGTAACTGAAGCTAGACCCAAATGGATGCATTCTGTGATGCACTCGACACATGTGGGCTAGTGGATAATGGATATCAGGGGAACCCTTGGACGTTTGAAAAAAGGGTCACAGGGGGCACTTTCACCCGGGTGAGGCTGGATAGGTGTGCTGCATCGCCGGCTTGGTCTTTGGCTTTCCCATCAGTGAAGCTAGAACACAAGAATACAGCCACCTCGGATCATGCAACAATTATGTTAACTCTGGTCGATGAGAGTGCATTTAGCTTGCGGCCACGATCTTTCAAGTACGAGCTTATGTGGGAGCGCCATCCGGCTTTCTCGGATATGGTAAATGAGAGCTGGAACAAAACTACTGCTGCCACAGTAGGGGAGCTACAGGGAAAGCTGAAAAACCTCTCGAAAGGATTGTCCGCTTGGGACCGAACGGAGTTTGGATCTGTCTTGGGAGAGATTAAGAAACTAAAATCTGAACTGGATGTCTTGCGTGCTGATGTCGGCTAGGACTACGTCGATATTTCCCCAAAGAGGAAGGGATGATGCAGCACAGTAACGGTAGGTGTTTTCCTCAGTGATGAAACCAAGGTTATCGAACCAGTAGGAGAACCAAGCAACACAACGTAAACAGCCCCTGAACACAAATAACAACCACTTGCAACCCGACGTGTTAAAGGGGTTGCCAATCCCTTTCGGGTAACGGCGCCAGAAATTGGCAAACGGACGTGAGATAAAATTGTAGTAGATTGATAGATCGAACGCCAAATAAAATAAATAAGAATAAAACGCAACAAGCTATTTTTTGTATTTTTGGTTAATAGATCTGAAAATAAATGCAAAGGAAAAGTAGATCGCAAAGGCAAATATATGAGAAAGAGACCCGAGGGTCGTAGGTTTCACTAGTGGCTTCTCTCGAGAAAATATCAAATGGTGGGTGAACAAATTACTGTTGGGCAATTGATAGAACTTCAAATAATCATGACGATATCCAGGCAATGATCATTATATAGGCATCACGTCCAAGATTAGTAGACCGACTCCTGCCTGCATCTACTACTATTACTCCACACATCGACCGCTATCCAGCATACATCTAGTGTATTAAGTTCATGGAAAAATGGAGTAATGCAATAAGAACAATATCATGATGCAGACAAGATCTATCTATGTAGAGATAGACCCCATCGTTTTATCTTAGTATCAATGATACATACGTGTCGGTTCCCCTTCTGTCACTGGGATCAAGTACCGTAAGATCGAACCCACTACAAAGCACCTCTTCCCATTGCAAGATAAATAGATCAAGTTGGCCAAACAAAACCCAAATATCGGAGAAGAAATACGAGGCTATAAGAGATCATGCATAAAAGAGATCAAAAAAACTCAAATACTTTCATGGATATAAAAAGATATAACTGATCATAAACTCAAAGTTCATCAGATCCCAACAAACACACTGCAAAAAGAGTTACATCATATGGATCTCCAAGAGACCATTGTATTGAGAATTCAGCGACAGAGAGGAAACCATCTAGCTACTAACTACGAACCCGAAGGTCTACAAAGAACTACTCACGCATCATCGGAGAGGCACCAATGGAGGTGGTGAACCCCATCCGAGATGGTGTCTAGATTGGATCTGGTGGTTCTGGACTCTGCGGCGGCTGGATCAATATTTTGTCGACTCCCCTAGGGTTTTGGGAATATTGGGGTATTTATAGAGCAAAGAGGCGGTCCAGGGGGCACCCGAGGTGGGCACAACCCACCAGGGCACACCTGGGCCTCCTCGCGTGCCCTGGTGGGTTGTACTCTCTTCGGAGCACCCCCCCAGGCACAGCCAGGGCGCAATAGGTGTCTTGTGGTCCATAAAAAATCTCCATAAAGTTTCATGGCATTTGGACTCCGATTGGCATTGATTTTCTGCGATGTAAAAAACATGCAAAAAATAGCAAGTGGCACTTGGCACTATGTCAATAGGTTAGTACCAAAAAATGATATAAAATGACTATAAAATGATTATAAAACATCCAAGATTGATAATATAACAGCATGGAACAATAAAAAATTATAGATACATTGGAGACGCGTCAGCATCCCCAAGCTTAACTCCTACTCGTCCTCGAGTAGGTAAGTGATAAAAACAGATTTTTTTATGGAATGCTGCCTAACATGTCATATCATATTCTTTTCTTTATAGCATGGACATTTGGACTTTTATATTGTTCAAAGCAATAGTCTAGTTTTGACATGATAACTTAAATATGCAAGCATATCAACAAGCAACCATGTCTTTCAAAATATCAACGCTAAAATAAGTTATCCCTAGCCCATCATGCTCAACCATTGATCCATTCATGAAACACACTCGCATATTAACTACACCCAATACTCAAGTACGATCATATTGCCTCGTAGTTGGTGCTTTTATAAGAGAAGATGGAGACTCAAATTTAAAAATAAAAATTGCATAAAGTAAGAGAAAGTCCCTTCGTAGAGGGGAGTAGGGATTTGCAGAGGTGCCAGAGCTCAAAGCAAAAAACTTAGAGATAAAAACATTTTAGGAGGTGTATCCTTCCAACCAACGAAAATGACTTAGAGTTCCCAACACTTTCCATGCTAGATATATCATAGGCGTTCCCAAACAGAAAATAAAGTTTATTCCTTTTTCCACCATACTTTCACTTTCCATGGCTAACTGTATCCACGGGTGCCTGCTACCTCTTGAGCACTGCGTTGGTTTTCCCTTGAAGAGGAAAGGGTGATGTAGCAAAGTAGCGTAAGTATTTCCCTCAGTTTTTGAGAACCAAGGTATCAATCCAGTAGGAGGCCACGCACGAGTCCCTCACACCTACACAAACAAATAAAATCCTCGCAACCAACGCAATAAAGAGATGTCAATCCCTTCATGGTCACTTACGAAAGTGAGATCTGATAGATATGATAAGATAATATTTTTGGTATTTTTATGATAAAGATGCAAAGTAAATAAAGCAAAATAAAAACGGCAAAAGAAATAGCTTGTTGACGGAAGATTAATATGATGGAAAATAGACCCGGGGGCCATAGGTTTCACTAGTGGCTTCTCTCGAGAGCATAAGTATTACGGTGGGTAAACAAATTACTGTTGAGCAATTGACAGAATTGAGCATAGTTATGAGAATATCTAGGTATGATCATGTATACAGGCATCACGTCCGAGACGAGTAGACCGACTCCTGCCTGCATCTACTATTACTCCACACATCGACCGCTATCCAGCATGCATCTAGAGTATTAAGTTCAAAAGAACAGAGTAACACTTTAAGCAAGATGACATGATGTAGAGGGATAAACTCATGCAATATGATATAAACCCCATCTTGTTATCCTTGATGTCAACAATACAATATGTGCCTTGCTGCCCCTACTGTCACTGGGAAAGGACACCGCAAGATTGAACCCAAACACTACAAAAAAAACACTTCCGTGATGATACATGTTTGTCACAGTAGGTCGCGTTTTTTTTCATGCATGTACATCCATGACAATTTTATGACAGAATCAAGATAGTCATACCTGTGCTATCGTAGAAGTGTTCCATGACATTACCAAAATTATCATCACGAAAGTGTGCACTTCCATGACGATAAATCGCGCGTCACGGAAGTGCTTTTGTCAAGGGTGACCGACACGTGGCATCCACCGTAACGGAACGCTGTTAAACTATTGGGTCGGGTTTTGGATCCGATAACCCGTTAACAGCCCCGACCAATGGGGATTTTCCATGTGTAAAATCATCATTGGCTGGAGGAAACACGTGTCGGCGCATCGTTGGGACAGATGTCATCCACTCATTGGACAGAAGGCGCCTATGATACGTTGACACGTGGCATGGACCAATAGAGGCCCATTCCTGTGAAAAGGCTGGCCCATTTGACTTGGTCAAAAGGTGGTGGGCCGGCCCATGGAAAGCCTGTTAACGACCTGTTCGCATATAGCCCATTTACAGCCCGCTAACCCAAGGCCCGATACGCCCTATCTGAATTAGGCCTAGTAGCGTCATCTGGGCCATCCAATATGATTCCAGTCCGTTTTCACTTCTGGCCCATGTATGGCCCATGACGTCTTTCGGCCCATATGAGGCCCTATGTAACTCTTGGCCTATTAACGGCTCATGGTGAAACTGGCCCATAATGAACAGTGTATCACTTTACACCCATTAACGGCCCGTGGTGAAACTGGCCCGTAATGAACAGTGTATCACTTTATACCCATTAACGGCTCGTTATTCCATTGGGCCGTTTCTAGCCCATGTTATCTTTCGGCCTTTTCAGAGCCCATTTATTCTTGGGCTCATTTCTAGCGTTCGTTTACTTATGGCCCGTTACTGTCATTTTCTGCTTGTGGGCCAAATTCAGCCTGTGCTTACAGTCGGCCCGTTTGTGGTCCGTTAATACATTGGGTTGTTTTCATAGCGTCATCAAGTACGGCCTATTAACGATGGCCCGTTATGGTCGGCCCATGAACGGACGATTCCAACTCTAGCCCGTTTACAGCCATAATGCGGCCTGTTATTGGCCCATGTTTGGCCAATCGATCATACGGCCCGTATAAGGCCCATTGATGATACGACCCGTAGAAGGCCCATTGTTTCTATGGCCTGTAGAAGGCCCATTGTTTCTACGGCCCATAGAAGGCCTGCTGTTTCTACGGCCCGTAGAAGGCCCACTGTTTCTACGGCCCGTAGGAGGCCTAGTGTCACTACAGTAAATATTAGCCCATGGTTATTGTGGCCTAAAATAGGTTATTGCAGCCACTAGCAAACCGCGGAAAAAGAACTGCACTGACTACAAGCAAACAAATAAACAAGAAAACAAGGAAATAAATAAGCAAGCAACTTACACTAGTAGAAAAAGGGTCAAACGTGAAGCACATTAGTGCCGGTTTGTATTTGAGCCGGCACTAATGTATACATTAGTGCCGGTTCCAACGGCTAGCCGGGCCGCTTTCATTAGTACCGGCTCGTGGCGAACCTTTAGCACCGGTTCATGCCACGAACCGGTACTAATGAGAGTGGTGGAAGGATGTTGTCAGACTGGGGCCCCTCCAGCCCCTTTAGTACCGGTTCATGGCACGAACCGGTACTAAAGGTCGTCCTACATAAACCCTTCACACCCGAGCTCGCTCTGTTCTTCCCCTTTCCCCTCTCCTCTCTGTTCTTCCCCTCTTCCTCTCGAGCTCATCACACATTTTGCCCAAAATTTGTCAAGATTTGAAGGCCTCCATCCATTCAAATGATCACAAAGGTTAGCAACTTTGTCCTTTCATCTCTCATTGCTAGATTAGCTCTTGCAATGCTTTATATAGTGATTAATTTGTGAGTTTAGTAATTTGGGAGGATATATATATATGTGCTAGTATTTGATTTATATGCAATTTGAGGTCAAAAATAACACTTAGTTTGCATATGTAGGTGTGGTTTACTTAGTGCCTTCTAAATCTCCGTCGTAACCACCGTCGATCGCCCGCACCATCCCATCATCGGCACCACCTTGTGGTGAGCCTCTTGTTCATGAAATTTTATATAAAAATTGATGTTTGTGTGATTTGGATATATAGTTACTTGTATAATTATCTTACCCGTACGTTGTTTGTTATACATATAGTGCCATGGTTTTGATATCCGTCCCCGTCGGCCCTCGTCCTTGTTATGATTCGGATGTGGTATATATATTCTCTTTTAAAACTAGTTGCATTTCGTGTTTATGACAAATTATGCCCATCAAGTTGACATAGAAATTTTCTCTAGGAGGTATGTGAACCGGAAATTCCAACTGACCCTATTGTCGAGAGGTTAAATTTAGTTGAAAGAGAAAACGAGTACTTGAAAGAAAAAATGAAAAGAATTGAGGGGGAGAAGATGGAATTGGAGTTGCATGTTGCCGATGTCGTCGATGATCACAAGATCAAGATGGAGAAAATGCGCTTGAAGATTAGAAAGATTAGAAAATATGCCATCGATAGTGAGGCTTGGTATCATTATGCTATTGGATCCATTGTTACCTTAGTTGCAATCTTGATCGTATTTGTTGTTGCATTTAAATGCTTTAGCTAGAGAGTTATTTGTTTGTTGCATTTAAGTGTTGTATGAACTTTATGTATGAACTTGTATTAATTTGGTCTATTCGGTGTTGTGTAAATGAAGATGAGCCGGCAATGGATGTACGATGACCGATGCTCTCCCCAGTTCGTTGAGGGCGTGCATACTTTTCTGCTTGCGGCTGAGGCAAACAAGCGGGCGGATGGTTTTATGCCTTGTCCATGTGCTCGCTGTAAGAATGGTCACAATTACTCTACGTCAAGAACCATTCACGTCCACCTGTTTAAGTCCGGTTTCATGCCCCACTATAATGTTTGGACCAAGCACGGAGAAAGAGGGGTTATGATGGAAGACAATGAAGAAGAAGAGGACGACGACAGCTATCCTGGCCATGGGTTCCCTGAATACGATGATACAACAATGGGGGAAGAAGCTGAGCCGGTAATGCGGGAAGAAGCTGAGCCGGCAATGCGGGAAGAAGCTGAAGAAGAGGCATCAGATGAGCCCGTTGATGATCTAGGTCGGGCCATTGCCGATGCAAAGAGAAACTGCGCAAGTGATTTGGAGAAGAAGAAGTTGCAGCGCATGTTAGAGGATCACAAAAAATTGTTGTACCCGAATTGCGTAGGTGACAAGAAAAAGCTGGGCACCACACTGGAATTGCTGCAATGGAAGGCAGAGAATGGTGTATCTGACAAGGGATTTGGAAAGTTGCTGGTAATGATAAAGGATATGCTTCCAAAGGACAATGAATTGCCCGAGAGTACGTACGAAGCAAAGAAGGCTGTCTGCCCTCTAGGTTTAGAGGTGCAGAAGATACATGCATGCCCTAATGATTGCATCCTCTACCGCGGTGAGTATGAGGATTTGAATGCTTGCCCGGTATGTGGTGCATTGCGCTATAAGACCAGCCGCGATGACCCTGGTGATGTCGAGGGCGAGCGCCCCAGGAAGAAGATTCCTGCCAAGGTGATGTGGTATGCTCCTATAATACCACGGTTGAAACGTTTGTTCCAAAACAAAGAGCATGCCAAGGCGATGCGATGGCACAGAGAAGACCGTAAGAAAGACGAAAAGTTGAGAGTACCCGCTGACGGGTCGCAGTGGAGAAAAATCGAAAGAAAGTATGGGAAGGAGTTTGCAGATGACGCAAGGAGCGTATGGTTTGGTCTAAGCGCAGATGGCATTAATCCTTTTGGGGAGCAGAGCAGCAACCATAGCACCTGGCCTGTGACTCTATGTTTGTATAACCTTCCTCCTTGGTTGTGCATGAAGCGGAAGTTCATTATGATGCCAGTGCTCATCCAAGGCCCTAAGCAACCCGGCAACGACATTGATGTGTACCTAAGGCCATTAGTTGAAGAACTCTTACAACTGTGGAATGGAACAGGTGTACGTGCGTGGGATGAGCACATGGGGGAAGAATTTGACCTAAAGGCGTTGATGTTCGTGACCATCAATGATTGGCCTGCTCTCAGTAACCTTTCAGGACAGACAAACAAGGGATACCGCGCATGCACGCACTGTTTGGACGATACCGACAGTATATATTTGGCTAATTGTAAGAAGAATGTGTACCTGGGACATCGTCAATTTCTTCCGAGCAGGCATCCCGTAAGAAAGAAAGGCAAGCATTTCAAAGGTGAGGCGGATCACCGGACGAAGCCTCGCCACCGTACTGGTGCTGATGTACATGATATGGTCAAGGATTTGAAGCTGGTCTTTGGAAAGGGTCCTGGTGGACAACCTGTTCCGAATGACGCTGACGGACGCGCACCCATGTGGAAGAAGAAATCTATATTTTGGGACATGCCCTATTGGAAAGACCTAGAGGTCCGCTCCACAATCAACGTGATGCACGTGACGAAGAATCTTTGTGTGACCCTGCTTGGCTTCTTGGGCGTGTATGGGAAGACAAAAGATACACCTGAGGCACGAGAGGACCAGCAACGTATGCACGGAAAAGACGGCATACATCAGGGTCATCCAAGCTACGCTCTTAGCAAAGAAGAGAAGGAAATCTTCTTTGAATGCCTGCTCAGTATTAAGGTACCGTCTGGCTTCTCGTCGAATATAAAGGGAATAATAAACATGGCAGAGAAAAAATTCCAGAACCTAAAGTCTCATGACTACCACGTGATTATGACGCAACTGCTTCCGGTTGCATTGAGGGGGCTTCTACCGGAAAACGTTCGATTAGCCATTGTGAAGCTATGTGCATTTCTCAATGCAATCTCTTAGAAGGTAATCGATCCAGAAATCATACCAAGGTTAGAGAATGATTTGGTGCAATGTCTTGTCAGTTTCGAGTTGGTGTTCCCACCATCCTTCTTCAACATCATGACGCACGTCCTAGTTCACCTATGCGAAGAGATTAACGTTTTGGGTCCTGTATTTCTACACAATATGTTCCCCTTTGAGAGGTTCATGGGAGTCTTAAAGAAATATGTTCATAACCGTGCTAGGCCAGAAGGAAGCATCTCCAAGGGCCGTCAAAATGAGGAGGTCATTGAGTTTTGTATTGACTTTATTCCTGACCTTAAGCCGATTGGTGTTCCTGAATCGCGGCATAAGGGCAGACTGGATGGAAAAGGCACGCTAGGAGGGGAACAAATAATATGTATGGACGGACGTTCTATCACTGAGGCACACTACACAGTTCTACAGAATTCCGCCTTGGTGGCTCCGTATATGGATGAACACAAGAATTTGCTACGCTCCAAACACCCGGAGCGGTCTGATGACTGGATTACACGTGAACAAACCAGGAGTTTCGCTAGCTGGTTGCAGACACGTACCATGCATGACACCTCTATTGAAGATGACATGTACTTGCTGTCCCAGTTACCATCTTCGAATATAATGACTTTCAAAGGGTACGAGATAAATGGTAATACATTTTACATGATTGCCCAAGATAAGAAGAGCACCAACCAAAACAGTGGTGTCCGCTTTGATGCAGAAACCAAGACGGGAAAGGAAACATATTATGGTTATATACAGGACATATGGGAACTTGACTATCGACGTGGTTTGAAGGTCCCTTTGTTTCGGTGCAAATGGGTCAATATGACACGAGGCGGGGTAACGGAAGACCCGCAGTACGGAATGACAACAGTGGATCTCAACAATCTTGCGTATGCAGACGAACCATTCGTCCTAGCCAATGATGTGGCACAGGTTTTCTATGTGAAGGACATGTCTACCAAGCCAAGAAAAAGAAAAGATAAGGAAGCAAATGCATCGTACGATGATCCAAAGCGGCACATAGTTCTTTCTGGGAAGAGAAACATCGTGCGAGTGGATGACAAGACAGACAAGTCAGAAGATTATGAAAAGTTTGATGAAATTGCTCCATTCACAGTGAATATTGACCCGAGCATCCCGTTAAATGATGAAGATTTTCCATGGTTACAGCGCAAAGGGACACACACGAAGAAAAAGTTTCACACCCAAAGATCTGGGATGTGATCGGCTTCACTATCATCACTTTCTTCTGTGTTTCACACCCAGAAGGGAATCTCTGTAATAGTTAGGGTAGTTAATTATGTGTTTTGGCATTTGAAACGCGAAGAAATTTTATGTGCAAACAAATTCTTTCATGCCTTTACTGATTTTTAAAGTTAAGTTATTCACAAACTAGTGTTCACACTAATTTCAAATAATTCAAAATTTAAACTATTCAAATTTGAAAACTACGGGCACTAACAAAAAGTTTGTAATTTTTTGTACCTAAAGCAAAAATATTCACAAAGAAACTCTAAATACACAAAAAAACAACTCAAAAATAAATAAAGCAAAAAAAATTAAAAAAAGCCTGCCTACTAGGCCAAAGCGGCCGGTATACGACTAGAAACCCAACCTGTTGTTGGGCCAGGATGCAGGCCCGCAAAGGCCCAGTAGGCCTACAGGGCAGCACAGAACATGTAAGCCCAGTAGGCCTGCTTTGGAGAGGAGCTCGAGAGAGCTACCGCACGGGGGTTTATAAACCAGTGCGGTCGCCCCTCGGCTAGCGAGGTGGGACTAAACTTGCCGCACCGCACCTGCGCCAGCGCACCCCCTTTAGTACCGGGTCGTGGCACCAACCGGTACTAAAGGGGGGCCTTTAGTACCGGTTGGAGCCACCACCCGGTACTAAAGGGGGTCGCTTCCCGCCGCTTGGCCTGGCCAAAACAGGCCTTTAGTACCGGTTGGTGGCTCCAACCGGTACTAAAGGCCCCTCCTATATAAACAACACTTACGAAAATTTCAGTTTCTCATCTGCTTCTTCTCCTCTGCACCGTCGCCCGCCGCGCCCCCCGTACGTCTCCATCCCTCGTCGCCGCCCCCGTCGCCGCCCCGTCCCCGTCGTCGCCGCCCCGTCGTCCCCGTCCCCGTCGTCCCCGTCCCCGTCGTCCCCGTCGTCACTACCGCCCCGTCCCGGCCCGTCCCGCGTCGTCCCCGTCCCCGTCGTCGTCGCCGCCCCCGCCCGTACGTCCCCGTCCCCGTCAACGCCGCCCCGTCCATGTCCCCGTCGTCGTCATCCCCGTCGTCGCCGCGCCCGTCGCCGCGCCCGTCGCCGTCCCCGTTGCCGCCCCCCGTCGCCTCTCGCCTTGCCGGTGAGCGCGCACACACACACACACATACTTTTTTGTTTTTTAGTTATACAAATAGTTAGAAATTTTTCTGTTTTTTAGAAATTGTTAGAAATTTTTCTGTTTTTTAGAAATAGTTAGAAATGTTAGAATTGTTAGAATAGTTAGAAATGTTAGAATTGTTAGAATAGTTAGAAATGTTAGAATTGTTAGAAATTTTTCTGTTTTTTAGTTATATAAATAGTTATAAAAAAGTTAGAATTGTTAGAAATTTTTCTGTTTTTTAGAAATAGTTAGAAATGTTAGAATTGTTAGAATAGTTAGAAATGTTAGAATTGTTAGAAATTTTTCTGTTTTTAGTTATAGAAATAGTTATAAAAAAGTCAGAATTGTTAGAAATTTTTCTATTTTTTAGTTATAGAAATAGTTATAAAAAAGTTAGAAAATTTTCTTTTTTTAGTTCTAGAAATATTAGAAATGTTATAGAAATGTTAGTTATATAGAAATATTAGAAATTTTAGTTATCAAAATCCAATCATTAAAAAAATGTTACTTTTTGCAGGCATATAGCTAGTATTTGTTCTCGACGATGCCCGGCCCGCATCCTCGCCGTCGACCCGTCCGCGACGACGTCCGACTGACCCATGTCCGGGACTGGGCTCCGCCGGGCTGGCACTGGGAGGTGCTGCCTGGAGGGGCGCGCCGCTTGATGAGGAACCTGGCCCCGGGTCCCGTCGTCGACCCTGATCTCATTTGATGGCGTTCGCGTGGGCCAGTTTCGGTGCGGAGGGAGCCGGCCCCGCCGGAGGTGGTACGTCGCCGTGTCAGGGAGGAGGACGAGCACGTCCATCGCTACATGGTTGCGTTAGAGGGCGGCAGGTTCTCCAATACCTGGCAGTTTCTTCAGGGATCTCACTTCAGCTATGATCCTGTGAGGGTTCCTTCTCTTTGGGTGTCCATCGCCCGCGCCGCAGGAACCGCGAGTGTCCTAGATTCTTCTGTAGTATTCGATCTTTATTAGCTACCTAGCCAGTGATGTACTTGATATATAATATTCAAGATGATGTATTCGAGATTATATATTATTTGAGACGATGTATTCGAGATTATATCTATTATTCGAGACGATGTATTCGAGATTATATCTATTATTCGAGATGATGTATTCGAGATTATATCTATTATTCGAGATGATGTATTTGAGATTATATCTATTATTCGAGACGATGTAATTTGAATACTAAATTGTTTTATATTTCTTTTGGCATAGTTAAATAAAAGCTATGGCGGACAATACCAACAGAGAGGGAGAACAGACCATGTTCGAAATAATACGCGGGCCAGATGATGATCAGAATGAAGATTATGACGGCCCCAAATTTCTAAACAACACCGGAGAGGGTGATATGATATTCGATCGCGACGACCGAATTGATGAAGTCATGAACTACGATTATGACAACACCGGAGAGGTATATATATTTATATAAGCAGGCATCGGGTGATCATCACATGTTTTAAATGAGTTGAAGATATATTAATGAATCGATCTTTCTTCTTTCGGCCATCCGGATCGAGCAAATCTTCAGGCAAAAGGACGAAACGAGGCCCGAACAAAAAGTTGAAGGAGGGCGTAAAGTATAATATCGAGGCAATCAAACATAATGGCGAACCATTAGCGCCTAAGAAGATTGCGGACAAGTTCATTCGTCAGTGCGCAGTTCTTGTGAAGGACCAACTCCCGATCTCCCTTCAAGAATGGAGAAAGCCAGCAAAGCCACGTCCAGATCTTACTTTTGTCGACGACAGACAAAAAATTCTGCTTTGGGATACTCTCATGGAACATTTCACCCTACCAGATCATTTCACAGAAGCAGATGTGCAGAAAGTCAAGGATGCTGCTCTTAGGAAGATGGCGGTTGCATTCAAGAACCACAAGAATCGTGAATGGGACAAGTACGTCAAGGGAGGAAGGAAGACTCCAGTATTCGAGGGAACACTAGAGAATCAAAGTGCTCATTGGGACGATTTCGTGAAATTCAAGGATTCAGAATTATCTAAGGAATGGTCAAGAATAAACAAGGCCAATGCCGCAAAAAAGGATAAGTTCCATAAGCTGGGGCCAGGTGGCTATGCGGTGGGAATGCCTAAGTGGGATAAGTCTGAGAAAGAGATGCTGGATGCAAGTGTCACTCCAGAAACATTGAGCTGGCCCCCCAGGTGCAGGACTTGGTTCTATGCGCATGAGGGGAGTTGGACCCGAAGACAGGCAAAGTTTCCAAGAAGGCATGTCTGGACGGAGCCGAAGATAAGCTACTTGTTGCAATAGAAGAGGCTCGATCCGGGTTGTTCGAGCCCAACAGAGAGAACGACGAGCTTACGCGTGCCCTGGGAAATCCTGAACACCCGGGAAGAACATGAGGCATGGGCGCTATTCCGTGGTATGAGGGGTTTTCGGACTGGAACGCCGACTACAGAACCCGTGCGAGAAAAAAGATTGCGGAGGAGAAGAAGAGGAAGATGGAGGAGGAGCAGAGGAAGCTCGACTATGAACGCCTTCAAGGCCTAGAATCAGCGCACACGGACTTGGCAATCAAATTCCAGCGGCAGCAGGATCAGATCGACTCACTTAGCCAGCAAAGGGGGTCTCAGCAGCTGCAGCAGCTAGCGGATGATCCAGCATTGGATACCACCAACCCATCCATGCCGAGAAGCAGCGTGGGTTCCGCCCCGTTTGACGCAATGCTGGATAGATACCCCGTGGATGATATCGCGGAGAACACTAACTGCGAGCTACACTTCAAAATTAAGAACATATCCTTGAAGGTGGCGGACGGTGTTGCTTATACAAATTCCCCCGATGCAACCTTCCATTGCAACCCGATTCCAGCAGGCTATGCTCGTGTCGTGGTTGATGAGGTGGTGGACCAATATTCGGGGCTAGAGCTTGACATTCCTGGAGGTGACGAGGAGCACACACTCGGAGATGCCAAACATTGTATCATCCTATGGAGAAAGGATTGCATCATCTTTCGAAGGCCACCGACACCGCGTCACCCGACTCCTCGTCGAAGTCCGCCACCGAGTTAGCAGACTCCCGCTCCTCCAAGTCCACCAATGCGTGAGGCCACTCCTCCTCCTCCAAGTCCGGCAAAGTGTTAGGCCACTCCTCCTCCAAGTCCGACACAGCGTCAGACGTCCACTCCTCCTCCAAGTCCGGCACAACCTCAGGCCACTGCAAGTCCGGCATAGCTTCAGGCCACTCCTCCTCGTCCAACTCAGCCCCGTCAGCCGTCTCTGCCGCCTCAGCAATCGCAGAAGAGACACCCCGCAGCTATGGTGCGTAGCGGTATGAGTGAAGGTCATAGTACAGGAAGTACAGGCGGAGGCAAGCGATATAAATATGGTCCAAACCCCACTACTCCTCTTCCTGAGAGGGCTTACGACAGGACCGAGGAGCAAACCAATGCCATAGTGCGGGCAGAAGTCGACGCCCATTTTGGACCGAAACCGCCACCGCCGCCAAGGGAGAAAGTGCCTGTGGAAGTAGTTGACCACTTCATTCGTATGGCTCAACCACCAGCTCCTAAGCCTGTTGACAGACTATGAGCGCCACATCAGGAAGTTACATCGACAACGTCTACAGAAGGAGGCGAGCTCGAGCTCGAGGAAACAACAAGCAGCTGTCAAAAAGTGCGGGAAAACCGTTGCCCAGCTGGGATAACAGGCGGCGCAATCGATCCCCCCGCTTGTTGTGCCGCCAACAACACGTGACAGTACGCGCGCCCAATATTATTGTGGCCAAACAGTTTATGTTCCCAAGGTGGGCGATGTGGTAATAACCCAGGAGCATATAATGCAGGCTGAAACTCTCAAAATCATTGTTGGACAACTCCTCGAGATCGAGGACACGCCTGTGCTTATAGAGGAGGAAATAAAACGGAAATATGCCCGGGGCCAACCTTTGGTCAAGCCAGAAGAGGTCAAGAAGCTCCCAACGAGAATGTATGAATTACATCAATGGTACATGGACATTACCAAGAGATCCGATCGAGAGTCCCTCATGGTGCAAGTCAAGAAGGATCATTACTACCATGAGAAACCTGTGACCGTTGAGTATTCTGAACTGTTTCAGTTATACAATCAAGATGCACTCGACAAATCTATCGTCAGTTGCTATTGTCTGTAAGTGATTTCTTTCTGTAATTTTAAGTCTCAAGCTAGCTATAGTGATCCTTTTGATCAATCATTACCTATAATTATCCTCACTATATTCTTTTCTGTGGTATTATGCAGGATGAAGATGTATGAAATGAGAAAAGGTGGACGCTATGGCATTGGGTTCATTGACCCAAACACCGTTAATGAATACACATGGACAATAAACAAGCATCATGAAAAGCAGGTAGAGGACAACATGCTAGAGTTCTTGAAGCGCCTCAAATACAATGAAGATATACTACTTCCTTACAACTTCCAGTGAGTCACACTTTCTTGTACTACAAATTCTCTGTTTTTGCCTACTAGCTAGCTACATGTTTTTGCTTACATATGCCCGCTTAATTAAGACATGCAAATGTGTGTGCATGCAGATTTCACTGGATCTTGTGTATCATTAAAGTTGACGCCGGAACAGTTCAAATACTGGACTCACTACTCAAAGCAAATAGTGACTATAACATCTTGTTTGGGATAGTCAACAGGTAATTTCAATCATTATTAACTATATATCTCGGCCTATTTAGTTCGTCATTTCATGATATGAACTATTTAATAACCCCTTTATTCATTTTCTTTGTCGGCGGGCAGGGCTTGGGCAAGGTTCATCAGCGTCACGGAAGGCGAATGGAAACGACAGCTGAAATGGTTTCGACCCAAGGTAAGTAATTAAGTAGTACTAGCTAGCTAGCTAGCTGCCATCTCTTTAATTATCATGCTTGATTAATTATTATCTGATCAAATTAAATTCCATTCTCGTAATAAAGGCCCTGAAGCAGGCGCAGGGGACTAATCTGTGTGCATTCTGCGTTTGCGAGAACATTCGCATGATGGCGTCCGAAAGGAGCAGATCTCAAAGACAGGAATGGGTACGCTTGTCAGAACACTATTCACAATTTTTACACCATTATCGATATCTAGTCACACAACTAATACACATGCATATTGATCTCCTTCTTAACAGTTCAAAGAGGTGCGGGACAAGCTCCTAGAAACGGAGCACGTAGAAGCACTTCAAGAGGAAATAGCGGGATTTTTGCTCGACCAGGTCATAAATCCGAAGGGAGAATACTATTACCCGCTACCTCCCCCATCGACCAGGTCATGAACCACTTCCAATTGTCATCGTGCTCCGAAGGCACTAATTAGGCTAATGCCACTGGCTCCGAAGGCAACATGCATATGTAGGAGAAATTGTATATAGCTATACATGTGTGTATGTGTGAATTAATATGGTGGTTTGTGAGACATTGATGATATATATATGATTGGTTCTACTAGAAATTCTATTTATATATATATATATATATGCATAACGTGTACAATGTGTAGTATTGTAAAATACCAGCAAACAAAAAGAATTAAAATGGAAAACACAAAATTAAATGAAAAAGAAATCATAAAACCAAAAACCCCCCAAACATTTTAGTACCGGTTGGTGTTACCAACCGGTACTAAAGGGCTCCCAGCCCCCGGAGCTGGCTCGTGCCACGTGGTTGCCCTTTAGCACTGGTTCATGCTGAACCGGTACTAAAGGGGGGGCCTTTAGCACTGGTTCATGCTGAACCGGCACTAAAGGGCCTTACGAACCGGTGCTATTGCCCGGTTCTGCACTAGTGTTATGCTAGGCTATCACGGCTATTACACATATTACATCCACTGGGCATCAAAGTTCGCCACCAGTGCAAATATAGGGAACAAAGCAGCATACAAACGCCGCAGCAAAACAAGTCCAGAACTGAAACCACTTCAGAAGAGTTCAAGAAACAATATCCTGGGTACCCATAATGCTGGCAAGATGCTTATCAAGCTTATTAACTTTCTCTTGTTTGGCACTTAAATCCTCCAGCGCTTGCTGTTGCACAAGAAAGTATGCATCTGAATTTTGCAGGGACTTCCTCAGTCCTTCGGCTTCTTGCCGCAGCACAGCTGACTGATGCCTCTCAGCTTGTAGCTGAGACTGAAGAAGCCAAAGTGATTCAGGCAGCGAGTTCGAAGAGCTTGTGCCAGCGGTACTGGCCAGTAACTCGAACACTACATCAACGCAGGACTGTGGGGTTTTCTCACTGTCTACAAGATCGTTTTTATCACCTTTCTTGGAGACCAACAGGGTTGTCTCACTATCTTGAACCTTATCTGCATTACTTTCTCTACCATTGCATAGTGGGGTGCTCTTCTCCAATATTCTGTTTGCATACTACAAGAGAAACAAGCAGACACATCACAGGTTTAGCTTGTAGTATACGAAACTCATTTTGGTAAACCGGTTCAGTAGTAAGGTGGACAGAATAACAACATGAAACAAACATATATCGATGTACTATGGTCACTGTATTGTCCATATCATTCTAGTTTATGTTCCCTAATCAAGATAGAGACACAGTTCAACTCATATATTTTTAAGACACAGCAGCATAGACAGAATATAAGTGTGAGAAACTACACAACATTGTGTGACGCCCCAATACCGGAGCTTCAGACGCCTTCCATGTTTTCCGTGATTCATCATGTGATTTGTTTGGTTCGTTGCTTTCATTTTTTTGCATCATGTGCATTGCATCATGTCTTCTTGCATCTCTTCTTTAAACTCAACTAAATAAATCGTATGGATCTTCGGTCCATTTAAACCGAGGGAATTCACATGCTGATTCTCTTTAAAACATACTCTCCCAATATTACGGAGCTATAATAAACATTCCTTTTTTGGAATTCACCTTAACACACTTGCAAAATCCCAATTCCTTTGTAATCACAACTCTTGGCCTCTAACTTTGCTATATATCCTTTCTCCATTTTCCGGAGCTCCACCAAAAATTCGAACATTTTTGTACCTTCCTAACCCTCACTTCCTATTCGAACCACTTGAATTTAAATCAAACGAGTTTGAATTTAAACTTTGAAAAATGCCCACTCCATTTTTCTTGGATAATACACATTCTTGTGAGTCCAGGAATATAACTCCCATGCCCAAATTCCATCCATACCCTCTCTTTCTATTTTTCTTCTTCTATCTATTTTCTTTTCTCTTTTTGGTTAAGAGAAGAGAGTAGAGAGAGAGAGAGCCCAGCTCAAGCGAAGCCCATCCAGCCAGCAGGCCTCTGGCCACTTCCCTCTCCCTGGGCCGGCCTCCAAGGCGCATCTTGCTTCCCGACCTCTAAGGCCCAGCCGCTCCCCGCTGTAACCCTAGCCTCCCTGCGTCGATCCCCATCTCCCCCATCGATCCATTCCTCCTGTGTGTGCGCCGTCAGAGAGAGGCAGGGAGAGAGCAGCGCTGCACCCCTCGTCCCAATCCATGGATCTCCTCGCCCATGCCTCCCTGTCGCTCTCCCTTCACGCGGGCCTCCCATTCCTCCTACACGCCGGCCTGCGACCACCGCCGCCGAGCTCCTCCAGGAAGGCCACCTCAAGTGGGAGCCATGCCAGGCTCCACTTCCTCGCGCCGGCTCCGCCCACGCCCGAGCATTCGAGTAGCCGCAGACCGAGCCGCCTCCTGCCTCGTGTCACCGCCTCGCCTGCTGGAGTGCCAGCCAGCCAGAGCTTCCCATCTCCTATCCATCCATGTCCGCAGCAGCGCCCCCAACGCCACCTCGTCCCCGCGCCGTAGGGCATCGCCTCTGGTCAATTCCAGCTACCCTGGGCCTCTCCTCGAGCACCCAAGGCCATGCGAGCCTCCTGCTCGCCCGCCTCCCCTTGAACCACCATCGCCTACAGTTGCCGCCATGGACCCGAGCTTAGAGCTTCGCTGCTGCCTTGGCGCTGCTCCGCCAACCTCCTCCTTGTCAGTTACATCGTCTCCGGCCCTGCCCGTTGGAGCCATGCCTCCCGGTGCCCGCAGCCGCGTCGCCGGTCTTCTGCTTCGACCCGACATCGTTCCCTTTGGCAACCGCATAGGTGCATCGCCACAAGCTTTGCCTCTATACACCCGTGTGGTGTGACCGTGGAGTTCCACCAATTGCTAGCAGCACTACGATGCTTCATCCCTAAATGGTTTCGCCAAGTGCCTTTCGGCGTGACCAAGACCGCGAGCACCATGGATCCGCCAAGTACCTCGACGCTCGATGCCTAAAACGACCACCGAACAGGGAATAACGCCAAGTACTAGATCAACGAGGACTGCCAAGTTCGTCTTCCACCATCTCCGAAGTCACCAAGTACCACGACGATACGAGAACAACTACCGTCGACGTGCATTTTGCCAAGTACCACTACCGTCGACCCTCGAAGACTCCGTGGATGTCAAGTTTCTCGCTGTGCCCCCAAACATCTATGGAAACTTGTGAGACTAAGAACATTAGCGACTAACGTCGCCACGAGAACGACTACTTCCCACAACGACCCATGAACATCTACTTCCTCTACTTTGCACCGAACGAGAACCGTCTGTTTGCATGGTTCGGAGGTATAACCCCGAGACGACCATCCGAGAACGATTGCATGTGTTGTATGAGATGCACCCTTTGTCTGCACCGTGTTCGTAGTGTCTCTCGCTTCCATGCCATCGACTCATGGGACAACCGGTATCCGGGAGCGCCCCACCATCTTTTGCACGCATCCGCACACTTCTCCTTTGCACCGGTATCTCCATGAGCAACCGGAACGACATGTTGTCGTGGCATCATTTTTGGATTCATCACTGTGGCACCCTTTCTTTCCACCACGGTGACAAAATGCCCCATATCTTATATCATGCCAACATTTTCATAAATATTGCATCCAACTTGAACATGTCATCCGCATCATGATAATAACATTTAAATGTATAAAATTGTTGTTCCACCAAATTGCTAAATGCATATGGGGTTTTGCTGGAATTGTTGTTTGTTATTTCCGGCCTCATTTAAACTTGCCTAAATGTTTAGTTTACTTTTGCTTCATCTCTTGCCATGTTAATCAACATTTAATATTGTTGGGTACATAAACGAGATTCGAACTAAATCACCTGTTGTGGTGTTTCGTCAATATGCAACTCGTTGCATATTGAGCTCCACTTAATTTGTAGGTTTGTTTGTGCATTTTTTCCATGCCATGCCTCTTTAAACCGGACATGCATCATACTTGGTTGTGCATCATGCCATGTTCATGTGGTGGTTGTTTACTATGTTGCTTGCTTCTTTCCGGGTTGCTTCTCTCGTTAGCTTCGGTTTCGCTCCAGAGTTGTGAGGATCCATTCGACTCCGTCCGTTTGACTTCTTCATGGTTCCTTGCGGGATCTCAGGCAAGATGAACATACCCTCGAAATCACTTCTATCTTTGCTTGCTAGTTGCTCGCTCTATTTGCTATGCCACGATACCTACCACTTGCTATATCATGCCTCCCATATTGCCATGTCAAGCCCCTAACCCACCTTTCCTAGCAAACCGTTGTTTGGCTATGTTACCGCTTTTGCTCAGCCCCTCTTATAGCGTTGCTAGTTGCAGGTGAAGATGAAGTTTGTTCCATGATTGGAACATGGATATGTTGGGATATCACAATATCTCTTATTTATTTAATGCATCTATATACTTGGTAAAGGGTGGAAGGCTCAGCCTTATGCCTGGTGTTTTGTTCCACTCTTGCCGCCCTAGTTACTGTCATACCGGTGTTATGTTCCTTGATTTTGCATTCCTTACACGGTTGGGTGTTATGGGGACCCCTTGACAGTTTGCTTTGAATAAAACTCCTCTAGCAAGGCCCAACCTTGGTTTTACATTTGCCTCACCTAGCCTTTTTTTCCCTTGAGTTTCCGGAGCCCGAGGGTCATCTTTATTTTAACCCCCCCCCCAGGGCCAATGCTTCTCTAAGTGTTGGTCCAACCTGAGCGATGTTCGGCGCCCCCGGGGCAACCAGGGTCTATGCCAACCCGACGTCTGGCTCATCCGGTGTGCCCTGAGAACAAGATATGTGCAGCTCCTATCGGGATTTGTCGGCACATCCGGGCGGCTTTGCTGGTCTTGTTTTACCATTTTCGAAATGTTTTGTAACCGGGATTCCGAGCCTGATCGGGTCGTCCTGGGAGAAGGAATATCCTTCATTGACCGTGAGAGCTTGTGATGGGCTAAGTTGGGACACCCCTACAGGGTTTTGAACTTTCAAAAGCCATGCCCGCGGTTATGGGAAGATGGGAATTTGTTAATGTCCGGTTGTAGAGAACTTGACATTTAACTTAATTAAAATGCATCAACTGCGTGTGTAGTCGTGATGGTCTCTTTCCGGCGGAGTCCGGAAAGTGAACACGGTTCTCATGTTATGCTTGAACATAAGTAGTTTCAGGATCACTTCTTGATCTTTATAGCTTCTCGATCGTGCTTTGCTTCTCTTCTCGCTCTCATTTGCGTAAGTTAGCCACCATACATGCTAGTGCTTGCTGCAGCTCCACCTCACTACCTTTTCCTACCCATAAGCTTAAATAGTCTTGATCTCGCGGGTGTGAGATTGTTGAGTCCTTGTGACTCACAGATACTTCCAAAACAGTTGCAGGTGCCGATGATAACCGTGCAGGTGATGCAACCGAGCTCAAGTGGGAGCTTGATGAAGATCGTGTCCGTTGTGTTGTTCGTTTCCAGTTGATCAGTAGTGGAGCCCAGTTGGGGCGATCGGGGATCTAGCATTAGGGGTTGTCTTTCTTTATTTGGTTCCGTAGTCGGACCTTGATTGTATTCTGGATGATGTAATGCTATATTTATGTATTGTGTGAAGTGGCGATTGTAAGCCAAGTCTTTATCTCTTTCTTATTCAGTACATGGGATGTGTAAAGATTACCCCTCTTGCGACATGCCTACTATGCGGTTATGCCTCTAAGTCGTGCTCCGACACATGCGAGATACAACCGCATCGTGGGTGTAACAAGTTGGTAATCAGAGCCTTCCCCGATTTAGGAGTCCCCTGCTTGATTGAATCGCTGGCGTTGTTGAGTCTAGAAAACAATGTTTTGGGTCTTATAGGATTATATATATATTGGAGAGTAGGATTCTTTTTACTCCTCAGTCCCTTTGTCGCTCTGGTGAGGCATCCTAACGTAGAGTTTTGACTCTTCTCTCCTCAAATTTCAATAAAAAAATTAGGATCACACGGGTATCTTGGAATCGTTCCGATGGTTTTGTGACGAGAACATTGTTCTTGGTGCCTCCTGACATTTAGGGGTTGTGGCAGTGTCCTGGGGAGTTGAGCTCTGAGGTGTTGTCGTCACAATTTTATCGTTGTAGTTCTGGAATACCCGAGTTCGCCGACATCGAGAATCTCTTTTATGCAGTTGTTGGTGAGATAACCTCAACGCCACGCGGTACTAGGGCGGGAGTTCGGGAGTATTGCCATAACTCGTATAACGGATGCTGTTCGAAGGTTGAGGTAAATGATTTCTGAAGGTTTCTTGGTTATGTGTTGAAGGATGGATACAGCTGGATGTAGGATTTGCTAGTTTTGGGTGAGATATTATGCTTCCCCTGTATCCCCAACACCTGATTGCATAACCAGAAAGTTTCGGGAGTTTATAAGTGGGAATTCAAGTATCACGTAGGATATCTTTCCAACAAACACATGATACGATATGGGATCTATCGTATGTTTGTTGCCGACTTATTCTGCAAGCCAATCCTTGTTTTGTTTTGTTGTGGTATTCGAGTTGCTTCAATGTCAAATGCGTGTCCATACCTTTCCTAAGCGGTGTTCTCATATTTCTATGTGAATACTAATCCTTCATGATAATCAAGATTTTCATGTCTATCCTTTTCAACTGGCGTGTTTCTCTTCAAGTGGATCCGATCATTTTCAACATTCGCAAGATCAACTCTAAGTTTCTCAACGGTGTTTGCTTCACCCGTCACAAGTTGTCCTTGTTTTTCCCGCCCTCCCAACGTTGTTTCTTCAAGGACTCAGACTTCTTAATCAAGTATCCATCTTATTGATGTGAAGTCTCTCCATTCTTTTCCGTCAATATTCTTATCCGGTGATTCTCAGGAAGATACTAAGGAAGCCTCAAGTTCGTCACTCTTCACTCGTTTTCTTCTCCGGTGGATTCAAGTCAAGCTTAGTCGATCATATCCTTTTCCTTGTTTCAAATGCTTTCTCATGTCGGTGCACCTCTTAATCATCCACTCCTCGCTATTCATTTTGTTCTGGAGTGCTGAAGATATCTCAAGAGATTCGTGTTTCCATTCTCGATCTGTTCAAGCTATTGCGAGATGGTTATCTCATTCAAGCCATTTAATTCAACCGGTGCAATATCTTTCAAGTAATCATTCAACGGTGTTTCTCTTGAGTGGGCCCTAACCCACAGGTCTTTTCCCAGGATCTTACCTGACTCTTCCATTTTGCCGTTTTAACTCCCAAAGTCTTTTCCAAGTTTGACGTAAGAATGAATTATCATCAGTCAAATGTATTTCACCTAGATCTTTCAAATTCTTTTCATCGTTGGTTCAACCTTTCTAATTCTCATTCCGGAGTGTCTCACAATTCTTCGTGGTGCTTCTTGTCGTCATTCTCTGATTTGAAGACCGAAGAAGATTTTTCTCTCAATCTTGTCCATTCTCTCGAAGATGCGTGGTTCTAGCTTGATGCCATCCTCTCATAATTGTTTTCGATTGCGAGTATTCTTTTCATCCATCCGGAGCATTTCAGGAACCTTTGTCAGTTTGTTTCTCCGGAGCCCATCATCTCAGAATTATTCATTCCAGCTTTCAGCTCTCGTTCTCCAAAATCATACCGGTGCATCATTCAAGTATTATCTAATCAGCTCGTGATCTCTCCATTCTCTTGTATCTAAATTCCCCCAAGTATTTCCAGTCTTTTCTAATTTTCCCGGTGTTTCTTTATCTTTTCTTCGTTCATTTTCAATTCTTACAGTGGTTCGTTCAAGAGTTCTCTTCCTTGGTTATCATATCAATTCATTCGTTCTTTCCAATCCTACCGGTGGTTCATTGAAGACCTTTCTCAAGTTTGCGCTATATCTCTCTTAATCCTTCCTACGAGAATAAGTAGTATGCCAAATCCATTGTTTGTCATCAATTTAATTGGTGAAGGATGAGCATAATGTAATTCTTATTCTTGTTTCATCGAGTAAATTCAATTCCTTATTCCGGAGGTTCATCAAAATTCTTCATTTCATTTGTTTCATCTTTTCTTTTCCCGGAGTTCCAAGCTCTCTCTAGTATGTCACCACGAAGCTCCATTTAAATCATCGCAAGGCTTCACCTTGTGTTTTCAACTTCTCTTTCTTTTCATTATCCTTTTGTTTACCGGGGTTCTTCATGGAGGCTCTACATGATGGTTCATCAAGGATTTAATTCCTTCTCGAAGTGTTCATCGAGATTCGTTTCAGAGGAGCTCAAGTATTCTTCATCTTGCATTTCAAAGTTCAATCCCTTCTATCTTATCTTTTGAGGTGGTGTTATGTCATTCTTGACAATTTCCCTTCGTGTGTCATGATTCAAAAATTGTCAAGAATGGGATAGTTAAACCCATCAATTTCTTCGAGCATGAGCTCTTCTCAACCCATCAATCTCTTCTTTGGAGTTATCTTGGGTTATATTTCACCTAAAGCTTCTCCTAAGGATTGTTGCTATTTATGGTGCTTACAAATGACCCAAGTTCTTCATTTACCCTCCCGGTGAAATAAGTTTCTTGTCTCCTTGTTCATATCAATCCAATCTATCGTTTCTGTTAGTGGCAAAATTTCACCTCAGTTTTGAGATGTTTTCCATAAGCCCACATCAAGCTTACTCTTTTCGTTGTTGGTTTCCAATAACTCTGTTCGACCCTTCTCCTAAAGATGCTCTTTCAAAGGTCATTTCAGGTAAAAGATGTTGTTTTCTTCTCCGTTCCTTTAATTCCATTCTTTAATCTCTTCCGGAGATGTTGCTCTCTTCACTCATCATCTCGGATTGTCAGGACCATGTTCTTTTCGTGCTTATCCTTTTAACCGGAGTGTCGTGTCCTCTTTTCAAGTATCCTCTCATCTTGTCAAGATCATGTTCAATTCCTTCCATTTTCAGTTGGAGTGTTGTCCAAATTATATCATTCTTATTCCGTCTCTATCTTGTTTTAACCGGAGTGTGGTGTCTATCATTCCTCTTCTAACCGGAGTCGCATCCAAGTGCTTTCATTTTGCCAAGTTCATATTATTGCCTTCCATTTCCAACCGGAGTGTTGTCGTAATTGATCTTTACCGTTCCTTGTACATCTTGTTTCAACCGGAGTGCTTGCATGTACTTCTCGTCCACTACAACATTTTTCTTATGTTTTTCAACCTACAAGGTTCTAGTAATGTTCCTTGTTCCTCTTTTCTAATGGAGTGTTTTCAACTTTGTTCACCTTTGTTGCATTCTTCCTTTCAATTTGTTCAACCTCTCAAGGTTCTTTGGTTTCACTCATTGGTCAAAGAAGCAACTTAGCTTTACCTCTTCTCTTCCTCTCCCGTTTCCCTCCGGTGCCATCCTAGATCTCGGGACGAGATCCTCTCATAGTGGTGGAGTGTTGTGACGCCCCAAAACTGGAGCTTCAGACGCCTTCCATGTTTTCAGTGATTCGTCATGTGATTTGTTTGGTTCGTTGCTTTCATTTTTTGCATCATGTGCATTGCATCATGTCTTCTTGCATCTCTTCTTTAAACTCAACTAAATAAATCATATGGATCTTTGGTCCATTTAAACTGAGGGAATTCACAGGGCGATTCTCTTTAAAACATACCCTCCCAATATTAGGGAGCTATAATAAATATTCCTTTTTTGGAATTCACATTAACACACTTGCAAAATCCCAACGCCTTTGTTATCACAACTATTGGCCTCTAACTTTTCTATATATCCTTCCTCAATTTTCCGGAGCTCCACCAAAAATTTGAACATTTTTGGACCTTCCTAACCCTCACTTCCTATTTGAACCATTTGAATTTAAATCAAACGAGTTTGAATTTAAACTTTGAAAAAATGCCCACTCCATTTTTCTTGGATCATACACATTCTTGTGAGTCCAAGAATATAACTCCCATGCCCAAATTCCATCCATACCCTCTCTTTCTATTTTTCTTCTTCTATCTATTTTCTTTTCTCTTTTTGGTTAAGAGAAGAGAGTAGAGAGAGAGAGAGCCCAGCTCAAGCGAAGCCCATCCAGCCAGCAGGCCTCTGGCCACTTCCCTCTTCCTGGGCCGGCCTCCAAGGCCCATCTTGCTTCCTGACCTCTAAGGCCCAGCCGCTCCCCGTTGTAACCCTAGCCTCCTTGCGTCGATCCCCATATCCCCCATTGATCCCTTCCTCCTGTGCGTGCGCCGTCACAGAGAGGCAGGGAGAGAGCAGTGTTGCACCCCTCGTCCGGATCCATGGATCTCCTCGTCCATGCCTCCCCGTCGCTCTCCCTTCACGCGGGCCTCCCATTCCTCTGCCGCGCTGGCCTGCGACCACCGTCGCCGAGCTCCTCCAGGAAGGCCACCTCAAGCGGGAGCCATGCTAGGCTCCTCTTCCTCGCGCCGGCTCCGCCTACGCTCGAGCATCCGAGTAGCCGCAGACCGAGCCGCCGCCTACCTCGTGCCGCCGCCTCGCCCGCTGTTGCACCGGCCGGCCAGAGCTTCCCATCTCCTATCCATCCATGTCTGCAGCAGCTCCCCCAACGCCACCTCGTCCCCGCGCCATAGGGCGTCGCCTCTGGTCGGTTCCAGCCGCCCTCGGCCTCTCCTCGAGCACCCAAGGCCCTGCGAGCCTCCCGCTCGCCCACCTCCCCTCGAACTACCATCGCCTGTTGCTACCGCCATGGACCCGAGCTTAGAGCTTCGCTGCTGCCTTGGCGCTGCTCCGCCAACCTCCTCCTTGTCAGTTGCATCGTCTCCGGCCCTGCCCGTTGGATCCATGCCTCCCGGTGCCCGCAGCCGCATCACCGGTCTTCTGGCTCGACCCGACATCATTCCCTTTGGCAACCGCATAGGTGCATCGCCACAAGCTTTGCCTCTATACACCCGTGTGGTGTGACTGTGGAGTTCCACCAATTGCTAGCAGCACTCCGATGCTTCCTCCCTGAATAGTTTCGCCAAGTGCCTTTCGGCGTGACCAAGACCGCGAGCACCACGGATCCGCCAAGTACCTCGACGCCCGATGCCTAAAACGACCACCGAACAGGGAATAACGCCAAGTACTAGATGAACGAGGACCGCCATGTTCATCTTCCGCCATCTCCGAAATCGCCAAGTACCACAACGAGACGAGAACAACTACCGTCGATGTGCATTTTGCCAAGTACCACTACTTTCGACCCTCGAAGACTCCGTGGACGTCAAGTTTCTCGCCGTGCCCCCGAACATCTACGGAAACTTGTGAGACTAAGAGCATGAATGACTACCATCGCCACGACAACGACTACTTCCCACAACGACCCGTGAACATCTACTTCCTCTACTTTGCACCGAACGAGAACCGTCCCATTTGCACACTTTGGAGGTATAACCCCGAGACGACTGTCCGAGAACGATTGCATGTGTTGTATGAGATGCACCCTTTGTCTGCACCGTGTTCGTAGTGTCCCTCGCTTCCATGCCATCGACTCATGGGACACCCTGTATCCGGGAGCGCCCCACCATCTTTTGCACGCATCCACACACTTCTCCTTTGCACCGGTATCTCCATGAGCTACCGGAACCGACATGTTGCCGTGGCATCATTTTCGGATTCATCACTGTGGCACCCTTTCTTTCCACCACAGTGACAAAATGCCCCATATCTTATATCATGCCAACATTTTCATAAATATTGCATCCAACTTGAACATGTCATCCGCATCATGATAATAACATTTAAATGTTTAAAATTGTTGTTGCACCAAATTGCTAAATGCATATGGGGTTTTGCCGGAATTGTTGTTTGTTATTTCCGGCCTCATTTAAACTTGCCTAAATGTTTAGTTTACTTTTGCTTCATATCTTTCCATGTTAATCAGCATTTAATATTGTTGGGTACATAAACGAGATTCAAACTAAATCACCTGTTGTGGTGTTTCGTCAATATGCAACTCGTTGCATATTGAGCTCCACTTAATTTGTAGGTTTGTTTGTGCATTTTTGCCATGCCATGCCTCTTTAAAGCGGACATGCATCATACTTGGTTGTGCATCATGTCATGTTCATGTGGTGGTTGTTTACTATGTTGCTTGCTTCTTTCCGGGTTGCTTCTCTCGTTAGCTTCGGTTTCGTTCCGGAGTTGTGAGGATCCGTTCGACTTCGTTCGTTTGTCTTCTTCATGGACTCGTTCTTCTTCCTTGCGGGATTTCAGGCAAGATGACCATACCCTCGAAATCACTTCTATCTTTGCTTGCTAGTTGCTAGCTCTATTGATATGCCGCGATACCTACCACTTGCTTTATCATGCCTCCCATATTTCCATGTCAAGCCTCTAACCCACCCTTCCTAGCAAACCGTTGTTTGGCTATGTTACCGCTTTTGCTCAGCCCCTCTTATAGCGTTGCTAGTTGCAGGTGAAGATGAAGTTTGTCCATGTTTGGAACATGGATATGTTGGGATATCATTATTATATCTTATTTACTTTAATGCATCTATATACTTGGTAAAGGATGGAGGGCTCGGCCTTATGCCTGGTGTTTTGTTCCACTCTTGCCGCCCTAGTTTCCGTCATACCGGTGTTATGTTCCTTGATTTTGCATTCCTTACACGGTTGGGTGTTATGGGGACCCCTTGACAGTTTGCTTTGAATAAAACTCCTCCAGCAAGGCCCAACCTTGGTTTTACATTTGCCTCACCTAGCCTTTTTCCCTTGAGTTTCCGAAGCCCGAGGGTCATCTTTATTTTAACCCCCCCGGGGGGGCAGTGCTTCTCTAAGTGTTGGTCCAACCTGAGCGATGTCCGGCGCCCCCTGGGCAACCGGGGTCTATGCCAACCCGATGTCTGGCTCATCCGGTGTGCCTTGAGAACGAGATATGTGCAGCTCCTATCAGGATTTGTCGGCACATCCAGGCGGCTTTGCTGGTCTTGTTTTACCATTGTCGAAATGTCTTGTAACCGGGATTCCGAGCCTGATCGGGTCGTCCTGGGAGAAGGAATACCTTTGTTGACCGTGAGAGCTTGTGATGGGCTAAGTTGGGACACCCCTGCAGGGTTTTGAACTTTTGAAAGCCATGCCTGCGGTTATGGGCAGATGGGAATTTTTAATGTCCAGTTGTAGAGAACTTGACACTTAACTTAATTAAAATGCATCAACTGCGTGTGTAGCCGTGATGGTCTCTTTCCGGCGGAGTCCGGGAAGTGAACACGGTTCTTGTGGTATGCTTGATCGTAAGTAGTTTCAGGATCACTTCTTGATCTTTATAGCTTCTCGATCGTGCTTTGCTTCTCTTCTCGCTCTCATTTGCGTAAGTTAGCCACCATACATGCTAGTGCTTGTTGCAGCTCCACCTCACTACCTTTTCCTACCCATAAGCTTAAATAGTCTTGATCTCGCGGGTGTGAGATTGTTGAGTCCTCGTGACTCATAGATACTTCCAAAACAGTTGCAGGTGCCGATGATAACCGTGCAGGTGACGCAACCGAGCTCAAGTGGGATCTTGATGAAGATCGTGTTCGTTGTGTTGTTTCGTTTCCAGTTGATCAGTAGTGGAGCCCAGTTGGGGCGATCGGGGATCTAGCATTAGGGGTTGTCTTTCTTTATTTGGTTCCGTAGTCGGACCTTGATTGTATTCTGGATGATGTAATGCTATATTTATGTATTGTGTGAAGTGGCGATTGTAAGCCAAGTATTTATCTCTTTCTTATTCAGTACATGGGATGTGTAAAGATTACCCCTCTTGCGACATGCCTACTATGCGGTTATGCCTCTAAGTCGTGCTCCGACACGTGGGAGATATAGCCGCATCGTGGGTGTAACACATTGGCAGCACTTGTAATGTGCATCACATGAGAACATAACTGTTTATACAACTTAAACTAAAATCAACATAGAGCAAGAAGTTAGAACAACAATCCAGTTAAAGAAATAGGTTTAAAACATACCTGTTGCGCCATTGGAGTTTCAATTGGATCCTTCAAATTCGAAAGTAGTTGGTATGAGTAAATACAGTGATGCAACAGCAAAGGAGTATGGACCATAGCTACAGAATCTGACCTGAGAACAATTGCTCTTCTGCTTTAAACGTGGAGTTTGGGTTAGCTGTGGTGGTCTTCGTGCTTTGGGCACTGCAGTAGCTTTACAAACTGCTCGTGTGGGGGTACTCTGCGGTGGACATGGTGCATTGTCAACTATAAGTGGGTTACTATCCGCTGGGGTTGCGGTTAGATGGGTTGTAGCTGGTTCTCTGCCCAACGGTGTAAGTGTGCAATATGGAAGAGTCTCGATTATGTGTGGTGGGGCTAGTTTGTGGGCCAGTACAACCATGGTTCTATCTGCATCGACGGGTAGAAATGTCTTTTGTGAAGAACGGGTTTTTGCTCCCTTAGATACTGCCATCACCCCCTCCAATTCAAATGACTGATAAACAAGAAAAGAAATTGAACGTACAGACATTGTATGATAGACAGATGTGGTAATTCACATGTATGTTGTCTAACCAAATAGGACAGCATGACACAATTTCACATATATGATGCCTAACTAAACAGGATAGCATGACACAAATTCAGATATATGATGGATAACTTAACAGGATATAATGGCATAATTCAACATATGATGAGTACCTAAACAGGATGACATGACAAAACTATATGATGTCTTTCTAAAATAGGTTGGGATGAAAGAATTCACATACATGTTGTCTAAGTATACAGGATGGCATGATATAATTGACATAATTGATTCATATACTAAGCAGCTGGCACTCGCATGTATGATCTCTAAACTAAGCAGATAGAATTCAATATTGTGCATATGATGTCTAAACTAAGCAATGCAAGACACCATATGCATCATATGAGAAATATAAACATTGCAACTTAGAGCATACACCTCAGGTGGGATATAGGACTGGTCATCTGTCTCTGAATCCTCCTCTGAGGAGCTCCCTGTAACAATCGAGATATATGCTTCAACATGTACCATTGCCTGCTCTGAAGACCTTGTTTTCACTCCAGATTTTTCCATAACCGGCTCAAATAGCTGATACACATGAACAGTAGTTCAATATACACAGATTGTCGACAAATGGAATATGTAATGAAAAAAAAAAGATGGCATGAGATAATTCACATATATGATGCCTGGCTCCATGGCGGTGCATAATTCACATATATGATAACTAGCTGAAAAACATGGCATTGCATAATTCACATATCTGATATAGAAAGAAAACAGGAGGCATTCACACAAAGCATGTCTAATCTAAGTAGATGGCATGGCAATGCAAGACACCATATGCATGATAGGAGCAATATAACCCAGCCAAGTTAGAGCATGCACCTTGGGGGGGGAATATGATTGGTCATATCTCTCTGAATCCTCCTCTGAGGAGCTATCTGTAACCAGCAAGAAATCTGCATCGACAGGTAGCACTAACTGCTCAGAAGACCTTGTTTTCACTCCAGATTTTCCCATGAGTGACTCAAATGGCTGATGCACGGGAAGAGTAGATGAATGTATAAACATTGTTGACAAATGGAATACATTATGGAAAAAAATATGGCACGATACAATTCACATATACGATGACTGGCTAAACAGGATTGCATTGCATGATTCACGTATATGATGCTTGGCTAAAGAAGATGGCATTGCATAATTCCCATATACTCCCTCCATTCCTAAATATTTGTCTTTTTAGAGATTTCAAATGGACTACCACATACGGATGTATATAGACATATTTTAGAGTGTAGATTCACTCATTTTGTTCCGTATGTAGTCACTTGTTGAAATCTCTAAAAAGACAAATATTTAGGAATGGTGGGAGTATGATATAGAAACCAAACAGGTGGCATTTACACAAAGCAAATCTAAACTAAGCTGATGACATATAAGATGTATAATGTAAGCAATGCAAGGCGCCATATGCATGATATGACCAACATCAGCGTGCCAGGTTAGAGCAAACACCTCAGGTGGTAAACAGGTGTGGTCGGCTCCTTCTGAAGCTCCATCTGAACAGTTATCTTCCTCTAGAATACAATCTGGAAATGCAGGAGGGGGCCACTTCGCCCACCATGGAGCGGCGTCTGCATGACATTATATTCGCACGCAACGGTCTTCTCTTTTTCTCTACATGTTCAGTACGATTGTGTACAATATCTGACATGCATAATAAAAAAATAGTTAGATTTTGTAAGGCCTAAGGGGTGCATGCAAAAATCAAGACTGATGGTAGCAAACAAGTGGATAGATACAAAACTAATGATAGCATGTAGATTATAGCTTCAGTTTAAAAAGATAGACAATGGATCATCTATTGTTTGTTGCCCACCCAACATGAACCACATAGAAGACCCCAGATGAACTAGATAGTAGACAGATACTATTCGTTGCTGGCTCGATATGAGACCCATGGGCAATTCAAAACTCAAGATTGAACGATAAAGTAGCAGGTAATAATAACCGATGTATAACATAAGCAAACACGAAAGACTGCGACCTCTCTTTCGAAACTGTGTAGTCCTCAGGTTCATCTGCTCAGTCGATGATGGTAATGCAGTTGGCGTGGCTGACGGCAACGGGGAAGATGATCTGAGGCGGCGAAAGGAAGTCTGCAGGGAGGATCTCTGCTACAGTGAACGCTTCTGTCGATGGTGCACCTCAGGTGGGGTGGATGACGGCACGGCAGGAGCAGGACATAACACACAGAGTTTTCTTTGACGCCTATCTGAAAATGAAGTAAATCTGTAAGGGCTCCTTAGAATTGGAGGATTGTATAAACGCAGGGACAGGAAAAACATAGGAATAGGATAGGAATGCACGTGCAAAACAGAGCATTTGGAAACATAGGATTTCAGTCAACCTGGGTGTTTGGCTCACATGAATTTGAAGAACAGAGGAATGGAGAAACAAAGTGATGCGACGAGTGTACAACCTCTTTGGCATAGCCTTGTGGACCTCAGCATCATTGGGTTGGACGTGGAGGATGGTGATGATGCTGGTGTGACTGTCGGAGGCGGGGAAGAAGATCTGAGGCCACTGGAAACGACGCCGAGGGTACTGCTCCGCTGTGATGGACGGTTCCGTCATTGGAGCAGCTCCGCTAAGGTGTACGGCGACGAGGCTGAAGCATGACAAGACAGACAACGTTAATCTGAAGTGGGACCCTAATATCATCTGCTATAGATGATGTAAAATACATCACCAAAAAGTGCTAGATGTAAAACGCATCAGCCGCGCCACGGCCGCTCCGACAGATGTTGTAAGTACTGTTCACTCTAAACTTAACTGAAGAAAATGAACTTCACAGTCGAAACTGAATTTTACTGTCGAAACTGATTGAACAAGTAACAGAGCATTGCAATAGATGTTTAGGGCATTCGAGCACTAGTAGCGAAGAAGCAGTGATCTAAATCAGCAGATGCTCGAGCAGGGAACGCACTAGCAAAGAGAAAGTCGTGCAGTACCACCGCGAGCGAGTGCTAAAGCAGCAACTCCTGTAGCTGCCGGAGGTCGTGCAGCAGCAGCAGCAGCAGCGCAAGCGAGAGCAAGAGCAGAGCAGCACGAACGAAAGCAGGAGCAGTGCAGCAGCGCGACCGACAGCAAGAACAGAGCCGCAGCGCAAGCGAGAGCCGGAGCAGCTGCAGCTAGTGCCGTTGTGGAAGTCGCCGCCGAGGAAGCAATGACATGGGGGAGAGACGCCGTGGATGATGCGGCCGGCGACGGCGCCTTCGATGGAGACACGCCATGTCTGCTCGGTATCGAGCACCGGAAGCCCCATGAGATCGAATAAAAGATAAAATGCAGCGGTGAGTGCAGAACCTCCTTGGTGGTGCCGAGTTGGCCTCGGCTTCATCGGAGGAATTGGTGAGGGTGTTGCGGTTCCGGTGGGGCAGGTCAAGTCGGCGCTGTGGGGATTGAGGTGGCGCGATAGACGAGGCAAACATCGGGGCAGCTCCTTGGAGGTGGAGGACGGGGCAGCTGATCCGGCGGGACGACGAGATCGACAACGGATCCTCATCCGGTGCGGTGGATGAGGGACGGCGAGCTGTTGCCGTGGACGACGTAGTCGGGGAAGAGTCTCCGGCTGGGCGGCGGTCGGGAGGCCGACGGAGGAGCGTGGGGTTTCGCGGGTTTTGGCGGCCTCGGTGTACGAATGGGGGGCGAAGGGGGAGGGGGGAGCCAAGCTTAGGGACGCGCTTGTCCGAAATGTAGGGTAAGTTACCAGCGTACCCCCCACTAGTTTTAACACCGTGACATGGAGCTTCATTTCCGGCTGAGGGGTAGAAGGGGGATTTCGCGTGTTTGGGCTGCGGGAGCGATTTCGGATGAGGAGGGAGTTCTCGCGCGCATCCAAATTTTGGGATAACAAGGCGCGGCGCGGGTTGAAGAAGCGGGAGTTTCAAAGCAGGTGAGACAAAAGATACTCAAGCTTGAAAATTTCGGGATAACAAGGTGCGGATTCCTTGTTCGGCAAAACAAACTTAACGTGTAAAAAAACAATTCATACAAGACACAAGAGAGTCATGTCCCCTTTTACTATATTGCTATAGATGTCATTGAAAAAACTACAAGAAAATGTAAAAAAAATCGGGAGAACAAGATTACCCTGCACAGTACCAAATCGATTCACACTTCCCTCAACAACAACAAAAAACAAATAAATTCCCACCAAAGAAAGATTAATGTCCCTTTTTATATGATTACAGATGCCATGATCTCGAATTTCAATTTTTGAATCCACGTTATGTTGAATTTGAATATATCGTTATGTAACCTTGCGGTTTATAATTGATGTGGTCGTACATTTTGATCTTCCATCATATATGAACATTTTACTCCACCATGTGAACATATATATTGTCGTCTACCATATGGACTAAATTTGAATCAATTTTCCTTATTTGAATACGATTGTTGTCAAGTTATACAATAATTTAAATATTATCTTGATAACAAAAAACATACATATAGTAGTAATCATATTTCACTATGAACTACATGTACCATACGCTCTCCAATTCAAATATTTGTATCCATTTTATGTTGAATTCAAATCATAGTACATTATTGGTCTAGGTAGCGGATAATCTAAACCCTGTTTTCATACATATAATTTTTGGCTCAATTGGGACAAGTTTTGGTATAAGCCTCTTGCAAAACCGGAGATTCCCTCAACAAGCCTCGTGGTTCCGAGAGGGAACGTGTCACCTTTGTGTGCGAAACGATATACGCTGCCTCCCCCCTGATTTTATTTACAGAGGCAACATAGAACTATATGAGTGCCCTGTTAAATTTTGGAATTATTTCGGGTTCATTTGGCCTTTTTATACATTAATTGAGTTTCTGGACTTTTAATGTGTATAATCTAAGTATGAATTGCATGCACATGCTCTGGTGCACCAAAGTGGGTTGAAAAATCACATGTGTGTCCTTGGTTGAATTTCTAGGTCCCATGGAAGAAATGAGAATGAAATTCAGACATCTGGGCGTTATGACTCGGCCGAGAACATCAAGAAACTTTGATTTTAAATTCATGTAAACCCAAAACTCGCCTGGAAATCATGAAACTTGGCATGGTGTCATGTCATGGCACTAACAAGTTGTGGTAAAAAAATTGGGCCAATTTGGAAGCTCGTGGTTCTAAGAGGGAACGTGCCACCTTTGTGCGTGAAACGATATACGCTGCCCCCCCCCTTGAGTTTCTTAACAAATGCAACATAGAACTACATTAGTGCCCTGTTAAATTTTGGAATTATTCTGGGTTCGTTTGTCGTTTTTTATACATTAATTGAGTTTCTGGTCATTTAATGTGCATAAGTCAAATTTGAACTACAAGCACATGCTCTCGTGCACCAAAGTTGGTTGAAAATCACATTTGTGTCCTCGGGTGAATTTCTAGGTCCCATGCAAGAAATGAGAATAAAATTAAAACATCTGGGCATCGTGGCTCAGCCGAGAACATTGAGAAACTTGGTTTTAAAATTCTTGTAAATCCAAAACACGTCTGAAAATCATGAAACTTGGCATGGATGTCATGTCATGGTACTACCATGTTGTGGTAAAAAAAATGGCTGAGTAGGAACAGATTTTGGTATAAGCTTCTTGCAAACCGAAGCTTCTCTCAAGAAGGCTCGTGGTTCTGAGAGGGAACGTGCCACCTTTGAGTGTGAAACGATATACGCTGTCCCCCTTGAGTTTATTTACAAAGGCAACATAGAACTACATGAGTGCCCTGTTAAATTTTGGAATTATTCCGGCTTCGTTTGGCCTTATTTACACATTAATTGAGTTTTTGGTCATTTAATGTGCATAATTCAAATTTGAACTACAAGCACATGCTCCCGTGCACCAAAGTTGGTTGAAAAATCACATTTGTGTCCTCGGGTGAATTTCTACTCCCTCCTTCCATCTATATAGGTCCTAATGCGTTTTTCGAGGCTAACTTTGACCAAACGTTAGAGCAATAATATATGACATGCAACTTACACAAAGCATACCTTCAAATTTGTATCTCAAAGGAGCTTCCAATAATATAATTTTCATAGTATACATCTCATGTGCTATTAATCTTGTCAATAGTCAAAGGCTGTCTTGGAAAACACATTAGGCCCTATATAGATGGAAGGACGGAGTAGGTCCCATGCAAAAAATGAGAATAAAATTCAAACATTTGGGCATCGTGGCTCGGTCGAGAACATTGAGAAACTTGGTTTTAAAATCATGAAACTTGGCATGGTGTCATGTCATGGTAGTACCATGCCATGGTAAAAAAATTGGCCGAATAGGAACAAATTTTGGTATAAGCTTCTTGCAAATCGGAGCTTCTCTCAAGAAGGCTCGTGGTTCTGGGAGGGAACATGTCACCTTTGTGTGCATAATTCAAATTTGAAATACAAGCACATGTTCCGGTGCACCAAAGTTGGTTGAAAAATCACATGTGTGTCCTCAGGTAAATTTCTAGGTTCCATACAAGAAATGGGAATGAAATTCAAAATTCTGGGCGTCGTGGCTGGGTTGGAAACATTGAGAAACTTAGTTTTTTAATTCCTGTAAATCCAAAACACGCATGAAAATAATGAAACTTGGCTTGGTGCCATGACATGGCACCAACATGCTATGGTAAATTTGCAGTCCGGTTTGCGAAGGCGCACACATTAACAATCAACAAAGTCATTTTGGAACAAGTGATGTCACGTTACAATCGGAAACACAAGTATTATTGAAACCGTGGGTGTTCTACTTACTAGTACCATTTGTGTGCCGCCACGCGTCCCCATTTTTTATTAGCTAGGAGGCGCCGTGCAGGGTAGCTATTTGAGTACGAGAGGCGTGCGATCAGACCCCTGCGCGTGCTTATCGGGAGGAGAGCCTTTTGACCTCCATCTGCCGTCCACCTCTCTCCCAAGGTCTCCATTAATGGCGCCCGAGCCTCTGTTTGATGGCGTGGCTATGTCTCACTCAACTGAGATTTAAGAGAGAAAAAAGAAAATCTGAAAGCATGGATCTTGATGTAAGATCCGACGGACCTATATAGCATCTACTGTGACTTATAGCAAGACTGATGAATATATAAGGACGATTAAATTTTTTTAGTCAAAGAAGGGCTTGCCCCTTCCGATTTTCATTACTGAAAACCACCACAATTCACAAGAAGTTCAGCACAACTCTAGCCTAACACGAAGGACTAAAGCTACCAGATTGAAATCGCAACATCCCAAGAGGCCAACAAAGGCCAAACATCCGCGCTAGAACCCAACATTTCACAACCGACGACACAATCCACATCCTAAACCGATTATTACATCAAAAGAAACCAGGAAACTGAAGGAAGCCCAGCAGCAACTAGAAGAACAACAACGCCAGGGTCGCCACAGCAAGAGTTTTCTTCATTCCAGCCTTGCAACATTGATCTTCCACAGAAAGATAAGGACGGTTAATTGTCTTACATAATTAGAAAGATAATTAAAAAAGCCACATGCGGCTAAGCCCGAAATACACAAGGGCAAAAGAAGAAGGAAGACAAGGGTCTGGCTCGCTGATATCTACTTTCTTGATGCGTTGCTGCAGGCCGCGGGAACTAGTCTCCACGGCAAGGGCGATGAGCTATTTCGTGTCCTCAAGACCCTGCTTGAGAACATCCACAGATTCCTCCACCAGCCTTTGGCGCTCGTTGCAGAGCATGTCATTCTCGGCCATAAGTTTCTTGATGATGACGCCGGTCCTCTTCAACAAGGCACTGGTATCCTCTTGCTGGTCTGCAATTCGGACGATTTTCTCCCTTAGCAGGTCGCGCTCGGCCCGGAGCCTCTCATTGCCCTCCCTTAGTTGCCGGATGACGCCGGTAGCCTGTTCAAACGAGGCTTTCATGTCGTCCTGCAACCTCGCCCAGCCGAAGATCTAATCCATCTGGTTATGGACGATCGCATGCATGCGCCTGTAACAGTCGTCGCCTGCCCGCGAGAAATTATACCAAGCTGCCGCGGCGCGGCGGGACATCTCTGATGCATTCGTGGCGCGGAGGGACATCTCTGCTGCTTCCGTGGCGCGGCCAGACCAGTCTGCTGCATCGACGGTGTGGCGGGACCTCCGTGCTGCTTCAGCGGCGCGGCGGGACCTCTGTGCTGCTACTTCCGCGCGGCGGGACATGTTGGTTGCTCTCGCAGCGAGGCGGGACATCTCTCGTGCTTCCGCTTCCATGCTCGCCTCTTCCTGGTGGCAATCTCTCGACCCAGAACTCACGCTGGCCATGGAAGACGCAAGGGAAGGATGCTGAATGACTTGTTTGTTTTTGTGGATGAGGAGTTGAGGAGGAATGTGCAGTCATCTTGGCATACTAGTATTTATAACCGGGTACTAATACGCTCCTAAGTGGGAAACCATTTAGGTTGTGATCGGTGTGAATAGGTTTGCAATTAAATATAGCATGGTACTAATACGCTCCTAAGTGGGAAACCGTTTAGGTTGTGATAGGTGTGAACAGGTTTGCAATTCAATATAGTGTGGAGTAATTTGGAATGTGACGATACGCAAGCTCAAAATTTATTGACGGTTCTAGTTTCGAAGTGCGGCACTATTCCCGGATGGAGTACTTCTTTTTCTACTCCCTCCTTTCCAGTTTTATAGGGCTTATCTCAAAATTTTAGTTTTTCCATTTTATAAGGCTCGATTTGGTTGTTCCCCAACACATGTTTAGATTCCAAGGTGCATTAAATCATTGCATGCAAGTATTAAGAGAAAATTGACCAATGCATGTACTTTATGCATGCATGCATTGCAATTAATGCATTGATAAACATAATTTTTTGAGAAAAATAAGAGCATTAATTAGGTGCTTTTGCAAACTACAAAAAATATTCCACCACTCACCATCTTGGTTGGTGAGATTTTTGAATTAAGCCCTATAAACTGGAAAGGAGGGAGTACTGCTGTGTACATGCAATAACTAGCACCGTCGTATACATATCTTACGGTTAATGGGGCGTTCGACAGGAATAGCCGTGTGGCGAGCTCTAGGCTAGTCTTTTTTTCAGACGCATTAAACCTATCTCTCGAGACTTCTCGCATGCACCATCATGCCACCCACAAAAACTTGTACTCTGAGTTTAGTAGTACGTTATACAGGAAGAGAAGAGGTGCACGCACGCACTCGTCCTCTCACACACGCGTCTGTTTTTTCTCGAAAAGCAGGATGATGACCCCCAGCCTCTGCATCTGGGAGTCACACACGCATCTGTAGCTACGAATTGTAGTGTTCTCAACCATCCGATTGGCTCTATCATGGATGTACCTATATACTAAAACATGTCTAGATACATCTATATTTTGACAAATAGAAGGCATGTATTGTGGAACGGAGGGAGTGCTTGTCATCAAAATGGATAAAAAGGGACGTATCTAGAACTAAAATACGTCTACATACATCTCCTTTTATCCATTTTGATGACAAGTAGTACTTCTTACCCAAAGGAACTTTATATCCAACACACACAAAATATCCGTTCGACTATTGGAAATTACTGATCTGATGTCGAAGTAATTGCTGCATCACCACCAAAACCCACCATTTCTTAAGCTAAAGTAGACCAAGGTAATCCCTATATTAGCATATTACTAATATAAACAGAAGGCACTGTAGAAACATTTAGGACGTGAGCTTGTCAATCTGAATGTGGAGGGACCCAAGCTTAGCCCTGGCCAGCAGCTTGGGCGGAATTGTCAAGAAGGTCAGCTCCTGCACGTCGACGTCGTCAGGATCCTTGCTGCTTGCCACCTCCATTTCCACCTTGACGGCATCGGTCGTGCCTTTGGGCTCCCCCGGCGGGCCGTTCGCCCACAGCTTGGCCACGTAGTGCGGCAGTGGGGACGCCCCCGCTCTGATGCAGACGACCGACACGGTGATAGGCGCGCCAATGTCGAGCATGCCGCCGACCAAGAAAAACGCGCGGCGGTCCTCCTCCGCGAATAGCAAGAGTCGTGGCTCCGACAATGGCACTTGCAGCTGGAGCACCTTGCCGTACTGGATCCTGTGCACGGGCATGGGATGCGCGGTGCTGATGTGGTGGTAGAGCGCCAGCGGCGGGCCTTCCTAGCCGCAGACGGGCACGGGGCATTTGCAGGGCGCGAGCGGACACACGCTCTGGTGATCGGCGAGCTTGTGGTAAGTGACGTAGAGCCCACAGCCTTCGTGCGGGCACTCCACCCTCACCGACGAAAGGACATAGTCCACCATCGTGTTCCGCACGTCGAAGCCACTGCTGCGCTCGCACTTCTGGCACTGCCGCTGGTTCTCGGGGCGCTCAACGCGGCAGTCCGCGTAGGCCAGGTGCCCTTCCTTGCACTGCAGAAATCAATTGAACAACACATCAATCAAGAAACATGCACCTTGCTCAATCAGCCGAACGGACGAGGTGTATTCGAACCTCATACACTGGAGGCATCAAGAGCGGAGGCACAAGGGGCAGTGGAGCACGGTGAGGTCCATCGAGACCTTATAGAGCTCCATCGTCGGGTCCTGTTCGGTCTGCATGATCTTGCCCTCCTCGTGCACAACCATCTCTCGACTTGGGCCGGGGTATTACAAAGCTTTACCATCACATATTTTATACTACTTCAAGGTGCATTAAATCAACACATGCAAGTATCAAAAGGAGAGTCACGGCATGCATGCATGCGTTGTAATTAATGCATCGGTAAATGCAAATTATTGAAATATATTGAGTGCAGTTCTTTGATGTGTCGCGTCAACTCGTAAATCAACGAGAAGTTTGATTATCCTCTCCCTCATGGACTTAACTGCACCTGCCTTTGGTTGTATGACAGGTTGGCCACACACCTGTCAGGCCCACCTGTCATACATGCAAAGGCAGGAGCGTCCCTCCCTCGCCCATGAGCATGGTGGCTGGCAAGACTAGGAGAAGCTTTCGCTACACGCTCTCCCTCCCGCACGCGGTGGACATGCAGCAGTTCAATCGGTGTTAGATGGCCAGAAGCGTACTGTAGTACTCCTCCAGTGCAATAGTACTCCATCATTGTTCGACTTCCCGAAGAGGCGAAGAGCCAAGCGCGACCCGGACGCTCGTGTGGCAGTTTCATGTGTAGAGTAGTCTAGGATAGTGTGTACCGTGCATGTAAGCTTAAAATCGTTGGGGTCGGCTCCATGCTATGTGGCCGTCTCGAAGTTTTTAAAAAAAAATTAAAATAGTCTTCTGGCCCTACCTGACACCCTGGTGATTGTAGTTTGCACGCTCATCTAGTCAAGACAGGAATATATATTTTAATTTGTATTTTTTCGAAAAGGGGGGACTCCCCGGCTTCTGCATCAGAACGATGGATACAGCCACATATATTTTAATTTGTGGTGGGTAAATGTTAGAGGTTGCAGCAAATATATTGTACACTGCGGGTCTTTCAGCCAAGTTTAGAGGCAAGCATGTGGGGCCAGTGCTATGATGTGTCGCATCAACTCGTACAATGAGGAGAAGCTTGATTTTACTACACGCCTTCTCCCTCACCCATGCACGCGGTTTCTCGCAAACGAGGACAGGCTTTTTAGTTCTCTTTTAGTGGGCCCGAGGATAACTAACCCAATTAAAACCTCTCCACCGGGCTAGTTTTTTTAGCTGGGTTAGAGCAAACTAGCTCAAACTAACCCCTCTTGTTTCGATAATTTGAGGCTATTTCAACCCAAACTAGCTCTAACTCAGGGATCCAAACAAAGAGGTGTGTTACTGTACATGCTACAGTGTGGACCGTAGCACATTGTTTTTATGGCCATATCACCACATTGTTTTCTACTGCTGGTTCACTGGGCTACCGTGCTTCGCACTGCTGGTTAACTGGGCTGCCATGGTTCGCACTCCTCTGACCTGAGTAGTACTCCATCCGTTCCTAAATATAAGTCTTCGTAGATATTTCACTATGGACCACATACGGATGTATATAGATGCATTTTATGTGTAGATTCACTCATTTTTCTCCGTATGTGGTCCATAGTGAAATCTCTCCAAAGACTTATATTTAGGAACGGGGGGAGTAGTATAGTACTAGTATATACCGCATCATTCTTTGCTCCTTCTTACTACTCGGACATGTGGGAGAGCCAGCATCCGGGTCGACGTGTCATGCACCAGATTAGAGTGCAGAACGGAAGGGGGGCATCACCCCGGTCGGAGCGCCAGTAATTCATGACTATAGTGAGTGGTCATATCACAAGTCTTTCCAGCAGTAACGCGTCGTCAAATCGCACAGCCCCACTCGCTCACCCTCCTCGCCTCTATGTCAAACCGCCTACCCGAAAACTGCCGCGTGTACTGCCCGGGAAAAGCCCCGCCCTCAACTTTTAACTACGCGAAAATAGTTCGAGCTTGTTCGTTCTATATAAATACAGTACTTACTATATGTTTATTCACTCGTGGGGTTGTTCAATGAATGGAAGGGCAGGGAGCACAAGTGAACAATACTGTAGTACTACTAGTAGTAAGTAGGAGTCATACAGTAGTCACCTTAAATAGAGAGTTTCTTTTCTTTAATGCCACGTACACAAATGGAAACGCTTGTTATGGAGAGAAAAAAGATAATCACTCCACTATATATGGACGCAGGGGCCTGAGCGCTTGCTTTACTAGGGTTGCTCTTTTCATTCTCTCATCCTCTCCAGATATAAACAAGACAGCGGTAGCGACATTTTCTCTCTGCTCACCGCTGGTCACAGATCCGGCCGGATCCCTTCGGCCGGTGTGTGTAGAGGACTAAAAGGTGCATCGTTCACGCGGTCATCGCCGCCGAGGGAGGAAACCCACAGCTGCCGGAGGGGCCCGATCCTCTGCCCGTGTCGTTCTCTCTGACACAGCACCGGCTCGGGAGGTCCTCCGACCCTTCTTCCTCCCTGCCGTATTGTCCGCAGATCCGACCTGCCGCCGCCGACATCCCGGCGACCCTCAGGTATAAGTTCTTCGAAAGCGGCCTTGCTCTACTGCTCCAGCTCCCCATGTGTCTGCATGTGCATCTTTTTCTACTCCCATCAGCTCTTCCAAAGCCACCTAAATTTTTAGTATTATTAGAGGTAAAGCTACTTCATGCATTCGAATCTAGGGCTTTGTTCAAACAACGAAGAAAGGGGGGAAAGTTGTAGCATGAATCTAGGACTTGATTCAAAGAGGAAATAATATGGTGAAAGTAGTAGAGACCGGATACCCAACCGGTCTCTTGGTTGAAAAGGGAAATAATGGGAAAACGCAATACAAACTGGATAAGGAACAAATCTATTATTGGTTGAAAAAAGGATAGAAAGTGGCGGCTAGTGGACAAGTCAACAGAGTATGTCCAGGATTAGATTTGCTGCCATCACATAGTAAAAGGTCTCCAGGATTAGATTTGCTGCCCTCACATAGTAAAAGGTCTCAGGATTAGATTTGCTGCCCTCACATAGTAAAAGGTCTCAGGATTAGATTTGCTGCCCTCACATAGTAAAAGGTCTCCAGGATTAGATTTGCTGCCCTCACATAGTAAAATGTCTCCAGGATTAGATTTTCTGCCCTCACATAGTAAAAGGTCTCCAGGATTAGATTTGCTACCCTCACATAGTACAAGGTCTCCAGGATTAGGTTTGCTACCCTCACATAGCATGAACAAACTCGGCATCACCACTTTATGCCTCCTTGTAGGTACATTGTGCTGATGCGTCCACTATCGCATGTCCTTATACCAACCTTTTGTTGTTGTTAATGTAAGGGCACATGTAAAATGAAGCGATCACACTGTTACCTTAGGGACATGTCTAACCAGTGTTATTGTTAATCTAATGCCTCCAGTGATAAGACGCAATTAAACTATGTTACAAATGGCACTCCTGCTGTTTTCCCCAGTATGATAAGTAAGTTGCTCCTTTACGCTGCTGAGCGTCCTGGTGTCCCCACGGTCCCATGCCCTTAAACCAACTCTTTAGCTGCTATTGATTTACTGTGTATGGTAAACAAGCAATGCCACCATTAAAGTAATCCCATATTTGAGGAATCTCATTGTTGATCGTAATGCTTCTGGTAACATGAAGCATTGTTGACGTTTTAAAATTTCTACTATCCTTGCGTGATTGCCATGAACATAATTAAGATGCTTCTTTTCATTTTGTATATGTTTCGTATATTCTTATTGACCAACAACTGTTTACTTTCTATCTTTTTGTGCAGATAGGGATATCCATTTCACCTTGTTGCTATTGTGACCTTTTGGTGAACTGCACAAAACACTTTTTTTGGAATGAGTATCTTGTGCAGTTCAACTAAAATGTCACGTGGGCAACATCTCTCAATTTTGGTGGAACTGCACAAAATGGTGATTGGAGTTTCCAAAATCTCCGTCAAGTTCTGCTGGTAATCTCATGCAACATTTTATTAGCCTTTGCAAGATGGAGCGGTCACTGTCACCACAATGGCACTTTATTTTAGTGGAACTGCACAAAAGGATAAGAAAATTATGGTTGCACCTTACATGAGCCGGACAGCCAACCTTAATGTTCCTCAATTTTAGTGCAACTACTAAAGAAGAACCTGCCAGCTCACAAGAGCAAGTACTTCTTGCTAGCTGAATGATGCAATCTTTGCTTCATTTCAGGTGAACTATAGAAAAAGGCGCATGAATTGAATCATGGAACTCCAGGCAGACCTCATCCAAGTAGAGCTGGAGGTTGAGTTCAAGGAGGCCGCTATTAAAGCGAAATCATGCTCTCATGTCTCCTTGTTTGTGATGTGCAAACATGCTGTGAAAACAGGAATACTCAACTACAGATGTTGTGACGGTCAAGAGCATTCGCCAAGTTCTTCGATTGTATGACATGGCTAGCCAAGATGGATTTAATCCCGATATTCACTTTATCAAAAGGCTCTAATGGGTTGGTTCTGAATCTTGCAAGCTGGGAATCAGTGAGATGTGTAGGCATCTTTGTTGTACTTATTATTTGAATCTTATTTGTTTGTTCTGAATCTTGCAAGCTGGGAATCAATGAGATGTGTAGGCATCTTTGTTGTACTTATTATTTGAATCTTATTTGTTTGTTCTGAATCTTGCAAGCTGAGAATCAATGAGATGTGTAGGCATCTTTTTGTACTTATTATTTGGATCTTATTTGTTGGTTCTGAATCTTGCAAGCTGGGAAACACGGCATGATGATGCAGAGGACAACAACCATAACAAACAGTTCAAACTTGGTAGTATTATCTTTGTGAAAGTGCGACAAATGTGCTGATCGTGTGCGTCCTGAGAATAATAATTCTAATTGTTGTGCATGTTGATCATGTGGCACTGATAGAACGAGCGAATGCATTGCTTGTTTTAAGTATAAATTTCTATTAAAGCTAATTAAATTTAAGTAAAGTGACCACTAACTCATGTTATTACAGTACCAATACAGACCCGCTCGTGAACCGACATGTGGCCGAGGGTGCATCTTCTGCCAGGCGTGCAGCGGACGAGGGAGGGGTAGTAACTGTTGTCACCTGTACACACTCAGCTTACTGTTGAATCTAGTTCCCCAAGAGCTGAAAAATGAACTGCTGCCGCCACCTACAAACTGGTTCACTCGAAGAGACTCCAATGACGATCCGAGGGGTGAGCCTGCTGGATATGGACTTCAGCAAGGAGTTCCCCTTTGAGTTCGTCGTTCAGTCCTATGGCTGCACCAAGTTGAATGTGATGTACATCAACGATACAGACTTGGTGAAGCTCTGCCTCGCCTCAGTCCTATGGCTGCACCAGGTTCTGGAGCATTCGCCTGTTTCATCGGTAGCACTGACTGCACCTTCGCTACGGTGGAGAGAAGGAAGAACGCGACGATTCGGCCATCTGGTGCAATAAGCTTGTCGACATCCAGAAGCAATACAAGATCATCAGCAACGGGCAGGAGAAGGACTCCGTGGTTGACCTCGCTGAGACCATCATCGACCCCTGATACGCCAACATGAAAGAAGACGACCTGAACACGTGGGAGGTACCTCTGAATCTAGCCTACATAACCTACGCGGCCAAGGATGCATACGCATGCTACGACATGTACAGGCAGATCTTGGACATGAGGGCGTGTCTGCTTCCTGTAACCAACGAGTACACGGACAGCCACAGCGTCATGATCAAGCGTGCCAGGAAGGTCTAGATGTTGTACTTTATCTGTTTATAAGCACCTTTATCATCTGAGTGTTTCATTCATTATCCTATGTGTCGTAATTATCTGTTTTGTCCAAAATATTTCTTTTAAGAACCCATTAACCTGATTGCTTTTTTAGTGGCTATTTGCTTATGTATGTAAACTAGTTCACTTGTCCATAAAAAAACTAGTTCACTCGGCTCTTGTGCTTTGAATCTCCTTCCTCCCAACATATTCCCCTCCTCAGGTGGACCAAGCAGGTCTCTGAATTTTCTCCCACTTTCTTTTTCGATGTAAACTGAGTTTTCTCCCAGTACTTTCCCCTAAAACCAACTCAACTGTCCCACATCTAGCCTAAAAAATAATAATACCCCACATACTATTAACTCATCAAATTAAAATGATATTTTATTTCGTAAGTTGAAAGTTCTTACAAAATAATAATAATAATTGTTTATATATAACTTGGCAAGTTAACTCCTAGTGATTGCGTACATAAGCTTGCAAAGATTTTACTGACGTGCAATCATGTGTTTATGTTTTTATAACATTTCTTCGTCTAGCCCAACATGATATTTTCACCCAGCCCAGCAAGTCCGCGGATTTCGAGAAAAATGCAAATGGGATTTAAACGGGCTGCATAGATGCTACATCACTGTTTCACCCAGCCCACCAAATGGACTAAAAAAACAAATGGACTGGCTAACATGTGGGCCAGTAGGTCGAAGCCTAAGAAGGCGTTGGATTTACATCCAACTGCCGGCATTCTTCTTCAATCTCTCGTCTTCTTCCCCCAGCGCTGCCGGAACCGTCTGCTCCAGCCTTCGGCATCCAGCGGCGTTGTTTTGCGCTCCTCAGCGAAACGCTACCCCGCCGACGGCCAGGCCATCCCTCCACTCCGCACCTCCTATTATTCTCTGCCGAGTGTGGGCCCACCCCGCACCCGAACCAGTCAAGTTTCCCACTCCTCTCCGTCTGCGACTCCACTGCCGCGTCTTCCCCATCTCCGGGTCGTTCCAGTCTGGGGCCTCGCCGTCGTCCACCGCCTCGGTGCGCTCGGCGCGGCGTGGTCAACATACGAGAGTCATCGGAAGAGGACTGTACGTGGAGAGCCTAACGGCTGGGACCCACGAGGTCCATGGTCGCACGCAAGGAAAGTTCCTCCTTATTACGCATTGTACGTGCACTGTACGTGGGAAGGGCTTCTGTATTTCGCAAAAAAAACGTTCCCCCCGCTGACAGGTCGGACCCACCAGCTATATCTTCGCACGCAAGGAAGTGCCTCCTTATTACGCACCAAAAAATGAATACCCCCTACTGGCTGGGACCCACCATAGTGGGTGGCTGACTTGTGGGCCTACTAAGTTGACGAGGATGGAGGGCTTTGTCAACTTAGTCAATATGAACGATTCTGGCTCCAGTGACCGTACGATGTCCATCCAATGGCCATAGTGCTTCTTCAACCTCTGGTCTTCTTGCTCCAGCCGCCCAAAGCAGCGCCGGTCGTGCCGCATGCTCCTGCCTCTTGTGGCCGGCTGTGATGCCGCGGAGGCCTCACCGCCCCCTACTACTCCCATCGCTGGCCCAGGGTATCCCTCTACTCACCCACACCCCCTGTTATTCTGCGGCGACATCAGCCTCACGCTGCAGCCAAACCAGTGAACCCTCGTACTCCTCTCCGCGTGGGCATCCACTGCCGCGTCTTCCCTGGATCCGCGTCGTCCCCTTCCTAGGCCTCACCGTCGTCCACCGCCTTGGTGCTCTCGACGCGGCGTGGTCAATGTGGTCAACGACCGACTTCCATCGGAAGAGTACTGTACGTGGAGAGGCTGACAGCTGGGTCCACGGCCACAGCCCAGTTTTTTTGTGATTTGCCAAGTAAGTCGCTTTGTCACGCCTGTTGGGCTGCAAATCTTTCAAGACGAGGAGAGCTTCATTCGGCTGGCCGAGAAAATGACCTATCAGTAATGAGAAATGGGTTGTACATTTTTAAAACACATCAAACCGGCAATTAGTTTCAAATATCTTTTTTTCATTTCGAGATTTTAAATTACATTAATTTTTATGTGTGGAGAATTTGTTGGATTTTATATTGATATACATTTATTTTTAAGATTAGTTTGAATCTGGGTCGAAATTTTGGGATTAAAAACAGTTCGGACCGCACCGAAATATGCAAAATTTCGTATAATTTTTTAACCGTGGCCACAATATGGGTTGTAATGCTAACAAAAAGAATATGGGCTCCAAAAAAACCTTAAGAATTAGCAAATGGGTTGTAAATTATTAGAAATAATGGCAGATGGGTTGTATGTTGTTTTCCACAGATTTGAGGCTTTTCTAAAAAAAGGTTGACGCACAAGCAGTGACTGTTGGATGTCCATCGAACGGCTGTTGTGCTTCTTCAATCTCTGCTCTTCCTGTTCCAGCCGCTCAAACAAGTGCCGGTAGGACTGCCTGCTCCCTCCTCCCCGCGGTCGGTTGTGCTGCCGCGCAGGCCTCACCGCCCCACCGTACTCCCATCACTGGCCTAGCCATCTCTCTACTCACCCACACCTGTTGTTATTCTCCGGCGACGGCAGACGAACCAGTAAACCCTCATACAGTCGTACTCCCCTCCGCGTGGGAAACAACTGTTGAGTCTTCCCTGCCTCCGTGTCGTTCCCTTCCTAGGCCTCGCTGTCGTCCACCGCCCTGGTGCTCTCGGCGCGGCCTGGTCAATGTGGTCAACAACCGACATGCATCTGAAGTGGACTGTACATGGAGAGGCCGACAGCTGGGTTCACGGCCGCACGCAAGGAAATGCCTCCTTATTACGCGCAAAATAATGATTCCTCTACCTGACATCAGGGACCCGCCGAAAGGGCCTCTGTATTTTGCGAAAAAAACGTTACTGCCGCTGACAGCTCGGACCCACCAGCTATATCTTCGCACGCAAGTAAGTGCCTCCTTATTACGCACAAAAAAAATGAATACTCCCCCTGTTAGCTGGGACCCAGTATAGTGGCAGGCTGACTTGTGGGCCTACTAAGTTGACGGGGATGGAGGCTTTGTCAACTTAGTCAATATGCACGATTCTAGCTCCAGTGACCGTACAATGTCCATCCAACGGCGGTAGTGCTTCTTCAACCTCTGGTCTTCTTGCTCCAGCCGCCCAAACCAGCGCCGGTCGTGCCTCGTGCTCTTGCCTCCCGTGGCCGGCTGCGATGCGGCGGAGGCCTCACCGCCCCCTAATACTCCCACCGCTGGCCAGGCCATCCCTCTACTCACCCACACCCCTTGTTATTCTACGGCGACGGCAGCCTCACACCGCAGCGAACTAGTGAGCCCTCGTACTCCTCTACGCGTGGGCATCCACTGCCGTGTCTTCCCCGGCTCTGCGTCGTCCCCTTCCTAGGCCTCGCCGTCGTCCACCGCCCTGGTGCTCTCGGCGCGGCGTGGTCAACGTGGTCAAGGAACGGCTTCCATCGGACGTGGACTGTACGTGGAGAGGCTGACAGCTGGGTCCATGGCCGCAGCAAGGAAGTGCCTCCTTATTACGTGCAAAATAATTATTCCTCCACCTAACAGCAGGGACCCACCGGATGGGCCACCGTATTTTGTGAAAAAAATGTTTGCCCCTGACTGCTGGGACACACCAGCTACATCTTCGCACGCAAGGAAGTGCGTCCGGGCAAAAAAAACGATTCGCCCCCTGACTGCTGGGACCCACCAGCTACATCTTCGCAGGCAAGGAAGTGCCTGATAGTCGGGACCCACCTGGTCGAAGCATACATAGTGTTCTCATTCTGGTCGCGAACGTGTACGTACATATATACTGGTGGATGTAGAGGCGCGCACGTGTCGTAGTAGAGGCGCGTACGTGTCGTAGTAGAGGCGTGCACATAGCATGTACACGTACGTACAGTAGCCAGGGTGCAAGAAAGAAAATACGGCCACGTATGTGTACATACGGGCGGGGTCTCGAACGCCTACTCGCGCATACGTACGGCCAGGGCTCGTGTACATGGCTGGGTCGGAACGGAGAAACAACGTCGTCGTCGTGTTCATGGGGAGGCAACGGAATGCGTCGTGTTCATGGGGAGGCAACGGAATGAGTCGTGTTCATCGGGAGGCAATGGAACACATGGGAGCCAACCGGCTGGGTCGGAACGGAATGTGTGGTCGTGTTCATCGGGAGGGCTTGGACGAAACAGGCAATGGAAACGAGGCCTGGCGTACCGCACAACGGAGGAAACAGACCTCCTACGTTCGGAACGGGGTCCTATTGATCGGGAGGGGTCTGGCGTACCGCAAAACGGAGGAAACGGACCTCCTACAGTCGAAACGGGGGTCCTGTTGATCGAGAGGGCTGTGGCATACCGCAAAACGAACGAAACGGACCTCCTACGGTCGAAACGGGGGTCCTGTTGATCGGGAGGGGTGTGGCGTACCGCAAAACGAACGAAACGGACTTGTGTTGGAGCGCTACGGTCGAAAGGGGGGTCATGTTCATCGGGAGGGGTGTGGCGTACCGCAAAACGGGACTCCACGGGATACTGTTCATCTCCACCGTCGACCTCCTCCAGCCTCCACGGGCTACCGTCGACCTCCTCTAGCCTCCACGGGCTCCTATTCATCCAGCCTCCACCACGCGCTACTCCACCGACTAATGTTCAACCACCCCTCCACGGGCACCCCTCCACCGTCTACTGTTCATCCAGCCCTCCACACCACGGGGTCCTGTTCAACCACCCCTCCACGGGCACCCCTCCACGTCTACTGTTCATCCAGCCCTCCACCACACACGGGGTCCTGTTCATCCAGAGGCAACGCCACCGCTCACTGTTCATCCCCCCCCCCCCCGCAACGCTCACTGTTCGTCCCAGAGGCAGCATCGATCAACTTCAGTTAGTAGCAGTAGTGAAGGAATCGCTCGATCGGGTTCAATTAACAGCCATCGATCAATCGCTCGGGTTCAGTAACACGTAGCCTGCAGTGCAATCGCTCGGGTTCAGTTAGAGCCCAACGCCCCGCTCGGGTTCTGTTAGAGCCAACGCCTCGCACACACACGTGTACGTGTACGAGAGAAACGCGCATCGCTCGGCCCTCGACCTCCCACCATAATCGTGAACTCACCGAATTTTTCCTCGCCCTCGCTTCTACCATGGTTTTTTTCGTCATGGACGGCCCAAAGAATATCATGCAGCTGCGTCTCCGGCCGCCCAGGACGAAAAGCCCATTTTCTGTCATGATTTTTTGTCATAGAAGTAGGATCCCACCACATCTATGATGATACCGGATTTTGTCACAATTATCGTCATAGAAGTGTCATATGTATGACAGGAAAAAAATTCGTTCTGCCAAAAATGTCACGGATGTGTCTTTTTTTGTAGTGAAAGCTAAGCACTTCTCCCATTGCAAGAAAGATCAATCTAGTAGGCTAAACCAAACTGATAATTTGAAGAGACTTGCAAAGATAACCAATCATACATAAAAGAATTCAGAGAAGATTCAAATATTGTTCATAGATAAACTTGATCATAAACCCACAATTCATCGGTCTCAACAAACACACCGCAAAAGAAGATTAGATCAAATAGATCTCCACAAGAGAGGGGGAGAACATTGTATTGAGATCCAAAAAGAGAGAAGAAGCCATCTAGCTAATAACTATGGACCCAAAGGTCTGAAGTAAACTACTCACACATCATCGGAGAGGCTATGGTGTTGATGTAGAAGCCCTCCGTGATCGATGCCCCTTCCGGCGGAGCTCCGGAAAAGGCCCCAAGATGGGATCTCACGTGTACAGAAGGTTGCAGTGGTGGAATTAGGGTTTTGGCTCTGTATCTGGTAGTTTGGGGGTACGTAGGTATATATAGGAGGAAGAAGTACGTCGGTGGAGCAACATGGGCCCCACGAGGGTGGTGGGCGCGCCTGGGGGGGTAGGCGCGCCCCCCTACCTCGTTCCTTCCTGGTTGCTTTCTTGACGTAGGGTCCAAGTCCTCTGGATCACGTTCGTTCCAAAAATCACGTTCCCGAAGGTTTCATTCCGTTTGGACTCCGTTTGATATTCTTTTTCTATGAAACTCTAAAATAGGCAAAAAACAGCAATTCTGGGCTGGGCCTCCGGTTAATAGGTTAGTCCCAAAAATAATATAAAAGTGTATAATAAAGCCCAATAATGTCCAAAACAGAATATAATATAGCATGGAACAATAAAAAAATATAGATACGTTGGAGACGTATCAGTGCCTTCCATACCAACACTTTCCAAGGAATTTATTATTTGCAACATAAAGTAAATTCATTTTTCATTTCGAGACTGGGCATCCCTAATACCTTTGCCTTACTCTCGTGAAATCACAAGTGAATAAACACTCATCGTGAGAATAACACATCTAGCATGGAAAATATTAGCCACTCCTCACCGCTCCGTGAGCGAAACGAACACACAAAAGAGAAGTTTATTTTGAAAATTAGAGATGCACATACAAATTTACTTAGAACGGCAAAAGAATACCGCGTATTGGTAGATATAGTGGACTCATGTGGCAAAACTGGTTTAAAGGTTTTTGGATGCACAAGTAGAGATCATACTTAGTGCAAAATGAAGGCTAGCAAAAGATTGAGAAGCGACCAACCAAGAAACGAATAATCTCATAAGTGAGCATTAAACATAATTAACACCGAATAATGCACCACAAGTAGGATATAATTTCATTGCATAATTATTGACTTTCGTGCTTGCATAGGGAATCACAAACCTTAACACCAATATTCTTACTAAAGCATAATTACTCATTAACATAACTCACATACCACATCATCATATCTCAAAACTATTACTAAGAATCAAGTTTATTTTGTCCAATGATCTTCATGAAAGTTGTTATTATATCCTTCTTGGATATCTATCACTTTGGAACTAAATTTCATGTGTTGCTTTTGACAAGCTCAAACAAATATAAGTGAAGATCATGAGCATAATTTTTTCTTTCTCTCAAATTAATTTAAGTGGATCAAGATAGAATTTCTTGAAAATTTTATTAACTCTCAAATAAATCTAAGTGAATCAAGAGAGCATTTCTTCAAAAATACTAACGCACACCGTGCTCAAAAAGATATAAGTGAAGCACTAGAGCAAGTCCATAGCTCATAAAAGATTCAAGTGAAACATAGAGAGTAATTCTAACAAGTCATGACATAATTTTGGCTCTCTCAAATAGGTGTGTTCAGCAAGGAATCAAGACTTCAAACACAAAATAAAACAAGCAAAGACTCATAACATACAATACGCTCCAAGCAAAACACATAGTATGTGACGAATAAAAATATAACTTCGAGTAAAATATCGATGGTCGTTAGAAGAAAGAGGGGATGCCACTCAAGGGCATCCCCAAGCTTAGTTGCTTGCTCTCTTTTGGATAATAGCGGGGGATGCCGGGGCATCCCAAATCTTATGCTCTTCTTACTCCTTATTCCTTCATCTATCGTAAGATAATCCAAAACTTGGAAACTCCAATCACACAAAACTCAACAAAACCTTCGCGAGATCCGTTAGTGTAAGAAAATAAATCACTACTATAAGTGCTTTATCAAACCAATTCATATTTTGTTTTTGCATTATATCTACTGTATTCCAACTTTTCTATGGCAAAAACGCATCAAATAAAACCATAGGGCCATCAAAATAAGCACACAACGCAAAGAAAAACAGAATCTGTCAAAAACAGAACAAACTGTAGTAATCTGGGTGTTTCGAATACTTCTGTAACTCCAAAAATTCTGCAAAATTACGACGACCTGAGAAATTTGAATATTGATATACTACAAAAGGAATGCGTATTTTATCACTCTTTGGTTAAAAATCAGAACTATTTTCGTGAGAGCAAAAGTTTCTGTTTTTTCCAACAAGATCAAACAACTATCATCCAAGAAGATCCTAAAGGCTTTACTTGGCACAAACACTAACTAAAACACAAAAAACACAATCATAACAGTAGCATAATTGTGCTAACACTCAAAAATAGGAAGCAAAAATCAAAAATAAAATTTATTCATTGGGTTGCCTCCCAACAAGCGCTATAGTTTTACGCCCTTACCTAGGCATAAAGCAAGGATCTAAGTTTTGTCATCTTTGTTTCGAGATCCATAAGATGCCCTCATGATTGATTCATATGGTGGCCTAATTCTTGTTCCAGGGAAGTGTTCCATACCCTTCCTCAAAGGAAATTGTAACTTGATATTGCCTTCTTTCATATCAATGACGGCACCAATAGTGCGTAAAACTGGTCTACCAAGAATAATTGGACAAGACGGATTGCAATCAATATCAAGAACAATAAAATCTATGGGCAAATATTTCCTATTTGCAAGGATAAGAACATCATTAATTCTTCCCATAGGATTTTTAATAGTAGAGTCCGCCAAGTGCAAATTTAAAGAACATGATTCAATATCGGTAAGACCAAGCACATCACATAAAGATTTCGGAATGGTAGAAACACTAGCACCCAAGTCACACAAAGCAAAACACTCATATTTTTAATCTTGACTCTGATAGTAGGTTCCCATTCATCATGCAATTTTCTAGGAATTGAAACTTCTAATTCCAACTTTTCTTCTAAAGCTTTCATCATAGCATCAACAATATGTTTAGTAAAAGCTTTATTTTTTTTATAGGCATGGGGTGAATTTATCATGGATTGCAACAAAGAAATACAGTCAATCAAAGAGCAATTATCATAACTAAATTCTTTGTAATCCAAAAGAGTGGGAACATCACTAGCTAAAGTTTTGACCTCTTCAAACGCACTTTTATCAATTTTCTCAACAAGATTTTCACCCTCCGAAATATTGGGACGCCTTCTAGCTAAAGCTGACTCTTCTCCAGTCCCTTTTTCATTAGTCTTAACTTTACTAAACAAGGAATCAATAGAATAAACACCAATCATTTTAAGATCTTCATCACTTTAATCCTCTAGTGAGATTGGTTTAGCGGTCATTTGATTTACTAGGGTAGCTTGTGCATAGGATATTTTTCCTAACAAAATTTCAGCAAAAGCATACTTAGATTGATAATTGCAAACTTCTCTACTAATATCATCAAGTTGTTTTGTTATAGCATCCAGCACAATGGAGTGCTCCTTAAGTTCTTTGGTAAAATACTTATTATGCTCAAACTGTGTAGTCATATATTCCTTAGTACTTCTCTCAATTTCAAGCAAAATATTGGGATAAGGAACATCATAATATTTTGTTTGAGGCATCATGACTACGCAAACATGAACGCGCACAAAAACAGATCCGGCAAGAAAACGACAAACGAAAAAAGAGGGACGAATAAAACGGCAAATTTTCGTGAAGTTGGGGAGAGGCAAATGGCAAATAATGTAAATTGCGAGGAGATGAGATTTGTGATTAGGAACCTGGTATATGTTGAAGATCCTCCCAGGCAACGGCGCTAGAAATTCCTTTTCATGTCGGCTAGGACTACGTCGGTATTTCCCCAAAGAGGAAGGGATGATGCAGCATAGCGACGCTAGGTATTTCCCTCAGTGATGAAACCAAGGTTATCGAACCAGTAGGAGAACCAAGCAACACAACGTAAACAACCCCTGCACTCGCAACTCGACGTGTTAAAGGGGTTGTCAATCCCTTTCGGGTAACGACGCCAGAAATTGGCAAACGGACGTGAGATAAAATTGTAGTAGATTGATAGATCGAACGCCAAATAAAATAAATAAGAATAAAACGCAGCAAGGTATTTTTGTATTTTTGGTTTAATAGATCTGAAAATAAATGCAAAGGAAAAGTAGATCGCAAAGGCAAATATATGAGAAAGAGGCCCAGGGGCCGTAGGTTTCACTAGTGGCTTCTCTCGAGAAAAAATAGCAAACGGTGGGTGAACAAATTATTGTTGGGAAATTGATAGCACTTCAAATAATCATGACGATATCCAGGCAATGATCATTATATAGTCATCACGTCCAAGATTAGTAGACCAACTCCTGCCTGCATCTACTACTATTACTCCACTCATCGACTGCTATCCAGCATATCTAGTATACTAAGTTAATGGAGAAACAGAGTAATGCAATAAGAACGATTACATGATGTAGACAAGATCTATCTATATAGAGAAAGACCCCATCGTTTTATCCTTAGTAGCAACGATACATACGTGTCGGTTCCCCTTGTGTCACTTGGATCAAGCACCGTAAGATCGAACCCACTACAAAGCACCTCTTTCCATTGCAAGATAAATAGATCAAGTTGGCCAAACAAAACTCAAATATCAGAGAAGAAATACGAGGCTGTAAGAGATCATGCATAAAACAGATCAAAGAAACTCAAATACTTTCATGGATATAAAAAGATATAACTGATCATAAACTCAAAGTTAATCAGATCCCAACAAACACACCGCAAAAAGAGTTACATCATATGGATCTCCAAGAGACCATTGTATTGAGAATTCAGCGAGAGAGAGAAAGCCATCTAGCTACTAACTACGGACCCAAAGTTCTACAAAGAACTACTCACGCATCATCGGTGAGGCACCAATGGAGGTGGTGAACCCCATCCGAGATGGTGTCTAGATTGGATATGGTGGTTCTGGACTCTGCAGCGACTTGATCAATATTTCATCGACTCCCCTAGGATTTTGGGAATATTGGGGTATTTATGAGCAAAGAGGCAGCACGGGGGGCACCCGAGGTGGGCACAACCCACCAGGGTGCGCCTGGGCCTCCTGGCCCGCCCTGGTGGGTTGTGCTCTCCTTGGAGCACCCCCGAGGCGCAGCCAGGGCCCAATAGGTGTCTTATGGTCCATAAAAATTCTCCGTAAAGTTTCATGGCATTTGGACTCTGTTTGGTATTGATTTTCTACGATGTAAAAAACATGCAAAAAAACAGCAACTGGCACTTAGCACTATGTCAATAGGTTAGTACCAAAAAATGATATAAAATGACTATAAAATGATTATAAAACATCCAAGATTGATAATATAACATCATGGAACAATCAAAAATTATAGATACATTGGAGACGTATCACATGCCCAACCAGGCAGGTCGGGCCTACTCACCTCGAGACGAAGGTAATGGATATACTGGTGGAACTGTACCACTGTGAGGAGATCATGTGTCGTAAACGGGCTAGAATCGAGTGGTTATCTCATGGGGACAAAAACACTTATTTCTTCCACTTAAGAGCTAGCAGAAGAAGGAGAAAGAATAAGATCAAGGCCCTTTGGCAGCCCGATGGCATCCTAACGGAGGACACATGTGAGATGGAGGACATGGTAAATTCTTTCTGTAGAAACTTATACACGTCTGAGGGAGTTCACGACATGGAGAGAGTAATTGGGACCGTGCCAAGGAAAGTCACAAATGATATGAATGCTCAGCTTAATGTGCCCTACTCACAGCAAGAGGTGAAGGACGCCCTTTTTCAGATGTTCCCTATAAAATCACCTGGTCCCGACGGCTTTCCCGCTCATTTTTTCCAGAGACATTGGGGGTGTGGGGAAGAAGACACAAAGATGGTGCTGAGTATAGTTGAAGGTAATGAGTCCGCTGAGTGCATCAACGAGACTATTTTAGTTCTGATCCCCAAGGTAAAGGATCCGAACCAGCTAACTCAATTCCGTCCAATTAGCTTATGCAATGTCCTATATAAAATTGCCTCAAAAGTGATCTCGAACCGCTTGAAATTGGTACTTCCTGATATTATCTCCCCGGAGCAGTCTGCCTTTGTCCCGGGCAGGTTGATCATTGACAACATAATTGCAGCCTATGAATGTCTACATTTCATGAAGAGAAATAAGGCAAAGAAGAACCAGCATTGTGCGTTGAAATTGGATATGATGAAAGCTTATGATAGGGTCGAGTGGGCATACCTACGTGCCATTATGATTAAACTCGGCTTCACACATAGATGGGTGGACATTGTCATGGGCATGGTCACGTCGGTGAAATTCTCTATAATGTTCAATGGTAAGAAGTTGGAACAATTTGTCCCTTCACAATGATGGGGATCGTAGCAGAAATTTAAAATTTTCTACGCATCACCAAGATCAATCTATGGAGTCATCTAGCAACGAGAGGGAGAGGAGTGCATCTACATACCCTTGTAGACCGCGAGCGGAAGCGTTCAAGAGAACGGGGTTGATGGAGTCGTACTCGACGTGATCCAAATCACCGATGATCCTAGCGCCGAACGGACGGCACCTCCGCGTTCAACACATGTACGGAGCGGAGACGTCTCCCGCGCCTTGATCCAGCAAGGAGGAGGGAGAGGTTGAGGAAGAGAGCTCCAACAGCAGTGCGACGGCGTGGTGGTGGTGGAGCAGCAGTACTCCGGCAGGGCTTCGCCAAGCTCTAACGGAGGAGGAGAGGTGTTGGGGAGGGGAGGGGCTGCGCCTTGGATGTGGTGTGTAGCCCTCCCCTTGCCCCTCTATTTATAGGGGAAGGAGGAAGGGGGCCGGCCCCCTCTAGATGAGATCTAGAGGGGGGTGACGGCCAAGGGGGTGGCTTGCCCCCCAAGCAAGGGGAGCGCCCCTCTAGGGTTTCCCCCCCAACCCTAGGCGCATGGGCCCAAGGGGGGATGCGCCCAGCCCACTTGGGGCTGGTTCCCTTTCCTCTACGGCCCATGAGGCCCTCCGAGAGAGGTGGCCCCTCCCGGTGGACCCCCGGAACCCCTCCGGTGGCCCCGGTACAATACCGATATGCCCCCGAACCTTTCCGGTGACCGTATGACAACTTTCTATATATAAATTTTCACCTCCAGACCATTCCTGAACTCCTCGTGACGTCCGGTATCTCATCTGGGACTCTGAACAACATTCGGTAATCACATACAAGTCTTCCTAATAACTCTAGCGTCATCCAACCTTAAGTGTGTAGACCCTATGGGTTCGGGAACCATGCAGCCATGACCGAGACAACTCTCCGGCCAATAACCAACAGCGGGATCTGGATACCCATGTTGGCTCCCACATGTTCCACGATGATCTCATCGGATGAACCACGATGTCAAGGATTCAAGCAATCCCGTATACAATTCCCTTTGTCAATCGGTACGTTACTTGCCCGAGATTCGATCGTCGGTATCCCAATACCTCGTTCAATCTCGTTACCGGCAAGTCACTTTACTCGTTCCGTAACACATCATCCCGTGACCAACCCTTAGTCACATTGAGCTCATTATGACGATGTCTTATCGAGTGGGCCCAGAGATACCTCTCCGTCATATGGTGTGACAAATCCCAGTCTCGATTCGTGCCAACCCAACAGACACTTTTCGAGATACCCATAGTACACCTTTATAGTCACCCAGTTACGTTGTGATGTTTGGCACACCCAAAGTATTCCTACATTATCCGGGAGTTGCACAATCTCATGGTCTAAGGAAAAGATACTTGACATTAGAAAAGCTTTAGCAGACGAACTACACGATCTTGCGCTATGCTTAGGATTGGGTCTTGTCCATCACATCATTCTCCTAATGATGTGATCCCGTTATCAATGACATCTAATCTCCATGGTCAGGAACCCGTAACCATCTATTGATCAACGAGCTAGTCAACTAGAGGCTCACTAGGGACATGTTGTGGTCTATATGTTCACACATGTATTACTATTTCCGGATAACACAATTATAGCATGAACAATAGACAATTATCATGAACAAGGAAATATAATAATAACCATTTTATTATTGCCTCTAGGGCATATTTCCAACAGTCTCCCACTTGCACTAGAGTCAATAATCTAGTTACATTGTGATGAATCGAACACCCATAGAGTTCTGGTGTTGATCTTGCTTTGCTCGAGGAAGAGGTTTAGTCAACGGATCTGCGACATTCAGGTCCGTATGCACTTTAAAAATATCTATGTCTCCATTTTGAACATTTTCACGAATGGGGTTGAAGCGACGCTTGATATGCCTGGTCTTCCTGTGAAACCTGGGCTCCTTGGCAAGGGCAATGGCTCCAGTGTTGTCACAGAAGAGAGTCATCGGGCCCGACGCATTGGGAATAACTCCAAGGTCGGTAATGAACTCCTTTATCCAGATTGCTTCTTGTGCTGCCTCCGAGGCTGCCATGTACTCTGCTTCACATGTAGGTCCCGCCATGACGCTTTGCTTGCAACTGCACCAGCTGACTGCCCCACCATTCAAAAGATACATGTATCTGGTCTGTGACTTAGAGTCATCCAGATCTGTGTCGAAGCTAGCATCGACGTAACCCTTTATGACGAGCTCTTCGTCACCTCCATAAACGAGAAACATATCCTTAGTCCTCTTCAGGTACTTCAGGATATTCTTGACCGATGTCCAGTGTTCCATGCCGGGATTACTTTGGTACCTTCCTACCAAACTTACGGCAAGGTTTACATCAGGTCTGGTACACAGCATGGCATACATGATAGACCCTATGGCCGAGGCATAGGGGACGACACTCATCTTTTCTCTATCTTCTGCCGTGGTCGGGCATTGAGCCGTGCTCAATCTCATACCTTGCAATACAGGCAAGAACCCCTTCTTGGACTGATCCATATTGAACTTCTTCAATATCTTGTCAAGGTACGTACTCTGTGAAAGACCAATGAGGCGTCTCGATCTATCTCTATAGATCATGATGCGTAATATATAAGCAGCTTCTCCAAGGTCCTTCATTGAAAAACACTTGTTCAAGTAGGCCTCTATGCTTTCTAAGAATTCTATATCATTTCCCATCAATAGTATGTCATCCACATATAATATGAGAAATGCTATAGAGCTCCCACTCACTTTCTTGTAAACACATGCTTCTCCATAAGTCTGCATAAACCCAAACGCTTTGATCATCTCATCAAATCGAATGTTCCAACTCCGAGACGCTTGCACCAGCCCATAGATTGAGCGTTGGAGCTTGCACACCTTGTCAGCATTCTTAGGATCGACAAAACCTTCCGGCTGCATCATATACAATTCTTCCTTAAGGAAACCATTAAGGAATGCCGTTTTGACGTCCATTTGCCATATCTCATAATCATAGAATGTGGCAATTGCCAACATGATTCGGACGGACTTCAGCTTCGCTACGGGTGAGAAAGTCTCCTCGTAGTCAACCCCTTGAACTTGTCGATAACCCTTAGCGACAAGCCGAGCCTTATAGATGGTCACATTACCATCCGCGTCTGTCTTCTTCTTGAAGATCCATTTATTTTCTATGGCTCGCCGATCAATGGGCAAGTCAGTCAAAGTCCATACTTCGTTTTCATACATGAATCCTATCTCGGATTTCATGGCTTCCAGCCATTTGTCGGAATCTGGGCCCGCCATCGCTTCTTCATAGTTCGAAGGTTCACCATTGTCTAACAACATGATTTACAGGACAGGGTTGCCGTACCACTCTGGTGCGGAACGTGTCCTCGTGGACCTTCAAAGTTCAGTAGCAACTTGATCTGAAGTTTCATGATCATCATTAACTTCCTCTCTAGTCGGTGCAGGCACCTCGGGAATATTTTCTTGAGCTGCGCCACTCTCCGGTTCAAGAGGCAATACTTCATCAAGTTCTAATTTCCTCCCACTTACTTCTTTTGAGAGAAACTCTTTCTCTAGAAAGTATCTATTCTTGGCAACAAAGATCTTGCCTTCGAATCTGAGGTAGAAGGTATACACAATCATTTCTTAAGGGTATCCTATGACGACGCATTTTTCGATTTGGGTTCAAGCTTTTTAGGTTGAAGTTTCTTGACATAAGCATCGCATCCCCAAACTTTCAGAAACGACAGCTTAGGTTTCTTACCAAACCACAATTCATAGGGTGTCGTCTCAACGGATTTTGACGGAGCCCTATTTAAAGTGAATGCAGTTGTCTCGATAGCATAACCCCAAAATGATAGCGGTAGATCGGTAAGAGACATCATAGATCGCACCATATCCAATAGGGTGCGATTACGACGTTCGGACACACCATTACACTGAGGTGTTCCAGGCGGCGTGAGTTGTGAAACTATTCCACATTTCCTTAAGTGCGTGCCAAATTCATGACTCAAATATTCTCCCCCACGATCTGATCGTAAGAACTTGATTTTCCTGTCACGTTGCTTCTCAACCTCACTCTAAAATTCCTTGAACTTTTCAAAGGTCTCAGACTTGTGTTTCATTAAGTAGACATACCCATATCTACTCAAGTCATCAGTGAGGGTGAGAACATAACGATAGCCACCGCGAGCCTCAACACTCATTGGACCGCACACATCAGTATGTATGATTTCCAATAAGTTGGTTGCTCGCTCCATTGTTCCGGAGAACGGAGTCTTGGCCATTTTTCCCATGAGGCATGGTTTGCACGTGTCAAATGATTCATAATCAAGAGACTCCAAAAGTCCATCTGCATGGAGTTTCTTCATGCGTTTGACACCAATGTGACCAAGGCGGCAGTGCCACAAGTATGTGGGACTATCATTATCAACCTTACACCTTTTGGCATTCACACTATGAATATGTGTAACATCACGTTCGAGATTAAATATGAATAAACCATTGACCAGCGGGGCATGACCATAAAACATGTCTCTCATATAAATAGAACAACCATTATTCTCAGATTTAAATGAGTAGCCATCTCGCATTAAACGAGATCCAGATACAATGTTCATGCTCAAAGCTGCTACTAAATAACAATTATTGAGGTTTAAAACTAATCCCGTAGGTAAATGTAGAGGTAGCGTGCCGACGGCGATCACATCGACCTTGGAACCATTCCCGACGCGCGTTGTCACCTCATCCTTCGCAAGTCTCCATTTATTCCGCAGTTCTTGTTTTGAGTTACAAATATGAGCAACTGCACCGGTATCAAATACCCAGGAGCTACTACGAGCGCTGGTTAGGTACACATCAATAACATGTATATCACATATACCTTTGGTATTGCCGGCCTTCTTATCCGCTAAGTACTTGGCGCAGTTCCGCTTCCAGTGACTGTTTCCCTTGCAATAAAAGCACTCAGTCTCAGGCTTGGGTCCATTCTTTGGCTTCTTCCCGGCAGCTTGCTTACCGGGCGCGGCAACTCCCTTGTCGTCCTTCTTGAAGTTCTTTTTACCCTTGCCTTTCTTGAACTTAGTGGTTTTATTCACCATCAACACTTGATGTTCCTTTTTGATTTCCACCTCCGCTGATTTCAGCATTGAATATACCTCGGCAACGGTCTTTTCCATCCCCTGCATATTGAAGTTCATCACAAAGCTCTTGTAGCTAGGTGGGAGCGACTGAAGGATTCTGTCAACGACCGCATCATCCGGGAGATTAACTCCCAGCTGAGACAAGCGGTTGTGCAACCCAGACATTTTGAGTATGTGCTCGCTGACGGAACTATTCTCCTCCATCTTACAACTGTAGAACTTGTCGGAGACTTCATCTCTCTCGACCTGGGCATGAGCTTGGAAAACCATTTTCATCTCTTGGAACATCTCATATGCTATGTGTTGCTCAAAACACTTTTGGAGCCCTAGTTCTAAGCTGTAAAGCATGCCGCACTGAACCAGGGAGTAATCATCACTACGCGCCTGCCAAGCGTTCATAACGTCTTGTTCTGCAGGGAAAACAGGTGCTTCACCTAGCGGTGCATCAAGGACATATGCTTTCCTGGCAGCTATGAGGATAATCCTCGGGTTACGGACCCAGTCCGTGTAGTTGCTGCCATCATCTTTCAGCTTGGTTTTCTCTAGGAACGCATTGAAGTTGAGGGCAACATTAGCGTGGGCCATTTGATCTACAAGACATATTGCAAAGATTTTTAGACTATGTTCATGATAATTAAGTTCATCTAATCAAATTATTAAATGAACTCCCACTCAAATAGACATCCCTCTAGTCATCTGAGTGATACATGATCCGAGGCAACTAGGCCGTGTCCGATCATCACGTGAGACACACTAGTCATCATCGGTGAACATTTTCATGTTGATCGTATCTTCTATACGATTCATGTTCGACCTTTCGGTCTTCCGTGTTCCGAGGCCATGTCTGTACATGCTAGGCTCGTCAAGTCAACCTAAGTGTATTGCGTGTGTAAATCTAGCTTACACCCATTTTATGCGAACGTTAGAACCTATCACACCCGTTCATCACGTGGTGCTTTGGAACAATGGACCTTAGCAATGGTGCACAGTTAGGGGGAACACTTTCTTGAAATTATTGCGAGGGATCATCTTATTTATGCTACCAACGTTCTCAGCAAATAAGATGTAAAACATGATAAACATCACATGCAATCAAATAGTGACATGATATGGCCAATATCATTTTGCTCCTTTTGATCTCCATCTTCGGGGTGCCATGATCATCATCGTCACCGGCATGACACCATGACCTCCATCATCATGATCTCCATCATCGTGTCTTCATGAAGTTGTCTCGCCAACTATTACTTCTACTACTATGACTAACGGTTAGCGATAAAGTAAAGTAATTACATGACGTTTATGTTGACACGTAGGTCATAAATAAATTAAGACAACTCCTATGGCTCCTACCGGTTGTCATACTCATCGACATGCAAGTCGTGATTCCTATTACAAGAACATGGTCAATCTCATACATCACATATATCATTCATCGCATCCTTTTGGCCATATCACATCACACGGCATATGCTGCAAAAACAAGTTAGACGTCCTCTAATTGTTGTTGCAAGTTTTACGTGGCTGCTATAGGTTTCTAGCAAGAACGTTTCTTACCTATGCCAAAACCACAATGTGATATGCCAATTTCTATTTACCCTTCATAAGGACCCTTTTCAAAGAATCCGATCCGACTAAAGTGGGAGAGACAGACACCCGCTAGCCACCTTATGCAACTAGTGCATGCCAGTCGGTGGAACCAGTCTCACGTAAGCGTACGTGTAAGGTCGGTCCAGGCCGCTTCATCCCACGATGCCGCCGAATCAAGATAAGACTAGTAACGGCAAGTAAATTGACAAAATCGACGCCCACAACAACTTGTGTTCTACTCGTGCATAGAAACTACGCATAGATCTAGCTCATGATGCCACTGATGGGGTCGTAGCAGAAATTTAAAATTTTCTACGCATCACCAAGATCAATCTATGGAGTCATCTAGAAACGAGAGGGAAGGAGTGCATCTACATACCCTTGTAGATCGCGAGAGGAAGCGTTCAAGAGAACGAGGTTGATGTAGTCGTACTCGACGTGATCCAAATCACCGATGATTCTAGCGCCGAACGGACGGCACCTCCGCGTTCAACACACGTACGGAGCGGAGACGTCTCCTGCGCCTTGATCCAGCAAGGAGGAGGGATAGGTTGAGGAAGAGAGCTCCAACAGCAGCACGACGGCGTGGTGGTGGTGGAGCAGCAGTACTCCGGCAGGGCTTCGCCAAGCTTTAACGGAGGAGGAGAGGTGTTGGGGAGGGGAGGGGCTGCGCCTTGGATGTGGTGTGCAGCCCTCCCCTTGCCCCTCTATTTATAGGGGAAGGAGGAAGGGGGCCGGCGCCCTCAAGATGAGATCTAGAGGGGGGCGGCCAAGGGGGTGGCTTGCCCCCCAAGCAGGGGGGGGGCCCCCTCTAGGGTTTCCCCCCCAACCCTAGGTGCATGGGCCCAAGGGGGGATGCGCCCAGCCCACTTGGGGCTGGTTCCCTTTCCTCTACGGCCCATGAGGCCCTCCGAGAGAGGTGGCCCCTCCCGGTGGCCCCGGTACAATACCGGTATGCCCCCGAACCTTTCCGGTGACCGTATGACAACTTCCTATATATAAATCTTCACCTCCGGACCATTCCGGAACTCCTCGTGACGTCCGGGATCTCATCCAGGACCCCGAACAACATTTGGTAATCACATACAAGTCTTCCTAATAACCCTAGCATCATCGAACCTTAAGTGTGTAGACCCTACGGGTTCGGGAACCATGCAGACATGACCGAGACAACTCTCCGGCCAATAACCAACAGCGGGATCTGGATACCCATGTTGGCTCCCACATGTTCCACGATGATCTCATCGGATGAACCACGATGTCGAGGATTCAAGCAATCCCGTATACAATTCCCTTTGTCAATCGGTACGTTACTTGCCCGAGATTCGATCGTCGGTATCCCAATACCTCGTTCAATCTCGTTACCGGCAAGTCACTTTACTCGTTCCGTAACACATCATCCCGTAACTAACCCTTAGTCACATTGAGCTCATTACGATGATGTCTTACCGAGTGGGCCCAGAGATACCTCTCCGTCATATGGAGTGACAAATCCCAGTCTCGATTCGTGCCAACCCAACAGACACTTTCAGAGATACCCATAGTGCACCTTTATAGTCACCCAGTTACGTTGTGACGTTTGGAACACCCAAAGTATTCCTACAGTACTCGGAAGTTGCACAATCTCATGGTCTAAGGAAAATATACTTGACATTAGAAAAGCTTTAGCAGACGAACTACACGATCTTGCGCTATGCTTAGGATTGGGTCTTGTCCATCACATCATTCTCCTAATGATGTGATCCCGTTATCAATGACATCCAATGTCCATGGTCAGGAAATCGTAACAATCTATTGATCAACGAGCTAGTCAACTAGAGGCTCACTAGGGACATGTTGTGGTCTATATACTCACACATGTATGATGATTTCCGGATAACACAATTATAGCATGAACAATATACAATTATCATGAACAAGGAAATATAATAATACCATTTTATTATTGCCTCTAGGGCATATTTCCAACAGTCTCCCACTTGCACTAGAGTCAATAATCTAGTTACATTGTGATGAATCGAACACCCATAGAGTTCTGGTGTTGATCATGTTTTGCTCGAGGAAGAGGTTTAGTCAACGGATCTGCGACATTCAGGTCCGTATGCACTTTAAAAATATCTATGTCTCCATTTTGAACATTTTCACGAATGGGGTTGAAGCGACGCTTGATATGCCTGGTCTTCCTGTGAAACCTGGGCTCCTTGGCAAGGGCAATGGCTCCAGTGTTGTCACAGAAGAGAGTCATTGGGCCCGACGCATTGGGAATAACTCCAAGGTCGGTAATGAACTCCTTTATCCAGATTGCTTCTTGTGCTGCCTCCGAGGCTGCCATGTACTCCGCTTCACATGTAGATCCCGCCACGACGCTTTGCTTGAAACTGCACCAGCTGACTGCCCCACCATTCAAAATATACACGTATCCGGTTTGTGACTTAGAGTCATCCAGATCTATGTCGAAGCTAGCGTCGACGTAACCCTTTGCGACGAGCTCTTCGTCACCTCCATAAACGAGAAACATATTAGTCATCTTCAGGTACTTCAGGATATTCTTGACTGCTGTCGAGTGTTCCATGCCGGGATTACTTTGGTACCTTCCTACCAAACTTACGGCAAGGTTTACATCAGGTCTGGTACACAGCATGGCATACATGATAGACCCTATGGCCGAGGCATAGGGGACGACACTCATCTTTTCTCTATCTTCTGCCGTGGTCGGGCATTGAGCCGTGCTCAATCTCATACCTTGCAATACAGGCAAGAACCCCTTCTTGGACTGATCCATATTGAACTTCTTCAATATCTTGTCAAGGTACATACTTTGTGAAAGACCAATGAGGCATCTCGATCTATCTCTATAGATCTTGATGCCTAATATATAAGCAGCTTCTCCAAGGTCCTTCATTGAAAAACACTTGTTCAAGTAGGCCTTTATGCTTTCCAAGAATTCTATATTATTTCCCATCAATAGTATGTCATCCACATATAATATGAGAAATGCTACAGAGATCCCACTCACTTTCTTGTAAACACGGGCTTCTCCATAAGTCTGCGTAAACCCAAACGCTTTGATCATCTCATCAAATCAAATGTTCCAACTCCGAGACGCTTGCACCAGCCCATAGATTGAGCGTTGGAGCTTGCACACCTTGTCAGCATTCTTAGGATCGACAAAACCTTCCGGCTGCATCATATACAATTCCTCCTTAAGGAAACCATTAAGGAATGCTGTTTTGACGTCCATTTGCCATATCTCATAATCATAGAATGCGGCAATTGCCAACATGATTCGGACAGACTTCAGCTTCGCTACGGGTGAGAAAGTTTCATCGTAGTCAACCTCTTGAACTTGTCGATAACCCTTAGCGACAAGCCGAGCCTTATAGATGGTCACATTACCATCCGCGTCTGTCTTCTTCTTAAAGATCCATTTATTTTCTATGGCTCGATGATCAACGGGCAAGTCAGTCAAAGTCCATACTTCGTTTTCATACATGGATCCTATCTCGGATTTCATGGCTTCCAGCCATTTGTCGGAATCTGGGCCCGCCATCGCTTCTTCATAGTTCGAAGGTTCACCATTGTCTAACAACATGATTTATAGGACAGGGTTGCCGTACCACTCTGGTGCGGAACGTGTCCTCGTGGACCTTCGAAGTTCAGTAGCAACTTGATCTGAAGTTTCATGATCATCATTAACTTCCTCTCTAGTCGGTTCAGGCACCTCGGGAACATGTTCTTGAGCTGCGCCACTCTCCGGTTCAAGAGGCAATACTTCATCAAGTTCTAATTTCCTCCCACTTACTTCTTTTGAGAGAAACTCTTTCTCTAGAAAGGATCTATTCTTGGCAACAAAGATCTTGCCTTCGAATCTGAGGTAGAAGGTATACCCAATCATTTCTTTAGGGTATCCTATGACGACGCATTTTTCGATTTGGGTTCGAGCTTTTTAGGTTGAAGTTTCTTGACATAAGCATCGCATCCCCAAACTTTCAGAAACGACAGCTTAGGTTTCTTACCAAACCACAATTCATAGGGTGTCGTCTCAATGGATTTTGACGGAGCCCTATTTAAAGTGAATGCAGTTGTCTCGATAGCATAACCCCAAAATGATAGCGGTAGATCGGTAAGAGACATCATAGATCGCACCATATCCAATAGGGTGTGATTAGGACGTTCGGACACACCATTACACTGAGGTGTTCCAGGCGGCGTGAGTTGTGAAACTATTCCGCATTTCCTTAAGTGCGTGCCAAATTCGTGACTCAAATATTCTCCCCCACGATCTGATCGTAAGAACTTGATTTTCCTGTCACGTTGATTCTCAACCTCACTCTGAAATTCCATGAACTTTTCAAAGGTCTCATACTTGTGTTTCATTAAGTAGACATACCCATATCTACTCAAGTCATCAGTGAGGGTGAGAACATAACGATAGCCACCGCGAGCCTCAACACTCATTGGACCACACACATCAGTATGTATGATTTCCAATAAGTTGGCTGCTCGCTCCATTGTTCCGGAGAACGGAGTCTTGGTCATTTTGCCCATGAGGCATGGTTCGTACATGTCAAATGATTCATAATCAAGAGACTCCAAAAGTCCATCTGCATGGAGTTTCTTCATGCGTTTGAGACCAATGTGACCAAGGCGGCAGTGCCACAAGTATGTGGGACTATCATTATCAACCTTACACCTTTTGGCATTCACACTATGAATATGTGTAACATCACGTTCGAGATTAAATAAGAATAAATCATTGACCAGCGGGGCATGACCATAAAACATGTCTCTCATATAAATAGAACAACCATTATTCTTAGATTTAAATGAGTAGCCATCTCGCACTAAACGAGATCCAGATACAATGTTCATGCTCAAAGCTGATACTAAATAACAATTGTTGAGGTTTAAAACTAATCCCATAGGTAAATGTAGAGGTAGCATGCGGACGGCGATCACATTGACCTTGGAACCATTCCCGACGCGCATCGTCACCTCGTCCTTCGCCAGTCTCCGTTTATTCCGTAGTTCCTATTTTGAGTTACAAATATGAGCAACTACACCAGCATCAAATACCCAAGAGCTACTACGAGCGCTGGTTAGGTACACATCAATAACATGTATATCACATATACCTTTGGTATTACCGGCCTTCTTATCCGCTAAGTACTTGGGGCAGTTCCGCTTCCAGTGACCGTTTCCCTTGCAATAAAAGCACTCAGTCTCAGGCTTGGGTCCATTCTTTGGCTTCTTCCCGGTAGCTTGCTTACCGGGCGCGGCAACTCCCTTGCCGTCCTTCTTGAAGTTCTTTTTACCCTTGCCTTTCTTGAACTTAGTGGTTTTATTCACCATCAACACTTGATGTTCCTTTTTGATTTCCACCTCCGCTGATTTCAGCATTGAATATACCTCGGCAATGGTCTTTTCCATCCCCTGCATATTGAAGTTCATCACAAAGCTCTTGTAGCTAGGTGGGAGCGACTGAAGGATTCTGTCAACGACCGCATCATCCGGGAATTTAACTCCCAGCTGAGACAGGAGGTTGTGCAACCCAGACATTTTGAGTATGTGCTCGCTGACGGAACTATTCTCCTCGATCTTACAACTGTAGAACTTGTCGGAGACTTCATATCTCTCGACCCGGGCATGAGCTTGGAAAACCATTTTCAGCTCTTGGAACATCTCATATGCTCCGTGTTGCTCAAAACGCTTTTGGAGCCCCGGTTCTAAGCTGTAAAGCATGCCGCGCTGAACCAGGGAGTAATCATCACTACGCGTCTGCCAGGCGTTCATAACGTCTTGTTCTGCAGGGAAAACCGGTGCTTCACCTAGCGGTGCATCAAGGACATATGCTTTCCTGGCAGCTATGAGGATAATCCTCAGGTTACAGACCCAGTCCGTGTAGTTGCTGCCATCGTCTTTCAGCTTGGTTTTCTCTAGGAACGCGTTGAAGTTGAGGGCAACATTAGCGTGGGCCATTTGATCTACAAGACATATTGCAAAGATTTTTAGACTATGTTCATGATAATTAAGTTCATCTAATCAAATTATTAAATGAACTCCCACTCAAATAGACATCCCTCTAGTCATCTGAGTGATACATGATCCGAGTCAACTAGGCCGTGTCCGATCATCACGTGAGACACACTAGTCATCATCGGTGAACATTTTCATGTTGATCGTATCTTCTATACGATTCATGTTCGACCTTTCGGTCTTCCGTGTTCTGAGGCCATGTCTGTACATGCTAGGCTCGTCAAGTCAATCTAAGTGTATTGCATGTGTAAATCTGGCTTACACCCGTTTTATGCGAACATTAGAACCTATCACACCCGATCATCACGTGGTGCTTCGGAACAACGGGCCTTAGTAACGGTGCATAGTTAGGGGGAACACTTTCTTGAAATTATTGCGAGGGATCATCTTATTTATGCTACCGTCGTTCTAAGCAAATAAGATGTAAAACATGATAAACATCACATGCAATCAAATAGTGACATGATATGGCCAATATCATTTTGCTCCTTTTGATCTCCATCTTCGGGGCGCCATGATCATCATCGTCACCGGCATGACACCATGACCTCCATCATCATGATCTCCATCATCGTGTCTTCATGAAGTTGTCTCGCCAACTATTATTTCTACTACTATGGCTAACAGTTAGCGATAAAGTAAAGTAATTACATGATATTTATGTTGACACGCAGGTCATAAATAAATTAAGACAACTCCTATGGCTCCTGCCGGTTGTCATACTCATCGACATGCAAGTCGTGATTCCTATTACAAGAACATGATCAATCTCATACATCACATATATCATTCATCACATCCTTTTGGCCATATCACATCACATGACATATGGTGCAAAAACAAGTTAGACGTCCTCTAATTGTTGTTGCAAGTTTTACGTGGCTGCTATAGGTTTCTAGCAAGAACGTTTCTTACCTACGCCAAAACCACAACGTGATATGCCAATTTCTATTTACCCTTCATAAGGACCCTTTTCATCGAATCCGATCCGACTAAAGTTGGAGAGACAGACACCCGCTAGCCACCTTATGCAACTAGTGCATGCTAGTCGGTGGAACCAGTCTCACGTAAGCGTACGTGTAAGGTCGGTCCGGGCCGCTTCATCCCACGATGTCGCCGAATCAAGATAAGACTAGCAACGGCAAGTAAATTGACAAAATCGACGCCCACAACAACTTGTGTTCTACTCGTGCATAGAAACTACGCATAGACCTAGCTCATGATGCCACTGATGGGGATCGTAGCAGAAATTTAAAATTTTCTACGCATCACCAAGATCAATCTATGGAGTCATCTAGCAACGAGAGGGAGAGGAGTGCATCTACATACCCTTGTAGATCGCGAGCGGAAGCGTTCAAGAGAACGGGGTTGATGGAGTCGTACTCGACGTGATCCAAATCACCGGTGATCCTAGCGCCGAACGGACGGCACCTCCGCGTTCAACACACGTACGGAGTGGAGACGTCTCCCGCGCCTTGATCCAGCAAGGAGGAGGGAGAGGTTGAGGAAGAGAGCTCCAACAGCAGTACGACGGTGTGGTGGTGGTGGAGCAGCAGTACTCCGGTAGGGTTTCGCCAAGCTTTAACGGAGGAGGAGAGGTGTTGGGGAGGGGAGGGGCTGCGCCTTGGATGTGGTGTGCAGCCCTCCCCTTGCCCCTCTATTTATAGGGGAAGGACGAAGGGGGCCGGCCCCCTCTAGATGAGATCTAGAGGGGGGCGGCGACCAAGGGGGTGGCTTGCCCCCCAAGCAAGGGGGGGCCCTCTAGGGTTTCCCCCAACCCTAGGCGCATGGGCCCAAGGGGGGATGCGCCCAGCCCACTTGGGGCTGGTTCCCTTTCCTCTACGGCCCATGAGGCCCTCCGAGAGAGGTGGCCCCTCCCGGTGGACCCCCGGAACCCCTCCGGTGGCCCCGGTACAATACCGATATGCCCCCGAACCTTTCCGGTGACCGTATGACAACTTCCTATATATAAATCTTCACCTACGGACCATTCCGGAACTCCTCGTGACGTCCGGATCTCATCCGGGACTCCGAAAAACATTCGGTAATCACATACAAGTCTTCCTAATAACCCTAGCGTCATCGAACCTTAAGTGTGTAGACCCTACGGGTTCGGGAACCATGCAGACATGACCGAGACAACTCTCCGGCCAATAACCAACAGCGGGATCTGGATACCCATGTTGGCTCCCACATGTTCCACGATGATCTCATCGGATGAACCACGATGTCGAGGATTCAAGCAATCCCGTATACAATTCCCTTTGTCGATCGGTACGTTACTTGCCCGAGATTCGATTGTCGGTATCCCAATACCTCGTTCAATCTCGTTACCGGCAAGTCACTTTACTCGTTCCGTAACACATCATCCCATAACCAACCCTTAGTCACATTGAGCTCATTATGATGATGTCTTACCGAGTGGGCCCAGAGATACCTCTCCGTCATATGGAGTGACAAATCCCAGTCTCGATTCGTGCCAACCCAACAGACACTTTCAGAGATACCCATAGTGCACCTTTATAGTCACCCAGTTATGTTGTGACGTTTGGCACACCCAAAGTATTCCTACAGTATCCGGGAGTTGCACAATCTCATGGTCTAAGGAAAAGATACTTGACATTAGAAAAGCTTTAGCAAACGAACTACATGATCTTGCGCTATGCTTAGGATTGGGTCTTGTCCATCACATCATTCTCCTAATGATGTGATCCCATTATCAATGACATCCAATGTCCATGGTCAGGAAACCGTAACTATCTATTGATCAACGAGCTAGTCAACTAGAGGCTCACTAGGGACATGTTGTGGTCTATATATTCACACATGTATTACGATTTCCGGATAACACAATTATAGCATGAACAATATACAATTATCATGAACAAGGAAATATAATAATACCATTTTATTATTGCCTCTAGGGCATATTTCCAACACACAAGGTATCAGACAGGGGGACCCAATCTCCCCATACTTGTTCTTGTTAGCAGTAGAGGGCCTTTCGTGCCTGTTAAAATCTCGAGGCGAGTCATCAAACCTACATGGAGTACAAGTGGCACCCTCGGTGCCGCATGTGAACCATCTTCTTTTTGCAGATGACAACCTGCAGTTTTTCAAGGCGAATAGTGTGGGAGCAGATGAGGTCAACCAGGTCTTGGACATCTATTGTTAGGCCACGTGACAACGTATAAACTATGGTAAATCATCAATATTTTTCAGCAAGGGTGTTCCGGGAAGTGTTCGAGATGAGGTCAAGCAAACTCTTCAAGTTCCTAATGAGTCTCTTAATGAGAAATATTTGGGTATGTCTTCTGATGTTGGATCTTCAAAGAATGGAGCTTTCAAGTTTTTGAAAGATAGATTATGTCGCAAAATTCAAGGGTGGATTGAGAAGACACTCTCTTCAGCAGGCAAGGAAGTTTTGGTTAAATCAGTGGCGCAAGCTATACCTGTTTTCTCTATGTCTTGTTTAAACTTCCGAGGGGACTTTGTGAACATCTCAACATGCTAATGAGGAAGTTTTGGTGGGGCAGCAAAGATGGTCACCGGAAACCAAGTTGGGTATCTTGGGAGGCGATGACTTAACCAAAGGCGACGGGTGGATTAGGCTTCAAGGACTTTGAACTTTTTAACCTTGCAATGCTAGCAAAACAGGCCTGGAGGGTTTTGCAACAACCAAACTCGTTGAGTGCCCGGATACTTAAGAGTGTTTATTTTCCAGATTCAACGATATTGCAAGCGGAGTTAGGCTCTCGCCCAAGTCAAATATGGAGAGCTATCAAAGAAGGACTAGATATTCTGAAGCTGGGACTTATAAAATGCACTGGTAATGGGAATTCTATTGATGTATGGATGGACAACTGGATCCCTAGAGATGAAATGCTCCGAGCTTATGGCAGTAAGATTGCAAATCCACCCAGTCTTGCTTTAGATTACTTCAACTTAAGTATGGCCTCATGGGACAAGCAAAAAATTGAACAGACCTTTATGCCAATGGACGTTGTAGCAATCCTAGAAATTCCTATATGCACCCGCAACTTTGAGGATTATTGGGCTTGGCACTTTGAAAGAAATGGCAAGTTTACCGTCTGCTCGGCTTATAGGATGATGGTGGCGACACGGAATTGGAAGGGGGCTTGGCTCGAGGGAGCTGCGGGACCCTCAATTGTGCGTAATGAGGAGAAGTCATGGAAACTATTGTGGAATGTGTAGGTACCAGCAAAAATCATAATGTTTTTGTGGCGATTAGCAAGACAGTCTCTCCCTACCGAAGATATACGAGCTCACCATAATATGTCTACCACTAGCTCTTCTGGTTTCTTTGACTCCCGAGATTCTTGGAGACACTCCCTCCTTGAGTGCTCAATGGCAAGATGTGTCTGGGCGTTAGAAGATGGGGAAACGATAGACCAGATGATCGCCACTAAGGAACCAAACGTGAAACAGTGGATCTTCACCCTCATGGCATATTTGCCTTATAGCAGCTTTGTTCGAGTGGCTGTCACCCTTTGGTCCATCTGGACGGCGCGGCGAAAGTTTATACACGAGGGGATCACACAAAGCCAGCAGGCCACTTCCCTTTTTGTGAGCAGGTTCATTAGAGAACTAGAGCTGATTCATGCAAAGCCTCAAATCAATTTACGGGGAGCCCCTTGGGTAACTAGGGCAGCACATGCAAGGCCAAAAGCACCTCCGGCGGGATTTGTAAAGATCCACGTGGACGGAGCGCTCTTTTGCGATCGACGAGGATCTGCGGCAGCAGTATGCTGGGACCAGGGGGCAACTACCTGGGGAGCTCTGCTCTGGTCTTAGCCGGGGTCACAGACCCACCTACTTTGGAAGCAATAGCATGTAGAGAAGGTCTTGCTTTGGCTGATGATCTTCTTCTGGGGAACCTAATCGTCGCTTCGGACTGCAAGCAGGTTGTCGACGACATCAAGCTCAGCAACCAGGGATCATATGGTTTGGTGATAACAGAAATTAAGTTGCGTTCTTTGGATTTTATTTGTAGTTCCGTCTTTGAAAGTCGTTCTTCAAACGGTGAAGCTCATAGTTTAGCTAAGCATATACTATCTCTCGGTGCGGGGCGCCACATGTGGTTGGCTAACCCTCATAATCCAAATTGTATCCCACTCCATGTATATTATGATCAATAAAGCTTAGCTTTGTCCTACAAAAATATGGGGTCAAAGCCCATCCATAATTCCACAATCTCTACTTTTGGGGACATAGACTCTCTAGAGGACATGTGATGGTTGCAGGGAGAAGAGAGAAAGACATGTTATTTGTCATCAATACATGACCAAAAATAGAACAAAACATTATGTTTCTATATTTTTTTTCATGGCCATGCACAGGCATTCAGCTAGCATTATTTGACGAGCAGTCAATTCATTCCAAAAGTGTTTACATCCCCGTCGGGGCAAGTGATAACTCATGGAGGGATAGTGACTGCCCGACATGGCGAGTGCAGGCACGGCACACCGTATGCCCGAGGCCTCTCGCGCGCGGGCCGGCCAAACTCGTGGCGTCGCGCGGCACGAAAACTGGCTCGGCCACAAGGTTGCCTGCCGTTTACTGTCTACGGGAACCACGTCGCGCTCGCGCCGGCACCAGATTCGGCACACAGCCAGAACCACGTTCCACCGTCAGGCCAGCACAGCACCCACTGTCAGCAGGCCACGGCATGCCAACCCGCCCCCGCCCGTGCAGCCGTGCTAGGCTAGAGCTAAACCGCGTCCACCCCACGCGGCTGAGGCAAACGCACCACCAGCCGCTGCGCCATTTATCACCCTGCCGCCTCGCCTCGCCTCCCACCTTTTCCACTACCCCGCCGCCGTTACCACTCTCCACGACACCGCAGCCGATTAGAGCCGTTGCTCCAGGAACGCAGCTCGCCACGCGACAGCTCGCTACCCCGTCGTACGTCGTGGGCGCCATGGCCGGCTCGCGGCGCGACGTGGACCGGAAGGAGAAGGCCCCGCCGGCGGCGGCGCCGCAGCAGCAGCAGCCGGGGCGCGAGGAGGAGAGGGAGTGGGTGCCGTGGATCGTGCCGGTCATCGTGACCGCCAACGTCGCCCTGTTCGCCGTGGCGATGTACGCCAACAACTGCCCCGCGCACGCGCGCGGCGGCCGCGGCGGCAGGAGGTGCGTCGGCGCGGGGTTCCTCCGCCGCTTCGCCTTCCAGCCGCTCAGCCAGAACCCGCTCCTCGGGCCCTCCTCCGCCACGTGAGTGATCCGTCGATCTCGTCTCCCCAACAATTCGGCTCTCGCCGCTTCGATTCCTTCGATTCAGCGAGAGATTTGCCATCTCTTACGCTCGCGGTACATACTGTCGTCTTCAGATTGCAGAAGTTGGGCGCTCTCGTGTGGGACAAGGTGGTGCACGAGCACCAGGGGTGGAGACTCGTGACGTGCATCTGGCTCCACGCCGGCGTCGTCCACCTGCTGGCCAACATGCTCAGCCTCGTGCTCGTCGGGCTCAGGCTCGAGCAGCAGTTCGGATTCGGTACGCGTTCATCTCCGGAACTGACACTCCAATTACCTGAACATTCTGAACTGATATTGTTCCCGTCAATTTGGTTGCAGTGAGAGTCGGCGTCATCTACCTCGTGTCCGGCGTCGGGGGCAGCGTGATGTCATCCCTGTTCATCAGAGACAACATCTCCGTGGGCGCGTCCGGTGCGCTCTTCGGGCTCCTCGGAGCCATGCTCTCGGAGCTCTTCACCAACTGGACCATCTACACCAACAAGGTGGGTGCATCTCCAACCAATTCTGCACATATTCTGCAGCGGTAGCAGCACCAGCAGTACTTCGTTCTGAAAATCCGTCGAGTTTCTGACACTGTCGACGTGGCCGGAATGCGTGCAGGCGGCGGCGCTGGTGACGCTGCTGTTCGTGATCGCGGTCAACCTGGCGATCGGCATCCTGCCGCACGTGGACAACTTCGCGCACATCGGGGGGTTCCTCACGGGGTTCCTGCTCGGCTTCGTGCTGCTCATGCGCCCGCACTACGGCTGGGCGCAGCGCTACGTGCTGCCGTCCTCCGTCAAGGACGTCGGCCGGAAGTTCCTGGCCTACCAGTGGGCTCTGCTCGCCGTGGCCTCGGTCCTGGTCGTCGTCGGGTAAGCAAAGCGGCAACGACATCTTTCTTGTTGAGTTGGGTTTAGGTGGGCTCTGGACTTCCGGTTGACTGATGCTGCATTGCTGTTGTCCTGCGCAGGCTGGCGGTTGGGATGGCGATGCTCTTCCGAGGGGTGAACGGCAACGAGCACTGCCAGTGGTGCCACTACCTCAGCTGCGTGCCGACCGCCAGATGGAGCTGCGGGAAGTGAAATGGGAGCAAGCAACTTCGTGGACCTCCATATTACTTTGTTCTTTTCCGCACAGTCATTTTGATGCGCAGATGCTGTATATACGATATGAGTACTGCTATATGACGAATTACACCCCGGGGTTTACTCGATGACTGTTTCGTTCGGTTGTTTGATTTGAAAAGGGGGGAATATCTTGAATCTTCCACCTGCATGTGCCTGACAGCGCGGATGCCTTTTAAATTTGTGTGCCAAACAGATCCATCTTTATATAATTTTACCCAATGATTAGTTATCATGCATGGTACAGCTTTGAGATTCCACAAAGCCAAGTCAAAAACTGGTCGGTGCAGATTATAGAAATGGCTTCATGTAGGAAATGTTTTATTTTTCCGCACCGAAAGCAAGTGGTAATGAATGGTTTCACAACCAAAGCGATTCCAGTCAGAACATACTATCAGCAATTCTTAATTTCTTGTACTGCAAGTGCGGCGGTAGTAAACTGTTAAAAGCGACAGCACACAAACTCCAAATAAGTCTATACGAAAACTCCAAAATGAATGCCAGTAATAAGTAGTACAAAATTAACCACATGGTCTCCGCAAAAGACGTGCATGGCAGGAGTAATATTATCTTTGTCTAGTATCTTAGCTTGAATATTCCGATCATGACATGAAACACTTGACTATGGCACGAATCATCACTAAAATCGCTCAATGCACCTATGGCCCGAACCAAGGAGAACTTGTTTTCACACCTTCCTTTCTGCTGCCTTCTGGCTGAACTCGTGCTTGAGAAGGTTCGCCCTCAGAAGCATGGACTTGACATCTCTCTCAAACTCATTGCCAGTCTGCAGTGCACGCTGGAAAGTTCCATTCCTTTGGTCGGCGTGGCTTGCGTATAGAATCTTGTTGTGTGAGTCGATACGAGCCTGCATATAAATTAAAGAAACGAGAAGATCAGCAAATTAGCCCTGCAGGTGTTGCAAACTTGCAATACATGTTATACAAGGCATCTTTGTTAGGTACCTGTATTTTGTTATCAGTGATAAGCGCTGCCAGCTCTTTCTCTAGCAGGGACACAGATGTCTGGAAGGCAACAGCCATCAAGTTGAGATCAACAGATATGAATGGGAAAGTGTACTGTATGATGGCTTTGTGTCGAATGTCCTTGTACAGAGTTTCTATATGCCCATGCAGATGCATATCCAGCAGCAGGTTTGACTTCAGCTTCTCAAGATATCCCAGACATGACCCATAGCGGCTGGTATTAATTGCGATTAGTTAATAAAAAACGTGTATAAAGAATAAAAATGTATGTTTATGAAGAAAAAAGGCACGGCGTAGTAAAAAACAAAGGAATTAATCTACTGCACAAATGCATAAACAACATCATATGGTAGAAGGTTCAACACATCTCATAATGAATCCAGCTACAATGTGAGAATCCAGGTGAATAAATAGACAACTGAGGAAACTATTCCTTATTAGACAACAACAACCAAATGTGACAGGTTTTTGTTGGTTCAGTTTTTATAGTTTATCCACCAGTCAATGACCACATCGTATCAGTGCAAGTGACAAGCAAAGAGAGCAATTGCTGTCTTATTAGATTGGAAGGAATGACAGCAGGACCTCTCTTAATTCATAATTCTGCCATAAAGTTATGGCATCCACTGTAAAGAGTGGGCAACAGGGTTTGAGCATGGATGCACAGGGTGCTCGACGGCATGCCCAGCTAACTGAGGCAACTGCTTCGCCCAGAACGTGGCCTTTGAGATGTCTCACCGAAAATCATTCGAAATTTATTTTACCTGACTAATGAACAACTTAAGTATGTTCTCTTTCAAGTTAAAAAACACATCACTTACAAATGATAGGATGACAAGTCAATTGACAATCAGAAACGGCCAGAGCATGTTAACAAAAGATACAACATCATCATTTATATCACTGGCTTCATAAATAATTGAAGATTTAAAACGCCAAAGAACAGGAATGCCCAGAAGTGGCTTGGTACTTATCTATTTGGAAGAAATTTACCATCTGGATAATGCCGCTTTGAGCTCCAGGCTAAAATAACTATTTTTGGGTCCCCAAACTTCCATTTTTGTGCCAAACTTTTTCCGGATAAAACGTCAATTTAAGCAAAATTTTATGCCACAATGTGTGGAACTAGACCACCTGCCTATGATGCAAACAACTTTTTTTAAGGCAAGGTGCAAACGGGGACCAAAATGACCCCTTCAAATCTTTCAGGGCCTAACAAGGAACTGGGAGTAAATTTGGAGTACCAAACTTTCCCCTGTTTGAAATACTGGACCAACTGTATACTACTAAAACAACGTGAATGAGCTATAAATTATCCTGCTGCTGACATCACGATCCCTCTAAACAAGTAAAACAAGACTCACTAAGCAACCATACATTTCATATGCTTAATTCACCCAAAGATCCCCATCTGTTATGTAGAAGACCGGAGCTCCTACCATATCGTTCATAATACTCTTTGCTATAGGACCAATAGATTAAAAAAGAACTTCATCCCGCAGAAAAATATACAGTTCAATAAAGCATTAAGGGAGAAAATTAATTGCAGCACTTGCATCCTAGATTCCTACTAGTACCTTGCATAAAAATCATTTACCAGCTCCCTTACTTCAGGCACTAACTCCAAGAAATTGCAAAAATTGTAGTTGTCAATAACTTTGCTCTGTATCAAATGAGGAAATTAATCTGGTTTAGCCAGAACAATTAACATAAAAGATCCATGTGAAGGGAAAAAATAGTTCAGGCAAAGATGAACCTTCAGCTCTGAGCGATCAAAAGAAGCAAGCGCGCATAGTGCACCATAGACAGCAACATCGTGTGGAGCTATAACTTCAGAATAGTTGCTCCTTAGCTCTGATCCTGTCTCTATAAACTTCAGAAGGGGGCACACTTTTAATTCCCGCAGTCAACTTAACAGTTCTATTACTATTATCAAGTGTGAATATGAAATAACTAACTGAACCATAAAAAATGGCATATTTGTTATGTGGTTCTTCACAAAAGAAAAAGTTGGTAGATACCAATTATTGGGCTTTATGTCCAGCCCGAAATAGAAATTGATATATCTATAGCATAATGAGTTTTGTCGTGAGAAAAGGACAAAGGAATACATATTTACTCAGTTTTGTACAAATTATCCAGATTTCCTGAAAAGGGAGTAAACAAACTGACAAACATAGCAATGTACCCTATACTAATAAAGTTAGGGGATCCCTTTACTTGTTTCATTTCCTTACTTCTAATAAACCACAGCTTACAATAATATCACTGCCGAAATCTCCAATAGCACAACGGTTGCAATTTTAAAACACACCAGCTATTCGAGCCAATGTAGTGGAACAGTTCAAAGTTCCAACAGATTAAATGTGCATGCTTCATGAATCCCTGATAAACAGATGTAGCAACACGAAATACTAGGATAGAAACAATAACAAGTAAAGGAGATTCTAGTGCACTAACCTTCCGGGCAGCAAGTTTGTACTTGTTTGTTTCCATGTAGGCTAATCCAGCAGCAGCTCGCAACTTGGCGGCAGTAATACGATCCAAATCGTCTGGGGTCTGCTCCGCCTTGATGACATAATTTGACACGTGCATAAACTGCCCCAGCTCAATGCTAACAAGTATGACATTCAAGCACATCTGAACAACATGCTTCGAGGTAGTGCAGTAATCGCGGGTCCTGATATAGCTCTTGAAGGCGTCTGAAAGGTGGCCTTGAGCATAGTGGAAATCACCAAGGTCATTGTAGCCCATCCGGATACTCTCTTTGATCAGATTGGTCTGCAGGTAGAGTGATTTCAGAACACACGCCAATGCGTCGCTCATTGCGTCAAGCAGAAATGGCGACCATATACAATCCTAAAACAAACAAAAAGGGAGCGAAGTTTAGGGTTCCGGTACCCTGTAGACATTGAGCTCGCTGTCAAGCTTATCCTTGCGCAGCAGGGCGCGGCGCTCGACGGCGTCGGACCAGGGCTGGTCGGCGGTGTAGCGGGGCCCAAGGCGGCCGGCGATCTTGGCGGAGACGTCGCGGTGGAGGGCCGTGTCCTCGCCCTTGAGGGCCCAGTCGTAGGCCAGCCGGAGCGCATCCAGCCGCATCTGCTCCGACCCGCACTTCTCCGCGATGAAGAGGAGCCGCCCCACGCGCGTGCGCCCCGAGTACTGCGCCGCGTACGCCTCCACGTCCAACTGGTCCCCGGACACCAGCGCGTGCGAGGACTCTCCGCCGTCCGCGGGCGCGGGGGCGGTCGGGAGCTCGTCCTCGACGTCCATGGCGTTAAACCCTAGAGAAACGGCCGGGCGGAAGCAAAGGAGCGGGGAGGCGACGGCGAGATAGAGGTGGACTTGGTTTGATACGAAATGGGAAGTGGAGGGGTTGGTCTGTAAATCCGCGTCCGCGTCAGGCAGAACTGTTTGGGAGACGCGCGGTGCGCATCTATTTGTCGCACAGGCACTACAACGACCTCCGGCCCGCCGACGCCACCTTCTCGCTAGACCTTATATCGGCCCAAATGAAGAGTGTGGCAGAGCAGAAAATCAGGCCCGTAGAACATACCACCTATTTGACGCCTGTAGCGCCACTTACCTTCCGTGGCGCTCACGCGCAGGCCGACAAGGCCTGGCCCAACACAGGCCGATGGTCGGTAACTCGCTCGTGTCCCAGCCTCGCTTGTCCTTTTGTTTCTATTAATTGGTTCGCTTTTTTTGCTCTGATTTCTTTTTTGTGCTGCGTTGTTCACTGAAAAAAAACGGTTGCCAGTGTTTTAAAGTATTTTTTGTGACTTTAAAACAGTTCGCGAATCTAAAAAAGTTCACTAATTTTATTAAGTTGCGTGAATTTAAAAAACAAATCATAAATTTGAAGAAAGCTCATGAATTCAAAGAAACTTCGGGGATTTGAAATAAATATCACCAATTTTCAAAAGTGTGTTAATTTGAATAACTTCATGAAATTTGAAATAAGTTCATGAATTCACAACAATTCAATTTTTTGAAAAAGTTCATCATAATTGAAAAACGTTCATCGATTTTGAAAAAAATGTTCATGGTTTAAAAAAAGTTCATCATTTTTGTCAAAAAAAATCATGATTTTGAAAAATGTTCGCAGGTTTTGAAAACAAATTGTAGAAATTAAAAAGTCATGGATATGAAGAAAAATCATGCATTTTAAAAAAATATGGATTTGAAAAAGGTTCACAAATTTAAGAAAATATTCACAATTTTAAAAAACGAAAAAGAAAATTGAAAAAAATAAATAGAAAGGAAAAAAAGGAAGAAAAACTTGCCAAACAAAACCCAAAAGAAAAACATAGCCCGGAAGGCGCACAACAAGAAGCAAAATAAGTAGCTCTCCTAGTTGGTTACTGCGGTTGGAAGGAAACAATGAGGTTTAGAGTTCGAATCTCACTTCCTGCATCCAGGGTGTTGGGGATATAACTATTAGGTATGACCCGCCCAGGAGGGGCCGGGTCATCCCTATGGTGATTCATCTCAATGAAGCCCAAGAGTATATGGCGGTTCATAGATAAGCTTGGTAGAGGGCCCAAACCCGAAGGCGGCTTAAGGCCCACGCATATAAACCGCCATGTATGTAGACTTGTTTTGTAAGATAGGAAAGAAAGGTCACCGAGTCGGATACGTTGTATAAGCCGTCCGGGACTCTGTTGGCCGCAGGGCGTCAACCCGTGTATATAAGGGGATGATCCAGCGGTGGCTTAGGGCAAGAAACAACAAATCGAGAGCCGGGTCAAGCGTATTCGCTCCCTGCTCATCGAAACCCTAGCAATACCACCTACAACTGGACTAGGCTTTTACCTTCACCGTAAGGGGCCGAACCAGTATAGACTCCTCGTGTCCTTTGTCCTGATTAACCCCTTTAAGCTAACCACATCGCGATGGCTCCACGACAAAGTCCTCACACTAGGACATCTGCCGTGACAATTCCATGACAGTTGGCACCCACTGTGGGGCTATCGCACCATGGTTTCAAGTTCTTAGAGGGCAACTTCAAAGGGATCAAGGGATATGCTGTGGGCCGGATGACCAAGAGTCGTCGCGACAAGCTCTACATGGACGACGCAGGCTAGGGCCCCGAGGCCGGCTCAACTGAGTACGGGTACCGGGTCCCCTTCGACGTAATTCACGTCTTCATCGACAAGATCGGTGAACCGGGCCCTGAGCCAGACATATGCACCGACATCATCGAGACGGCTCAGCATGCGAGACCCGCCCGGTTTCGGCCCGTCATGAATCGTGCCTTCGTGGGGTTTATTCATGGAGCGGAATCCGAGGATAGACCGGCATCTGGTGGTGAGATTGTTGTTTACTCTGATGGCGAGTCATCCACCGGTGAGACAGAGTCATTGTATCAACTGCAAGACGGCCTGCTTGGGGGCTGTTCCGATGGCAACAGTATTCCGGACCCCTGTGAGCCGCCGAACCGGGTTGCAATCTTCATGGCCGGTACGCAGCCCGTGCAGCACTCATCAACGGCAGCAGAGTTGATTTTTGGGTCAGTAGTGGCTGCCGGGGGAGGAGGCCCTGAGCGCCCGCTGGCTCAGGTCTTAACCAACTTACTGGATAAGCTGACAACGCTGTTAACAATGGTGGTTAACCCGTGGGATCAAGACGAGCATAATGCGGCAGTCATAAAGTTGCGTGATGAGATAGCGCAGGCCAAGGAGGAGCTAAACGCAGAAAACGCTAGGATGGCCGAGGAGCGGGCTGCTTTGGATGCTCAGGCACAGCGGATTCAGTCGCAATCTTATTGGCTCATGCTATATCAGAACGTTTCAAACGAGGTCATGAGGAGGAGACATCAAACTCGTCTGTCGTCAGTTTATGAGGCAATAAATCTCTTCAACACGCCAGGAGTAGGAACCAGTGACCCGGCAGTAGTAAACCGGGTCGAAGCGCCTGGGACGGGTATGTCGGTTCAGCCACGCACAACAGACCCGCCTCGTCAGAACAATAACCCGCCGCAACACGTGCTGACGCCACAGGGTCATTATTCTAACCCTTTGGATAACATGATCGCTGCGGCGTCACGATTGGCGGCTCTCCTGGTTGATGGTGAGTCGCCGACGGCGGTTGAGACATGGAGAGCTAGAGATCTTCTTCAAATGACGCTGACTCAGCAGCAGGCTTATTCTAACAGTCGTGACAGGATTCATTGCACCCCTCGCCCAAGTCAGAGTTACAGCAGACGTATTGATGAGCCGACGGTGTCAAGCAGTGGAGGGAACCATAACCCGCCACGCAGACATAACCCAGCGGGCGGTGGTGCTGATGCTCAGAATGTGGTGGATCAAGGAAGAGCCCGTCAAGAGGCCGAGTTAGCGGCACAGTATGCGGCCCGACAACCTACTCCGGTTCGTCCAACCACTTCTGTGGAGCTAGGTGTAACCTTTAGAAATTTGGGCGTGCCATGCTTAGTACCGGATCTGTGTAATGAGCGCCTGCCCAAGGATTTCAAACGTCCTCACAAGGTGCCTAACTATACAGCCGATTTAAGTCCTGAGGCATGGATTGAGAGTTATGAGTGAAGGAAATATGCCCTAGAGGCAATAATAAATTTATTATTTAATTCCTCATATCATGATAAATGTTTATTATTCATGCTAGAATTGTATTAACCGAAAACTTAGTACATGTGTGAATACATAGACAAACAGAGTGTCACTAGTATGCCTCTACTTGACTAGCTCATTAATCAAAGATGGTTAAGTTTCCTAAACATAGACATGAGTTGTCATTTGATTAATGGGATCACATCATTAGGAGAATGATGTGATTGACTTGACCCATTCCGCTAGCTTAGCACTTGATCGTTTAGTTTACTGCTATTGCTTTCTTCATGACTCATACATGTTCCTATGACTATGAGGTTATGCAACTCCCGATTACCAGAGGAACACTTTGTGTGCTACCAAACGTCACAACGTAACTGGGTGATTATAAAGGTGCTCTACAGGTGTCTCCGATGGTACTTGTTGAGTTGGCATAGATCAAGATTAGGATTTGTCACTCCGATTGTCGGAGAGGTATCTCTGGGCCCACTCGGTAATGCACATCACTATAAGCCTTGCAAGCATTGTAACTAATGTGTTAGTTGCGAGATGATGTATTACGGAACGAGTAAAGAGACTTGCCGGTAACGAGATTGAACTAGGTATTGAGATACCGACGATCGAATCTCGGGCAAGTAACATACCGATGACAAAGGGAACAACATATGTTGTTATGCGGTTTGACCGATAAAGATCTTCGTAGAATATGTGGGAGCCAATATGAGCATCCAGGTTCCACTATTGGTTATTGACCAGAGACGTGTTTCGGTCATGATTACATAGTTCTCGAACCCGTAGGGTCCGCACGCTTAAAGTTCGGTGACGATCGGTATTATGAGTTTTTGTGTTTTGATGTACCAAAGGTAGTTTGGAGTCCCGGATATGATCACGGACATGACGAGGAGTCTCAAAATGGTCGAAATGTAAAGATCGATATATTGGACGACTATATTCGGACACCGAAAGTGTTCCGGGTGGTTTTAGAGAAAACCGGAGTGCTAGAGGGTTACCGGAACCCCCCGGGAGAAATAGTGGGCCTTATGGGCCTTAGTGGAGAGAGAGAGAGGGCTGGCCTAGGGCAGGCCACACGCCCCTCCCCCTCTGGTCCGAATTGTACTAGGAGAGGGGGGCGGCACCCCCCTTTCCTTCTCCCTCTCCCCCTTCCTTTCCCCCTCCTACTCCTACTAGGAGGAGGACTCCTCCTCCTGGAACGCCTATAGGGGCCGGCCGGCCTCCCCCTTGCTCCTTTATATACGGGGGCAGGGGCACCTCTAGACACACAAGTTGATCTGTTGATCTCTCCCAGCCGTGTGCGGTGCCCCCTCCACCATAATCCACCTCGATTATATCGTAGCGGTGCTTAGGCGAAGCCCTGCGTCGGTAGCATCATCATCACCGTCATCACGTCGTCATGCTAACGGAACTCTCCCGTGAAGCTCTACTGGATCGGAGTTCGTGGGACGTCATCGAGCTGAATGTGTGCTAAACTCGGAGGTACCGTATGTTCGGTACTTGGATCGGTCGGATCATGATGGTGCTTCAGAGATGGAGATCACAAGCACAAGATGATGATGGCCATATCATATCACTTATATTGATTGCATGTGATGTTTATCTTTTATGCATCTTATTTTCTTAGAACGACGGTAGCATTATAAGATGATCTCTCACTAAATTTCAAGGTACAAGTGTTCTCCCTGAGTATGCACCGTTGCGAAAGTTCATCGTGCCGAGACACCACGTGATGATCAGGTGTGATAAGCTCTACGTTCACATACAACGGGTGCAAGCCAGTTTTGCACATGCAGAATACTCGGGTTAAGCTTGACGAGCCTAGCATATGCAGACATGGCCTCGGAACACTAGAGACCGAAAGGTCGAGCGTGAATCATATAGAAGATATGATCAACATAGTGATGTTCACCATTGAAAACTACTCCATCTCACATGATGATCGGACATGGTTTAGTTGATATGGATCACGTGATCGCTTAGATGATTAGAGGGATGTCTATCTAAGTGGGAGTTCTTTAATAATTTGATTGACCGAACATTAATTTATCATGAACTTAGTACCTGATAGTATTTTGCATGCCTATGTTGTTGTAGATAGATGGCCCGTGATGTTGTTCCGTTGAATTTTAATGCGTTCCTTGAGAAAGCAAAGTTGAAAGATGATGGTAGCAGTTACACGGACTGGGTCCGTAACTTGAGGATTATCCTCATTGCTGCACAGAAGAATTACATCCTGGAAGCACTGCTAGGTGCCAAACCTGCTGCAGGAGCAACACCAGATGTTATGAACGTCTGGCAGAGCAAAGCTGATGACTACTCGATAGTTCAGTGTGCCATGCTTTACGGCCTAGAACTGGGACTTCAACGACGTTTTGAACGTCATGGAGCATATGAGATGTTCCAGGAGTTGAAGTTAATATTTCAAGCAAATGCCCGGATTGAGAGATATGAAGTCTCCAATAAGTTCTACAGCTGCAAGATAGAGGAGAATAGTTCTGTCAGTGAGCATATACTCAGAATGTATGGGTATAACAATCATTTGATTCAACTCGGAGTTAATCTTCCAGATGATGGTGTTAATGACAGAATTCTTCAATCACTGCCACCAAGCTACAAGAGCTTCGTGATGAACTATAACATGCAAGGGATGGATAAGACGATTCCCGAGCTCTTCGCAATGCTAAAGGCTGTGGAGGTAGAAATCAAGAAGGAGCATTGAGTGTTGATGGTCAACAAGACCACCCGTTTCAAGAAAAAGGGCAAAGGGAAGAAGAAGGGGAACTTCAAGAAGAACGGCAAACAAGTTGCTGTTCAGGAGAAGAAACCCAAGTCTGGACCTAAGCCTGGGACTGAGTGCTTCTATTGTAAACAGACTGGTCACTGGAAGCGGAACTGCCCCAAGTATTTGGCGGATAAGAAGGATGGCAAGGTGAACAAAGGTATATGTGATATACATGTTATTGATGTGTACCTTACTAATTCTCGCAGTAGTGCCTGGGTATTTGATACTGGTTCTGTTGCTAATATTTGCAACTCGAAACAGGGACTACGGATTAAGCGAAGATTAGCAAAGGACGAGGTGACGATGCGCGTGGGAAATGGTTCCAAAGTCGATGTGATCGCGGTCGGCACGCTACCTCTACATCTACCTTCGGGATTAGTTTTAGACCTAAATAATTGTTATTTGGTGCCAGTGTTGAGCATGAACATTATATATGGATCTTGTTTAATGCGAGACGGTTACTCATTTAAATCAGATAATAATGGTTGTTCTATTTATATGAGTAATATCTTTTATGGTCATGCACCCTTAAAGAGTGGTCTATTCTTTTTGAATCTCGATAGTGAAGATACACATATTCATAGTATTGAAGCTAAAAGATGCAGAGTTGATAATGATAGTGCAACTTATTTGTGGCACTGCCGTTTGGGTCATATTGGTGTAAAGCGCATGAAGAAACTCCATTCTGATGGATTTTTGGAATCACTTGATTATGAATCACTTGGTACTTGTGAACCATGCCTCATGGGCAAGATGACTAAAACACCGTTCTCCGGAAGAATGGAGCGAGCAACAGATTTGTTGGAAATCATACATATTGATGTATGTGGTCCGATGAATGTTGAGGCTTTTGGCGGATATCGTTATTGTCTCACCTTCACAGATGATTTGAGCAGATATGGGTATATCTACTTGATGAAACATAAGTCTGAAACATCTGAAAAGTTCAAAGAATTTTAGAGTACGTGGAAAATCATCATAACAAGAAAATAAAGTTTCTACGATCTGATCATGGAGGAGAATATTTGTGTTACGAGTTTAGTCTTCATTTGAAACAATGTGGAATAGTTTCGCAACTCACGCCACCCGGAACACCACAACGTAATGGTGTGTCCGAACATCGTAATCGTACTTTACTAGATATGGTACGATCTATGATGTCTCTTATTGATTTACCGCTATCTTTTTGGGGTTATGCTTTAGAGACGGCTGCATTCACGTTATATAGGGCACTATCTAAATCCGTTGAGACGACTCCTTATGAACTATGGTTTGGCAAGAAACCAAAGTTGTCATTTCTTAAAGTTTGGGGCTGCGATGCTTATGTGAAAAAGCTTCAACTCGATAAGCTCGAATCCAAATCAGAGAAATGTGTCTTCATAGGATACCCAAAAGAAACAGTTGGGTACACCTTCTATCACAGATCCGAAGGCAAGACTTTTGTTGCTAAGAATGGATCCTTTCTAGAGAAGGAGTTTCTCTCGAAAGAAGTGAGTGGGAGGAAAGTATAACTTGATGAGGTAACTGTACCTGCTCCCTTATTGGAAAGTAGTTCATCACAGAAACCGGTTCCTGTGACACCTACACCAATTAGTGAGGAAGCTAATGATGATGATCATGAAACTTCAGATCAAATTACTACCGAACCTCGTAGGTCAACCAGAGTAAGATCCACACCAGAGTGGTACGGTAATCCTGTTCTGGAGGTCATGTTACTAGACCATGATGAACCTACGAACTATGAGGAAGTGATGATGAGCCCAGATTCCGCAAAATGGCTAGAAGCCATGAAATCTGAGATGGGATCCATGTATGAGAACAAAGTGTGGACTTTGGTTGACTTGCCTGATGATCGGCAAGCCATCGAGAATAAATGGATCTTCAAGAAGAAGACAAACACTGATGGTAATGTTACTGTCTACAAAGCTTGACTTGTTGCGAAATGTTTTCGACAAGTTCAAGGAGCTGACTACGATGAGACCTCACCTGTAGCGATGCTTAAGTCCGTTCGAATCATGTTAGCTATTACCGCATTTTATGATTATGAAATTTGGCAAATGGATGTAAAGAATGCATTCCTGAATGGATTTCTGGAAGAAGAGTTGTATATGATGCAACCTGAAGGTTTTATTGATCCAAAGGGTGCTAACAAAGTATGCAAGCTCCAGCGATCCATTTAAGGACTGGTGCAAGCCTCTCGGAGTTGGAATAAACGTTTTGATAGTGTGATCAAAGCATATGGTTTTATACAGACTTTTGGAGAAGCATGTATTTACAAGAAAGTGAGTGGGAGCTCTATAGCATTTCTAATATTATACGTGGATGACATATTGTCGATTGGAAATGATATAGAATTTCTAGATAGCATAAAAGGATATTTGAATAAGAGTTTTTTAATGAAAGACCTCGGTGAAGCTGCTTACATATTGGGTATCAAGATCTATAGAGATAGATCAAGACGCTTAATTGGACTTTCACAAAGCACATACCTTGACAAAGTTTTGAAGAAGTTCAAAATGGATCAGGAAAAGAAAGGGTTCTTGCCTGTGTTACAAGGTGTGAAGTTGAGTAAGACTCAATGCTCGACCACTGCAGAAGATAGAGAGAAAATGAAAGATGTTCCCTATGCTTCAGCCATAGGCTCTATCATGTATGCAATGTTGTGTACCAGACCTGATGTGTGCCTTGCTATTAGTTTAGCAGGGAGGTACCAAAGTAATCCAGGAGTGGATCACTGGACAACGGTCAAGAACATCCTGAAATACCTGAAAAGGACTAAGGATATGTTTCTCATTTATGGAGGTGACAAAGAGCTCATCGTAAATGGTTACGTTGATGCAAGCTTCGACACTATCCAGACGATTCTAAATCGCAAACCAGATACATGTTTATATTGAACGGTGGAGCTGTCAGTTGGAGCAGTTCTAAACAAAGCGTCATGGCGGGATCTACGTGTGAAGCGGAGTACATTGCTGCTTCGGAAGCAGCAAATGAAGGAGTCTAGATGAAGGAGTTCATATCCGATATAGGTGTCATACCTAGTGCATCGGGTCCAATGAAAATCTTTTGTGACAATACTGGTGCAATTGCCTTGGCAAAGGAATCCAGATTTCACAAGAGAACCAAGCACATCAAGAGACGCTTCAATTCCATCCGCGATCAAGTCCAGATGGGAGACATGGAGATTTGCAAGATACATACGGATCTGAATGTTGCAGACCCATTGACTAAGCCTCTCTCACGAGCAAAACATGATCAGCACCAAGGCTCCATGGGTGTTAGAATCATTACTGTGTAATCTAGATTATTGACTCTAGTGCAAGTGGGAGACTGAAGGAAATATGCCCTAGAGGCAATAATAAAGTTATTATTTATTTCCTCATATCATGAGAAGTGTTTATTATTCATGCTAGAATTGTATTAACCGGAAGCTTAGTACATGTGTGAATACATAGACAAACAGAGTGTCACTAGTATGCCTCTACTTAACTAGCTCATTAATCAAAGATGGTTAAGTTTCCTAACCATAGACATGAGTTGTCATTTGATTAATGGGATCGCACCATTAGGAGAATGATGTGATTGACTTGACCCATTCCGTTAGCTTAGCACTTGATCATTTAGTTTACTATTATTGCTCTCTTCAAGACTCATACATGTTCCTATGACTATGAGGTTATGCAACTCCCGATTACCGAAGGAACACTTTGTGTGCTACCAAACGTCACAACGTAACTGGGTGATTATAAAGGTGCTCTATAGGTGTCTCCGATGGTACTTGTTGAGTTGGCATAGATCAAGATTAGGATTTGTCACTCCGATTGTCGGAGAGGTATCTCTAGGCCCACTCGGCAATGCACATCACTATAAGCCTTGCAAGCATTGTAACTAATGAGTTAGTTGCGAGATGATGTATTACGGAACGAGTAAAGAGACTTGCCCGTAACGATATTGAACTAGGTATTGAGATACCGACGATTGAATCTCGGGCAAGTAACATACCGATGACAAAGGGAACAACGTATGTTGTTATGCGGTTTGACCGATAAAGATCTTCGTAGAATATGTGGGAGCCAATATGAGCATCCAGGTTCCGCTATTGGTTATTGACCGGAGACGTGTCTCGATCATGTCTACATAGTTCTCGAACCCATAGGGTCCGCACGCTTAAAGTTCGGTGACGATCAGTATTATGAGTTTTTGTGTTTTGATGTACCAAAGGTAGTTCGGAGTCCCGGATATGATCACGGACATGACGGGGAGTCTCGAAATGGTCAAGACGTAAAGATCGATATATTGGACGACTATATTCGGACACCGGAAGTGTTCCGGGTGGTTTCGGAGAAAACCAGAGTGCCGGAGGGTTACCGAAACCCCCCCGAGAGAAATAGTGGGCCTTAGTAGAGAGAGAGAGGGCTGGCCTAGGGAAGGCCGCGCACCCCTCCCCCTCTGGTCCGAATTGGACTAGGAGAGGGGGGCGACACCCCCCTTTCCTTATCCCTCTCCCCCTTCCTTTCCCCCTCCTAGTGGAGTAGGAAAGAGGGGAGTTCTGCTCCTACTAGGAGGAGGACTCCTCCTCCTGGCACGCCTACAGGGGCCAGCCGTCCTCCCCCTTGCTCCTTTATATACAGGGGCAGGGGGCACCTCTAGACACACAAGTTGATCTGCTGATCTCTCCCAGCCGTGTGCGGTGCCTCCCTCCAGCATAATCCACCTCGATCATATTGTAGCGGTGCTTAGGCGAAGCCCTGCGTCGGTAGCATCATGTAACGCCCTCGATGAGGCTATATCTCCCACGTGTCGAAGCACGACTTAGAGGCATAACCGCATTGAAAGCAATGTCGCAAGTGAGGTAATCTTCACAACAACCCATGTAGATAAATAAAGGGGAAAGGTACATAGTTGGATTACACTCGCCACGTCACACGAATACATAAATAGATCATTACATTCATCCAATAAACTCAGGGTCCGACTACGGTACCAAAATAAAGATCAACCCCCAAATGCGACAAAGTCCCCGATCGCCCCAACTGGGCACCACTACTGATCATCTGGGAATGACACGTAGTAACGGCGAGAGTCTTCATCGAACTCCCACTTGAGCTCGGTCATATCATCTGGAGTGGTATCATCGGTCCCTGCATCTGGTTTTGGAAGTAATCTGTGAGTCACGGGGACTCAGCAATATCGCACCCTTGCGATCAAGACTATTTAAGCTTATAGGTAAGGTAAAGGTATGATGTGGAGCTGCAGCAAGCGACTAGCATATATGGTGGCTAACATATTCGCAAAAGAGAGCGTGAAGAGAAGGCAAAGCACGGACGACCAACTATGATCAAGAAGTGATCCTAGAACAACCTACGTCAAGCATTACTCCAACACCGTGTTCACTTCTCGGACTCCGCCGAGAAGAGACCATCACGGTTACACACGCGGTTGGTGCATTTTAAAATAAGTTAAGTTTCAGGTTATCTACAACCGGACATTAACAAATTCCCATCTGCCCATAACCGCGGGCACGACTTTCGAAAGTTCAAATCCCTGTAGGGGAGTCCCAACTTAGCCCATCACAAGCTCTCACGGTCAACGAAGGATATTCGTTCTCCCAAGACATTCCAATCAGACTCGGCATCCCGGTTATAAGACATCCTCGACAATGGTAAAACAAGTCCAGCAACACCGCCCGAATGTGCTGACAAATCCCGATAGGAGCTGCACATATCTCGTTCTTAGGGCACACTCAGATGAGACTAGCTACGAGTAAAACCAACCCTCAAGTTTCCCCGAGGTGGCCCCGCAGGCAGCTCAGTCGAACCAACACTCAGAGGAGCACTGGCCCAGGGGGGTTTAAATAAAGATGACCCTCGGGCTCCGGAAACCCAAGGGAAAAAGAGGCTAGGTGGAAAATGGTAAGACCAAGGTTGGGCATTGCTGGAGGAGTTTTATTCAAGGCGGACTGTCAATGGGTTCCCATTATAACCCAACCGTGTAAGGAACACACAATCCGGGAACATAACACCGATATGACGGAAACTAGGGCGGCAAGAGTGGAACAAAACACTAGGCATAAGGCCGAGCCTTCCACCCTTTACCAAGTATATAGATGCATTAAGATAAACAAGATAATATTGTGATATCCCAACAATAAACAAAGTTCCAACAAGGAACGATCTCCAATCTTCACCTGCAACTAGCAACGCTATAAGAGGGGCGGAGCAAAGCGGTAACATAGCCAAACAACGGTTTGCTAGGACATGGTGGGTTAGAGGTTTGACATGGCAATTTGGGAGGCATGATAAGCAAGTGGTAGGTATCGTAGCATAGGCATAGCAAAAGAGCGAGAATCTAGCGAGCAAAGATAGAAGTGATTTCGTGGGTATGGTCATCTTGCCTGCAAAGTTCTCAGAGTTGCCTTGATCCTCGTAGGCGTACTCAACGGTCTCCTCGTTCACGAACTCGTCTCCCAGCTCTACCCAAACAAGAACAACAAGCAAAAGGACCACAATCAACCACGTGCAATGCTCAAACAATATGATGCAACCATGGTATGATATGCGGGATGCGATATGTGATGCATATGCATGATTGGCAAAGGAATGTTTGAACCTAGAATCAACTTGGAAATCCAATAGTGCCACTGGAAAGGTGAGTTGATTTCGGTTGAAATCGATATGAAGATCACCAGAATCGGATGCACGGTTTGGAAATGGCAAGCAAAACAAATATGGCACCGGTCTGCGATAATCAGCAAGTAGCCATCTAAATGCATCAAGATAAATATGCTACAACACTCAAACATAACAACAAAATACATGGCAGGGATCCACTCATGATGCTTGACAAAAGATGAACACTGATCTACGGCTAATTCATCCATTAACAGGTTCAAACAAGCATGACAAATGTGCAAAAGATTACTGGTTTCAGACTTAGTGAAATAACAACAATCCAGGAATTTATCATCAGGAAGCACACTTTAGAGCATGAAAACTACATGCTACAGGAACATATCATGGCAAAGAAAGGCATGGCATGAAGCTACTCTAAACCTATAACAAAAGTCCCTTAGTGTCCTTGAGCCAAAAGGGATCAAAAAATACAATTGCAAGCATGTGAACATAGCAAAAACTTAAATAGATTCAGACTTAGTGAAAAACTGGAGCATGCAAAACAGTTAACGCGTAGGCATGTTTACGAGCTCGATGCACTCATTACAGAGCATGGCATGACAAACTAAGCATACACCCATGAAGAATACATGGCATAGAATCTAGACATGGTAAGAACAACAACATAGCATGCACGGATCAATAGCAACATCCTCGGCAAAATCGCTAAACATGTCAACAATCTGCCAGGAACATTTTATAGCAAAAGTAGAGCTCGATTGACTCAAGCTAGGTGCTCCATAATTGCCAACAAAGACATGGATGGATAGAGCACCACAATATTAACAAAACATCCTTACTGATCATCCTCAAAAGAGGCACGGATCACCAGGAAACAACATGAACATATGTCATAAAACAATATCTGGACAAGGACTTAGTGAAATTCGAAGTCCCTGAAATCAGCATCAACGATTACGCTACTTTGCATGCTTGTGCTAGTCACCACAAATATCACAAAAATACATGTCATACACCCCTGTAAAGATGGCATGGCATATAACAAAACACATGTAGAGCTCAAGATCATAGCATGCACACATTAATCATGGCAAAAATGACAAAAGGCCATTTGCTAAAACTGATCTGCAACTTTCCTCACATAGCCCTCTTCGAACAGCATTTCGGGCATCAAGATGAGCTCAAATGAAAATGATGCAAAGAGATGAAATGATGTACTCGTCGAGACGAACATTTTGATATGCTACACGCACGAATCGGAGCTACGGATGCAGAGTTATGGCATGAGGAAAAATGCTAAAAGTTAGGGTTTCGGGATTAAAAAGTCAACCGAGGAGATTGTCCCAGATCTGGATCCACTGTAGCTGTGCACGGTGGCCGAGGTTTGCCGGAGGTGATGGGGTCGCCAGAGTCGACGGAAATTGCTGGAGTTGATGGAACTGGCCGGATACGTCGACGTGGGACTCGCCGGAGAGGATGAACAACGACGAGGGGCCGCGGAGGAGGCCGGGCGGCGCGGGGAGGTCGCGGCGGAGGAGCTCGCCTCCGGCCGGCGACGAGGAGCTGCGGCCGGCGCGGATCCCGCGGCAGCGCGGCGAGTCGGTGCGGGCGAACAGCGTCGGGCGCGGGGGCGGCGACCTGGCGTGAGGAGGCGGCGGAGGAGACCGGGCCGGGAGGGCCCGCCCTGGGCCGCGCGGGCCGGCGGGGATGAGGCGGCAAAGTGGGGCGTGCGGTGCCACGTGGCACGCCCTGGTTGGCGGCGGCGATTGCGTCCGGCCGGACCGGACGTGTCCAGCCGCGCGGAGGTGCCGGGGCTAGGGTTTAGGGGGGAAATGATCCAGAATTTTTGGGGGAGACCTAGTTTTATAGGTAGGAGGAGCTAGGAAGCTCCAAATGGAGTGCGGTTTTCGGCCACGCGATCGTGATCGAACGCTCTATACGATGGAGGGGTTTTTGGTGGGTTTTGGGCCAAATTGGAAGGGTGTTGGGCTGCAACACACACGAGGCCTTTTCGGTCCCTCGGTTAACCGTTGGAGTATCAAACGAAGTCCAAATGGTACGAAACTTGACAGGCGGTCTACCGGTAGTAAACCAAGGACGCATGACAAGTCTTGGTCCAATCCGAAAACGTTTAGCCCCCACACACGAAAAGAGGTAGAAAGGGACACCGGGTGACATAGGAGCGCCGGAATGCAAAACGGACAACGGGGAAAATGCTCGGATGCATGAGACGAGCACGTATGCAAATGCAATGCACATGATGACATGATATGAGATGCATGACAAAGACAAAACACATGAAGACAAAAACCCGACAACGAGGAAATGAAATAACTTAGTGTCGGAAATGGCAAGAGTTGGGATACATATAAGGTAAATTACATCCGGGGTGTTACAACACTCCACCACTACGAAAGGATCTCGTCCCGAGATCTAGGACTGGAAAAACTCCGGGTACTCAGAACGGAGGTGATCCTCGCGTTCCCAGGTGGCTTCACGGTCGGAATGATTTGACCACCTGACTTTGAGGAATTTGATAGACTTGTTGCGAGTCTTGCGCTCAGTTTCTTCAAGAATAGCGACTGGGTGATCACGATAAAAAAGGTCTTCTTGGAGATCAATGTCTTCGAAGTTGACAGTGCGGTCAGGAGTCTTGAAGCACTTGCGGAGTTGAGACACGTGAAACACGTCGTGCACATTTGCAAAGTTGGAGGGAAGCTTGAGTTGATAGCCGAGATCGCCTCTCTTACTGACGATCTTGAAAGGACCCACGTATCTAGGGGCAAGCTTCCCTTTGATACCGAAGCGACGAGTACCTTTCATTGGAGAGACGCGGAGGTAAACATGGTCTCCGATCTCGAAAGCCAAATCACGATGCTTACTATCATAGTAGCTCTTCTGGCGCGATTGCGCGGCTTTGAGGTTATCGCGAATGACTTTGCACATCTCTTCTGCCTCTGTGATCAAGTCATTTCCAAGAAGTTGACGTTCACCAGTCTCTGACCAGTTAAGAGGAGTATGACACTTCCTACCATAGAGAATTTCAAATGGGGCCTTGCCCGAACTCGCTTGAAAGCTATTGTTGTAGGAGAACTCGGCATATGAAAGACAATCTTCCCACTTCATACCGAAGGAGATGACTCAAGCCCTGAGCATATTTTCAAGAATCTGATTGACACGCTCGACTTGGCCACTAGTTTGAGGATGAAAAGCTGTGCTGAAACGGATGTTGGTGCCCGTGGCCTTCTGAAAAGAATCCCAAAACTTCGAGGTGAAGATGCTGCCACGATCTGAAGATATCAACTGCGGAATGCCATGCAGAGAGACAATCCGAGAGGTATATAGCTCTGCCAATTGAGCTGCCGTGATGGATTCTTTGATAGGCAGAAAGTGAGCCACTTTAGTGAGTTTGTCGATGACAACGAAGATAGCATCATTGCCACGCTTGGACTTTGGAAATCCCGTCATGAAGTCCATCTCAATGTGGTCAAACTTCCATTCTGGAATGGCAAGAGGTTGGAGGAGACCAGCTGGTCGTTGGTGTTCTGCCTTCACTCTTCTGCAGACATCACATTCATTCACGAACTGAGAAATCTCATGCTTCATTCGAGTCCACCAATACGACTGTTTGAGGTCATGGTACATCTTTGTACTTCCAGGGTGAATAGAGAGGAGTGAATTGTGAGCTTCGTTCATAATGACTTTACGAAGGTCACCTTTAGGCACCACAATGCGATCCTCGAAGAATAGAGTATCCTTGTCATCAAGGCGATAGAATTTGTACTTGGGTTGACTCTTGGCAATCCCAATCTTCACCTTCTTCACCATAGCATCAAGAAGTTGAGCCTCACGAATCTGATCTTCCAAAGTAGGAGAGACTTGGAGGTTGGCAAGGAAACCTTGAGGAACAACTTGCAGATTGAGTTTGTGGAAAGCTTCACAAAGCTCAGGTTGGTAAGGCTTGAGATCAAACTGTTGCAGTAAGCCTTCCTACTCAATGCGTCAGCAATTACATTGGCCTTGCCTAGAGTATATTCGATACTCGGATTATACTCTTGAATCATCTCGACCCAACGAGTCTGCCTGAGGTTGAGATTAGGCTGAGTGAAGATGTACTTGAGACTCTTGTGGTCAGTGAAGATGTCCACTTTTCTTCCCAATAAGAGATGTCTCCAAGTTAAAAGAGCATGGACAACTGCCGCCAACTCGAGGTCATGAGTGGGGTAGTTCTTTTCATTGGGCTTCAACTGGCGAGAGGTATAGGCCACAACTTTCTTCTCTTGCATCAACACTGCACCAAGACCTTGAAGAGAGGCATCACAGAAGACCTTGAACGGTTTGGATTCATTAGGAGGAGTCAGAACTAGAGCAGTGACTAATTTCTCTTTCAGGGTGTTGAAAGCGATGTCACAATCAGGAGACCAAACGTACTTCACGTGCTTCTGGAGAAGGTTGGAAAGAGGCTTCGCGATCTTTGAGAAGTTCTCAATGAACCTTCGACAATAGTTTGCGAGACCAAGGAAACTGCAGAGTTGCTTCACGTTCTGAGGTGGTTCCCAATTCACAATTGCAGACACCTTCTCAGGATTCACCGCTATGCCCTTGGCAGAGATGATATGCCCAAGGTAGAGAACCTCATCGAGCCAAAACTCGCACTTTGAAAACTTGGCATAGAACTGATGTTCTCTGAGCTTATCCAGCACCAAACGCAAGTGCTTGGCATGATCTTCCTTGTTCTTGGAAAAGACCAAAATGTCATCGAGGTAGACCAAGACGAAGTCATTTGTGTAGGGGTTGAAGATGAAGTTCATCATGCGAGAGAATGTTGGAGGAGCGTTGACGAGGCCAAAAGACATGACAGTGTATTCATATGAACCATAGCTTGTTCTGAATGCTGTCTTGGGGATATCCTCTTCACGAATGCGAATCTGATGATAGCCCATACAGAGATCAATCTTGGAGAATACTTGAGCACCTTTGAGTTTTTCAAACAGCTCATTGATGTTGGGAAGTGGGTACTTGTTCTTTATAGTCTTCTTGTTCAATGGACGGTAGTCGACACAGAGTCGGTCTGTTCCATCCTTCTTCTTCACAAAAAGAACTCCACAACCCCACGGAGAAGAACTAGGTCGGATGAGACCCATACGCTCTTGTTCATCGAGTTGCTTCTTCAACTCCTTCAACTCTTTAGGTCCAAGTTTGTAAGGACGTTTGCAAACAGGTTCCATGCCAGGCTCAAGATCGATGAAAAATTCAACTGGCCGGTGCGAAGGCATTCCTGAAAGCTCTTCTGGAAAGACATCTTGATATTCGCAAATGACCGGAATTTGAGAGATGGCATCCAGTTCATCCTTCTCATTGAGAGAAAATAGACGGATGGTATTATCCCTTGCGGCAAAGACAATTACATCCTCAGACGAATGAGTCAATTGAATCTGGCTGGCTGCACAATCAAGATGAGCCTTGTGCTTAGAAAGCGAGTCCATTCCGAGAATAAGATCAATATCCGAGTTACCAAGGACCATTGGAGAAGCCAGAAACTTGAAATCACCCATCATGATAGAAATATCCGGGACCATCATGCTAGAACTCAAACGTTTAGCCAGAGAAACAACTTGCAATGCTTTAGGTAATGCCTTAGTACCAAAGTTGTTCTCCGATGCAAATGGGAATGACATGAAAGAATGCGACGCACCAGAGTCAAAAAGTAATTTTGTAGGAACATCGTTAACAGGAAGGTTACCCATGATGACATCTGACGAGTCCTCTGCCTGAGCTGCATTCATCAAGTTGACCTTGGCGTGCTTGGGGTTATGCTTGACCACAGCTGTACTTGCAGATCTCACAGGAGAGGAGGAAGACGCCTCTGACTGAAGCATTTGTTGGCATAGTGACCCTTCCGTTGGCACTTGTTGCACGTGACCTCCGAGAGCGGACGGTGATACAGAGCACTTGATCTTGGAGCTTGAGACGAAGTCTTGTTCTGAAAGCCAGGGTTGGGTGGGTGGGAAGATCCATTGCCACCTTTGCTCTTCTGCTGATAAGGCTGACGGAACGGAGGAGGAGGAAGCCAATACTTTTGCTGCTTAGCCACTTGAGTTGAGGAAGAAGGAGTTGCTTCTCTGACTCGCTTCTTGGAAGCATCGCACTTCAGTTGGGCAGCCTCTTGCTTCAATGCCATATTGTAAAACTCATCGTACTTCTTCGGCTCAAAGAGGATGAGAGCTAGCTGGAGTTCTTCTCTGAGATCACCCCTGAACTGGTATATCATGCTCTTCTCGCCAGGGACGTCCTGCTTGGTGAAACGAGCGAGCCTCTGAAACATGATGTTGTACTGGTAAACAGACATATTGCCTTGCTTCAGGTTGCGGAATTCCTCACGCTTTCTTTCAACAACGCTCTGAGGAATGTGATGAGCTTTGAAGTCTTGACGGAATTCATCCCACGTAATCACACGGCCTCCTCTAGAATCTTTGTATTGCTGAAACCATTCTGCAGCTTGGTCTTTGAGTTGGAAGGAGGCAAACATGACAAAAGTCCTCAGGCCTGACGTTACTGCACTCGAAATGCTTGCATATATCAACGAGCCAATCATCATCATCTGAGGCCTCGACACAGTTGTTGGAGGTCTTTGGCTGGTTAGCAAGGAACTGGTTGAGTGTAGCAAACTGATTCTGATTGTTGCCATGGCCTTGGTTGCGCTCTTGCAGAATTTGCATGATCAGCTGCATGTTTGCATCGGTAGCGGCCATCATAGCTTTCCATGCCTCCGGAGGTGGAGGTGGTGGTGGCGGATCCTGATTCTGATTCTGATTGTTGCCCTTAGCAGGAGCCATCCTGAAGAGGGTGACATCCATTAGCATCTTGACAGAAATATATTCAAGCTGAAACAAATGGATAGAAATTGCAACTTATAGTCTTCACATCCGAACAAAATGAACGAATGCATTCCAATTGAAATGGTCACATTTCCATAAATTGAGAAGCCACTTAGATAGAGGTAGAAGAATAAAAACAAGGTACGGACAAGAACAAATACTTGGTGAGGATTACCCAATCCCAAACCAAATATCCGCGGAAGAAGAACTAGAGCTACATGAATTCCCACCTATGAAACTCCCGAACCTTTCCGGTTATGCAATCAGGTGTTGGGGATACAGGGGAAGCATAATATCTCACCCAAATCTAGCAAATCCTACATCCAGTTGTATCCATCCTTCAACACATAACCAAGAAAACTTCGGAAATTATTTACCTCAACCTTTGAAAAGCATCCATTATACAAGTTATGGCAATACTCCTGAACTCCCGCTGTCGGTGTCAAAACCGGCGGATCTCGGGTAGGGGGTCCCGAACTGTGCGTCTAGGCCGGATGGTAACAGGAGGCAATGGACACGAAGTTTTACCCAGGTTCGGGCCCTCTTGATGGAGGTAAAATCCTACGTCCTGCTTGATTAATATTGATGATATGGGCAGTACAAGAGTAGATCGACCACGAGATCGGAGAGGCTAAACCCTAGAAGCTAGCCTATGGTATGATTATTATTCTGTATGTTGTCCTACGGACTAAAACCCTCCGGTTTATATAGACACTGGAGAGGGTTAGGGTTACACAAAGTCGGTTACAATGGTAGGAGATCTATATATCCGTATCGCCAAGCTTGCCTTCCACGCCAAGGAAAGTCCCTTTCGGACACGGCACGAAGTCTTCAATCTTTTATCTTCATAGTCCAGGAGTCCGGCTGAAGGTATAGTCCCGCCATCCGGACACCCCCTAATCCAGGACTCCCTCAGTAGCCCCTGAACCAGGCTTCAATGACGACGAGTCCGGCGCGCAGATTGTCTTCGGCATTGCAAGGCGGGTTCCTCCTCCAAGTACTTCATAGAAGATTTTGAACACAAAGATAGTGTCCGGCTCTGCAAAATAAGTTTCCACATATTGCCATAGAGAGAATAATATTTACACAAATCTAATCTGCTGACGTATTCCATAGTGTGACATCGCACCACGGCCAAGCCTTTATTCGAATCGTTTTATTGTCCCACCTCAGCTTGTCATGCGAGGCGGTTTCCGTGGCATGTCTCGTCGAAGCAGAGATCATGTCCCCTTATTCCGGGATTCTCATCAATACGGGCGTGGGTAACCCAACCGCTTCTAGGACTCCTAGACTATAGGCAAGTCCAAACGGCCACGGAGAGGACGCTTGACATTCACCCTCTTTATAAAGGGACAAGGCTTTTATTTTTTCCCTCCCGTGCTCAATCGAATCCTTCCCCCACCTCAAGCTCAAACACCCAAAGTTCAGGTCAGGTGCTCCGAACCTTCAATCATGTCCGGATCTAGCCTTCAAGGCCGATGGGTGCCTTCCTCCATCACGGAAGAAGACATCAAAAAGTTGAGGGAGGCCAGATATCTGACCGCCGAGGTTGTGCATCGGCTGCCTGCCCGAGGGCAGGCCGTCCCCTCCCCCGAACCCAACGAGAACGTCGTGTTCGTCTCCCACTTCCTCCGAGGTATAGGCCTTGCTCTGGATCCTTTCGTCAGGGGTTTGATGTTTTATTACGGGCTAGATTTCCATGATCTAGCTCCGGACTCCTTTCTTCATATCACGACATTCATTGTCGTGTGTGAGGCCTTCCTCCGGGTTACCCCTCACTTTGGCCTGTGGCTCAAGACCTTTGAAGTAAAGCCGAAGATGATCGAGGGGAAACATGCCGCGTGTGGAGGTGCCTCAATATGCAAGATGACGGGAGCTCCATGGCCCAAAGGTTCCATTCCAGAGGTGTCTGAATTGTGGCAACAGGAGTGGTTCTACATCACGGCTCCTAGAAGTGCCAAGTGGGCGGCCGCCCCTGTTTTCCGCTCGGGCCCTCCACCACAACTGATGTCCATGGATCAGCAGAGGTTTGAGCTGGGGTCCAGCCAAGGACGTGCCTATATTGCAAAGCCGCATTCAAGATCTCTTCAATGGAGATTTTAGTTTGGTTGCGGTAATACAAGTTATGCTGGTTCGTCAAGTCCAGCCTTGCAAACGCTGGCCCCTTCGCTTGTGGGAGTTCAATCCCGAGGGACCGCGTGTCATTCAAAATTTCCTCGGCCTGACGCACGAGGAGATGTACAAGTCATTTTTCGGACCTCAGGTAGAGTGTCCGGAAATCACTGAGGACGTGGGCCTGAGTAGTAACCGCGCCGCCGAACAGGTAAGGAATCTTCCGGCCGAACATACTATCTCTCATTTGTTACGAAGTTATTTCTGAGAGTTCGCTTTTTGACCAGGACTGGCTAACAAAGGCGAAGTTGATTCGGTGTTCGGCCCCCCTCCCTGAGGGTTTGGACAATCCGGTATTGGAAAAGATGCTCTAGGCCGCACCTTGCCCAGAGCCCTTGAAGGAAGATATTGGGAAGGATAATACGGGCGGACGCAGGCCCCCAACGCTGCCCATTCTAACCGAGGGAGAGAGCGTCTCCATGAAGGAAGACGACCGGAGGAGGAAAAGGACTGCGCCCGGGGATTCGGAAGCCGAAGCTTCCAAACGGGAGAAGAAGTCTCCCACAGAGGGTCCTACCTTGGGGGGTGCTTTTGCCACACAAAGTCCGCGGGGGATCAATTCTCCAGCGAGTCGTAAGTGACCCGAAATACTTTAATAGTACAGGTATGCCATCTTTTTCTTCTGAGAAAATAACCACCGCATACATCTTTGCAGTTCGGGCCTTAGCCCCTCTCAAATGAGCTCGTCTTTGGGGGATCTTCTTCCAAAGATGATGGAGAGCGAAACGCCTCCTCCAGACTCCTCCGCTCCGGAAGCGGGCGACCCCGAAGTGTCGTCGCGGAGGGCCTCTCCGAGTCCGGTGAGGCCAGAAGATAATGCCATTGACCCCCGAAGCTCCCAGTGTCCGGCTCCCAAAGAGAGCGGACAAAAGAGTCCGGCACCGTCTGGTGTGCGATCGGATGTTCCGAGGGAGTCGGTGGGGCGAGCGGCCATCTCAGATGAACACCGTGTGCTGATGAATACGGTGATGGAGAGAATCTCGTCCGCCGAAAGCGGATTGCATGAAGCTTTTATGAGTCTACTGACAGGCTTTGAGGTACGTAAAATAATGTATGATAGTCCTGCATGTGCTAGGTATGCCCTGTGTAGATAGTAGCCCCTGAGACTCTGGTTGTCGTTGGAAACGACGGCGAACAGAGGATCATATTCCCAGGTAATAACCATACTGCCTCTATGTGCAGGTGATGGAAGCTCCGGTGGCTAGCCGGACTAGCGAGTTTGCCCATTTAAAACGGCAGTTGGATGCGGCAGACGCCGACTTCGCGCGATCCATCGATACTACTACTAGTAATCCGGTAATCCCGACTAAAACGGCGCGGTCGGGTCTTTTCCCACGCGATATGCTGGGAGGTTGGCTTAGTTGGGTTTTTTAGGACGAGTAATGCTACACCTACGTAATCCCAGTTACGTAATTAACACAATGTGAAACGTGTGAGTTGTTGATTGTAGATTGGGGGAGGGAGGGGCCCACCACCATGAAAATCAGGGGAGGATAGAGAGAGAGGAAATTTACGTTAACCCTTTCGTAGGTTCCCGTAGATGTAGAAAGATGTGTCCAATCCTGCAATATAGGCCGTCCGATCTATATCTAACGAATAGGAAGCAAATTATGACAATTTACCCACACTCCTCTCCACATTTGCAGATACGGCTTTCCCTCGTTCATCCTTTTCTCCCACAAGATCTTGATCTTCCGTGGAACGCACGGGCATCTTGCTAGTACTCCTACAATATGTATATTATTGTGAAAGTTCATATACTCCGACCGAGATTAATGCAAACACGGCAGATTTTCATTACATTTCGAACTTTTATAGGACAGAAATATAAAAGAAACCCGACCCTAAACCTATTCTACGGCGGCAACCGACGTCCTCCATCTGTGATCTCCATGTATGGGGGCGGGGTTCAAGACCCGTGAAGTGAAGGTGCGGTCTCTAGCGAGGAAAAGTAGAACACGGGAGATGGACTAGCCAGTTGGCACACCATGCCCTGCCGCCTCCCATGCCCTACTCATCCTCGGAGGAGTCCCCGACCTCGGCGGTGCCGGACGTTGGACGGCAGCAAGTAGGACGTGTGGCTGACGGTGCTCCCGTCGATGGCCGCCAGCGTGGCCACCGCTTGTGCGTCCACTTGAGCGAGGGCGGCGACCTCGAGCTCCATCCCCGAAGACAAGCTCTCCCGCAGAGCGTTCGCGCTTGCGGTCATGGCGGATGTGGTTCCAGGTAGGAGGACGATGCGCTATGGTGTGGAGGTTAGCTGGGTGTTGCCGCTTTAAGTAGCGCATTCCGGTGAGGCCAAGCGTCCGGGTGCGTCATTAAGTCGCCGGAGTTGGTTCCGCGGGCACCGAGCCTCTTAATGACGACATACGAACGAACGACATGAATGCGGGTAGCTGGCACCGGCTAGGAACGCACCACGTGATGGCGCGAGGGACGAGGGTTTTGGTGTGCCAGGGTAGTCAGCTGCGGTCGTGGCAACGTTGGAGATGCCCTTTGCTCACATGCGATCCCCGCATGTCATTGGAAAAGCAAGACGACCCGACATGGTCTCAGGTCCAGAGGATGCAGTTGGCCGCGCTACACCACTCCGCGGACGCGTCGCGGCGCCCCGTGCATCCTTGACGAGCCGGGTGTTGGGGTGTGTCTGGATTGTGGCCAAAGTGCACCTTGCCAAAATTTTGGTCATGACCAAAAGATTGGTCTTTGTTTGGATGGTTGCCATTTTTGGCATGCCAATGAACTCTAGCCAACTCTAGTTCATTTTTCTTGCCAATGTCGGCCAAATCATGGGCAACCAATACCTCAACCAAAATTTTGGTCATGACCCAAAGATTGGTCTTTGTTTGGATGGTTGCCATTTCTTTGGCATGCCAATGAACTCTAGCCAACTCAAGTTCATTTTTCTTGCCAATGTCGGCCAAATCATGGGCAACCAATACCTCAACCAAAATTTTGGCTACCCAATGCTTTGATGGGGCAACCTTGGGCACAAACCAAACATACCGTTGGTCGTGCCACAACACTAACGCCACCCTCGGCAAACTGAAACCAACCGTGTCTAGCGATGATATGAGCGTGTCGCTCACCGCGGTCGCCGTGTCCAGAGGCGGTGCTGGAGCTGCGCCCCGTTGTTGGCCCCAACGACCCACATGAATGGTTGTCGGTGGCGAGTAGGTCGTGGGCTAGCTCCTCCATTGGACTAGTCTGCGCTACATCATCGTGATGGGTGTGCCCCACATGTCCGTTTCCCTGTTTTCCCGGCCATATTCGAGCGTCAGTGCTCCGCGTTGCGCATTAGGCCTTTCACTATGTAGGCCAAGCGAGACAACTTATTGTTTATTTGAGTCGTTCAAGTATAATCATGTGGCGTTTGCTTATTTCTCATTCCTCTCCAACCCTCTTCTCCATCGATCATGTCGCCCTCCAGTCGAGTCCATCCTCCCGCATGCCTCATTTGAACATTCCGCCGAGTATCATTCGCATGTACCCACCCTAGTCCTCTTTCAATAGATCTCCGGACCCCGAGATGAAATCAAGAGGGAACGAGTAGGGGAACGTGATACCTAAGGCGGATTCAAAATTTTGAACCGGTGATCATAGCATCCGCAAATCATATATAAAGGGTATTCAAGGTTCGTTTTGTTTTTGAACGTACAATATACTCCCTCCTATCCTTTCTAGTTTACATATAAGTTTTATGTGTAGTCAAAGTATATCTACTTTGATAAAAAAGGTATCAACATTCAACAACGCCAATCAATATTGTTAGATTCGTACGTACTCCTAGATTTGTACTCGAGATGGTTTCCAATTTGACTATTGACAAGATTAATAGTACATGAGATGTATAATGTGAAAATTATATCATTGGAAACTCCTTTCACATACGAATTTGACCGTATGCTTTGTGTAAGTTGCATGTCATATATTATTACTCTAACATTTGGTCAAAGTTAGCCTCGAAAAACGCATTAGACCCTGTATGCTTTGTGTAAGTTGCATGTCATATATTATTACTCTAACATTTGTGTAAGTTGCATGTCATATATTATTACTCTAACATTTGGTCAAAGTAGTATAGTGGAAGTGGATCCTCTGACGTAGGTATCCCTGCCTTACCCTCCCTTTCGGTCACTTACTGGCGGACGCCATGCTTGCTAGGCCCCGCATGTCAGTTACTCAATGGGTTCGGCCATGTCAGGGAATCCTCATCCGTAGTATACTCCCTCTGTTTTTATTTACTCCGCATAAAACGGAGGGAGTGGTGGTATAATAAATGACGCGGGCGGGGGAGGGGGAGGGACGTCGGTTTGCTCTCAACTACGGTCCCACAAGCGAGCAAAAACACAAGACAAAGCGCGTTCCATTCGGTGAGCGACGTGGAGGGTCCAGCGTGCCGCGTTGCAACGCGAACGCGACAAGAGCGATGTACAGTCAAAACCGATTGACCGGTCATCACCGGAACCACTATTCACACCAGAACCTTCGCTGCTCGGCCTACGCCAGCCACTGCCCTAAAACCACACCAAATCTCCAGCCCATTCCCCCACCTTTCGATCCCCTAGCCCGCATCAAGCATCCCCTAGTTCGCCAGAAAGCCATGGTCCGCCGCAAGATCACTTACTACAAGATGCTGACGCCGGAGCGCCGCGCAGAAATCGCGGCGGCGGTCGGTGCCACAGACCTCCGTTCCCAAGCTCTCTTTGCGGCGGGCCAATCCCCGAGTTCTCTGGAGCCAAGCTACGAGGAGGAGGAAGCCGATCCAATGTTCATGGCGGAGGTCGCGGCGCAGAAGGCCCCCGATGGGTATGAGACGATGGACGTCGACTTCGTGCCAGCGTACGAGTCCCCCATGGTGCAGGCGGACCAGCGGTTCAACATGGCGATACTAAAGGAGGACTGGGAGGCAGAGGCTCAACTCGACACGGAGCGCGCGCATGCCGCTGCCATCGAGGCTCTCCTGCAAGCGGAACCGGATGTCGTGGATGTGAACCGGGCGGCGGAGGCTCAACTTGAGGCGGAGCGCGCGGATGCCGTTGCCATCGAGGCCCTCCTGCAGGCGGAACCAGACGTCCTGGACTTGAACCGGGCGGCAGAGGCTCGACTCGACGCAGAGCGCGCGGATGCCGCTCTCATCGACGCCCTCCTGCAGGCGGAACCGGACGTCCTGGACTTGAACCGGCTGGCGGAGGCTCGACTCGACGCGGAGCGCGCGGATGCCGCTGCCATCGAGGCCCTCCTGCAGGCGGAACCGGACGTCCTCGACTTGAACCGGGCTGTGCTCTCGTCCGTGCAGAGCACCCGCACGCTCCCTTGATCGAGTAGCTGGAGGCCGAGGACAACCACGGTGCGGAGACACACGTCAGCAGCGATGGCTGGTTCGCGCCGGCAGCCAAAGACGACGAGGTCGTCTCTTTCCATGAGAAGTGATAGTTTTTCTTTATGTTGTTGTTTTTATGGATCTTTTGCTGTGTAAAAACATATATTTGTTATGCAAGTCGCCTGACTTGGGTCAGTCTACCATTTCAGGTGGTTGGATGAATATCCTACGTCTCCTAACCCTTGTTTCCTTCTTCCTCACCTCTTGTTCTTCCCCAATAGACCACCGCACGGGCCGTACGGATACTCCCCAACATGCGGTTGGATAAACATACTCTATGAACGAAAATTATGTGTCAGCGATAGGATGGCTGAGTTTGGTGTGTTCCCATGCGACAACACGTGTCAGTGAGGGTGCGTTCCCTTGGTTGGGTTTTGCGGCGTGCAGGAGCGACCGTGTGAGGGTGCGGTGCGACCGCGGCGTGCAAGAGCGACCGTGTGAGGGTGCGGTGCGACCGCGATAGCCGTGCGCAAGTGTACCTCCTTCTCATTTTGAAAACTTTAGGCAAGCTTGGAAAAAATGTGTGGCGAAGTTTGGCAATGCAAGGCCTAGAGCCAAACATGATAAGTACGTATGTACTAGGAGTACTAGTGTTAAAAAAGAAAGGCTGGGTTTTCCTTCACGGGATTTAATCGATACAAATCCTCGTTTCTCGTGTCAATTAATGCGTATTTTTTTCTCCAAAGACCAAAGAGCTAACCATCTCACTCCTCATCGCTTGATTAATGCAGCGCCATGGAAACCAACCTTCTCACTTCTGCATGCATGCAGGGGGTATTAATGTCCTTGGTTGCTAACCCCATCAATTTTGCCTCGATTAGTGTTAGTGGCCCTTTGCAAATTGTATATTTTATATACTGGCCTTGTGTACAAAAAATGGAGGTACTCCCTCCTTCCATCTATATAGGGCCTAATATGTTTTTTGAGACTAACTTTGACCAAGTTTTGGAGCAATAATATATGACATGCAAGTTACACAAAGCATACCATCAAATTCGTACGTGAAAGAAGCTTCCAATGATATAATTTTCACATTATATATCTCATGTATTATTAATCTTGTCAATAGTCAAAGGCAGCCTTGAAAAATGCATTAGGCCCTATATAGATGGAAGGAGGGAGTAGTAACTATATTTGACTTCCTTCCCCATTGCGGTGATGTCGACGATATTTTTTTGGTGGTTTGGCGAAGTGCGTTCGACGGAGAACACCATTGAGGGAGACCATGGTAAGTCGTTCGCAAGTGCCGCCTGCAAGCCGAGACAACCGCCTTATTTGCATCCAGGAAGTCCTTTACTAGTACTACTATAACTAATGCGGTGAGATGGCTTCTTGAAGAAGACGATGGAGAAGCGGAGTCAGCGAAGAGTGAAATGATGGTTGCTTCGTCCGTGCTTTTGTGATTTGACGCCTCACTGCTTTGTGATTTGTGATAGAAGGGACAGGGGAGTAGACTCTGTGCTCTATACTGTACTACATGCGTCCAAGCATGGGAGAAAGAGGAGAGAGGTTGCATTTTTCTATTCCTTCAATCAATCAGTCAATCAATCAGGGAGCTTCGGTTCCATCTTTTTGGCTTTGGCAACACCGTCCACAATGGTTCCCACGATGCCAAAAGCTATTTTCACATTCGGCTACACATTGTGGATGCCCTTAACCATACCACTTGATTTTGCTCCTATGTGCTATCTATACAAATCTCAATTATATTGATCTAAAAAATTATAGAATCGAGATTAGTAAAAAGGAGGTGATTTTGCCGCGCGGATGGCGGGGGAGGTTTCTTATTTTCGGAGGATGTTGTCTTGGCGGTTTGCTAACATGCGGTCCCACGTGTCAGTGCTTTACCAAGCCGGTCCGCGTCCCACATGAGGCAGAACAACGGCAGAAGCAACACGTGGTTAAGTTGAAGAAGATGAGGGAGAAGCGGATTCAGCAACGAGTGAAATGATGGTTGCTTCGTCCCTCCAACTTAACTACAGGAAAGGTGCAGCTTTGTGATTTGACGCCTCATTGGTCATTACTACGCCGGCGCCATGACTGGGGTGCTTGACCCCGGCTGCTCTGCACTGTATTCCGGTATGGCACGTGGACCCGGTAGCTTGATGTCCCACATGTCGGCGAAAGGGATTAGAAGATTTATGAAAGCGAGCGCTCCACTCTTACGATGGAGGAGTAGATGACACGACGGCCCAGTGAACTATCACTTGTACTGTATAGTACTATAGTTTTGCTGTTTCGCACGATCCATCGATACAAACCCGATTAAACAGGAAAGGGCGGGATTTTTCCCGCGCGGTAGATGATACTGGCCATACATTTCAAAGGAAATTTTAATGTATGCAAACTGAATAATTATAAGTAACAATATGATATCTAGTAAAACTAAAAACACATATGATTTATTGTGTTAGAGTGTAGTAGTAGTGATGTATTGCATAGTTGTTAGATGTAACATGAGAACGTGTAGAGATGTAGTTTTGGAGGGCCTACAGAGAGAAAAGCGTAATACGGTCACCGAACTTCAGAATAAGCTGATTACAGTCACTATATACGTTTTGCGGTGATTATACGGTCACTTGCTCACAGCTCAACATCGGATTGCACTCTGTTGACCGGCCAAATAGTCTGCGTGGCGCCATGTTGACTAGTTAAATTGACCACGTTCATTGTGGGTCCCACTTGTCAGTTCGCATAGGCAAAAGGTCGTGTGGTGTACTGGTGTGTGCATGCATGCGTGCGTGTGTGCGTGTGAGTGTTGTGTGCGTGCGTGCGTGGCTACATGTGTACCTGTGAGTGTTGCGTGCGTGCGTGGGTGCATGTGTTTGTGTGAGTGTTGCGTGGATGCAGTTCGTGTGCATGCGTGCGTGTGTGTATAATCACCACACCAGCTCCTGTGTGTTAAAATAGACAGCTCAGCATACCAATACAAGGCCACCTTGTCCGCTGTGCCCGCGGTCATGACTTTGAACCACCGTCCAAATATTTTTTTGTCGTTTGTTTTCATTCTTACTAGCAAGATGCCCGTGCGTTGCATGTAACATCAAGATGCATTTGTATGACTTGTTTATCTTGTAAGAGAAAAGGATGAACGAGGGAAGGCCTTATTTGCAAATGTGGAGAGGTGTGTGGGTACCTTTTTGCAAAATTGCCATAGTTTCTTTCCTATCCGTCAGATATAAATCGAACGGCCTATATTGCAGGATGGCAGGCACACCATCATCACCAACTCTGTTTTTTTATAAGAGTGTAGATGTAGAGTAGATACAAGTTGACAGGTGGGCACGATGGTAGTGAGATAATGTGATGCAACACTAGAGGTGCCATGTGGAGCGTTTAACTGGTCAACTAGTCATGTCATGAGCAAATACAGAGTTGTACGGTGAGCCTGTGACTGCATAATAACCACTAAACATAAATGGTGACCGTAATGAGTGGATTCTGAAGTCCAATGTACGTATCGTGCTTTCGCTTCAAATACAATGATCGTCATTGCATATATCGCGAGAGAAAGATGAAACATGCGTGAATTTTCTGGGGGCTTACTTTTAGAGGACCTGGAGATAGTTTTGTGTGCATATGTGAAAGGGGCGTACAGGGGGGGTATGCGATGGAGAGAGAGATGCTCTTCGTTTCTCTTTATTATGACTAACTTTGTATATAGTATAAAAATATACAAATTCACAGTGCGGAATAAATATCATTGTGGGCACCATGCAATGCAAATTAGCGTTCATACTCCTCCATATAACTTTGTAATGTTGTATATATGTAGAAACTCTAAAATAATTTTTTGGCCACACTTTATTCAAAAGGAATGTTGTATGCGAAATAAACGTGAAGAGAGGGCTTTTTAGATCAATGGGGTACGTGATGTAACATGTGTGAATGTGTAGTTGATGCATTTAGCGGGGCCTAGAGAGGTATGTGTGTGTATTACATATTCGAGAGAGGCATGGATAGAGGGGCCGACGGGGGGGGGGGCATGGGAGAGATAGCACGAGAAATGAGAGTGGTCTAGAGAGAGAGACGAATATGACGTCAAGACAAGAGATTCCATTCCCTTGAGTGTGTATATGCAAGGGGGGAGGGAATAGAGGCACCAGGAGAAATTTTCTGTGTGTGTGGTGTTTGTGTTGGTATGTGTGTGTGTGAGAAGATAATGAGACGTGGGGGCAGAGGGTGTGTCACCGCATGAGGTCCGGTGGTTCGAGGTGAGGCCCTTCGTTCTGTTCCATCCTATGCCACATTGGTCGGTCCGTGATGCATTTAGGAAGACCCATGGATGACTAGTCGTACAAGACAAAGATAGCAGAATTGTGAAGGACTCTATGTCCACTGACAAAGCCGGCTAGGATTTGTAACCCTAGGTTCTCGGACTAAGGTAACCCCTTTATCTCTGATATTACTATTCATCTAACCTAACTTTAAGGGGCATCCTATAGAATGCTCTGCTAGAATCATACTCGTCGATTAGGAAGAGAGGTGTGAGACAATGTGTGAGAGATAGGCGTAAAGATAATGTGCGTACATGAGACACGTAGGCAGGTCCATGTATATAGAAAGGGTCGACGAGGATTGTGCGTGTGTATGTTTGCGAGAGGAAGAGTGCTTGTGATAAAGGTTAGTGAAAACAGTTGTAAATGGTTACGAGAGGGAGGGAGGGTTATATCTAGAGCATGTGTGCGAGAAAGACACCTCGGGAGAGAGTGTGTGAGCATGTGTGAGAGACCACGGATGGAGAGTGAAACGACACGTAAAAGACTGCTCTACACATTGATTAAAGATATAAATTGTATCCAAATATTAGGATGGGATCATGATATTTGCAATTCGCGTAAGGAGCGGTCATTGATCCATGAGACATCTAGATTCTATCGAATTTGAGCATGTCTATGTTATTGTTCGACACAATTGATCCACATAGTTAGTATTTTGAACTCCATACAATGCATCGCTTTAGCAATCGAATATAAACGTGAGTATAGTTCATGTTGTGTGTGTAAAGAACATTATACATACGAAAGTTACACAATGGACATTATAAATAGCTACTACCTATGAACTAGCATACATTTGAATTCAACTTAAGGTGGTTTAAAAAATCGAATTCAACATGAAGTCCATTCAATTATTTGAATTTGATATCATGGCATTTGTAAACCATACCTAAATTATGGGGGCACCAATCTTTGCTCTGATTTTGTACATAATAGCATATGTAGTCGTGTAAAAAATAGATTCAAATTTAGCTCCTCCATTCCAAAATAATCGTAGTTATAGGATTTTCAAGTGTCAAAATTTCAAAAAGAAGTGGATAATTTAATGAGGTTTTCAAACATACAAGGTCAAATATAATGTTGTATATTTAGGTCAATCCTCATAGTTCAAGAGTACTCTAAACGTGAATGCTTGTGTTTCAAAATTTCGAACGAAGCGCCAAAGAGCCTCTACTCGCCCGAAACCGCATGAGACCAATGTTTGGTAGCACAAGGAAATTACTTTTCTAATAACTCCAACCCGTGAAACCTACCGGCCCGACGTCCAAAGGTCTAAACCGGGGTAGGTTTGTAGCTTCATCTAGACGCCACGCAACCGCATCCGAAAAACATTCATACACAATGGCCGCCTAAGCACACATGCTCGCGGCCGAAATCGCTCCCACCCACTATTTGGGACACCTGGGATTACCATCCTACCCCGACCCACAGTAGGTCCGAAATTTAAGAGGGGGGCAAAGTTTGTACTTTACCCAAATTTCAAACAAGCGCGTCCCATTTCTGTTCAAAAAAGCAAAAAACAAGCGTGTCCCAGACCGAAACATGGTTCCCCCCACCCGTCCAATTCCCCATTCATACTCTGTGGGTGCCAAAACTACCTCTCCACCAGCCGCGAAACCCCGGCGTCCTCGGTCCAGCACCCCATCCCACCCATCAACCGCCGCCCTCCTCCATCACGCCGGAGTCGATACCCCGACGTCATTGTCCACTGCAACCTCAACCGCAACGCCCTCCACGGCTAGTAGTTGAAGCCGAGGCCGAGCCGTCCGTACCCGAGCCAGTTCAACCATGCCGTCCTGTGCCTCACCATTGTCGCTCCAACTTTGCCACCTCCACCGTACCGGAGCTGTTCCTGCTACGCCGTCCTTCGCCGCCTCGGATCTTCTTCCCCTCCGCCGACATACGGCCACAGCAACACAATCAACAATTTGGCCATTGGTTCGTCTAAGCCTGCACCCTCCAGAACATCGGTTTCCTCGGTAAAAAGAAGAAAATCGGCGCGACTTGTGGAGGTGACCACACCGGCAACCGAAAAAGGTACTCCTCTTCCCTTATTCGTGCAAATCTTACGTCTCTGCTTGAACGGTATTCATCCCACAGAAGACACTAGTTGACCGCTTCTTCTTGATACTAGATGTTCCTAGTAACTCGCGATGCACAAGGTTTCTCCTCATATACTATTTCACCTTAGCTAGAGGTCCGTCGCCCCCCTGAATTTCAATTTCTGGCCACTTGATTCCCAATTAACGGAAGCATTCCCCGGCGTAACAGGCGCTAGTACGCCTATTACACTGGGGAAGCAGCGCCTTGGTGTTTATCTTAGGGGCGTGTGCGGCCTAGAGCTACTGGCGCCCGATCTGGAGGTCGGCCGGGATTAAAGGGATGGCCTGGGGGCGCTGCCAAACACGGCGGTGGTGTGAGGTCGATGGGAGGGCGGGGCGGCGGAGGCAGGGGTCTGGGTCGGTGGTCACTGGCAGTTCGAGAAAGATCGTCAACAGTGACTGGCAGGAGGTAGACGAAGGCCATCTGTCCGTTCCTTATAGATCAGACGGTTCATTAAAAAAATCGACTGACCTATTTATTTTCAGTCGACTGTTATCTTAGATATGACCACATGTGGTGGTGTGCTGGAGGAGTACCTGCATTTCCTATGCTCATATATTACAAAATCATACAAAGTAGAATATAATTTTGTTTGCGATGCAATGTTGTAGAGCTATCATATGTCTCCTGTAATTTATTTTTCAGCCACCTGCTATCTGCTACTTTTACAGTGCACTAGTTCTGCACACACTTCACCCTTACTCTCACTGTTGTGTTTTTATGCAAGGGTATTTCAGACTCTGCTGCCATGAGAGAAGCCAAAAAGAAAAGAGAGAAGTCGCTCCAGTTTGGTGTGCGGGTAGGCAAGACACGTTTCAACGCTATAATGGGTGAAGTGTCAGCAGATGGAGACGGTAAACATAGCTCTGGAGTTGATGACCTTGCTCGCAATGAACCACCATCCCAGGTGCTTGCTTTAACTTCGCGGTGTCATATGTGGTTGCATGTTCCATATGGTGTCTAGCTTGTATTCGAAAGGCCGAAGTCGGTAAGATAAGGAAAGATATTTTTTTACATGATACACCATCCCGTGAGCACCAGAAGACAAATAGCTAGTCAGGGCACTGGCCAAGCCAGTGACAAGCCCAACAAAGATAGGCATCACCTAGAAGCCAACTAAAAAGCTGTGATGGTGGCGAAGCAGCCCGCCTCCCACCAGGCTCTCAGGTCCTAGATGATCATGCTCACCACTCCAGCCGGATGTCTAGCTTGTATTGCTTCCAATTTGGTTAAATTGCATCTGATTAGCTTACACATTATACCTTTGAATATGACATGCCTTTCTGTTTTTGGTACATACTAGTACATCTGCGTATTAACCATGTTCTTACATCAAACTAATGTTCTTGTGTATCCCTCATCAATCACTTATGACGAGGCAGGCAGGCAAGGGGACTACTCCTCATTTAAAGAATGCAGCGTCAGCCTCCCGACATGATTCTCAAGAAACAGAAATGCTAGATGAAGATAGTGAACGTAGCTCTGTAGTTGATTACAGCATTTCCCCTACACTAGCATCGCAGGTGCTTGCTCTAACTTGGCAGCGTGATATGTGGTTGCATGTTGCATATGGTGTCTAGATTGTAATTCTTCTAATCTGGTTAAACTGCATGTGCTAGTCTGCTTAGCTTATACATTATACCTGTTAATGTGACATGCCTTCCTGTATTTAGTACATAGTACATCTGTCTATTAAGCATGTCCTTACATAAAACTATTGTTTTTTTGTATCCCGCATCAATCAACATGACGAGACACCTTTAGTATATGCAGTGCGATATTAGTTGCATCTTTCATATGATTTATAGCATGCGCTGCTTCTAATTTGTTGAAATTCCATTTATGATGGGACACTTTTAACTTGGCAGAGTCATATTGGTTGCATCTTTCATGTGGTGTCTAGCTTGCATTGCTTCTTATTGGCTGGAATGGTTTCTGCTTAGTTTACACAAACAGTTGTGAACATGCCATGCCGTCCTGTTTTTCGTACATATTCCATCCTGGTATCATGTGTTTGCCTTACATCAAAGTAGTGATTGTCAGTATCATGCATGAATGAGTTCTGGAGAGAGAATTTTATTTCTTTTTCTTGTTGGTTTTACTTGACAATTCAAAATCAATAAAGCGGAAGGAAGTTAGCAAGGCAGCGGATAAAGGTGCTCCTTCCGAACGGAGGGCCTCTACAGTTTCTACTCCTCCACACCCCCAAGATGATTTCCAAGACAACACATGCATAGACACTCAACAAAGCTGTGTTTATGATGAGCACGTCTCCCCTAGTGCAGCATCACCGGTGCTCCCTCTAACTTGGCACTATTATATGTGTTGCATGTTATGTGTGATGTCTAGCTTGTATTGCTTCTAATTTTGTAGAATTCCATCTGATTACTTTACACATTATACTTGAATAAGACACGTGTTCCTATTTCTAGAACATACAATATCTGTCTATCACACCTTCTTACATCAAATTACTACTGTTGTGTAACCTGCAACAATCACTTATCATAAGACACGTTTGACTTCAGAGTGTGATATAGGTTACATCTCACATTCTTTTCTAGCTTGCATTACTAATTTGTTGAAATGGCACTTATGACGAGACAGGTTTAACTTGGTAGAGTGATATTCGTTGCATCTTTCATATGGTGTCTAGCTTTCATTGCTTCTAATTTGTTGAAATGCCTTCTCCTTAGTTTACACATCATAAGATGTGAATATGCAATGGCACTAATGACGAGAGACCTCTAACATGGTAGTGTGATGTTGTTTGCATCTTGCATATGATTTATTTCTTGTACTGCTTCACATTTGTTTAAACACCATTTATGATGAGACACTGTTGACTTGGCAGAGCGATATTTGTAGCATCTTTCGTATGGTGTCTACCTTCCATTGCATTGCTTCTAATTTGGTGAAATGTCTTCTTAGTTTACACATCATAGTTCTGGTTATCTCTTCCGTCCTATTTTTCATACATATTACATCCTCCTATCATGTGGTTGTCTAACATCAAAGTTTAGTTCGTCTGCATCACGCATCAATTTGTTCTGAAGAACTAAATTGTTATTCATTTTTCTTGTCGGCTTGACTTAACATGGCACAGAGAAGCGGATGAATCCTGCAGATTCTGCTGGCTGATGGTGCAATAGAAGGTCAAAGTCCAGTAGAAAATTCTACAAACACGGCATCCCATGCTACACTAGTTGCAAAAAAAAGACAAACAGAAACAAATAGCTACCACCAAATAAGCAGAGACAGCCCTAGTTCTTGCAACACCTACCACAGTACTACCAGCTGCACGACGTACTCGTGCGTCAACTGAGCTAGCAGCACGTTCCCAAGCTCCCTTGCCACCTGACACTACTTCCCAAGCACTCTTGACACAAGACGAGTTGGCAATATCAGATGAACCTTGTGAGCTTCAACAGCAATAAGGTAGTTGCTGGAGTCAAGTTACAGTTGCATGCTTCTTTATATGTAGTCTCACAGTTTGATGTACACTAACACTTCCTATGTTTGTTGTTGGACTAGCACCTAGGTGCAAGAGGAAAAAACATCAGGGATAATGCTCGATAGGTTAACTAAATCTAGAGGAGGAAGAATGGAGATCCGTTTTGAGGCAGGTTTAAAAAGGCCACATGATGCTACAGAGTCAGCCAAGTTAGTATCAGAGGCAACGGTTTTTGTTAGGTGTCATGTACGTATCCTCCCAACATGGATTCAGTAGAGGAATGACAAAGACGAAACCCAGTTCAACATCTTCCTCGACCATTTATCTATAAGTATGGTTATGTATGGAAACTAGTAATATCGTCTTGCTCTGTCCAATACTTTCTAGGTTGCTGATAATGAGACTCCCATAATTTTCAACATATGAGGTTCAAGTTGGATAGCCAAGATGATGCAACCAGACAAGCTTGCACCCATTTTTTCAAGTCTGCTCTGCGACAGTATCGGTATAACTTGAGGAAAACTCACTTTGAAGGCAAGGCTAACAGTGAACTTGCCCAAACATCTCTAGTGGAAAATATATCTGATGAAGACTGGAGAGGCCTCGTTAAACACTGGTCCGATCCAAGTATCAGGTACATTATATATATGTCATCAGATCACATGTTGAAGTCCTATTTACGCATGTGCCACACAAATCTATCTTCTTGTAGGTGAAATGTTCAAAGAACAAGGCCAATTGTACGAAAGTGAAATTCCAACAGACGACAGGATCTCGTAGCTATATTGCACACTGTGAGGCTCTTGTAATTAGCTGTTGTTTCACTCTTTTCGCTGTACCATATTATCAGATCTATATTGACTTGTTCCAAATGCAGAGGAAAGCCCGCAAGGACCAAAAAGTACCTGAACCAAATGCTGTGGAAATCTTCTAGGACTGTCACACCAGCAAGAAGAAGGGCATGACTACACCAGTCAAAGCCGCTGTTGTAAGTCCTTCATCCTCATGCCTTTTAACTACTACTTACTCTGACTTGTGCCTTGAACTGCATGGTTTGCAGCCAATGTCTATTACTCTTTTCAATTTTATACACAATTGTCTTAGCGTATCATTGCACCTTACAAGGTTTAAAAGAGAGGAGTGATGTTCCTTTGATCTTGACCCGTAATCTAGTTCCGTGCTGGACTTGCCCACACAACGTTACAATTGCCTGTTTGTCTGTTCTCAGTTGTTTTGTGATATGAATGATGTCATACTATGCTTACCGTATTATAAGCTTTGTCTCTTTATCCTTAGCCCTCAAATACAATGTGAAGAAATAGACAATACATTAGCGATGGTACATGGTCATATGTTTGGAACCTGGTTTTATTATGTACTTTGCAATAAAATACAACTAATATTTTACATGGGTTCATCAGAATAAGTTCTGTATATAGACCAAAGCTATTTTGTTCGGTTTTGCTGCCTCCTTAATATCTTCTGTTCTGGTACTACTAATGTAAAACCTCAACTTTTCAGTGAGCTATGGAAAAAATGGTGGAACCGCCACCTTCTAAAGGTGGCGAGGCAACTATAACCGCAATGTCAGCTCTTGCTGCAGTGGGTCAGTACCTGTCCACTAATAGTGCCAAAAGCACGTTCCTGCGTAATACTGGGTTGGTTGTTAAGGCAATATCGTCCAAACTGCCTCATGATCAAGATATGCAAGCTCAAAGCAATGTTGTATCTGCGCTCCAGACACAAGTCCATTCCCTAACAGAGACCCTTTGTGAAACAAGGAGAAACATTGCTCAATGTCATCAAGATATGCATGGTTTTGAAACCAGACTATCAGACATTTTCTATGTTGTTAGGAGCCTAGGGGAAATGAAGGTGAGGGTTATGGTGCTCCATCGGACAATACAGCATGAAAACGTAACAGTCAGGTCAAATGAACTGAGCTTCTGAACTTCTGGTGGTGCATTTATCTGCTAGACTCTTAAGTTTTATGCCAACCTTCCTTTTGTTATATAGTTGTAATTTGTTTTGGTGCAATACACAATTTATTCTTAACGTGCAGCCACCGCCTGAAGGAAACAACAAGCCATTTTTGTATAGTGTAGGGTGTTCCCTATATTTGAACTGGTGGCAATCTTTGATGCCGAGTGGATGTAATCTGTGCAATCGCCTTAATAGCCTAGCGTTAGTTTCGGCCTTATTTATTTCCTAGTCTTCTTTTTCCCTGGTTTGCTAGTGGCCGCAACTACCATGGGCCATATACGGGCCGTAGGATCCATGGGTCTCCTACGGGCCATCGATAAATGGGCCTGTAATCGGTGTGCCTCGGGCCGTCGGATAAATGGGTCTACATGGGCCATAATCGGGCGTAATTGGTATCGGCCCAGCACGGTAACAGGCCGTTAACAGGCTGTAGGACAGCAAAGGCTTAATTCTGTCACAGGCATAACGGGTCGTTAATGGGACAGAATATAGGACGGGCTGGAAACGGCGCAACGGGTTAACAGGCCAGAAACGGGCGACTCTTGCCATGGCCGAATTTGGCCCATTAGGGTAACAGGCCAGTAACGGGCCAACTCTTGCCATGGGCCGATTTTGGCCCATTAGTGGAACAGGCCAGTAACGGGCCGACTCTTGCCATGGGCCGAATTTGGCCCATTAGGGGAACAGGCCAGTAACGGGCCGAAATTAACCGAGGGCCGAAAAGGAGCCCAAGAACGTATGGGCCGTCAATAGGCCGAAAGCTAACACGGGCTGGAAACGGCCCATGTAAATCACGGGCCGTTAACGGGTATAAAGAAAATTACTGTTCATTATGGGCTAGAGTCACTGTGGGCCTTTACTTGGGCCGGCCTATTATGGCACACAAAAATCTTGTGGGCCTTTACCTGGGCCGGCCCATTATGGCCCGCGAAATCTTGTGGGCCTTTAGCTGGCCCAGCCCATTATGGTCCACAAAATCTCGTGGGCCTTTAGCTGGGCCGACCCATTATGGTCCGCAAAATCTTGCGGGCCTTTAGTTGGGCCGGCCCATTTAAACTTGTTGGGCTGTGCCATGTGTCGATGTATCATAGGCACCTTCTGTCCAGTGAGTGGATGACATCTGTCCCGACGATGAGCCGACACGTGTTTCCTCTAGCCAATGATGATTTTACACGTGGAAAATCCCCATTGGTCGGGGCTGTTAACGGGTTATCGGATCCAAAACTCGACCCGATAGCTTAACGGCGTTCCGTTACGGTAGATGCCACGTGTCGGTCACCCTTGACGAAAGCACTTCTGTGACGCATGATTTATCGTCATGGAAGTGGACACTTCCGTGATGATAATTTTGGTAATGTCATGGAACACTTCTACGACAGCACAGGTATGACTATCTTGATTCTATCATAAATTTGTCATGGATGTACATGCATGACAAAAAAAGCAACCTACTGTGACAAACACGTATCATCACGGAAGTTTATTTTTTTTGTAGTGTAAAATAGTAACGTTTGCAACTACAACAGGCACATCCTCACAAATACCGACAGGTATAGTAGTTGATTTATCAGCCATTTGCAAAGATATTTTAGTAGGTGTCAACTTATTCAAATCAAGTCTACGATATAAAGAGAGAGGCATAACACTAACACCGGCTCCAAGATCACATAAAGCAGTTTTAACATAGTTTCTTTTAATGGAGCATGGTATAGTGGGTACTCCCGGATCTCCTAGTTTCTTTGGTATTCCACCCTTAAAAGTATAATTAGCAAGCATGGTGGAAATTTCAGCTTCCGGTATCTTTGTCTTATTTGTAACAATATGTTTCATATACTTAGCATAAGGATTCATTTTGAGCATATCAGTTAATCGCATACGCAAAAAGATAGGTCTAATCATTTCAGCAAAACGCTCAAAATCCTCATCTTCCTTTTTCTTGGATGGTTTGGGAGGAAAAGGCATGGGTTTCTGAACCCATGGTTCTCTTTCTTTACCATGTTTCCTAGCAACAAAGTCTTTCTTATCATAACGTTGATTCTTTGATTGTGGGTTATCAAGATCAACAGCAGGTTCAATTTCTATATCATTATCATTGCTAGGTTGAGCATCATCATGAACCTTATCATTAACATTATCACTAGTTTCAGGTTCATTACCAGATTGTGTTTCAGCATCAGAAATAGAAATATCATTTGGATTCTCAGGTGGTTCAATAACAGGTTCACTAGAAGCATGCAAAGTCCTACCATTTTTTTCTTCCTTTTAGAAGGACTAGGTGCATCTATATTATTTCTCTGAGAATCTTGCTCAATTCTCTTAGGGTGGCCTTCAGGATACAAAGGTTCCTGAGTCATTCTACCACCTCTAGTCATAACTCTAACAACATTATCATTATTCTTGCTATTTAATTCATTGAGCAAATCATTTTGATCTTTAAGTACTTGTTCTACTTGAGTGGTAACCACAGAAGCATGTTTACTAATAAGTTTAAGTTCACCTTTGACATTAGCCATATAATCACCCAAGTGTTCAAGCATATTTGAATTGTATTTCAATTGTCTACCAAAATAAGCATTAAAATCTTCCTGCTTAGCCATAAATTTATGAAACTCATCTAAGCATGGGCTAGCAAACTTAGTAAATGGGATTTCAGCTTTATCATATCTATAGAGAGAATTTAGCTTTACTACCTGTGTCGGGTTATCAAGACCATGAGTTTCTTCAATAGGTAAAGGATTAAGATCATATGTTTCTTCAACAGGCGGTAAATTAAGACCATGTATTTCTTCAATAGGAGGTAAATTCTTAACATCTTCAGCTTTAATACCTTTTTCTTTCATAGATTTCTTTGCCTCTTGCATATCTTCAGGACTGAGAAATAGAATACCCCTCTTCTTCGGAGTTGGTTTAGGAATAGGCTCAGGAATTGGCTCCGGAGGTCTCCAATTATTTTCATTTGTCAACATATTATTCAATAGAATTTCAGCTTCATCCGGTGTTCTTTCCCTGAAAACAGAACCAGCACAACTATCCAGGAAATCTCTGGAAGCATCGGTTAGTCCATTATAAAAGATATCAAGTATTTCATTTTTCTTAAGAGGATGATCAGGCAAAGCATTAAGTAATTGGAGAAGCCTCCCCCAAGCTTGTGGGAGACTCTCTTCTTCAATTTGCACAAAATTATATATATCCCTTAAAGCAGCTTGTTTCTTATGAGGAGGGAAATATTTAGCAGAGAAGTAATAAATCATATCCTGGGGACTACGCACACAACCAGGATCAAGAGAATTAAACCATATCTTAGCATCACCCTTTAATGAGAACGGAAATATTTTAAGGATATAAAAACGAGTTCTCTCATCAGTAGTGAATAGGGTGGCTATATCATTTAATTTAGTAAGATGTGCCACAACAGTTTCAGATTCATAGCCATGAAAAGGATCAGATTCAACCAAAGTAACTATATCAGGATCAACAGAGAATTCATAATCCTTATCGGTAACACAGATAGGTGAAGTAGCAAAAGCAGGGTCAGGTTTCATTCTAGCATTTAGAGATTGCTTATTCCATTTAGCTAATAACCTCTTGAGTTCTTATCTATCTTTGCAAGCTAAAATAGCTAAAGAAGCTTCTTTATCAAAAACATAACCCTCAGGAATAACAGGCAAGTCTTCATCATCAATTTCATCAGTATTATCAGATTCAATATTTTCAATCTCTCTAGCCCTAGCAAGTTGTTCATCAAGAAATTCACCAAGTGGCACAGTAGTATCAAGCATAGAAGTAGTTTCATCATAAGTATCATGTATAGCAGAAGTGGCATCATCAATTAACATGCGACATATCAGAACGAATAGCAGAAGCAGGTTTAGGTGTCGCAAGCTTACTCAAAACAGAAGGTGAATCAAGTGCAGAGCAAGATGGCAGTTCCTTACCTCCCCTCGTAGTTGAGGGATAAATCTTGGTTCTTGGATCTTTCAAGTTCTTCATAATGATAAGCAGATATAAATCCCAAGTGACTCAAAGAATAGAGCTATGCTCCCTGGCAACGGCGCCAGAAAATAGTCTTGATAACCCACAAGTATAGGGGATCACAACAGTTTTCGAGGGTAAAGTATTCAACCCAAATTTATTGATTCGACACAAGGGGAGCCAAAGAATATTCTCAAGTATTAGCAGCTGAGTTGTCAATTCAACCACACTTGGAAACTCAATATCTACAGCAAAGTATTTAGTAGCAAAGTAATATGATAGTAGTGGTAACGGTAGCAAAAGGTAACGGTAGCAAAAGTAATGTTTTTGGTATTTTGTAGTGATGATAGCAATAGCAACGGGAAAGTAAATAAGCAAAGAACAATATATGGAAAGCTCGTAGGCAATGGATCACTGATGGAGAATTATGCCGGATGCGGTTCATCATGTAACAGTCATAACCTAGGGTGACACAGAACTAGCTCCAGTTCATCAATGTAATGTAGGCATGTATTTCGAATATAGTCATACATGCTTATGGAAAAGAACTTGCATGACATCTTTTGTCCTACCCTCCCGTGGCAGCGGGGTCCTTACGGAAACTAAGGGATATTAAGGCCTCCTTTTAATAGAGTACCGGAACAAAGCATTAACACAGAGTGAATACATGAACTCCTCAAACTACGGTCATCACCGGTAAGTATCCCGATTATTGTCACTTCGGGGTTAACGGATCATAAGACATAATAGGTGACTGTAGACTTGCAAGATAGGATCAAGAACACTCATATATTGATGAAAACATAATAGGTTCAGATCTGAAATCATGGCATTCGGGCCCTAGTGACAAGCATTAAGCATAGCAAAGTCATAGCAACATCAATCTCAGAACATAATGGATACTAGGGATCAAACCCTAACAAAACTAACCCGATTACATGATAGATCCCATCCAACCCATCACCATCCAGCAAGCCTACGATGGAATTACTCATGCACGGCGGTGAGCATCATGAAATTGGTGATGGAGGATGGTTGATGATGACGATGGCGACGGATTCCCCTCTCCGGAGCCCCGAACGGACTCCAGATCAGCCCTCCCAAGAGGTTTTAGGGCTTGGCGGCGGCTCCATATCGTAAAACGCGATGAATTCTTCTCTGTAATTTTTTCTCCCCGAAACACAATATATAGAGTTGGAGTTGGAGTCGGAGGAGCTCCAGGGGGCCCACGAGGTAGGGGGCGCACCCCCACCCTCATGGACAGGTGGTGGGCCCCCTGGCCTTCATCTTTTGCAGGTATTTTTTATATTTTCCAAAAAGTTGCTCCGTGAAGTTTCAAGTCATTCCGAGAACGTTTGTTTCTGCACATAAATAACACCATGGTAATTCTGCTGAAAACAACGTCAGTCCGGGTTAGTTCCATTCAAATCATGCAAGTTAGAGTCCAAAACAAGGGCAAAAGTGTTTGGAAAAGTAGATATGACGGAGACATATCATCCTGCTCGTTGAAACGAGGCGGACCAATAGGCAAAGTTCTCAACCATCGGTGGTTACCAGAATGCCATCAACAAAAGTAACAGGGTCTTACTGACAGGGTTGTACACCGAGGTGTTTACATAAGTAGGGAAATATCACTGCTTATATCATATAGATCACAAGAAAGGTCAAACAAACCAATAGAAAGGAAAATATGATTATCAGATTAAACAGAACAATGGAAAAGAAAATGTGTTTAAACACATATTTCAGGGGTATATCCTTCCCAAGAACAAGCAGAGGATGATATCCATGACATGATATAATGTAGAAAACTCTTTAGGTACGGGGAGAGTAATTTCCTGACATTACCCATACAACGGTGTTTGGATAATTGAGCAGGAAACATTTAGCATTGGGCTTCAAATGTTCTTGTTGAAAATTGGAGTACCATAGACATGCATCAAGATAGCATTGACATGGTCATCAGGTGGAGATCAGACTTTGGAAACACAAAGGATCCCTCAGGAACGACTTGTAGAATATGTCTTACAATTTCCTCATGGAAGAAAGGATAGCCTTGTTGAAAAGGAATCTATAACGATAGGGCCTACGGCCATGTGTGCTAGGCATGACATCACCTTACCGATTATACTAAGACCAATGTTATAACTCTTGGATAATGTTCCAACCATCATATCTGACCAAGATCCAGATCTGATTGGTGTCAGGGTACCTTAGACTCGGGATGCCTGAGAAGGAAAGGCGCAACACAAATTGACGAGATGTCATTGTAAGATTCTAGGGAAATGAACTATGGAAGGGAGTTCTGAACAAGAGTTTATCATTAAACCAAGGAGAAGATGAGGAGGTGGCTGATGGACTCAGCGACATTTCATCGAGATTAACAAAAGATGGATTTCCACAATTATTTGAACAAGGAGGTAACACTTGTCAGACCAAATGATATAATGATCTATGCCTGAGGAAAACATGCACAATTTAACATTGATTGAAAGGTGCACCTGAAATATGGGCTTAGGTAGCATGCTCAATGCTAGAATGGTGATTCGATAACCAATGGTCTAAGAATGAAATATCGACCATTAACTTGAAAGCAATAGGGTTGCTAGAAGTTTCGAAGTCGCACATCATAGTTCGATTGCTGGTTTTCCGGTTAGAAACAACACGGGGACCAAGGAGTGAACAGATATGGCAAGGAGTATCACCTGCATCAAGAATTCTTAAGAGGTGGTGAAATTCTCACGACATTCTTGACATAAAAGATGGTAATACTCCAAGGTAAATAACAAATGCTAGATAGCAAGGATCTCAAGGTATATCACGAAACACGAACAAGTTTGTGTTGAACGAAAGGCAACAAAGTGGTCGATGATAACACGAATCATCGAGGGGCAAGGATGGTATTACCAATCAAGAATTCGATATATATCTTGGAAGAGCTTAGGATGTTGATGATGATCACAACACAGTTGTCGAGAGATTTCATGAAGATGTAATCAGTCGGCGATGCCATCAAGTCAAATGATGATGAAGCGAAAGGTTATGTGAACCAAGGGTACGACATAAACTCGAAATCAAGTTTGATGTTCAAGGAGAAATGATATGATGAAGAAGTTCGATGTAAGATTAGTTCATCATCGAAAATTGTGCTCTGAGAAGAAGGACCAGGTAGCACAATTAAAATTTAGCACAATAATGATATAGCCGATCGGGCTAGGAATGACTTTAAGGATTATTAAACTCATAAACAACGGAAATTACTTAGAGTTGATGAATCGGATTACGGACTCGATTCACTATTGGTGTCCCTGAGTGTTTAACAACTCAGAACCCGGGGAAAAATTGGAATCAATGAGAAATAATACTTGAAGAAGAACTCATAAGAAGTGATATGGTTCTGTGATTTTATCCAGATACCATGGGCTAATACTCGAAGGTAGAACGTAATAGAGGTTGTTGAGGTGTATTGATTTGCAGAAGACAAGTGCTTTAACTTGTCCGAGAAATGGAATCAAGGAGAAGATATGATCGGAACCACGATTACAAAGGATCAATTCACAGATACCAAATGATATTATATCAAGGGAATAGTTATTATTACAAGAAGCTTCCATGATAGGATATACATCATGTCCATGGGTATGAACACAAAGTTCAAGGTCGACTCCCACTTCTTCAATGTATAACCTTCCATTCACCCCTCGCTTTTTTGAAAATGACATTAGTTGTTGAAAGTTTTACTTGGTGCAATACCAGATAAGTATGACATGTGAAATCTTTCGGGTTCACATAGATTAAGGAAGGCATAGGTTCAACCCATCGGGGCATCGTAGAAACATATACAACAAACTTCAGGAGTAAATAACACAAGCTCGAAAGTAGAGCATGGTTGACAAAGAAGAGGATACAATTTACTAAAGGCATTATGTATCCGAGGAAAGGCTCATAGGCTTATTGAATAAGAAGGACATTGTCGGATAAAATCCGACAAAGGGTCTGGTGGTCCACAAGGGACCTGATGTGAGCATCGGTACTCAACCAGAGGAATAAAGAATGCAAGGAGATCAGATTATAGAAACAACTGACTAACTCAAAGCTCAAATGCAAAGGAATTATGAATTCCAAGACAAGGGATCAGAAGCAATGCTCTAATTAGGGATGGATAAGTTGAATAGCCTTAGGGGTACAATGGATGGCAATTTGATTGGGCGAGATCCAGCTCATGTTTAAAATGACGTCTGAGCCGGAAGGACAAAATTAAGGGTCTGAATAAGGATTGCGAGCATTCACAACATATTGATTCAACAGACTCAAACTGATAATGACTAAGGATGCCAATAAGATTACCAGACTTATGAGGTTAATCATAATGTAAGCAAGCAAGAATTTCAAGAGCAATAGGCTGGTGGGGATTTTTGGAGATCGAATGGTATTTCGAAGACTGTTGCGAAATACATGAATCAACTAGGGATGAGCGGATACTCGGTAAGCGCGAGAAATTATCCATTGGGGTATTCATGTGGCAAGGAACGGCAAGGCAGTAGGCACAAAGTATTCTCAGAACAATAAAGAGAATACCGAGGTATCTTGTAATAACAAGATCAACGGCGAATGAATGTAAGAATGGCAAGTGTGCATAGTTATCCATAGGTGTTTATCGATGGAAGGGAATTCCAAAAGTGATGGCCCAAAGTCTCGAGAGAACATCATAGAGTATCTTCAAAATCCTTTGGTCCAGCAGACGATCATCGGTAATAAGGTGCTCTTCAGGTGAAAGTGATCACGAGATCCTAATGTTAGATTTGGCAAAATTCATTTAACCCAAATAGAAGAGAGATCAGAGTCCCAGAGTAAAGATCGAGGAGTAAAGGATCCTAATACCACCCAATGGCGATGTGGGCCCGTAAGACACACAACCATGTTAGGAAAAGTTTTGCAATGTCTAGACTCGACTTCAGCCAAGGAGTTTGGAAGGGGGATTCCTACAGGCAGTCGGCTCTGATACCAACTTGTGACGCCCCCGCTTTGACCGTACACTAATCATACACGCAAATGTGTATGATCATGATCAAGGACTCACAGGAAGATATCACAACACAACTCTAGACACAAAATAAAATAATACAAGCTTTATATTACAAGCCAGGGGCCTCGAGGGCTCGAATACAAGAGCTCGATCATAGGCGAGTCAGCGGAAGCAACAATATCTGAGTATAGACATAAGTTAAACAAGTTTGCCTTAAGAAGGCTAGCACAAACAAGGATACATATCGAAAGAGGCGCAGGCCTCCTGCTTGGGATCCTCCTAAACTACTCCTGGTCATCGTCAGCGGCTTGCACGTAGTAGTAGGCACCTCCAGTGTAGTAGGAGTTGTCGTCGACGGTGGCGTCTAGCTCCTGGACTCCATCGTCTGGTCGCAACAATCAGGTATAGAAAAAAGGGGAAAAGGGGGGAGCAAAGCAACCGTGAGTACTCATCCAAAGTACTCGCAAGCAAGGAGCTACACTACATATGTATGCATTGGTATCAACTGGAAAAGGGGGGGTAGCATATGTGGACTGAACTACAGAATGCTGGAATAAGAGGGGGATAGCTAGTCCTATCAAAGACCACGCTTCTGGCAACCTCCATCTTGCAGCATGTAGAAGAGAGTAGATGGTAAGTTCACCAAGTAACATCGCATAGCATAATCCTTCCTGGTGATCCTCCCCTCGTCGCCCTATGAGAGAGCGATCACCGGTTGTATCTGGCACTTGGAAGAGTGTGTTTTATTAAGTATCCGGTTCTAGTTGTCATAAGGTTAAGGTACAACTCCAGGTCATCCTTTTACCGAGGGACACGGCTATTCGAATACATAAACTTCCCTACAGGGGTGCACGCATTTACCAACACGCTCGATCCCCTTTGTCCGGACACACTTTCCTGGGTCATGCCTGGCCTCGGAAGATCAACACGCCGCAGCCCTACCTAGGCACAACAGAGAGGTCAGCACGCCGGTCTAAATCCTATGGCGCAGGGGTCTGGGCCCATTGCCCATTGGACACCTGCACGTTGCGTACGCGGCCAGCGAGCATACCTAGCCTCCCTTATACAAGAGCAGGCGTTCCAGTCCAACCCGGCACGCGCCGCTCAGTCGCTGACGTCACGAAGGCTTCGGCTGATACCACGACATCGAGTGCCCATAACTGTTCCCGGGTAGTTGGTTAGTGCGTATAGGCCAGTGGCCAGACTCAGATCAAATACCCAGATCTCGTTAAGCATGTTATTTTGAAATAACCACGGACGCCGACCAGGGCCAAGCCCACGTCTCTCCTAGGTGGTCTCAACCTGCCCTGTCGCTCAGCCACAAAGGTTCACTCAGAGGGCCGTCAGGACAAATGTCCTTTCGGACCCAATCCGTGAATCACTCGCGGGTACTCTACGAGCCGACCCATCTTTAGTCACCACAACTATCATATAATATGTATAAGTATATACCGGCGATCACCTCCCGAGTGATCACGGCCCGATAGTATAGCATGGAGACGGACAAGAATGTAGGGCCACTGATGATAAACTAGCGTCCTATACTAAGCATTTAGGATTGCAGGTAAGGTATCAATAATTGTAGCAACAATGACATGCTATGCATCAGGATAGGATTAACGAAAAGCAGTAACATGCTACACCACTCTAATGCAAGCAGTAGAGAGGAGAATAGGCGATGTCTGGTGATCAGGGGGGGCTTGCCTGGTTGCTCTGGCAAGAAGGAGGGGTCGTCAACAACATAGTCGATCGAGGCACTAGCAGCGGCGTCCGTCTCGTAGTCTACCGGAGAGAAGAGGGGGAACAAACAATGAATACAATGCAAACAGATGCATAACGATGCATGACATGACAAGTAGCGGTGCTACCGGTGAAGGGGGGAAACATCCGGGAAAACATCCCCAGTGTTTCGCGTTTTCGGACGGATGAATCAGAGGGGGAAAGTTGCATGTTCACCATGCTAGGGATGCATGGCAGACGAACGGGTTGCGTATCCGGATTCGTCTCGTCGTTCTCAGCAACTTTCATGTACAAAGTTTTTCCATCCGTGCTATGGTTTATTTTATATTAATTTTAAAAGATTTAAATCATTTTTAGGATTTATTTAATTATTTAAATTGAACATTATCCAGAACAGTGCATGCTGACGTCAGCATGACGTCAGCAGTCAACACAGGTGTTGACTGGGTCGCTGACGTCTGGGTCCCGCATGTCATAGGTACAATAACCTAATTAACCTATTAATCAGTTTAATTAGTTAATTAGGTACCTAATGTTTAATTAGTTTAATTAAATAGGATTAATTAAGTTAATTAATTCTTTAATTAATTATTTTTATTTTTATTTTTATTTAATTTCCGATTTTGTTTTATTTTTATAAAAACGTTCTGGGCGTGGGCCATATGTCATAGGCCCAAGGGGCCTTAACGGGTAACGGGTTCTCGGGCGCTAGCGACGCACGAGGGCGTGGTGAGTGCGGCGACGCAGGCGAGGCAGCAGCGGGGCTGCGGGAGGCGGACATGGCGAGGGCGCCAGGCGGGGCAGCGGGAGCAGTGGGGCGCCGGAGCCGAAGGTGGCCGGAGAAGCACGGGGCCAGCGGAGTGGAGCGAGGCGTGGGACAGCGCGTGCAGGTAGACGGAGGCGACGACGCCGGCGGGCAAAGGCGGCCAGCGGGCGAGACGAAGCAGCGGGCAGCGGTGTGTGGGTGAGCTAGCGGGGCGCGCGACGTCGTGACGATGTGTGCGGCGACATGGGAAGGAGGAGAAGGAAGGGGTGGCGGCTCAGAGAGGCCATAGGGTTCGAGGCAACGGGGGGGGGGGGGGCGAGGAGGTTGTCGGGGACGTCGGCGTTGACGAAGAGGACAACGTCGATGGAGTCCGGCGAGGAGTCGAGGAGGAGGACGGTGAGGTCCGGTGATGAGGTGGCCTCGGCAAGGGGCGCTGGGCGTGGTGGCAGGAACGGGGAGGCAGTCAGCGGGGTCCGACGGGGTCGAACGGCGTCAGTGCCACCGGGGTAGAGACGAGGGGCGTCGGGCAGAGGCGAGGGGGATCTCTCGATCCAAATCGAGAGAGCGAGAGGGAGAGGTGGATCGGGGGGAGTGGGGTGTAGCGGGCTAGGGTTACTGGAGTGGGAGGGGATAAGGAGGCAACGGGGTGGGCCGGCCAGCTCGGCGGCTAGCTGGGCCGAGGCCCATCGGGGGTGGGGGTTGGGGCCTTCATTTTGATTTTATTTTTACTGTTCTTTTACTGTTTTATTTTAGTTCCTCTTTTATTTTAGTATTATAAACTATAAAAACACTCCCTAATTTAGTGTTGATAAATAGCTACTGCCACATAAGTTTGGGCAACCAAACAAAATAGTCTAATATTTTATTTATTGTAAAAGACATTTAACTAATTGTTTTGCTACTGTTTTGTTTTGTTTAGTGCATTTAAACCTTTTATGTTAATTTGGATTCATCACCTTAATCATCTATGATTTATTTGCTACACTTCGAACATTTTAGACTTGACTTTTGAAAACTTTTATTGTTTGCTAGATTTTGAATTTGAAATGGTTTCGAACTAACGTGATATTAGCAACAATAACCGAGGTGACGTGGCATCGTTAACGTGGGATTACTGTAGCTAATTATCCGGGCGTCACAAGGATGCTAGTTTTCCATCAGTGTCCCTACATTCTTCTCTGTCTTCCATGCTATACTATTGGTTCGTGATCACTCGAGAGGTGATCACGGGTTTATACATACATACATACATATTATACAGATTACATGATGTGACTAAAGTCGGGTTGGCTCGTAGAGTACCCGCAAGTGATTTCGATGTGGGGGCTGAAAGGACAGGTGGCTCCATCCCGGTAGTGGTGGGCCTGGGTTCCCAACGCCCCCGACTGTTACTTTGTGGCGGAGCGACAGGGCAGGTTGAGACCACCTAGGTGAGAGGTTGGCCTGGCCCTGGTCGGCGTCCGCGGATACTGCAATTAACATGATTAACGAGATCTTGGTATTTGATCTGAGTCTGGCCACTGGCCTATACGCACTAACCAACTACGCGGGAACAGTTATGGGCACTCAACATCGTGGAATCAGCCAAAGCCTTCTTGGCGTCAGCGACTGAGCGGCACGCGCCGGATTGGACCGTAAGCCTGTGCTTGTATTAAGGGGGCTAGTTCTGCTTCCGGCCACATATGCAACATGCAGGTGTGCAATGGGCGATGGGCCCAGACCCCTGCACGCATAGGATTTAGACCGGCGTGCTGACCTCTCTGTTGTGCCTAGGTAGGGCTGCGACGTGTTGATCTTCCAAGGCCGAGCATGACCCAGGAAAGTGTGACCGGCCAGAGGGATCGAGCGTGTTGGGTTATGTGGTGCACCCCTGCAGGGAAGTTTATCTATTCGAATAGTCATGTCCCTCGGTAAAAGGACGACCTGGAGTTGTACCTTGACCTTATGACAACTATAACTGAATTCTTAATAAAATACACCCTTTCAAGTGCCGGATAGAACCCGGTGATCGCTCTCTCACAGGGAGACGAGGAGAGGATCGCCGGGTAGGATTATGCTATGCGATGCTACTTGATGTTGTACTTGCTACTCTCTTCTACATGCTTCAAGATGGAGGCTGCCAGAAGCTTAGTCTTCGATAGGACTAGCTGTCCCCCTCTTATTCTGGCATTCTGCAGTTCTGTCCATAGATACTACCCATTTCATTGATGCCGATGCATATGTAGTGTAGATCCTTGCCTGCGAGTACTTTGGGTGAGTACTCACAGTTGCTTCGATATTTCTTTTCCCCCTTTCCCGGATATTGCGATCATATGATGGAGTCTAGGAGCCAGAGGATCCTGAGGATGATTCTACGTGGAGTTCGACTTCGAGGAGTAGTTAGGAGGTCCCAGGTAGGAGGCCTTGCCTTTTCAATCGTTGCTACTTTTGTGCTAGCACTACTGCAGGATGCTGCTAACGCGACACTACAATCAGAGAGCCTTCGAGAAACTGTGTGTGATGCCATAATCGCAAACAGTGCTATATGAAAACCGTCAGAAATGTATAAAACGTTTGCGATGATGGATGCACCAAACACGGTTCAGGTTTTAGTTGCGTGTGCGACGAAGGGCAGAAGGTTCAGTTCAATTAACTATTTGCGATGAGGAGGAACAAAAGAAACGGGCAGCCAGATGATGGCTTGTGCGATACACAACATACGGTTCACTCCGATGAACTGTTTGTGATTAGGCAACAGAAAAGAAACGAGCAGCCAGATGAAGCTGTGTGCGTATAAGGCATATGGTTCACTCGGATGGACTGTTTGTGATTAGGCAAGACAAAAGAAACGGTCAGCCAGATCAAGGTGTGTGGGATATACGGCATGCGGTTCACTCGGATGAACTGTTTCGTTGACACAAGAGTACATAAACAGTTCAACTTAACAAGATGTGTGTGTTGTGCAATGGGATTGCATGCGGTTCACTCGGCCCTTGTCTTCAGTGTGTGACCTCTGTGGCAACCATTCGCTCCCCATGCACCTCTACGTGTACCGTGGCAACCGATCACTGACTCTTGCCTTTCCCTCTCGATTTGGAACTGTTGTTGCACGCTAGCTCTTCCTCCCTCCTCCATTTGCCTTCACCCTTCCTTCTGCCATTGTTTGATCGTCTTCTCCATGGAGGGAACTAGCCCAAAACGACCCTGTTATTCTTGCCTCGATCTGAATGATGACGCGGTGGAGGAACTCATTGATCGGTGCGACGTCATCACCTCAGCTAGCATGGCAGGTTCATTCAAGACCATTCTCGACTCAACTAATAACATCATTACAAGGAACCCAAGGGTTCAGGAGCGGTTTGATCTCCCCTATCTTCTTCGCCGTGACCCTGTTGAGTGGCGCGGGGACGAGGGAAGCCTCGCCTTGTGTAAATTGATGCCGCTTGATAATGATACGTATGATGTTAAGATGCCATCGCTTGAGGGCAAGGCTTGGGCAGACACAAATGGAGATTGGGTTGTTTATATTGTGTACAACTGCGAGTGGGAACTTGTGAATGTGTACACTCGTCACCGGGTTCCACTTCGAAAAATCTCAGATGACTGCCCAGAGGTTGAGTACACCGGTATTCTACGTGAGTTTAAATACGATCATGCTGACTATCGTCTACGAAAGATAGAAATTTGTCGAGTTCCCTACCTCTCTTGGGGTTATAGGAATGCTTATGTTGTCGCTATCTTTGACAAGCTTGTTGCCGTCCTTCATGGTTCGACTCGATGGATATTGCTCAAAAATCAATTTCTATACATGGATGAGAACTGTGATGCAATTCAATACGAGGGTCTTGTGTTTGCTACCACCACTCGTGGCACTGTTTTTGCATGGAATCCTCATGATTTTGGTATGTTTGTCTTCCACCATAATTATAATTGTTTCATCCACATGCATGCGGGTTAGCTAGTTTCCCTTTACTAATTAACCTTCTTGTGTTTCCAAGGTCCTGTGAACATTCCACCACCTATACTTGAAAATTTTATTCACGAGCATGAGGACGAGCAGGACCCATATACTCAATGGCGCCTGGCAACTTATTCTGATGGATCACCTCTTCTTGTGTGTATACGGGGCACTGCTGATGTTACTAAGGAAGCAAGTGTTGTCTCGTATGGTCGCACTCTCCGGACCTATTCCAACATCGCTGTAGGGTATTCAGGATGGATACTGGTGTACTAGCGCCAACACCTTCTCCCCGGTTCAGTATTGAAAGTCTTGGAGGAAACTCACTCTTCCATGGACAAAACTATCCAATGATGGTGGAAGGCGATCCAGCTGCCGTTGGCACAACGTTACTACCACTTATGAGAAGCGATTGCATCTATACCTCGGACATTACTATGCTTCCCTACCATCCCAATATGGGTATTGAAATAGGCTGCTTCAGCCTGGATGATCAGTACTGCGTTGGTCTCGAGATTGACAGTAGTTGGCCCTTCCCAGAGAATCACTTCTGGTTTATAGCAAGCGTTTCCAACGCCGACAAGTGGTTGAGCTGAAGTTCATTTCATCGCTTTGTTATTTGTTGTGTGAGAAAAAAATTACTAGAATGTTTTTTTGGAAATGACCTATAATCCAACGTGTATCCTCGTTGTCGTTGTGGGTTGATGGACTTGTTGTATGTAATCAATGGTACACTTGCATATGCGTCCATGAACGCACGCCTGCTAGTGGTGTCCATATGAACAGTGCTAGTGATTTTAGTTGCAAAAATTAGATAGTGCTAGTGATTTGTAGCTGCATATTTTGACAAATCGTAGTGTCACAAGGTTGACAAATGGCAATGTTACTAGATAAACAAATATCAATCTTTCCAATTTGAGAAATGGCAACATACCCAAAATGACAGATATGGAAATCTTACCCAATTTTTTGTACGTGGTTGCACATGGGTCATGCAAAACAACCATTTGCGTTGCAGGGATGCAGAAATCCTGCTCGGCACATTTTCCCTTGGCTTCCTGGGGAAGCTGTCAGTTTGCATACGGGTGTTCCAACTAAAACGTTTGCGATGGGTGTTTTATATTTAAAAACCGTTGACGTTTTCTTCAAAAGAAAATCGTTTGATAAGTCTGTATATTAAGAGAGAAAAACGCAAGTTTGTTCAAACCATATCTTTCATTCAGTCACACTTCGAATTTATATTCATATGATCGATAATTCGAGATACAATATTAAACCCCAAAAAAACTATTTCCGGTGGCGGCGGAGGCGGTGTGCCGCGCCGTCATTGTCGTTATCGTCCTCCGGGACGCCGTAGTTGAAGTCTTCAAGGCATCACAAAATGTTCTTCACTTGTAAATCAAACATCATGTCGTTGCGCGATCGGCGGGCGGGGCGCGGGAGGACGGCAACTGGCGCCGCTGAGAGGTAGAGGTCGACGGCAGCGTCCCATGCCGCTGAGGGGGGCGCGCGCACGGGCACGGGCGTGGCGGGTGCAGCCAAACGCATGGGGACCGGCGCCACGGTGGGTGGAGGGGCACGCACGGGCACGGCGGATGCAGCCAACCGCACGGGGCCGGCGACACAGTGGGTGGAGGGGCGCGCACAAGCACGGGCACGGGCGCTTGTGCTAGCATGTACACGAGCTCACGCGGATCCGCGGAGATCTCGCTGACGCCCGCGGCTTCCAGCCCTGCGATAGTGCTCGGCGACCAGCCCGTCAATGCTACGGGGATGGTCGCTGGCACGGGCGCGTGGATGGGAGCTGGGACGGGAGGGGGAAGCAACCGCCGCGTTCATCTCGTTCTGGGCCATGTCCATGAGGCCCCATTCCTCCTTATTTTCTATCTCCTCCGACTCAGAGTCGACTTCACCAAACTTGAAGACTAGTGGCAGATGATCATTCTGCACCATGGCGGTGGAGGTCTGTGGGGGGGGGAGGGGAATGGGAGGCGAACAGTAAGGCCGCCCGTATTAAACAGCGGCTCGAGCACCATTAATGGAGAGGAAGGTGGGAGGCCATGGAAGTCAAAGGGCTCGCTTCCCAGTGAGCCTGCGCAGCGTAAAGCTCGAACGCTTCCTGGTGAGCCTGCGCATTGGAGGACAGCTTGCACGCCTCTCAGTCAATCTGCGCACCGGACTGCGCTCGCACGCCTCCCGTTCAGTCAAGGTCAAGCAGCTGTCTGCACGACACCTCCTACAGCCATTAAAACCAAGACACGTGGCGTCACGTGAATGGTTAACAGAACGCACACGTTTTGAATTATACAAACGTTTGAGATATTAAGTGTCAACTATTTTTTCAAAATGCCTTTGTTGGCTGTCATTATTTGAGTGCGCCTTCTCTCAAAATGGACACGAAAAATACCACATCATGTCGGGCGCCATTCCATGATAGCACGCCAAGTTTCATGAATTTCAGACGAGTTTTGGATTTACTAGAATTTAGAAACCAGGCATCTCAATGTTCTGTCGGCAATCAACAGTGCCCTGGCGCTTGAAATTCATTCTCATTTATTGCATGGGACCTAAGCATGCACCCAAGGACACAGATTTGATTTTTTAATCAATTTATATGCACTGGAGCATGTGCATGTAATTCAAATTTGAATTATGCACATAAATGCATTGAAAACTCAGTTAATGCAAAAAAATGTCCAAAAGAACCCCGAAAAATCACAAAAATTGACACAACACTCTTGTTATTCTATGTTGACACGAGAAACTTTTTGGAAGCAATAAGAGGCAGTGGATATCGTTTCGTCCCCAAAGGTGGGACGTTCCCTACCGAAACCATGATGCTTGTTGTGAGAAGCTCTGGTTTGTGAGAAGCATATACCCAAACCTGCCCCAAACGGGACAAAATTTTACCACGACATGTTGATGCCGCTCCATGAAAGCATGCTAAGTTTCATGAATTTCAGATGAGTTTTGGATTACTAGAATTTAAAATCGAGGCATTTCAATGTTCTGTCGGCAATCAACGGTGCCCTAGTGTTTGAAATTCATTCTCATTTCTTGCATGGGACCTAAGCATGCACCCAAGGACACATATTTGATTTTTCAACCAATTTATATGCACTGGAGCATGTGCATGTAGTTCTAATTTAAATTATGCACATAAATGCATTGAAAACTCAGTTAATGCATAAAAATGTCCAAACGAACCCCGAAAAATCCCAAAAATTGACAGAACACTCCTGTTGTTCTATGTTGACACGAGAAATTTTTTGAAAGCAATAAGAGGCAATGGATATCGTTTCGTTCCCAAAGGTGGGACGTTCCCTACCGAAACCATCATGCTTATTGTGAGAAGCTCTGGTTTGTGAGAAGCATTTACCCAAACCTGCCCCAAATGGGACAAAGTTTTTAACAAGGCATGTTGATGCCACTCCATGATAGCATGCCAAGTTTCATGAATTTCAGACGAGTTTTGGATTTACTAGAATTTAAAAATCAAGCATCTGAATGTTTTGTCGGCAATGAACAATGCCCTGGTGTTTGAATTTCATTCCCATCTCTTGCACGGGACCTAGAAATTCACCCAAGGACACATATTAGATTTTTCAACCAACCTTAGTGCATTGGAGCATGTGCTTGTAGTTCAAATTTGAATTATGCACATAAAATGCCTAGAAAACCCAATTAATGCATAAAAAATGTCCAAACGAACCCCGAAAAATCACAAAAATTGAAACAACACACCTGTTGTTCTATGTTGACACTAGAAAATATTTGAAAGAAATAAGAGGCAATGGATATCATTTCGTCCCCAAAGGTGGGACGTTCCCTATCGAAACCATCATGCTTGTTGTGAGAAGCTCTGGTTTGTGAGAAGCTTATACCCGAACCTGCCCCAAATGGGACAAAATTTTCACCACGGCATGTTGATGCCGCTCCATGCTAGCATGCCAAGTTTCATGAATTTCAGACGAGTTTTGGATTTACTAGAATTTGAAAACTAGGCATCTCAACGTTTTGCCAGCAATGAACAGTGCCCTGGTATTTGAAATTCATTCCCATCTCTTGCATGGGACCTAGAAATTCACCCAAGGACACACATGTGATTTTTCAACCAACTTTGGTGCATTATTGGAGCATGTGCTTGTAGTTAAAATTTGAATTATGCACATAAAATGGCTTGAAAACCCAGTTAATGTATAAAAAAGGCCAAACGAACCCCGAAAAATTCCAAGATTGAACACAACAGTCATGTTGTTCTATGTTGACAATAGAAATTTTTTGAAAGCAATAAGAGGCAACATATATTGTCTCATCCCCAAAGGTGGTACCTTCCCTATCGAAACCATCACGCTTGTTGTGAGAAACTCTGGTTTGTGAGAAGCTTATACCCAAACCTGCCCCAAATGGGACAAAATTTTCACCACGGCATGTTGATGCCGCTCCATGATAGCATGCCAAGTTTCATAAAAAAGGCCAAACAAACCCTGAAAAATTCATTCCCATTTCTTCCATGGGACCTAAGCATGCACTAAAGGACACAGATTTGATTTTTCAACCAATTAGTATGCACCGGAGCATGTGCATGTAGTTTAATTTTGAATTGTGCACCTGAAACGGCTAGAAAACCAGTTTAATGTATGAAATGTCCAAACGAACCCTGAATAATTCCAATTCTTTTATGACACACATACAGTTGCATGTTCACTGCAAATAAAAGGTCTAGCAATTCAAACACCACCCATTGCCATTGTGACCCCATTTTGTAATTCAAATCAAGTAGATCCCACACAGTTTATTCTCACCAACCTTGTGAGATGTAGTACAAAATATCTTGGAGCACCGTCGGTGTATGGTACGCCTATGGCTTACGCGAGAAGGTGCATCGGCTACAGTCCACAGCCAGCGTGTCAAGCACACTAGCCCGCTCCCCCAAAACTCCCGCCTCTGCATCCCTCTCTGCTTCAGTCCCTTGATTCAAATTTTTAGTAGCCCCGGCATTTTACTCCTGCCTCTGCATCCCTCGCAATCTCAAAAATATCTGCTCGTCCTTGATCCAAATTTTCAGTAGCCCCGCCTTGTTACTCCCGCCTAGTAAATTTTCAATTGCCGCAGTATTTCCTCAAACACAACCTCCACTCACACAGACACACACAACCCTCGAAACCATTGGTAGGTCGCCGCCATCACCGGCGCCTCCATCCTCAACCCCTGCCAGTGTGCTAGGGGGCTCGAGAAGCCAATGGCCAAAAAGTGGTTTATCGTGGCCTTTTCGCCCGACGCCGGCGAGGTGGCCACCGAGGTGTCCTCGTCGTCCTCCGCGGGACCGATCCGCCGTCGCCGGTCCCCCGATCTGCTTGCCGCAGCGCTCCTACGTCGGTTCAAGGAGTTCCCCGTCCTCCCCCGGACCCGGCAGCCGACGAAGTCCTACCTCGGGGTCCGGCAGCGCCAGTGGGGGACGTGGGTCACTGAGATTACAGATCGAGAGATCCTCACCCGCCGGTGGCTCGGTAGCTTCCACACGGCCGAGCTCGCGACCATGGAGTAGGACCGCTGGCAGGTCCGCTACCACGGCGCGGTGGCTAGGCTCAATTTCCCCTTCGGCACACGTCTGGTCCACCTCGTTCCGCCGAAGCCAGGGGTGGTGAGCTCAGCTATGGCGCAGGAGAACCGTGAGGCGTGGGAGCATCTTGAGGCCAAGGCCGCCGACGAGGCCTACATGCAAGAGCTCCGTCGGCAGCACCCGGAGCTCGTGGAGGCGGAGCGGGCGATCTTTGCCGGCGCATAGGGCGGCGAGGTTATCGCACTCTCCTCTGATGACGAGGTCGAAGGCGGCGAGGACGGCAATGCGGAGGGCGGCGAGGTTATCGCGCTCTCCTCTGATGACGAGGTCGAAGGCGGTGGCGACGGTGGCACGGAGGGCATCGAGGTGGGCCCCCAAGACAAGGAGATCGACGTTGACGAGTGGAGGAGTGCCTTCCCCAACGATGGTATTGACCCGGACCCCGCTCACGGCACACCGTACATGACGAGGAAGGATTGGCTCGACCTCTACTTCGACCGAAAGTAGTTTAGCTTAGTTTAAATTTATGTTTTATGTTCGGTTATGCAAAACTATCTATGTTTATGTTTGAATGCATGCTACTTTCGGTTGAACCTGCTTTGAACTTGATCAAATTGAAGTTTACAACCTTAAGTTTAGGGGATCGAATAGAAAAGGCCAAAAATTGCTTGAGTATATACATATCCACTAAGGGTTTTAGTCCTTTAACTTTTTAAGGATCGCCTAGAGATGTCCTTATGACTTGTTTATTTTAGTTCTTCATAGTGTGATGCTCTATATGTGCAACTATTTGCTGTTCAGTTCAATTTCATCAATAACAGTTTCAACAATACCACTATGAATTACGATATTTGGTTGCTTTTAAGGATATTGCAGCTAACATGCCTTTTCATTTTTCAATTGTTGTTTAGCAACATGCATTGTACTGAATGACTAAATATGCAATCCCAGGCTACATAGCAACAAGGAAGAGTGTTACCTTAATGTTCTGATGATGTCTAGATATACATGTAATAAAATCTTATATAATGGGATGGATGGAATGTTGTACTACATCATTTTTCAATTGTTGTTTAGCTTCTAATATTAACTTGGTGCTTTTAGGTACATATATCATTGCCAAAGATCCACACTTCGACCCTTTCTACGCATGGGGCAATGAGATATTCATGAACCATCATCAACTGAGGAAACTGATAAAGATTGTTACTAAAATGGGTCAAAAGATGTCAATCGAACTATTTGTTTACACTTTATGTAAGACAACAGTGAATTGCAGGATCGTAAGTAAGAACCCTGTAGCCTTCTTTTTACTGCCTGTAATGAGTTGTGTTAGATGACAATATCTGAATCTTTTTTCTTTTGCAGTGGATCCTGAAGCAGTTTACTCAAGATTGCCTCTCAAACTACATGATTGGCGGCCGACCATCACAAGGGGTTGGACTAGAGTCCTACATGCCTTCTGCATCCAGGAGAGCACAATAGGGCCATTCCGCTTCACCTTGTTCAGCAACTGGAATGTCTGTCGCCTCTTTCTTTACCATCTGTAATAGTACAAGTAGGGCTGGAAAAAAAGATCGAAGCTCGTGAGCTAAACAAGTAGCCCGTGACTCGGCTCGAATCGACTCGAACTCGAAGAATAACGAGCCGAGCCGAGATTTAGTTTAAGATCGTTTATAGACCAAGTTAAACGAGCCAATCTCACGAGTACTCGTGCAACTCGTTAGGCTCGGTACAAAAGATCAGCCACTCCCAATATAAAAAAGCAGCCACTCAGCGCCCTATGTCCCAGGCACACAACACAAGGCCTAGCCATTGAAGGCCCAACCACCTAGGAGACTCATGCGTTACAAGGAAATTACTATTGTTTAGTGATATATATGTTTAATATATACATAATAATTTTTATAATATTTGAGGGTTTTATGTTCATATCTTTAACGAGCTTAACAAGCTAAACGAGCCAGCTCGCGAGTTATACGAGCCGAGCCAATCTTGGATTTGAGCTCGTTAATAATAACGAGTCGAGTCGAGCTAGCTCGTTAACGAAACGAGCTCTAGCGAGTCGAGCCGAGCTGGGTCGACTCGGCTCGAATTCCAGCCCTAAGTACAAGTATAGAACCCTGGTACATCATTCTTTATTTGGTGCTTCTGTAATTCTTAAACATATGCACCTGTGAATCGAATAATGCATTGGTTGTTTGAACCCGATGGATATGAATAAAGCTATAGCCTACTTTCAAGTTTAAATTAGGTAAAATTTTAAATAGCAGCAAGTAAATTAGGGCGAAATTATGTTGTGCAGGTCATTACGGCACACACGGTGGGTAAAACACAAACGTTTGCGATATACACCATAATCCAATATGGTTCACAAAGAGGAAACGTGTGCAAGCATGCACAGTTGCCGTTCGCAAAGCGTGTGTGATGTCAGACACTATCACATACGGTGCGGGAAAACTAAACATGTGTGATTGTCTACCTATCGTACACGGTTTATAATCATGAAATATTTCTGATGTGCCAAGCATCGTAAATCTCCTGTGCCTGGAATCTGCCTAGAAAGCTCCCGTGCCTAGAATCTGCCTGGTTTTAGGCAGAACCACAAAACTCTGACTGTGATGACAATGCAAGCACAAATGAGTAGCAAGGATGAAGCGTTTGGGATATTCGAGATATCAGAAACGGTTATATAGGGAGAACTGTATGCATCAAGGCTCCCTATTCCCGACGGTTTCTGGGTCGTGTGGGAAGGACCCCCCTATCGCCCACACTCACTTGGCGACGGTTCCAAATGTCATCGTGGAAAGGGGTAAAAACCGTTTGTTTAGGTCTGTCGGTGTCAAAACCGGCGGATCTTGGGTAGGGGGTCCCGAACTGTGCGTCTAAGGTTGATGGTAACAGGAGGCGGGGGACACAATGTTTACCCAGGTTCAGGCCCTCTCGATGGAGGTAATGCCCTACTTCCTGCTTGATTGATCTTGATGATATGAGTATTACAAGAGTTGATCGACCACGAGATCGCAGAGGCTAAACCCCAGAAGCTATCCTGTGATTATGATTGTTGTTGTCCTATGGACTAAACCCTCCGGTTTATATAGACACCGGAGGGGGCTAGGGTTACACAGAGTCGGTTACAAGGGAGGAGATCTACATATCCGAATTGCCAAGCTTGCCTTCCACGCAAAGGACAGTCCCACCCGGACATGGGACGAAGTCTTCAATCTTGGATCTTTATAGTCCAACAGTCCGGACATAGTATATAGTCCAGCTGACCGTGGACCCCCTAATTCAGGACTCCCTTAGTAGCCCCTGAACCAGGCTTCAATGTCGTTGAGTTCGGCGCGCAGATTGTCTTCGGCATTGCAAGGCGGGTTCCTTCTCCGAATACTCCATAGAATATTTTGAACACAAGGATCGTGTCCGGCTCTGCAAAATAAATTCCACATACCACCGTAGAGAGTATATTATTCCACAAATCCAATCTGCTGCAACTTTTTATAACGTGACGTCTTGCCGTGGCCCGGTCATTACGAACCGCTTTTCCCTGTCTGCCATTGCACGTGTTGCGAGGCGGGTTTATTGGCACATCTTGTCAAAGCAGAGATCGTGTTCCCCTTATCACGGGATTCTCAACAATACGGATATGGGTAACCCAACCGCGCCATCAATCGCGGCGCTTGGGGAATAGGCGATTTTATGGGGCAAGTAGGGAGGCGCACAGTTTCTACTGCCTTTATAAAGGGACAAGGACTCCTCTTTTTCACCCACGCCTTCTTCTTCCCCTACCCATCCATTCTCGTGCACTTGCGCTCCAGCGCCCAAGTTCTCATTTTCTCCGCAAAGCCATTCGAAACATGTCCGGAGCGGGAGGCAAGTGGATGGTCTCCTCCGTTATGGAGGAGAACATTACGGAACTTCGGGAAGCCGGATACCTGGCCGCAGACATCGCGCACCGGCTCCCAGACGCGGGGCAGATCGTCCCTACTCCAGCACCCCATGAGAGGGTCGTATTCCTCACCCACTTCGTCCGCGGGCTGGGATTTCCCCTCCACCCATTTGTCCGTGGGCTCATGTTCTACTACGGGATGGACTTCCATGATCTGGCCCCCAATTTCATCCTCAACATCTCGGTGTTTATCGTCGTGTGCGAGGCCTTCCTCCGCATCAAGCCCCACTTCGGCCTGTGGCTGAAGACCTTCAACGTGAAACCGAAGGTGGTGGTCGGCCAGCAAGCGGAGTGCGGAGGCGCCATGGTGGGCAAAATGCCCAACGTCACCTGGCTCGAAGGCTCCTATGTGGAGACCGTGAAGGGGTGGCAATCGGGGTGGTTCTACATCACTGAGCCGCACGACACCAACTAGGTGGCGGCCCCCGAATTTCGATCTGGCGTCCCCACGCGGCTCACCTCCTGGAAAGAGAAGGGCCTATCCTGGGGTTCATCGATGGAGCTGACCGGACTCCAGAACTGTGTTAAAAATATGATAAGCAAGAAAATCAAGCTTGTCAACGTGGTCCAGGTCATGCTCTTCCGCCGGATCCTTCCGTGTCAAAGACGGGCATTCAATATGTGGGAGTTCGACTCGACCAAGCACCAGACGCTGCGAGAGCTTTTTGACACAACGCAGCAAGACGTCTGGAGGGTGTTGTTCAAGGCCGCCGAGGTACCTCCTCCCCTTACCGAGGATCGCGGACTCAGCGCAAAGCGCCCTGCCAATCCGGTAAGCTCTTTATATCTCATAAGATGTTCCTTTCCCTAGTATAATCATGTGAGGGATCTAAGCCTCCACGCCATTTTAAAAGGACTGGGTAGCGACAGTGGAGCAGATCGATTGTCCGACCCCACTGCCCGAAGATCCAACAAGGGCTCTCTTAATGGAGATGCTGGTTCCGGCGCCCTATGAAGCGCCGGAGAAGAAGGCCAAGAAGAAGGCCGCGGGGACCAGAAAAGGTCTCCGGCGCAAGGTTATATCGAACTCCTTGTCTAAAAACACCGAGGCGCACTCCTCCCACGAAAACGAGGAGGAGGAAGAGGAAAGTTCTCCCCCCAGCCGGGGGAGACAAGAAAAGGAAGGCCGCCCCATCTAGGGAGGCCGAAGGGTCCAAGAAGGGAAGGACCTTCCTTCCGGACTGCTCCACAACAGCCGCTTACAGCGATGAGGAGTGGTTGCCCAGGGACAAGCCCCCGGCGAAGTCGTAAGTATCCGGATACTATAATAGTTTTGGTATGTTTTGTTTGATTACTTCTTATCATGTCAAATATGATCATGCAACCCATCCAAAGCCCATATCGACGTATCCTCTTCGGATGAGTCTTTGGGCCAGTCGGCGATGAACAGCGATTCACTCCCGACAGCCACCTCCCCCTGGCCTACGGACGACATCAAGGTGTTGTCTCAAAGGGCACCGACTGGGCGCATGGGGGGGCAAGACTCCCGTGGGCTCTAATGCCGGGGACCGCAGCAAGTTTGGCCCCTATCCGGAACCTCCAGTGGTTCTGGATTTTGTCAGGCGACCCCTCGCTACGGGGGGCGAGCCGTCTGCACCGATGGCCTTTTTCCATCCAGAGGCATCATACAACTTGCTGGAAGCGCTTCGCGACGCTTCCATTGACGAAGAGCACCGCACTATCATGAGTGCGGTGGTCAAGAAGGTTCGGTCCGCCAAAAGCGGACTGACCGAAGCCTGTGCCAGCCTCCTAACAGGCTTTGAGGTAAGTAATCAAATTATGAGAAAATATCACAGTATAGACAGTAGCCCTTGATACTCTGTTTGGTGTTCGCAAAGAAAGGCCAAACAGAGGATAAAATAATAATCACAGGAGTCTAATCAGAATATGTCTATGTGAATAAGCAGGCTTCGCTGCTGGCCGCTGCCGCTCGTACTGCGGAGGTCTCCGGACTGAAGCGGGACCTTGAGTGGTCCGAGGAAGAGCTCGGCCTTACCAAGAGGCAGCTCGAAGAGAACAAAGGTAAGTGATACCCCGTCTGTATATTGATAAAGAAAAAAGGTGGTTACTAGATCATGGGATCATCATGAATTTTGCTAGGGGCCACGACCGAAGTGGCGGCCCTGAAGAAGGCGCTGTCCAAGGCCAAAGACAGAGCGGCCCAGGAGAGCATCGAGCGCGAGAAGCAAGAGGCCCGAGTCGGCGAGGTTCAGCAAGAGCTCCAGGATTTCATCAAAAAATACGAGTCCTTGGAGCGTGACTCTAAGATGCAGGGGTCCGAGCTTGCGAAGGCCCTCGAGAACGCACAAAATGCCAAGGCCAAATCTCAAAAGGCCCTCCAGGAGATTCAGGCGGTCAAGAAGATAGCGGCGGGTAAGGCATTCATTATGCAAAGCAAGCATGTGAAGGAAACTTCCCTTTTACTTACCCGAATTCGGAGCTCTCCAGGAGCGTTCGCAGATCTACCCAGCAGCGTATCGGATGCCATGGAGTTCTACCGGGCCAAGGAACGGAGCTCGACGGAAAATTTGTTATGGTCTCAATATACTGGGACCGAACATTCGATGCCCTTGAGCGACCAACTGAAGCAACTGGTCGAGCTTCACAAGGCGGTCGAACTGGCCATGAAGGGTCTCATAGTCCGGATGTGGCCTAGCGAGCCCCTGCCTGGCAGCTACTTCGGCCTGGTAAAGCGACTTGTGAATGCCTGCCCACGACTTGAAGTCATAAAGCGGTCCGTCTGCATTGAAGGTGCATGCAGCGCCTTTGCCCGTGCGAAAGTGCACTGGGCGAAGATGGACGCCGAAAAGCTGGTGAAAGAGGGGCCATCGGAGGGCAAGGAGCATCGCCACCCCGAAAAGTATTATGATAGTGTCCTGAAGGGTGCCCGCCTTGTGGCTGAGGAATGTGCTAAGGATGTAATATTTGAATGAATGTACTCATGATCCTGTAATATGAAAATGAGTTCTTGTGCGCTATATAACGCTTGTCGATTTAAAATATTACCTTCTGTGCGGCCATTTATAAAATCTGAGAGTTGGCGAGTCGTCGGCTTCTGCCCCATGTAATTAGTACCGAGGTGTTCAGAATAAATCTTAAACACTCTTTATCCAAAAAAATTGGTCCTTTAAGGAGGTGTTTAGCGCAGCGAACAAGGCAATCGGACTATACAACTTTATCACTCTCACTTAGCCATAGAAGTCTACAATTTTAAATTTTGGCAAAGCCCCTAGTATTCGAAAGGCCGAGCTTGGGGTGCTATATACGCCTAAATCGGACAAGGCCGATTCCTTGCCCGAAGCAGAAAAAATCTTTAAGGATTTGAGACCAACTCTCGCCGCATCATGACAGTCAGTTTTCGGCTTTCTCTAATGAGGTGTTCGTCCGGAAGAACCGGGACACAATCGCAGTAGTTCTCCCAGTGCTACCTTAGCCGATATAGCGGAACGTAAGGTACCAAAACATGGGAGCTGGGCAAACCCAACTATTGACCCAAGACATGATTCGGAGTTGATGCATATAATGCTATAAGTTCGGGGTGATGCACTGTCGAAAGTGTTCGGACTTTTTCTTTCCGTGTTATGGGGTACACTGAAGCCCCTGGCGCACTGGACGTACCAGAATGTACGGTTGCAATTTTTCCTAAATGAGCCGACAGGAAAAAAAGCAATAATAAGCTAACGCTATTTATTTAAATGATACATCAAAGAGTATGTATACAAGTAGTGCAATAAGCAAAAATAGGACTATTTGACATGTCCTATCCAAGGGCAGTCTGCGTGTGGGTATGTAAAATAGGTATAGCGATCGTTATCAGAGACCACCTGGTGATTCCCTTGTACGTCAAAGCTTCTTGCTTCCTTGGTGTTTCCTTCCTGTGATGGGTCCGATAATCAGGGTATTGGAGAGGGCCTTCAGAGAATAGGGTCCTGAAAGGAAGAAAATGGTAAAGGTATACTTGTCCTGAGGTGGTTGAGCCGCATTGTGGGCCGTGCCATAGTCGTGCCTCCGCCTATGCCCATGGTGTTTTGAGTGCGTAATTATGGACGTGCGGTGCAAATTTCATCGCTTGACTGGGACTGGGATGGACGCCGGATTGCTAGGCGAGCTCAGAACGTGCCGGGCGATCCTATTGCAGGGTACTCCGGACTCACTTGAAGGTGTCCGGGGGCTGTATCGCCGAATTGGCGGTTTGCCTCAGAAAGCTGCTTTGTACTTCTGCTGCGAGGGCCGCAGTGTGCTCATCCGTACGGAGCGAGCGTTCTGTGTTTCCATTAACTGTTATAACCCCGCGAGGTCCTGACATTTTGAGCTTGAGGTATGCATAATGCGGTACCGCATTGAATCTGGCGAATGTGGTTCGTCCGAGCAGTGCGTGATAGCCACCGCGGAAGGGGGCGATATCGAAGATCAACTCCTTGCTTCGGAAGTTGTCCGGGGATCCGAGGACCACTTCCAGTGTGATTGAGCCCGTGCAATAGGCCTCTACACCTGGTATGACACCTTTAAAGGTGGTTTTGTGGGTTTGATCCTTGAGGGGTCGATACCCATTTTGCGCACTGTATCCTGATAGAGCAGGTTCAGGCTGCTGCCACCGTCCATAAGGACTCGAGTGAGGTGAAATCCGTCGATGTTGGGGTCAAGGACCAATGCGGCAGAACCGCCATGACAGATACTAGTAGGGTGGTCCCTGCGATCGAAAGTGATCAGACAAGAAGACCATGGGTTGAACTCTGGGGCGACTGGCTCCATCGCGTAGACGTCCCTTAGCGCACGCTTCCATTCCCGCTTGGGAATATGGGTTGCGTATATCATGTTCACTATTTTCACTTGGGGAGGGAATTTCTTCTGTCTACCTGTGTTCGGCGGCCGGGGCTCCTCCTCATCGTCGCTATGCAGCCCCTTTTCCTTGTTTACGGCATTCAACTTGCCAGCCTGTTTGAACACCCAGCATTCTCTATTGGTGTGGTTGGCTGGTTTATCGGGGGTGCCATGAATTTGGCACGAGCGATCAAGTATGCGGTCCAAACTAGACGGGCCCGAATTGCTTCTTTTGAACGGCTTTTTCCGCTGACCGTATTTAGAGCCACTGAATCCGGCATTGACTGCCGTGTCTTCGGAGTTGTCACCATTGTTGTGGCGCTTGTGTCTGTTATGACGTGGCTTGCCATTGCTATCTCTGGCATCTGAATTGCCAGGATTTTTAGATGTGTTGTTGCTGTGAGCCAGCCAACTATCCTCGCTCACACAAAAGCGGGTCATGAGTGTCGTGAGGGCTGCCATGGACTTTGGCTTTTCTTGGCCGAGGTGTAGGGCGAGCCACTCATCACGGATGTTATGTTTAAATGCCGCTAAGGCCTCGGCATCTGGACAGTCGAAGATTTGGTTCTTTTTAGTTAGAAACCGAGTCCAGAATTTCCTGGCGGACTCCCCGAGCTGTTGGGTTATGTGACTCAATTCATCAGCATCCGGTGGTCGCACATAAGTGCCATGGAAGTTGTCAAGGAATGCGTCTTCCAAGTTCTCCCAACTGCCAATGAAGTTTGCCGGCAGGCTATTCAGCCAATGTCGAGCCGGTCCTTTGAGTTTTAGTGGGAGGTACTTGATGGCATGTAGATCGTCACCGCGGGCCATGTGGATGTGGAGGAGGAAATCTTCAATCCATACCGCGGGGTCTATTGTACCATCTTATGTTCAATGTTTATGGGTTTAAACCCTTCTGGGAATTCATGATCCATTACTTCGTCGTTGAAGCATAGGAGGTGTGCGGCGCCTCTGTGCCGGGCTATATCACGACGCAGTTCGTACGAGTCTTGTCTGCCATATTTGGCCCGAACGGATTTGCTTTTAGTATATCCAGCGTGATGGTCGTCGTCACGCGTTGGGGCAAGCCCCCGTGAACAGTAGATCGATCTTGTATGTCCTGCTTTGTTTTCCAACATGTCTCGCAGGTCCTGCGTGTAGCCCCGGGCCTTGGTGTTTTTGTTTGACTGGCGACAGGGTGCGGGCTGGACTTCGGGCTGATATGCCGCTTTGTCTCGGCCACGAGGTGGCCGGTCAGCCGCATCATACACTGGTAGTGTAGGCTTTAATGCTTCCTCCTCAAGTTGGCGTAGCAACCTGCGCTTTGGGTAACTTTTGGTTGGGCGCTCGGGTTCGTGTTCCTCGGCTGCCAGGACCTCGGTCCATCTATCCGCTAGCAGATCTTGATCAGCTTGAAGCTGCTGCTGCTTTTTCTTCAGGCTTGTTGCTGTGGCTATAAGCCGACACTTGAAGCGCTCCTGCTCGACGGGATCCTCAGGCACGATGAATTCTTCGTCACCGAGGCTCGCTTCGTCTTTGGAGAGGGGCATGTAGTTGCCATCCCCTGATTCTCCGTCTGTCGCTTGTTCCTTAGGGCTCGTGTGCCCATCCTCCCGCTCGAAGCCTGGCTGGAGGAGATTGTCTTCGTCTTCGGCACTGTCTACAGCATTATTGTCTCTTGTGTCGGTATCACTGCTTTTGCTATGGCGGGGCTTAGAGTGGCGTCGATGACGCCGGTGCTTAGATTGCTTCTTGAGGGGATTATCCTTCGTTGCCTTATTGCCATTGCTTTCTTTGGGGGTGTCCACCATGTATATATCATATGATGAGGTGGCTGTCCAGCGCCCTGTGGGCGGTGGTTCCTGTTCTTCTCTTCCATCGTCATCCATACCGTCGATGTCTTCGGAGTCGAAATCAAGCATGTTGGTTAAGTAGTCGATAGTGGCTATTAAGTGGGTGGTGGATGGGGAATGAATTTCTTCGTTCGCTTCCCACTCAAGCCGGACATAGTTCGGCCAAGGGTCTCCTGAAAGGAGAGATACCTCAATGAATTTAGCACATCGCCCAAGGGCGAGTGCTAAAAGATATCCGCGGAGGTAAACTCCATAATCGGTGCCCAGTCAGATTCGATAGGCACGGACGCAAGCGGTTCGGAGCCCGTGGCCGAGAATGAATCCAAGGGTCCGGTAACACAGGTCTCATAGGAGGTGAAGTCCAGTATTCATCTCTATCGCCGCTGAGTGTGCGGCCTCCGTGGCAGGGTCTATCCACCCGTCCTCGGACGGCACGATCTGCTCTAGATTGAGGGCCGGAGTAGCCACAGGGGTGATGTCACAACCCTAGAATTCTGCTTTGTAATTAGTTGCATCAGTGAGTGGCATCCATGCATCATGTTTAAATTCCATTTAAATGTGAATTGGGGAAAGTGGAAAAGCCTCAGAGATCATTTCTAAAAATGATCAACATTAAAAATTGCTTCAAACAAACCCAAGAAAATGTTCCTGTTAAGCTATAAAAATATTGGCAAGAAAGTAAAACTCAAACCAATATTTTTGGAGTCTCAGGGATATTTATTTTGGGCCTTTGAAATTAAATCAATAAGTATTTCACTTTTGGATTATATTCATTTTATATAGAATATATTTCAAAAGGCCCTGAAATTATTTATGTGCCTTTGGAAAAGTCCATCTAGCAACATAAATTATTCAGAGGATATTTGGCACTGTTTTGAATTTGTTTAAATTTCAAAAACAGTGGCAAAGTAAAAGAAAAACAAAACAGAACAAAATAAAACAGAGACAGAAACTTACCTAACCTCACCTGCGGCCCAGCTTCTGTGCAGCCCAACACTGTAGGCCCAGCCCACCTCCTCCCCTTGTCTTCTTCCAGCTCACGCCAGAAGGATTGGGAGCGTGGTCGCCGCGCGCTCGGCCACCTCCTGCTTCCCGCCGCCTCCCCGACGTTGCTCTGGACGCTCTGCACGACGCCACGCACACCCCCGACCCCCTCGTCCTCTCCCCTCTCTCCCTGGACCTCTTTCCCCTCCTCTACTCTCTCTCCCACGGCAACCCGAACGGATCCGTTGCCACCGTCGCCGCCCGCCTGACCACCGTACCTCCCTCGCCCTCTCGTTGTGCGAAGAAGCTCCGCCTCAACCTACCCTTCCTCCTCACCGCGCCAAGTGAGCCGGGAAGCCCTGCAATGTCCTCACCACCCTCGTCTCCGTCCTCGGCCGCCGTGGACCGCCGCCGTCGATTTGCTCCGTCCAAGCCGTCCCTGAGCACGCTGAGATCACCAACGACCTCGCTGTGAGCCGCTGACCCGTTCCCCTCTTCTCCCCTTGCCGTTTGCCCACTCTAGCTACTGTCTCCACCGGACCCGAGAACGCACCGCCGCCTGAGCTCCTCGCTGCCATGGCCACGTCCACTGGAGCTCGAAACCGAGCGCGCCACTGCGCTCAGCGCATCACCACGGAGCCGTAGCCACCACCCGTTGCTCCTGCCGTGCCCTGCGACGTCGATTCGTTCGACGCCCGAACGCCGGCCGCCGCACTTGCCGTTGCCTCCATCGTTTTAGGCCACCTCCGGCTAAGCTGAGGGCACCACCCGACGCGCGCGAGCTCCAGCTACTCGTGGATGGGCTCCGCCGTTGGTTTGGTCGCCGGAGAAGCAATCCCGAGCACCACCGCCACGCATGACCTCGCCGGCGACCAGTCGTCGGTGGGTTTGACCCCAGTTGACCAGGGGTTTGACTCCCATGACTTACTGACATGGGCCCAGGCCCCTAATTAATCTAGATTTAGTATTAAGTTAGTGCTAACTAACCCTGTTAATTAGCCTGGAAACTGACGTGCGGGTCCCACCGGTCAGTTTGACCTAGACCGCCCCGTTGACCTGCTGACATCACGGTGACGTAGTGCTGACGCAGTAACTCCTTTTTCTGGATTTATTCTTATTCAGGAAATTCCAGAAAATAGTGCTACCTCCTAAAAATCATAGAAATTAAACCGTAACTCCAAATGAAATAATTTATATATGAAAAATTATCAGAAAAATTCAAGGAATCCATCTGTACCATTTTCATGCATGTTTGAACATTGTTTGTCCTCTGTTTTGGACAAAAAAAATAAAGGGCATTTAAATAATCATATATGGAGTTGGAAGTTGAATCATGTATTCAAACCAACTTCATTTAAATCATAGCTAGATGCATTAGCTCAAATCACAGCATACTGCCATGTCATGATCATGCATCATATTGTTGCATTGCATTGATTGTGTCCTTCTGTGTTTGCCGGTAACCGTCCCCTCTCAGTCGACGATGTTTCCGAAGATGTGATCGATGACACCGATGAAGAGCTATATTATCTTCAGAAGTGCCAGGCAAGCAAAACCCCCTTGTTCATTCCGATACAATCCCACTCTCTCGCTCCTGCTCTCTTTTACTGCATTAGGACAACAACGTTTCAACTGTTACATGCTGCGGTAGTTGAACCCCTTTCCTCTGCATGACCTGTCATTGCCACAGTAAATAGATGAAACCCACTAGCAGGAGTAGGAATTGTTTGAGCCCTGATGTGCCTACTCATTCATGCTTGTTGTCATGCCTGCTACTGCTTAGAGTTGAGTCCGGTTTGATTCATCGGGAATGAATTGGAACATGGTGAACATGTCCTACCGTTGAGATCTAAGTGTGTGAACACGATTTGGTAAAGGTAGTGGTGAGAGGCCATGTAGGAGTACATGGTGGGTTGTCTCATTGTAGCCGTCCTCAGGAACTGAGTTCTGTGTTTGTGATCCATGAACAGTTACTACCACACATTGGGTTCCGGTAACTCGGCCCCTCTCAGCTTATTAATCAACTCGATCTCTGTCCAGGAGTTGCAACTAGTTTCTGGTGTTTATAGGTAGTGTTAGTAGTCTACCAAGTGGCACCCGGTACAGGTGGGCTTGGGACAGACTAGGCACAGTGGCACGGTGTACCAAGTGGCACCCGGATGGTGGGCTTGGGAACCCTGCACACATCGTTTGGGGCCGTGAGCGACACCCCGGCCGGATCTCCTTGCGGATGGAACCCGAATAGGCGATAAACCTGGACTAGAGACTTGTTGGTTAGTCAGGTCGTGGCCGACTCCCTCGCCCGGCTTCCGCTTGAAGGTTGCCGAGGTACATGACATGTACAGGGTGATAAGTGGCGAGAGCGTGTGTGAAGAAGTACACCCCTGCAGGGTTATCATTATCTATTCGAATAGCCGGATTCCTCGGATATGGAAACTTGGACCCCTTGCATAGTTCATAGACAAGCAAAAGTGGATACTCTAAAATGTGCAAGATAAGTGTGAGTGCTATGGATGGCGTTCTCGCAGGGAGACGGGAGCGGATCCATAGTGGTGTATTGGTATGGTGAATTTGTGGACTCGTGTGCGCCACCTCAAAGAGTTACTTGCAGTCGTAGTTCAGGATAGCCACCGAGTCAAAGCTGGCTTGCTGCAGTCAAACTCCACCACCCCTTTATTGATACCGATGCATATGTAGATAGTTCTGATGTAAGTCTTGCTGGGTACATTTGTACTCACGTTTGCCTATTTTATGTTTTTGCAGAGAGACGTCAGTCTCGCTAGTAGTTCCGCGTGGACTTCGACGTTTAGCTTGTTACCTCAGCTACGATCTTGTGCCCTCGGCAGGATTTGGTAGATAGTCAGACTTCTCAGCCTTTTTCATTTGTAGATGTTTGTACCCAGACATGTTAAGCTTCCGCATGTGCTTTGAACTGTATGCTCTGAATGTTGGGTCATGAGACCCATGTTTGTAATATCTCGCTCCTCGGAGCCTAATGAATAAATACTTGAGTCGTAGAGTTATGTTGTGATGCCATGTTGTATTTTCACATATTGAGCATATTGTGTGTATGATTGAAATGCTTGATATGTGTGGGATCCGACAACCTAGTTGTTTATCCTTGGTAGCCTCTCTTATGGGGAAATGTAGTCTTGTGCTTCCATGAGCCATAGTAGTCCGCTACAGCCCGGTTCACCGGAGTCCTGCTAGCCCAGCACTACTGCTCAGGACACTTGACTGGCCGGCATGTGATTCACTTCGTTCCTGTGTCTGTCCTTTCGGGGAAATGTCACACAGTGACATCCGGAGTCCTGCCTAGCCTGCTACAGCCCGGGTTCCCGGAGTCCTGTTAGCCCAGTGCTACAGCCCGGATTCACACGCTGCTGACCGACATGCTCGATGTGATTCATGTATGCCTGTTCCCATGAGTTAGTGCCACTTTGGGTTTACGACTAGACATGTCGGCCCGGGTTCTCTGTCATATGGATGCTAGCGACACTATCATATACGTGAGCCAAAAGGCGCAAACGGTCCCGAGCCAGGTAAGGTGGCACCCGTGGGAATACCGTGCGTGTGGCCGCAAAGTGATATGATGTGTTACATGCTAGATCGATGTGGCTTAGGATCAGGGTCCTGACAGCTTTGGTATCAGAGCCTGACTGCCTGTAGGATTACCAAGCCAAACTGGTCGAAGTTGAGTTTAGAAATGCTTTAGTTATGTAAGGGAATTGATTGTGGAAGGGAACATAAGGCTCTTTTTACTCCTTTATCTTATGCCCTTCTGATCTGAGTCATCCTCTTCCTTTCTATGGGGGTTAAGAACTAGGCTTCTCTTCTATCTCTCAGGATGACGTGTTACTAAATCGTAGTTGCCTAGGATTGTTGAGTTCAAGCCTCAGTTCAGTTCCTACTACTTCCATATGTTCATAGCTGGCCTCAGAACTTTGATATTGTGATGTTGAGTGGTTAAGCCACCATTTTGCAGGATGTCTCAAATCATTTTGAGCATTTACAGCCGTTATGCTGTCCGAGTCATCCCAAGTTTCTAAATAGTCTGATGCATTTGCAAATCCCTTCTTTCCATTATCGATGTTCCTTTGGGCCAGATTAACCACACTAATCGTCAAGTTGAGGTACTCCGTTGCCTCGGCATATATGTTGGAGCTATTATTATGACCCTAGGTGTCTTAGAGGATCACCTAGTAATCTAGCCATGTTTTGTGTTCCCAGTGTGATGATTCTGGCCACCATTCTCGAAAGCATCCCGTGATTCCATTTAGTAGTAGGTATTCTACTCCTGGGTTCTTGACCCAAGATTCACTCTACTTACCTCGTGTTGATAGTGTTGCTTGTTCCTTTAGGATATTAGTATCCTTTGCGATAGTCCTCGAGGTTCATGGTATATCCTCTTCCAAATATCATGAACTGCTTATGGCAGAAGATCTTTGAACCAATGATCATAACAAGAGTGCTCTTGATGAGGTCTCCATTCTATGCTGTGACTGCCAGTTCTACCTTTCTGCATGGATTATCCGGAAGAAATATGTTGAACTCGTTCGACATACTAATCTATGCATCCACAACTCAGAAAGTTATATGTTCCTTTGAGTTGTCCCCCTTCAGTTATATTCCGACCTTCATCTATCAGTTGATAGTAAGGAGTAGTTGGCAATCGTGTTTATCGATGCCTATTACTCTAGTGGTCCGTCAAGCCATTCTATTTCAGAATGACTAGGAGAAAAAAACTCCAGTACCTCATCCATATCTAGGATTGGGTCAAAGCAATTGTACTTCGCAGATCAAAATGCCAATCCAGCTTTTGTTTTGTTCTACCTCGGAGTATTACCCCCTTTATGTCAGGATTGTCATGAGAATTGCACCATCTCTCATGAATTTTTGACGCAGTGATACTTCACGCCATCATTATTCATTCCTCGGTCTCCGTGTTGTTGTGACCGGAATGCCGACATGTGAACCGTGATGTGTGAAATCAATACTCCTAGCAACCCAGTTGCTTGGTAGTTAATGGACAATAATTTCATTCTTAGCGTGTTGGTTATTCAATCATCATTCTAAGATTGATCGTGCTACCTAGTCCATTTTCCCTGGTGCACTCCTCGATCAATGAGATAGGATTGTGTCAATCCATCACTCTCTTGATCACATCGTCTTGCCCTGAAAAGCAAGATTGTTCCCAACCTTAGTAACATATCGGTGGTTCTTGATGTTCCGAATATCTTCTCGGAAGTATTAACAGGTTGTCACCTGACCGCTATGTTGAGTTCGTGATTAAGTTGGTTTTTCCATAAACCACCCTTTCTTCAAGGATCTGCGCGGGTTACCCCTGAACTAGTTGGATAAGCTAAACAATAACTTGGAGAGTTGGAAGATAAAAGATTTATCCGACTTAGTTCATTTAGGAGATATCTTGTATGTGTGTTGAAGAAAGATGGTATTTTCATCGATTGACCCTCGTGATCAGTTAATGGACCTATCATCTTATCCAATCTTTGATTCGAGTATGGGCTATCCTCAAATCAAATCAGAACCAACGATATTCGTAATGTTGTCTTACTCGTGGTTGCTTCCTCGAGCATACACCATTATATCTTTTGGGTCCGACCAATGTTATCACCTTGTTCACGTAGTTGTGGAATTCCATCTCCATTGGAATTTTGATAAATTGTTGTTGAGCCCATCGGCAACATTCTTATCTTCTCCATGACTCGTGTTGATCATTAAAGCTAGCATTGGAAACTTTGTAAGGATTGCCTTCATGTTCCGCTCATGAGGTATACGTTTGGATGAAAGAAGTGACTTTCTCTGATTCACGTGCATTTGGTGCAAGTTGCCGCCGTGAGTTCGAGAAAGATTGTTTTTGCTTCCTTTGGAATCGTCCCAAGTCAGTCATGCATGTGCAAAGTATTCTATGGTCTGATAGGCTCGCTACCTTCATTCCATATGTATCCCTAGCACACCAAGCCACTGATTGATCTGTTCAAGGATAAGAAGTTCATCGATAAGTATACAAAGACTTCGATATCCTCGATGATGGTTCCCCACCTGAACTCGATAGTGTTTTATTATAAGACTACTATGTGGCCATTCTTGTCGTGGACAACATGCTCACATGTATGTAGCAGAACCAGCTCATGTTTTAGAGCTTGCTATCGTAGTTCATTTCCTGAGAATCTCGCAACGTCATCTCGTCGATTTGTGTTGCAAACTTTTAGTTTTCTTTCCAGACCCGATGAGTCTGGATTATTCTGACACCAGCCAGATCTGAATCTCAGGCAGATATGATGGCTGGAACATTTCCAAGATCTATGATGTAGGTCCCGACAAGGTTGATGTTCTGGCCGACACACCTAGCCGGAAGATCTATTATTGTAGTATCTTGAACGACCAATTCGACCATCTTCTCCATGAGGATTTGGTATGACTTATTCCACAAGTTGTTCCTTATGGATTCTTGTGCTCCCGAAGTCCGTCCTTTTACTTGATGTTCTAGATACCAAACCATATCAATAAATGGGTTATGCTAGCACATCAAGGAGAACATTAGAAGCGGAGTGCTCAATGTCTCTCGGTCGATCATCTAGATTTTTTCCTTGGCCTCGCTAAGGTGAAATCTGAGAAAGCGTTGTCTTCCTTTGCATCTGCATTGTCCATCACTATTCATCATGGTAGTAAGATGTGTTGCCAGGATCCTCGGCACGGAGGTTGGTAAGACCTTGATGAGTATGGAAATGTTCAAGTTCTTGAGAGAACGCTTAGGCACCAGGTTACATCCTTGGTATTAATTGGAATGTGCCTTCCATTTTCCGAATTGCCCCATAACTGCAGCTTCCTTTCCAAACTGAGGATGTCATTCTTTTGAATTCTTTCAAATGATTGATTGTATTTTCCTCGGGCTGGTATAGAGAGTTTCAGTGATCTATGTATCAAAAGTAATTCTTTTCGCCACTTGGGGAATAACTCTACGAGTTGCCCTCCCTGAGGTGCCCCGTTATGGAATCATGGCAATCAACTCCTCGCTACCTTGAAACCTATGCACCATCCTACTTAAGCATGGGAGTGTTTCCTACCAAATTGAACTTTCATCATTTGTTCTTTCCATCCATCTTGATGTATGTCTTGTGTCCCAACTCAAGAGATGTTTCAACGTCTCACTCCATGAGTTGATCCTGAGTGCTCGACCTTCGAGGAGATTGATTCCTATAGAGTTTCTTTCTGTCGTCGTCGTCGTGTTGGATGGAGTTTTCGAAAGCAAAGACGTCAAGATCAATTTGAAGCAATGAATCAACTTCTTCGAGAAATGCAATGGATCGTGAAGACTGTGTCAGTTCTGTGTCCCCTCTGTCTTCTTACCTCACGTCTTGAATCTCGGGGCGAGATTCTTCTTTAGTGGGGGTGAGTTGTCACAGCCCTAGAATTCTGCTTTGTAATTAGTTGCATCAGTGAGTGGCATCCATGCATCATGTTTAAATTCCATTTAAATGTGAATTGGGGAAAGTGGAAAAGCCTCAGAGATCATTTCTAAAAATGATCAACGTTAAAAATTGCTTCAAACAAACCCAAGAAAATGTTCTTGTTAAGCTATAAAAATATTGGCAAGAAAGTAAAACTCAAACCGATATTTTTGGAGTCTCAGGGATATTTATTTTGGGCCTTTGAAATTAAATCAATAAGTATTTGACTTTTGGATTATATTCATTTTATATAGAATATATTTCAAAAGGCCCTGAAATTATTTATGTGCCTTTGGAAAAGTCCATCTAGCAACATAAATTATTCAGAGGATATTTGGCACTGTTTTGAATTTGTTTAAATTTCAAAAACAGTGGCAAAGTAAAAGAAAAACAAAACAGAACAAAATAAAATAGAGACAGAAACTTACGTAACCTCACCTGCGGCCCAGCTTCTATGTAGCCCAACCAGCCCAACACTGTAGGCCCAACCCACCTCCTCCCCTTGTCTTCTTCCAGCTCGCGCCAGAAGGATTGGGAGCGTGGTCGCCTCGCGCTTGGCCACCCCCTGCTTCCCGCCGCCTCCCCGACGTCGCTCTGGACGCTCTGCACGACGCCACGCACACCCCCGACCCCCTCGTCCTCTCCCCTCTCTCCCTGGACCTCTTTCCCCTCCTCTGCTCTCTCTCCCACGGCAACCCGAACGGATCCGTTGCCACCGTCGCCGCCCGCCTGACCACCGTACCTCCCTCGCCCTCTCGTTGTGCCAAGAAGCTCCGCCTCGACCTACCCTTCCTCCTCACCGTGCCAAGTGAGCAGGGAAGCCCTGCAACGTCCTCACCACCCTCGTCTCCGTCCTCGGCCGCCGTGGACCGCCGCCGTCGATTTGCTCCGTCCAAGCCGTCCCCGAGCACGCTGAGATCACCAACGACCTCGCTGTGAGCCGCTGACCCGTTCCCCTCTTCTCCCCTTGCCGTTTGCCCACTCTAGCTGCTGTCTCCACCGGACCCGAGAACGCACCGCCGCCTGAGCTCCTCGCTGCCGTGGCCACGTCCACTGGAGCTCGAAACCGAGCGCGCCACTGCGCTCAGCGTATCACCACGGAGCCGTAGCCACCACCCGTTGCTCCTACCGTGCCCTGCGACGTCGATTCGTTCGACGCCCGAACGCTGGCCGCCGCACTTGCCATCCCCGCCGTATTTTTAGGCCACCTCCGGCGAAGCTGAGGGCACCACCCGACGCGCGCGAGCTCCAGCTACTCGTGGATGGGCTCCGCCGTTGGTTTGGTCGCCGGAGAAGCAATCCCGAGCACCACCGCCGTGCATGACCTCGCTGGCGACCAGTCGCCGGTGGGTTTGACCCCAGTTGACCGGGGGTTTGACTCCCATGACTTACTGTCGTGGGCCCAGGGCCCTAATTAATCTAGATGTAGGATTAAGTTAGTGCTAACTAACCCTGTTAATTAGCCTGGAAACTGACGTGCGGGTCCCACCGGTCAGTTTGACCTGGACCGCCCCGTTGACCTGCTGACATCACGGTGACGTAGTGCTGACGCAGTAACTCCTTTTTCTGGATTTATTCTTATTCAGGAAATTCTAGAAAATAGTGCTAACTCCTAAAAATCATAGAAATTAAACTGTAACTCCAAATGAAATAATTTATATATGAAAAATTATTAGAAAAATTCAAGGAATCCATCTGTACCATTTTCATGCATGTTTGAACAATGTTTGTCCTCAGTTTTGGACAAAACAAATAAAGGGCATTTAAATAATCATATATGGAGTTGGAATTTGAATCATGTATTCAAACCAACTTCATTTAAATCATAGCTAGATGCATTAGCTCAAATCACAACATAGTGCCATGTCATGATCATGCATCATATTGTTGCATTGCATTGATTGTGTCCTTCTCTGTTTGCCGGTAACCGTCCCCTCTCAGTCGACGATGTTTCCGACGATGTGATCGATGACACCGATGAAGAGCTATATTATCTTCAAAAGTGCCAGGCAAGCAAAACCCCCTTGTTCATTCCGATACAATCCCACTCTCTCGCTCCTGCTCTCTTTTACTGCATTAGGACAACAACGTTTCAACTGTTACATGCTGCGGTAGTTGAACCCCTTTCCTCTGCATGACCTGTCATTGCCACAGTAAATAGATGAAACCCACTAGCATGAGTAGGAATTGTTTGAGCCCTGATGTGCCTACTCATTCATGCTTGTTGTCATGCCTGCTACTGCTTAGAGTTGAGTCCGGTCTGATTCATCGGGAATGAATTGGAATGTGGTGAACATGTCCTACCGTTGAGATCTAAGTGTGTGAACACGATTTGGTAAAGGTAGTGGTGAGAGGCCATGTAGGAGTACATGGTGGTTGTCTCATTGCAGCTGTTCTCAGGAACTGAGTTCTCTGTTTGTGATCCATGAACAGTTACTACCACACATTGGGTTCCGGTAACTCAGCCCCTCTCAGCTTATTAATCAACTCGATCTCTGTCCAGGAGTTGCAACTAGTTTCTGGTGTTTGTAGGTAGTGCAAGTAGTCTACCAAGTGGCACCCGGTACAGGTGGGCTTGGGACAGACTAGGCACAGTGGCACGGTGTACCAAGTGGCACCCGGATGGTGGGCTTGGGAACCCTACACACATCGTTTGGGGCCGTGAGCGACACCCGGCCGGATCTCCTTGCGGATGGAACCCTAATAGGCGATAAACCTGGACTAGAGACTTGTTGGTTAGTTAGGTCGTGGCCGACTCCCTCGCCCAGCTTCCGCTTGAAGGTTGCCGAGGTACATGACGTGTACAGGGCGATAAGTGGCGAGAGCGTGTGTGAAGAAGTACACCCCTGTAGGGTTATCATTATCTATTCGAATAGCCGGATTCCTCGGATATGGAAACTTGGACCCCTTGCATAGTTCATAGACAAGCGAAAGTGGATACTCTAAAATGCGCAAGATAAGTGTGAGTGCTATGGATGGCGTTCTCGCAGGGAGATAGGAGCGGATCCATAGTGGTGTATTGGTATGGTGAATTTGTGGACTCGTGTGCGCCACCTCAAAGAGTTACTTGCAGTCGTAGTTCAGGATAGCCACCGAGTCAAAGCTGGCTTGCTGCAGTCAAACTCCACCACCCCTTTATTGATACCGATGCATATGTAGATAGTTCTGATGTAAGTCTTGCTGGGTACATTTGTACTCACGTTTGCCTATTTTATGTTTTTGCAGAGAGACGTCAGTCTCGCTAGTAGTTCCATGTGGACTTCGACGTTTAGCTTGTTACCTCAGCTACGATCTTGTGCCCTCGGCAGGATTTGGTAGATAGTCAGGCTTCTCAGCCTTTTTCATTTGTAGATGTCTGTACCCAGACATGTTAAGCTTCCGCATGTGCTTTGACTTGTATGCTCTGAATGTTGGGTCATGAGACCCATGTTCGTAATATCTCACTCCTCGGAGCCTAATGAATAAATACTTGAGTCGTAGAGTTATGTTGTGATGCCATGTTGTATTTTCACATATTGAGCATATTGTGTGTATGATTGAAATGCTTGATATGTGTGGGATCCGACAACCTAGTTGTTTATCCTTGGTAGCCTCTCTTATGGGGAAATGTAGTCTTGTGCTTCCATGAGCCATAGTAGTCTGCTACAGCCCGGTTCACCGGAGTTCTGCTAGCCCAGCACTACTGCTTAGGACACTTGACTGGCCGGCATGTGATTCACTTCGTTCCTCTGTCTGTCCCTTTGGGGAAATGTCACGCGGTGACATCCGGAGTCCTGCCTAGCCTGCTACAGCCCGGGTTCCCGGAGTCCTATTAGCCCAGTGCTACAGCCCGGATTCACACGCTGCTGACCGACATGCTCGATGTGATTCATGTATGCCTGTTCCCATGAGTTAGTGCCACTTTGGGTTTACGACTAGTCATGTCGGCCCGGGTTCTCTGTCATATGGATGCTAGTGACACTATCACATACGTGAGCCAAAAGGCGCAAATGGTCCCGGGCCAGGTAAGGTGGCACCCGTGGGAATACTGTGTGTGAGGCCGCAAAGTGATATGATGTGTTACATGCTAGATCGATGTGGCTTAGGATCGGGGTCCTGACATGTGATCTCCCGAACACCGTCCGACGGCAGAGCTAAGTAATGCTCATCGTGACTGTGCGGCGCACCTGACATGTGCTCGAATCCGTCGAACATCAAGTCTCCGCGGATGTCGGCAGTATAGTTCAAGCTTCCAAACCTGACCTGATGGCCAGGGGCGTAGCTCTCGATCTGCTCCAGATGGCTAAGCGAGTTGGCCCGCAGTACGAAGCTGCCGAATACGAGAATCTATCCGGGGAGAAAAACCTCACCCTGGATCGCATCGTTGCCGATGATCGAAGGAGCCATCAAGCCCTTATCGTGACGGCATAGTGGAACTCTCAATGAAAGCACCAATGTCGGTGTCAAAACTGGGGAATCTCGGATAGGGGGTCCCGAACTGTGCGTCTAAGGCTGATGGTAACATGAGGCGGGGGACACAATGTTTACCTAGGTTCGGGCCCTCTCGATGGAGGTAATACCCTACTTCCTGTTTGATTGATCTGGATTATATGAGTATTACAAGAGTTGATCTACCACGAGATCGTAGAGGCTAAACCCTAGAAGCTAGCCTATGATTATGATTGTTGTTGTCCTACGGACTAAACCCTCCAGTTTATATAGACACCGGAGGGGGCTAGGGTTACACAGAGTCGGTTACAAGGGAGGAGATCTACATATCCGAATTGCCAAGCTTGCCTTCCACGCAAAGGAGAGTCCCACCCGGACACGGGACGAAGTCTTCAATCTTGTATCTTTATAGTCCAACAGTCCGACCATAGTATATAGTCTGGCTGTCCGAGGACCCCCTAATCCAGGACTCCCTCAAGGACCACGTGCACTAGTGTGGACCTCTTAAGGCAATCTTGTTTAACTTATGTCTGTACTCAGATATTGTTGCTTCCATTGACCCTTGTGTATTCGAGCTTATGTATTCGAGCCCTCGAGGCCCCTGGGTTGTAATATAAAGCTTGTATTATTTTAATTTGTGTCTAGAGTTGTGTTGTGATATCTTCCCGTGAGCCCTGATCTTGATCGTACACGTTTGTGTGTATGATTAGTGTACGGTCAAATCGGGGGCGTCACAAGTTGGTATCAAAGCCGACTGCCGATAGGAATCCCCCTTCCACACTCATTGGCCGAAGTTGAGTCTAGACATTGCAAAACTTTTACTAACATGGATGTGTGTCTTAGGGGCCCACGTCGCCATTGGGTGGTATTAGGATCTTTTATTCCTCGTCCTTACTCTGGGATTCTGATCTCTCTTCTATTCAGGTTAAACGATTTCCTAACTCCAACTCTAGGTTCTCGTAACTACTTCCTCCCGGAGAGCCCCTTCATTCCAGATGATCGCCTCCTGTGACGCCCCTGATTCAATCGTACACTAATCATGCACGCAAATGTGTACGATCAAGATCAGGAACTCACGGGAAGATATCACAACACAACTCTAAAACATAAATAAGTCATACAAGCATCATAATACAAGCCAGGGGCCTCGAGGGCTTGAATACAAGTGCTCGATCATAGACGAGTCAGCGGAAGCAACAATATGTGAGTACAGACATAAGTTAAACAAGTTTGCCTTAAGAAGGCTAACACAAACTGGGATACAGATCGAAAGAGGCGCAGGCCTCCTGCCTGGGATCCTCCTAACTACTCCTGGTCGTCGTCCGCGGGCTGCACGTAGTAGTAGGCGCCTCTAGTGTAGTAGTCGACATCGACGGTGGCGTCTGGCTCCTGGGCTCCATCGTCTGGTCGCAGCAACCGGGTAAAGAAAGGGGGAACAAGGCAACCATGAGTACTCATCCAAAGTACTCGCAAGCAAGGAGCTACACTACATATGCATGGATATATGTGTAAAGGGCCATATCAGTGGACTGAACTGCAGAATGCCAGAATAAGAGGGGGGATAGCTAATCCTGTCGAAGACTATGCTTCTGGCAGCCTCCGTCTTGCGGCATATAGAAGAGAGTAGACTGAAGTCCTCCAAGTAGCATTGCATAGCATAACCCTAACCGATGATCCTCCCCTCGTCGCCCTGTGAGAGAGCGACCACCGGTAGTATCTGGCACTTGGAAGGGTGTGTTTTATTAAGTATCCGGTTCTAGTTGTCATAAGGTCAAGGTACAACTCCAAGTCGTCCTGTTACCGAAGATCACGGCTATTCGAATAGATTAACTTCCCTGCAGGGGTGCACCACATATCCCAACACACTCGATCCCATTTGGCCGAACACACTTTCCTGGGTCATGCCCGGCCTCGGAAGATCAACACATCACAGCCCTACCTAGGCACAACAGAGAGGTCAGCACGCCGGTCTAAATCCTATGGCGCAGGGGTCTGGGCCCATCGCCCATTGCACACCTGCACATTGCGTACGCGGCCGGAAGCAGAACTAGCCCCCTTAATACAAGAGCAGGCTTACGGTCCAATCCGGCGCGCGCCACTCAGTCGCTGACGTCATGAAGGCTTCGGCTGATACCACGACGTCGAGTGCCCATAACTGTCCCCGCATAGATGGTTAGTGCGTATAGGCCAGTAGCCAGACTCAGATCAAATACCAAGATCTCGTTAAACGTGTTAAGTATCCGCGAACACCGACCAGGGCCAGGCCCACCTCTCTCCTAGGTGGTCACAACTTGCCCTGTCGCTTCGCCACAAAGATCCACACAGAGGGCCGTTGGGACAAAGGTCCTTTCAGCCCCCAATCCGTGAATCACTCGCGGGTGCTCCACAAGCCGACCCGACTTTAGTCACCAAATGTAGCATGTATAAAGTATATAGTATATACCCGTGATCACCTCCCGAGTGATCACGGCCCGATAATATAGCATGGCAGACGGACAAGAATGTATGGCCACTGATGATAATCTAGCATCCTATACTAAGCATTAGGATTGCAGGTAAAGGTAACAACAGTAGTAGCAAGGACAAGCTATGCATCAGAATAGGATTAACGGAAAGCAGTAACATGCTACACTACTCTAATGCAAGCAGTAGAGAAAAGAGTAGGCGATATCTGGTGATCAAAGGGGGGCTTGCCTGGTTGCTCTGGCAAGAGAGAGTGGTCGTCAACACCGTAGTCGTACTGGGTAGTAGCGGCATCGGTCTCGGTGTCTAGCGGAAGAAGAGGGGGAAGAAACAATGAATACAATGCAAACAAATGCATGACGATGCATGACAAAGCAAAGCATGATGCTAGGCGTGCCCTAACGCGGTATGAGGTGATATCGGTGAAGGGGGGAAACATCCGGGAAAATATCCCCGGCGTTTCGCGTTTTCAGACAGATGAACCGAAAGTGAAATGTTACAGGTTCACTATGCTAGGGACGCGTGGCGGACGAACGGGCTACGTACCTAGATTCGTCTCGCCGAGCTGAGCAACTTTCATGTACAAAGTTTTTTCATCCGAGTTATGGATTATTTTATATTAATTTATAAAGATTTAATCATTTCCTAGATTTCCTGGATTTAATTTAATTCGAAATTAAAAACAGAATATACTTTTGTCACCTAGTGTTACCCTAGCATGTGAGTATGACAGTGGGGCCAGTGGGGTTGGGTTTACCCAGTCAAAGGTTGACTGGTCAACATATGAATAGTGTAAGTGGGTCCCGTGTGTCATTGTCTTTTGTTTAATAAAATGGTAATTAACTAGGGTGGTCCCACATGTCATTTACACTATACCTAACCACTACTTAGCCTAACTACTAATTAGCTAACCTACCTAACCAGGATCAGCCTCATCCACACACATACGCACACACACAACGCGCTCACACACACAACTACGCACACATCACGCACACACACTGGCGCACACGGCCATGGCCGTGGCCAGCAGCAGCAGGCAACGGCGGGCAGCGGCGGCACCTAGTGGCAGCAGTAGTAGGAGAGCAGCAGGGGGCACCTAGCGGCAGGAAAGCAGCACGCATCGGCAGTACGCAGCAGCAAGGACGCAGCAGCGGCACAAGCAGTAGCAGGCAACATCGACGAGCACGACGAAGGCGCGACCACGGGGAGGAGCCAGCAGGCGAGCAGGGGCGTGGCCTCGCGCGCGCGTGGGAGCGCAGCACGCGTACGCGGGCGTGGCCGGCGGCCGAGCGTGCACACTGGGCGGCCAGGACGCAGGGCTCGAGCGCGGTGAGCGTGACGCGGTCGTGGTGGCCGCATCCATTGGCCGGAATTTGGGTAGCGCCACAGAGCGACGAACAGAGGGGGAAACGAGGGGAATGGGTGTTGCGCTCACAGGGGAAGGCGGAGGATGTGTCCGACGGGGCGGAGGAGCTCCAGTGAGGTAGATCGGGCGTGGGGCAGCGACGACCGTAGGCGAGGAAGACGCGTCGATCCCGTCGGTGAGGTGCCACCGAGCTCGAGGTGGTGGTCGGAGAGGACGAGGCGGATGACGGCGAGGCTCCTGGCGCGGTCCTAGGCGGCAGGGGTGACAGTGAGCACGTAGACGACGACGGCCATGGGGACGGTGGTGGCGGTCTAATGCGGGGGAGGAAGAGAGCGACGCGTGGGGGAGGAATGAGGTAGCTAGGGTTCGCAGGGGGGTCGATGGCGTCTTATCCATCGGGGGAAGCGCAGGATGGCTGACACGCATGCCCAGCGGCAGCCATGGTGGTTGGATGTGTGCCACGACCTCTGTCTCGTACAGGGAAAAGGGATGACCCCCATTGGGCTGGGCCAGTGCATAGTAGCGGTTGGGCTAAAGTGAAAGAGAGTCTTTTCTTATTTCTGATTTGTATTTTCTCAGATGTTTTGCATTCCTTTGGGTTACTAAATGAATTTAGTAGAATGTATAACTTGTCAAAATAATTATTATGCAATATTCTGCATTGCCTCAAAAAGTTCGACGATTCTTTGAACTCATTTGAATTTGGTTTAAAATGAAAGGATTTATTTTGGGGCTGTTTGGACCAGTTTGAAAATAGTTTAAGGGCACTTTAATAATTCAAATAATGTTGGATTATTCATGACCATTAGTTAGTGAATTTTTGCAACCCAGCCTACATTTTTATGTTATTATTTAAAAATTTAATAATTTGACTTGCATTTGAATTTGAATTCGAGTTTGATTTGGATCAAGGAGAGGTTTAGAAAATTAATCGTGATGACATGGCTCCATTCGTATGTGCTTACTGTAGCTTAACTATCCGGGCGTCACAATTCTCCTCCACTACAAGAAATCTCGTCCCGAGATTTAAGAGGCACAGTAAAGGGGGAAGGTTCTGGTTACGAAATTCTAGCGAGTGTTCTCGGTCTTGGTTGCTCTTCTCGAAGAGGTTGATCCATTACGTGAGGTCTTCATTTTGCTGCTTCGGATCATCATGATGAAATCGTCATATTTTCTTCGGAGTCTTCATCGTACATACGAAGGACAAGGGGTAACTCCGGGAAAACGGACCTCTGCAAGGTTGGCTATCTGGTTGATAACATCAGGGAAGGTGGTGGAAGTAACTCTGGAATTGAAATTGAAGAAATTATCGAGAGCAAAATAAGAAGGTACCATGAGAAGTTTCGAACGGGCAGGCAACCGTTCGATGCCTGAAACAGGGCGTGAAATGGGCTCAAAGCAATCGGGAATAAGTATTGCGTCTTATACCAGAATAGATCAATAGGCAGGTGGCCCGTGAATTACATACGAAGTCAAGCTCGAGGAATAACTTTGGCAACAGGGCGTACAGGAGAGTCAGGTTTCGATCCCATGGATCTGTGGGTTATGGGCCCACCATGTGGGTTAAGAGTAGGAAGGCGATGACGTCTTACACGATCATGTAAGAAAGGCATGTCAGAGGGTAGTCTATCAGTTATGTCGGCAACACCATCGGTACCAAGGGCGAGGGACGAAGAGAACCATTTTCCTGCTCGTTGAAACGAGGCGGACCAATAGGCAAAGTTCTCGTCCATCGGTGGTTACCGGAATGTCATCAACAATAGTAACAGGGTGTTGCTGACAGAATTGTACACCGAGGTGTTTACATAAGCAGGAAATTATTACTGCTTAGATCATATAGATCACCATTAAGGTTAAACAAAACAATGGAAAGGAAAAAGGTGATCATCAGATTAAACAGAACAATGGAAAGGAAAACGTGTTTAATCACATAATTCAAAGGTATATCCTTCCCAAGGACAAGCAGAGCAAGATTTCCATGGCAGGATATAATGTAGAAAACTCTCTAGGTAAGGGGAGAGAAATTTCATGACATTACCCATCCAACGGTGTTTGGATAATTGAGCAAGAAAACATTTAGCATTGGGCTTCAAATGTTCTTGTTGAAAAATTGGAGTACCATAGACATGCTTCGAGATAGCATTAACATGGTTAACAGGTGAAGATCAGACTTTGGAAACAAAAAGGATTCATCGGAAACAACTTATAGGATAAGTCCTACAATTTCCTCATGGAAGAATGGATAACCTTGCTGAAAAGGAATCTATATCAATAGGGCCTCCGACCAGGTGTGCTAGGCACGACATCACCTTACCGGGTCACATAAAGACCATTGTTATAACTCTTGCAAATATGTTCCAACCATCATATCTGACCGAGATTCAGATCTGATTGGTGTCAGGATACCTCAAACTCCCGATGCTCGAGGAGAAAAGGTGCGACACAAATTGACAAGACGACATTGTAAGATTCTCGGGAAATGAACTATGGAAGCGAGTTCCGAAACAAGAGTTCATCATTAAATCAAGGAGAGGGTGGCTGATGGACTCGGTGATAATTCATCGAGATTTCCAGAAAGATGGATTTCCACACTTGCGTGAACACAGAGATATCATTTGTCAGATCAAATGACTTAATGATGTATGCTGGGGGAACACATACACAATTAATCATTGGTGGAAAGGTGCACTCGAAATATGGGCTGGGTTGCACGACCAATGTTAGAATGGTGATTCAATTATCGAAAGACTTTGAATGAAACTATTGCCCATACACTTCAAAGCAATAGGGTTGCTAGAAGTTTTGAATTCACACGTCATAGCTCAATTGTCGGTATTCCGTTTAAAAACAACACAGGGACCAAGAAATGAACGGAGATGGCGAGAAGTATTATTATATCAAGGATTCTTAAAAGGTGGTGAAATTCTGACCACATTCTTGACATAAAAGATGGTAATACTCCAAGGTAAAGAAGAACAATGCTTGATAGCAATGAACTCAAGGTATAACACAAAACACGGGCAAGTTTGTGTTCGAGGAAAGGCAATAAAGTGGTCAATGATAACACAAATCATCGAGGGCAATGATGGTATTTCTCATCATGAATTCGATTGATATCCTGAAAGGAGTCAAAATGTTGATGATGATCACGACAAATTTTGTAGTGATTTCATGAAGATGTAATCAATCAGTGATGACATCAAGTCAAAGGAAGGATGAAGCGAAAAGTTATTTGAACCACGAGTACGACACAAACTCGGAATCAAGCTTGCTGTTCAAGGCAAAATGATATGTCGAGGAAAATCGACGTAAGCTTAGCTCATCGTCGAAAGTGGTGCTTCGGGAATAAGGACCAGGTGGCACGGTCAAAATCAGCACACTATGGATATAGCCGTTCAGGCTAGAAATGACGTGATCGAGTCCAAACTCGTAAGTAAAGAAGATTCCCAATAGTTGTTTAATCACGAAGCGGACTCGATTCAGTTATCGGTGTCCTTGAGCGTTTTAATGACTCAGAACCCGTGGAAAAATTGGAATCAATGAGAATGTAGTACTTGATGGAGAACTCATAAGAAGTTATGCAGTTCCAAGATAATCTCGAGATACCAGGGGGTAATACTCGACGACAGATCAAATAAAGGTTGGACTAGGGTATTGCTCTGCAGAAGACAAGTGCTTAAACTTGCACGAGAAATGATATTTAAAGGAGAACATGGTCGGGACCATGATCGCAAAAGGCCAGATCCCAGATATAAGATGAACTTATACCAAGGGAATAATTAATTTAAGAGAAGCTTTAATGATAAGATCTACATCGTGTCCATGGGCATGAACACCAAGTTCAAGGTCGACTCCCACTTCTTCAATGCATAAACTTTCATTCACTTCTCGCGTCGATGAAGTTGCAGTGTTGAAATTTTATCTGGCGAAGCACCAGAAGAGTATGACTCGTGAAAACTTTCGGGTTCACATGGTTTAGAAAAGGCATATGTTCAACCCATAATGGCTTCTTAGAAACATATACCACAAGTTTCAAGAGTAAATAACACAAGCTCGAAAGTAGAGCATGGTTGGTCAATCAGAGGATAGGATTTACCAATGGTGAAAGAACTTCCAAAGTTATTGAATATGAAGGACGCTATCGGATAAAATCCAACAAAGGATCTGGTGGTCCTCAAAGGATCTGATGTGAGCATCGGTACTCAACCAGAGGAAGAAACAATGCAAGGAGATCATACTATAGAAACAACTGACTAATTCAAAGCCCAAATGCAAAAGAACTATGATTTCTGATCAAGGGATCAGAAGCAAACACTCAGATTAAGGATAGATAAGTTGTGTATGCTTAGGGGTACAATCGATGGCAATCCGATTGGTCGAGAACCAGCTCATGTTTAAAATGATGTCTAGGCCGGAAGGATAAATCCCGAGGATTGCCAGCATCCGCAGCATACCGAATCAATAGACTCTATATGATAATGACAAAGGATGTCAATAAGATTACCAGACTTATTGGATTAACCTTAATGCTAGCAAGCAAGAATTTCAAGAGCATTAGGCTGTTGAGGATTTTCATAAGAACGAACGGTATTATGAAGACTTTTGTGAAGTACCTGAATCAACTAGGGATGAGCGGATACTCGACAAGGGCGAGAAATTATCCGTAGGGATATTCATGTGGCAAGAACTGCAAGGCAGTAGGCACAACGTATTCTCGAAACATTAGAGAGAATTTCGGGGTATCTTGTAATAACAAGATCAACGGGGAGTAATTGCATGAATGGCAAGTGTACTTGGTTATCCATTGGGGTTTATCGATGGAATGGAATTGCAAGAGGGATGGCACAAAGTATCGAGGGAACATCCGAGAGTATTGTCAGAATCTTCTACTGAAGCAGTCGATCATCCGTATTGAAGGGGTCTCCAGCAGGAAGTGGTAACGAGAACCTAGAGTTAGATTTTAGCAAAATCATTTAACCCGAATAGAAGAGATGTCAGAGTCCCAGAGTATAGGTCAAGGAGTAAAAGATCCTACTACCACCCAATAGCGACGTGGGCCCGTAAGGCAGACAGCCATGTTAGTAAAAGTTTTGTAATGTCTAGACTCGACTTCGGCCAAGGAGTTGGAAAGGGGGATTCCTACAGGCAGTCGGCTCTGATACCAACTTGTGACGCCCCCGATTCAATCGTACACTAATCATGCACGCAAATGTGTACGATCAAGATCAGGAACTCACGGAAAGATATCACAACACAACTCTAAAACATAAATAAGTCATACAAGCATCATAATACAAGCCAGGGGCCTCGAGGGCTTGAATACAAGTGCTCGATCATAGACGAGTCAGCGGAAGCAACAATATGTGAGTACAGACATAAGTTAAACAAGTTTGCCTTAAGAAGGCTAACACAATCTGGGATACAGATCGAAAGAGGCGCAGGCCTCCTGCCTGGGATCCTCCTAACTACTCCTGGTCGTCGTCCGCGGGCTGCACGTAGTAGTAGGCGCCTCTAGTGTAGTAGTTGACATCGACGGTGGCGTCTGGCTCCTGGGCTCCATCGTCTGGTCGCAGCAACCGGGTAAAGAAAGGGGGAACAAGGCAACCGTGAGTACTCATCCAAAGTACTCGCAAGCAAGGAGCTACACTACATATGCATGGATATATGTGTAAAGGGCCATATCAGTGGACTGAACTGCAGAATGCCAGAATAAGAGGGGGGATAGCTAATCCTGTCGAAGACTATGCTTCTGGCAGCCTCCGTCTTGCGGCATATAGAAGAGAGTAGACTGAAGTCCTCCAAGTAGCATTGCATAGCATAACCCTAACCGATGATCCTCCCCTCGTCGCCCTGTGAGAGAGCGACCACCGGTAGTATCTGGCACTTGGAAGGGTGTGTTTTATTAAGTATCCGGTTCTAGTTGTCATAAGGTCAAGGTACAACTCCAAGTCGTCCTGTTACCGAAGATCACGGCTATTCGAATAGATTAACTTCCCTGCAGGGGTGCACCACATATCCCAACACACTCGATCCCATTTGGCCGAACACACTTTCCTGGGTCATGCCCGGCCTCGGAAGATCAACACATCACAGCCCTACCTAGGCACAACAGAGAGGTCAGCACGCCGGTCTAAATCCTATGGCGCAGGGGTCTGGGCCCATCGCCCATTGCACACCTGCACGTTGCGTACGCGGCCGGAAGCAGAACTAGCCCCCTTAATACAAGAGCAGGCTTACGGTCCAATCCGGCGCGCGCCACTCAGTCGCTGACGTCACGAAGGCTTCGGCTGATACCACGACGTCGAGTGCCCATAACTGTCCCCGCGTAGATGGTTAGTGCGTATAGGCCAGTAGCCAGACTCAGATCAAATACCAAGATCTCGTTAAACGTGTTAAGTATCCGCGAACACCGACCAGGGCCAGGCCCACCTCTCTCCTAGGTGGTCACAACCTGCCCTGTCGCTTCGCCACAAAGATCCACACAGAGGGCCGTTGGGACAAAGGTCCTTTCAGCCCCCAATCCGTGAATCACTCGCGGGTGCTCCACAAGCCGACCCGACTTTAGTCACCACATGTATCATGTATAAAGTATACATTATATACCCGTGATCACCTCCCGAGTGATCACGGCCCGATAATATAGCATGGCAGACGGACAAGAATGTATGGCCACTGATGATAATCTAGCATCCTATACTAAGCATTAGGATTGCAGGTAAAGGTAACAACAGTAGTAGCAAGGACAGGCTATGCATCAGAATAGGATTAACGGAAAGCAGTAACATGCTACACTACTCTAATGCAAGCAGTAGAGAAAAGAGTAGGCGATATCTGGTGATCAAAGGGGGGCTTGCCTGGTTGCTCTGGCAAGAGAGAGTGGTCGTCAACACCGTAGTCGTACTGGGTAGTAGCGGCATCGGTCTCGGTGTCTAGCGGAAGAAGAGGGGGAAGAAACAATGAATACAATGCAAACAAATGCATGACGATGCATGACAAAGCAAAGCGTGATGCTAGGCGTGCCCTAACGCGGTGTGAGGTGATACCGGTGAAGGGGGGGAAACATCCGGGAAAGTATCCCCGGCGTTTCGCGTTTTCAGACAGATGAACCGAAAGTGAAATGTTGCAGGTTCACTATGCTAGGGACGCATGGCGGACGAACGGGCTACGTACCTAGATTCGTCTCGCCGATCTAAGCAACTTTCATGTACAAAGTTTTTTCATCCGAGTTATGGATTATTTTATATTAATTTATAAAGATTTAATCATTTCCTAGATTTCCTGGATTTAATTTAATTCGAAATTAAAAACAGAATATACTTTTGTCACCTAGTGTTACCCTAGCATGTGAGTATGACAGTGGGGCCGGTGGGGTTGGGTTTACCCAGTCAAAGGTTGACTGGTCAACATATGAATAGTGTAAGTGGGTCCCGTGTGTCATTGTCTTTTGTTTAATAAAATGGTAATTAACTAGGGTGGTCCCACATGTCATTTACACTATACCTAACCACTACTTAGCCTAACTACTAATTAGCTAACCTACCTAACCAGGATCAGCCTCATCCACACACATACGCACACACACAACGCGCTCACACACACAACTATGCACACATCACGCACACACACTGGCGCACACGGCCATGGCCATGGCCAGCAGCAGCAGGCAACGGCGGGCATCGGCGGCACCTAGTGGCAGCAGTAGTACGAGAGTAGCAGGGGGCACCTAGCGGCAGGAAAGCAGCACGCATCGGCAGTACGCAGCAGCAAGGACGCAGCAGCGGCACAAGCAGTAGCAGGCAACATCAACGAGCACGACGAAGGCGCGACAACGGGGAGGAGCCAGCAGGCGAGCAGGGGCGCGGCCTCGCGCGCGCGTGGGAGCGCAGCACGCATACGCGGGCGTGGCCGGCGGCCGAGCGCACACACTGGGCGGCCAGGACGCAGGGCTCGAGCGCGGTGAGCGTGACGCGGTCGTGGTGGCCGCAGCCATCTGCCGGAATTTGGGTAGCACCACAGAGCGACGAACAGAGGGGGAAACGAGGGGAATGGGTGTTGCGCTCACAAGGGAAGGCGGAGGACGCGTCCGACGGGGCGGAGGAGCTCCAGTGAGGTAGATCGGGCGTGGGGCAGCGACGGCCGTAGGCGAGGAAGACGCGTCGATCCCGTCGGTGAGGTGCCGCCGAGATCGAGGTGGTGGTCGGAGAGGACGAGGCGGACGACGGCGAGGCTCCTGGCGCGGTCCTAGGCGGCATGGGTGACAGTGAGCACGTAGACGACGACGGCCATGGGGACGGTGGTGGCGGTCTAATGCGGGGGAGGAAGAGAGCGGCGCGTGGGGGAGGAATGAGGTAGCTAGGGTTCGCAGGGGGGTCGATGGCGTCTTATCCATCGGGGGAAGCGCAGGATGGCTGACACGCATGCCCAGCGGCAGCCATGGTGGTTGGATGTGTGCCACGACCTCTGTCTTGTACAGGGAAAAGGGATGACCCCCATTGGGCTGGGCCAGTGCATAGTAGCGGTTGGGCTAAAGTGAAAGAGAGTCTTTTCTTATTTCTGATTTGTATTTTCTCAGATGTTTTGCATTCCTTTGGGTTACTAAATGAATTTAGTAGAATGTATAACTTGTCAAAATAATTATTATGCAATATTCTGCATTGCCTCAAAAAGTTCGAAGATTATTTGAACTCATTTGAATTTGGTTTAAAATGAAAGGATTTATTTTGGGGCTGTTTGGACCAGTTTGAAAATAGTTTAAGGGCATTTTAATAATTCAAATAATGTTGGATTATTCATGACCATTAGTTAGTGAATTTTTGCAACCCAGCCTACATTTTTATGTTATTATTTAAAAATTTAATAATTTGACTTGCATTTGAATTTGAATTCGAGTTCGATTTGGATCAAGGTGAGGTTTAGAAAATTAATCGTGATGACATGGCTCCATTCGTATGTGGTTACTGTAGCTTAACTATCCGGGCGTCACACCTACTTCACCAAAAGACTTCAAAGATACTCTCCGATGTTCTCCTGAGAACTTGTGCTCATCGCTTTTGCGATTCCCTTCCACCGTCAACCCCTATGGAAAACTACATACACTTGCCATAAATACAAACATTCCCCGTTGCTCTTGTTATTACAAGATACCCAGAAATACTCTTTGTTGTCCCGAGAATCCTTTGATCTTACTACCATGTTGTTCTCTGCCACATGAATACCCCTACGGATAATTTCTCTCACTTACCGGGGATTCGTTCATCCCGAGTTATTCAGGTGTTTTAAAAAATCTTTGAAATACCATTCGATCTTCCGAAAATCCTCAGCAGCATATTGCTCTTGAAATTCTTGCTTGCTTACATTATGGTTAATCCCATAAGTCTCGTAATGTTATCGGCATCCCTTGTCTTTATCATTTTAAGTCCGTTGATTCAATATGTTGAGGATGCTCACATTCCTCGATCAAATCCTAGAATTCATCCTTCCGGCTCAGATGTCATTTTCAACAGGAGCTGGTTCTCGACTAATCAAATTACCGTCGATTGTATCCGTAAGTCTAATCAACTTATCCATCCTTAATCAGAGTGTTTGCTTCTGAGCCCTTGATTTGAAAATCACAATTCCTTTGCATTTGAGCTATGAATTAGTCAGTTGTTTCTATAATCCAATGCCTTTGCATTGTTACTTCCTCTGGTTGTTTGCCGATACTCACATCAACTCCATTATGGACCGACAGATCCTTTGTTGGATTTATCCAACATCGTCCTTCATATTCAATAGCCTTGTGAGCCTTCCCTCGGATACATAATGCCTTTGGTAAATGGTATCCTCTGCTTTCTCAACCATGCTCTGCTTTCGAGCTAGTGGTATTTACTATTGAAGCTTGTGGTATGTTTCCACGATACCTAGATGGGTTGAACCTATGCCTTCCTTAAAATGTGTGAACTCGAAAGTTTTCACGAGTCATACTCTTCTGGTATTTTTCCAGATAAAATTTCAACCCTACAACTTCTTAGAAAGTGAGAAGTGAATGAAAGGATATGCATTGGAGAAGTGGGAGTCGACCTTGAACTTTGTGTTCATGCCCATGGACACGATGTAGACCTTATCATTAAAGCTTCTCTTAAATTAAGTATTCCCTTGGTATAAGTTCATCTTATATCTGGGATCTGGCCTTTTGCAATCGTGGTTCCGACCATGTTCTCCTTTAGATGCCATTTCTTGTGCAAGTTTAAGCACTTGTCTTCTGCAAAGCAATACCCCAGTCCAACCTCTACTAATCTGTCATCGAGTATTACCCCATGGTATGTCGGGATTATCACGGAACTGCATAACTTCTTATGAGTTCTTCATCAAGTACCACATTCTCACTGATTCAAATTTTCCACGGGCTCTGAGTTATTAAACACTCAAAGACACCGAAAACTGAACCAAGTTCGCATTGCGATTCAACAAGTATTAGAACTCTCCATTGCTTACAAATTTAATACTCCATCATGTCATTCCTAGCCTGATCGCATACATCATGCTAATTTTAATTGTGCTACCTGGTCCTACTTCCCGAAGCACAAATTTCGACGGTGAGCTAATCTTACGTTGATCTTCCTCGTCAAATCATTTCTCCCTGAACAAGAAACTTGATTTTGAGTTTGTGTCCTACCCGTGGTTCTAATAACCTTTCGCTTCATCATTCGTTTGACTTGATGTCATCATTAATCGATTACGCCTTCATGAAATCTCTCGACAATTGTGTCGCGGTCATCATTAACCTTCTGAGCACTTCCAGGATATCAATCGAATTCATGATGGGAAATACCATCCTTGCACCCTCAATGATTTGCACTAACATCGACAACATTCTCGCATTCCCCTCGACACAAAACTTGGTCATGTTTTGTGTAGTTTCCTTTCTATCCAACTTACATTATGATTCTATCTTGGAGTATTACCATCTGCTAAGTCAAGAATGTTGAGGGAATTACCTCAACTATTAATTCTTGATATTATAATACTTCTCACCATCACCATTCTTTCTTGGTCCTCGTGTTGGTTCCAACCAGGATACCAACAGGTGATCGGTGCTATTTGGATTCTACCCTTCTAGCAACCCTATTGCTTTGAAGTTATTAGTCGACCGTTCATTCTTAGACTATTGATGATTGAATCACCATTCTAACATTGATCATGCTACCTAAAGCCATATTTCAGGCGTAACTTTCAACCAATGTTTAATTGCGTATGCTTTTCCTCAAGCATACATCATTATATATTTGATATGACAAATGTTATCTCCTTGTTCACATAATTGTGGAAATCCATCTTTTGAGTAAATCTCAATGAATTGTCGCTGAGTCCACCATCCACCTCCTCACGCTCTCCTTGATTTAATGATGAACTCATGTTTCAGAACTTGCTTCCATAGTTCAATCCCCGGTAAGGTGATGTCATGCCTAGCACACATGGCTGGAGGACCTATTGTTATAGTATCCCTTTTGGCAAGATTAACCTTTTTCGCATGCGTAAATTATAAGACTTATTCTAGAAGTTGTTCCTGGTGGATCCTTTGTGTATCCAAAGTCCGACCTTTGCTTAAAGACCAGGTTAATGATATCTCGAAGCATCTCTGTGGTACTCCAATTTTCAACAAGAACATTTCAAGCCCAATGCTAAATGTTTCTTTCTCAATTATCCAAACACGGTTGTATGGGTAATGTCATGTAATTCCTCTCCCCTTACCTAAAGGGTTTTCTACTTTATATCCTCTCATGGATATCATGCTCTACTTGTCCGTGGGAAGGATATACCTCTGAATTATGTGTTTAAACACATTTTCCTTTCCATTTTTCTGTTTAATCTAATGATCACATGTTCCTTTCCATTGTTTTGTTTAAACTTTCTTGTGATCTATATGATACAAGCAGTAATATTTCCCTGCTTATGTAAACACCTCAGTTGTACAACTCTGTCAGTAAGACCCTGTTACTATTGTTGAAGACATTTCGGTAGCCACCGATGGATGCAAACTTTGCCTAATGGTCCACCTCATGCAACGAGCAGGAAAATGGTTCTCTTCGTCCCTCGCCCTTGGTACCGATGTTGACGCCGACATAACTGATAGGCTATCCTTTGACATGCCTTGCTATCATGACCATGCAAGATGATAACGCCCTTCCTACTTTTGACCCACATGGTGGGCCCCTAACCCATAGTTCCACAGGATTGAAATCTGACTCTTCCGTACACCCCCTGTTCTCAAGGTTGTTCCTCGCACGTGACCTCGTATGAAATTCATGAGCCACCTTCCGAGAGGTCATCAATTCTGGTATCAGAAACAATAATTATTCCCTTTGCTTTGAACCCCTTTCATGCCCTGTAACAAGCATCGAACGATTGCCCGCCTGCTTGAAACTTCTAACGATATCTTCTCACCTTGCTATCAATATTTTCTTAAGTTTCAGTTCAATAGTTACTTTCCGCCACCTTCCCCGATATTAGCTACCAGATAGTCAACCTTGCAGAGGTCTGTTCTCCCGAAATAACCCCGCCTTATTCTACTGTAAGTACGCTGGGGTTCCCGAAGAAAGGATACCAATTTCATCATGATGACCTGAATCAGAGAAATGAAGACATCAACGTAGTGTATCAACCTCTTCGAGAAGAGCAACCAAGATCGAGAAGAATCGTTAGAATTTCGTAACCAGATCTTTCTCCCTTACTGCACCTCCTAAATCTTAGGACGAGATTTATTATAGTGGAGGGGAATTGTGACGTCCGGATAATTAAGCTACAGTAATTCCCTGCTAATGATGCCACGTCACCACGGATACTGTTGTTAAACTCACGTTAGTTCAAAACCGATTCGGAGTTCTAATTTAAAATAAAGGCAAATGACAAACGTTTTCAAACATTGAAACTAAAATGTTCTAAAGGTGACAGATAAATCATAGATAATTGTGGTGGAGAAATCAAACTTTGATAAAGTGTTTAAAGGCTCTAAAATAAATAAAATAGTAGGTTAAACAATTAAATAAATGCCTTTATAATTTATAAAATATTAAACTATTTTAATTAGGTGTGAACTTTTTGTGGCAGTGGTAAAACTAGTCACACTAATTTAGGTGCTTTTGTATATATTTTGTAAGACTAAATTAAATGAGCATAAAGATAAAACAGTAAAGAAAAATTACTAAAATGAAAAGAAAACAAAAAATAAAAAGAAAACAACTTTACCCCGCCCCCCCCCCCCCCGACTGGGCCAAGGCCTTGTTGGCCGTGTGGCCGAGCGGCCTGCCGGCCCACCCCCGCGCCCCTGGCCTACTTGCCCCCGCCAGTAACCCTAACCCCATGCTCTCCCCCACTCCCCAACCCGCCTCTGCCTCTGCCTCTTCCCCCGATCTGGATCGGGGGCAACGACCCCGCCGCCTGGACCCCCCCTCGCTGGACCTCGCCGCTCGTCCATGTCATCCTTCCCGAAACCGTGGCCCTACCAATCCACCTCGCCCTCCCTCTCCCTCGAGCGCGCCCTTGCCTGGATCGGGCACAGCCCGACGCGCACCAAGCCCGCCGCCCTTCGCTGTCGCCACTGCCCCGCCCGACGCCGTCGCTGCATCGCCTCCGCCGACCGCCTCTTCATCGACTTCGCCCATAGGAGAAAGTCCGAGACCACTACCTCGCCGAATTGGCCTCGTCTTCCGCCTCTGCCCTGCCGGTCATCGTCGTCGGATCCGCTGCACCGAGCCACTCCCGGCCTTCCAGAGCACGCCATCGAGCTCCCCTGTGAGCCCCTCGCCGGCCCCCTCCTTCCCCTTGCCTCAGTCGTTGTCAATGGCCGCGACAAGCTTTGTCCATGCGTCGTACCTCCCGTGACCGTGCCCGCGCGCATACACCTGCGCCCTGTCACATCCCTGCTTTTAGTCATGCATTAGGATTGGATGAACATGTGCATCATGTTTAAATTTCTTTTAAACTTGAAATGGGGCCTAATCAACCCCAACACCCCCCTGAAAATTCTAATTTCCAGCAATTGGAATTTCAATGAACCCAAAATGCCCTTCATAAAAGCCCACCATTTTTGGTCTTGACTAAAACCTCTGCCAAAAATGGTCTTGCAATTTATGGAGCCATTCTAGATTTTTGAACAAGCCATAAGTATTTGAATTTGGGCATTTTAAATGCTATAAATATTTTAAAGTGCTCAAATAATCTTGGAAGCATTTTTAGGCAGTTGAGAATATTCCCAAATGTGCCTCTGAATATTTCCAGAGTTTTTGGAAATGAAATAGTATTTATTCTATTTCAATACACATAGGAGGAAATAAATAAAAGCAAAACAGAAAAGAGAGAGAGACAGTTAGAGCTTACCTGGAAGCCCACCAGCCGGCCCACCTAGCTGGCCGGGCCCAGCAGCCGCTCCACGCAGCTGCTTTGCCTAGCCAGCGAGGTGAGCAGGTGCTCGACGGCGAGCACAGGAGCTCCCCACGCCACCTCTCTGCCCGCCTGCCGTCGCCCGCACCAGCGTGATGCCTCGAAACGCCTCCCCGGCGCCACCCCGACCCCCTGGACACCTCATTCCTCCCCCTGCTCTCTCCCCCGCTCCCCGAAGCCATGGTTGACACTGCCGCAGCCACGCCACCGTAGTTCTCACGTCCACCATCGTCCTCGCACCGCCCCGCCGTGTCCTGAAGCTCCGCCACTCCCTCCTCGACCGTCCCACCGAGCCACGCCCCGCCGGAGGCCCCCGAGCGTCTTCACCGAGCTCGTCTTCAACCTCCTGCCGGCCAGATCACCTCCGCCGCCCCGCTTGCTCCGGCTCGTCTCCGACCTCGCTGTCAACTCCGTCGCAACCGCCGTGAGCTTAGCCACCTCCCTATCCTCTCCGCTCTCCTTCTCGTGCACTACAGCGAGCACACGGAGTTCGCCCGCACGCGTCGCCGCGGAGCTCGTCGTCGATGAGGCTCCGGCCATGCCACGGCCATGCCACTTAGTCCACTAACTTCACCACATCCCCAGGAGCACAACGCACCACGCCCCCTCGCCTTGCCTCCTAGCGATGGGTCCAAGCTCACCCGAGCTCCGGCCGCCGCCAAACTCGTCGCTGGCGACGTTTCCGGCCACCCTAGCTCCACCCACTGCCACCAAACGCCGCGGCTTGCCCCCAGCTACTCGTAGGACCAAACCGCAGTCGATTTGGTCGACTGTGGGCAAAACCCGAGCCCCTCCGCCGCGTCTGTCGTCGCCGGCGTCAAGCCGCCGGCGAGTTGACCATGTTTTGACCCGTTGACTGATGTGTGGGCCCAAGTTGACTTCCCCCCTGAGCCTATGATAGGTGGGGCCGACCTGTTAATTAGTTTAGGATTAGTATTAACTAATTTTAGTTAGTTTAGGTCACTGACATGTGGGCCCAGGCCCCACTAACAGTTAATTAGTACTAACTTAACTCTGTTAGTTAGCAGAGACACTGACAGACGGGGCCCACCAGTCAGGTTTGACTGGCCCTGGCGCCTTTGACTCGCTGATGTCACAGTGACGCAGTGCTGATGCAATTATTCATTTTCTGGATTTATTTTTATATAGGAAATTCCAGGAAATAGCCAAAACTTCTAAAAATCATAGAAAATCAACCATAGCTCCAAATCAAACAAATTATATGTGAAAAATGATCAGAAAAATTCAATCTATCCATCTGTAATGGTTTCATGCATGAAAAACCACTTTAACCTTGCTGTTTAGGTGAAACAAGCTAACACACTTATTATGCATAAGAACTTTAACTTCCATTTGAATATTTGGTTCAAATGGACCCATTTCAACTTGTTTCACATTGCATTAGGCAGGACACATCATTTTGCCATGTCATAGCATGCATCATATTGTTGCATATTGTCATGTGTTGATTATGTTCTGTGTATCCCTCGTGGAAGGTTCTGCCTCAGAGGATATCTCCGAGTATCCAACTGAAGGGCAGTACCCTACTACCACTCCATCAGGCAAGCAGCCCCATTGATCATATCGATACAATCCCATGTTCTCACCTCTGCTCTTATTTACTGCGTTAAGACAACATCGTTTCAAACTGCTGTATGCTACGGTAGTTGAACCCTTACCCTCTGCATGACATGTCATTGCCACAGTAACTAGATGAAACCCACTAGCATGTGTAGGAGTTGATTGAGCCATGTTTGTGTTTCCTACCTTGCTATGCCTGCTATGCTTAGAGTTGTGTCAGGTCTGGTTCATCTGGGTGATGGGCTAGAGTGAAATGATTATGTCGGTAATGTGAGGGATGTGTTGAACATGTTTTGGTAAAGGTATCGATGAGAGGCCATGTAGGAGTACATGGTGGGTTGTTTCATTGAGGTCGTCCCTAAGAACTGAGATCTGTATGTGTGATTTAAGATTCAGCTACTACCACACATTGGGCCCGAAACCAATGGACCCTCTCGGCTTCTTAATCACTCTAGTACTCTGTCTAGGAGTTGCAATTAGTTTCCGGTGTTTGTAGGTTATGTGTTGGCGGCCGTGCGTAGCGCTGACCCTAGGGGTGGGCTATGTTGCAGTAGATACACCGTGGCACGGTGTACCGAGTCACCCGTTTGGTGTCTCGGGAACCCTGTTCACATCGTTCGGGGCCGTATGTGGAAACCTCGGCCGGACTCCCTGCGGATGGAACCTGGATAGGCGATAAACCTGGACTAGAGACTTGAGTGTTTAGGTAGGCCGTGGCCGACACCCTCGTTGGGCTTCCGCTTGAAGGTTGTCGAGTACATGTCGTGTAAACGGCGGTAAGTGGTGAGAGCATGTATGAAGAAGTACACCCCTGCAGGGTTAACATCATCTATTTGAATAGCCGCTCCGCGGTAAAGGACTACTTGGTTGCATATACAGTTCATAGACAAGTTAATGGATACTACTAAAAGACTCAAGATAAGTGTGAGTACCGAGGATGGCTCTCTCGTAGGATGACGAGGGAGGATCCCCGGTGGAGTATTGTGTTGGTGATTAGTGGACTCGTGTGCGAAAACTATTTTACTAGTGGTGTCCCGTAGGATAGCTTAGCCAAGAGTCAAAGCTGGCTTGCTGCAATAACTCCACCGCCTTCTTGAGAATGAGCATGTATAGTAGGTTCTGATGTAAGACTTGCTGAGTACCTTTGTACTCATGTTTGTTTAATTATTGTTTTCAGACGACAACACCACCCCCTCCAATGGGTTTTATGTAGATCTTGATGTCGACGAGTGACTTGCCACCCAGGTGGTGATCCTGGCCATGGAGGGCCCTATGTAGATAGACAGGCTTCGAGAAGCCTTCTTTCTTTCTAGTGTCTGCACTCAGACTATTTGCTTCCGCATGTGCTTGTATGCTTGTATGACTTGAGTGTCGGGTCATGTGACCCTACCTATATGAACATGTTATGTATGGCTCTCTAGAGCCTTTTAAATAAAGTACTTGAGTTGTAGAGTTTTGTTGTGATGCCATGTTGTATTTACACATATCGAGCATATTGTGTGTATGATTGAAATGCTTGGTATGTGTGGGACCCGACAATCTAGTTGTTTATCCTTGACAGCCTTTCTTATGGGGAAATGTAGTCTAGTGTTCCTCGAGCCATAGTAGTCCGCTACAGCCCGGTTCACCGGAGTCCTGCTAGCCCAGCACTACTGCTCAGGACACTTGACTGGCCGGCATGTGTTTCACTTCGTTCCTATGTCTGTCCCTTCGGGGAAATGTCACGTGGTGACACCCGGAGTCCTGCCTAGCCTGCTACAGCCCGGGTTCCTCGGAGTCCTGTTAGCCCAGTGCTACAGCCCGGATTCACACGCTGATGACCGACATGCTCGATGTGATTCACGTATGCCTGTCTCCATAGGTCTGTGCCGCTTTGGGTTCATGACTAGCCATGTCGGCCCGGGTTCTCTGTCATATGGATGCTAGCGACACTATCATATACGTGAGCCAAAAGGCGCAAACGGTCTCGGGCCATGGTAAGGCGACACCCGTGGGAATACCGTGCGTGAGGCCGCAATGTGATATGAAGTGTTACCGGCTAGATCGATGTGACTTGGAATCGGGGTCCTGACACGCCCACCCCGTGCGTCGGCCGTGCTCCCTGCCTGCTGAGGGAGTCTTGGACTAAGGGGTCCTTGGGCGTCTGGCCTGTTGGACATGGGCCGGATTATTGGGCCATGAAGATACAAGATGGAAGACTTTTTCCCGTGTCCGGATAGGACTCTTCTTTGCGTTGATGGCAAGTCAGGCGGACGGATATACTATTTCCTTTCTATGTAACCGACTTTGTGTAACCCTAGTCCCCTCCAATGTATATATAAACTAGAGGGTTTAGTCTGTAGGGACAATCATAATCAGATAGGCTAGGATTCTAGGGTTTTAGCCATTACGATCTTGTGGTAGATCAACTCTTGTAACCCCATACTCATCAATATTAATCTAGCAGGACGTAGGGTTTTACCTCCATTGAGAGGGCCCGAACCTGGGTAAACATTGTGTTCCCTGTCTCCTGTTACCATCAACCTCAGACGCACAGTCCGGGACCCCCTACCCGAGATCTGCTGGTTTTGACACCGACATTGGTGCTGTCGTTGAGAGTTCCACTATGACGTCGAAGTCAGGGTTGATGGCTCGCCTTGTGATCAAGGACAACATCACCGCCGATGGAGCCCTTGCCTCAGGCCAAACCCTCCGGTTGGGTGGCTTTATCATGACCGCCCGTTCGGCCGGTAAGCTGATGATGACTTCTCGTGTCATCGAAAATCGCCTCCGGATTGACTCTGAATACTCCAGACAGATGGATTCAACGGAATTTTCATCCTTGAATGAACTTCTGGATCGCATCGCCGCCCTGGGGATCGCCATAGACTACGGTCGGATTGGGCTCAAACCCGATCAGAGAGAAATCAAATCTCCATCGATCACCCACCAGATAGCGGCAGTGGAGGAGCAAAACAACAATTCTCCCTCTATACTAAGGACGAACTATGTTCGGATCCCCGAGCTCATAGAGCCAGACACCTATCCACGGAACGACATACTTTGTCCTCTGAACTTGCAATTAGACGATAGACCTGAAAAATCTGTCGATCTCCCGGAATCCGAACTATTAAGATCAGAAATTTCTCAAACTCTAGATCCCAAATTGGGTCAGGGTTCGGATTTAAATCCACCCACCCACCCAAATATACGCGATCTCACCAACCTATGGTAGTAGTCTCAGGAAACAGTCCATCACTTTTGGGCCAGATTTCTCCTTGTCAAGAACAAGATCAAAGATTGCCACGACGAAGACGCGATCTCAATATTCCGCAGTAATTGTATAGACGAAGGAATCCTCAACGCTATCAACCGCCATCACTTATTACACTTCACCGATTTGACAGCCATAGTATAGAAGTACTAAGCAATGGAAAGCGCCTGGAAAACTCAGGCAGCTCATTGGGAGCCGCCAGCTCCCACTCAACCTTTCGTCCAGACAAAAAGGATGCACCCTCGAGAGGCGCCCAACACAGCAGTAAAGAAATCCAAACCCATTACGGGGCGCGAAACAGTTCTGGAAGGATGGCTTGATAGGCTGTGCAAAATACACACAACACCAGATACCATACCTACCCACAGCCTTAGAGCATGTTGGATACTCCGGCAAGTGGCCAAGAGTGGCGAGGATATCCTCACCAAACATACCTCAGAATAACTCCCCTCGGAACACGACGACCGCAGAGTATTGACAGTCTTCGAGACTTTCACTTCAAACAATCGGCGCAAGAGGGCACTCCGGGACCTCACCGAAGTCTGTCACATAGCAACAATAAATCCTTGGAATGACACGGCCATAACTTTCAATGCCAGTGACGAACCAAAAGGCCGGTCAATCCGAGCACCAGCGGCCTTGGTCCTCAATCCAATTGTGGACGGTTTTCGACTTACCAAAGTGCTCATGGACGGCGACAGCGGGTTAAACCTCATATATGAGGATACACTCAGTAAAATGGACATAGACATGAGCCGTATTGAGCAAAGTAGCACGACCTTCCAAGGAATTATTCCCAGCCAGGAGGCACGATGCGTGGGAAAAATCACACTTGATGTGGTATTCGGCACGCCGGATAACTACCGGTCCGAAGAAATAACCTTCCAAGTGTCCCCTTTCAACAGTGGATACCACGCCCTGTTGGGGCGAGGCGCATTCACATGCTTTCAAGCCATACCTCATTACAGGTATATGAAGCTCAAAATGCCCGGGCCCAATGGTATTATCACTCTCACAAGTGATCCGGATATAGCCCTCCGTGCTGAAAACAGAACAGCCTCCCTGGCCCTTGAGGCACTCTCTGAGGCCCTTGTGGCCGAAGAGTTAAACGTGCTGCGCTCAATGGTGGATAGGGACGGCATAATCCTCGACAAGCGCTCTAAATCCACCTCCTTCAAACCAGCAGATGAAATAGTCAAATTTCAAGTCCACTCGACGGACCCAAAGAAAACAACCTCCATCGGTGCACAGCTGGACTCAACGGTGGACGCTGCACTACGAGCATTCCTACACGAGAATTGGGACATATTCGCCTGGCACCCTTCTGATATGCCAGTAATCCCATGCAGGTTGGCCGAGCACAGCCTCAATATATTGAAGGGATACAAGCCAGTTAAGAAAACACTGCGGCGTTTTTCCGAACCCAAACGGCAAGCCATGGGGGAGGAGCTAGCCAAGCTAATCGAGGTTGTATTCATCAGAGAAATAAAACATCCGGACTGGATAGCAACCCTGGTGATGGTGCCGGAGAAGGATAAATCCTGGCGCTTGTGCGTCGATTTCTAAGACCTCAACCAAGCTTGCCCTAAGGATCCATTCCCGCTCCCCCGCATCGATCAAATTATTGACGCCACTACAGCACATGACTCACTGTGTTTCCTTGACGCATACTCCGGATACCATCAAATTAAAATGAAGGAATCCGACCAAGATGCAATGGCATTTATCACCCCATACGAGACTTTCTGCTTCAACACTATGCCCTTTGGGCTCAAAAATGCCAGTGCCACCTACCAACGCATGATTCAAACATGCTTGGAGAAACAAATCGGTAAAACAGTTGAAGCATATGTGGATGATGTTGTCATCAAGACTAAGTAAGTTGAATCATTAATAGATGACTTACGCCTCACATTCGACAATCTCCGGACATATGACATTAAGCTCAATCCGGAAAAATGTGTATTCGGAGTCCCCTCGAGAAAACTACTGGGCTTCATTGTTTCCAGTAGAGGAATCGAGGCAAATCCAGACAAAATCCGAGCTTTATCACAATTGGCTACACCAACAGACCTTAAACAGATCCAAAAGCTAGCTGGATGTGTGGCAGCTTTAAGCCGCTTTATCTCCAGACTAGGAGAAAAAGCATTGCTACTTTATCGGCTCCTTTGACGCACCGATCACTTCGAGAGGACAGATGCAGCAATGGCCGGATTGGAAGAAATAAAGGCTCTGTTAGCAAGCAACCCAATCCTAGCCGCGCCAAGAGCCAGCGAACCAATGCTATTATACATATTTGCAACACACCAGGTGGTGAGCGTAGTACTCGTCGTCGAACAAGAAGAGGACGGACACAAATTCCCGCCAGAAGCCGGTATACTACGTATCGACCATCCTAACTCCATGCAAATCCCGGTACCCTCATTATCAAAAGATAGCATACGCGGTCTTCATGGCATCCCGGAAGCTATGACACTATTTCCAAGAGTGCTTGATCACAGTGGCTTCTAAAGTTCCACTGAATGACATAATAAACAATCGCGACGCAACGGGCCGGATTGCCAAGTGGGCCATTGAGCTCCTTCCATTCGATATAACATATAAGCCACGCCAGGCCATCAAATACCAAGTACTGGCCAACTTCATCGCCGAATGGACAGAAGCCAAACTCCCTAAAGAGTATGACACGTATTCCAACTGGGTTATGCATTTTGATGGTTCCAAAATGCTGGCGGGCTTAGGGGCAGGCATTGTCCTAACATCCCCCACTGGAGATATAGTTCAGTACGTACTCCAAATATTATACACACTCTAACAATGCAGCGGGATACGAGGCTTTATTGCATGGTCTTCGGATGGCTGTCTCCATGGGCATACAACGCCTGGAAGTGCGCGGGGACTCGAACCTCGCGATATCTCAAATAAATAGAGATTTTGATGCCAAGGATACGAAGATGGCGGCTTACCGTAACGCCGTTCTCAAAATGTCGGCTCGGTTCGAGGGGCTCGAGTTTCACCATGTGGCTTGAGAGAGTAATCAAGCGGCGGACGTCCTTGCTCGCATTGGCGCCAAGCGCGACCCCGCCCCACCTAATATCTTCTTGGAAAGGCTTTTCAAGCCATCCGTGGTGTGGCAAGGGGAGAGCGGCAACGTTAGTCCGGACCCGACCTTAACCCCAGATGCCGAACATACCGACATCATCGGAGGCTCAGCCACCGAAACAACACCATCAGCCCATCTTGTAATGGCAGTCATTACCCCATGGACCGAACCATTCTTGGCCTACTTCAATAGGCGAGAGCTCCCTGAGGATCAGAATGAGGCCCGCCGCATTGTTCGGCGTTCGAAAGCCTATAAGGTCCATGAAGGAGAACTCTACAAGAAAAGCGCTACCGAAGTGCTTCAAAGATGTATCTCCGAGGAGGAGGGGCGGCAGCTTTTGGCTGAAATTCATGCCGGTCTCGGTAGTCACCACGCCGTAGCTCGGGCCCTTGTAAACAGGGCCTTCTGCACAGGTTTTTACTACCGACGGCCCGAGCAGATGCACATGACCTTGTCCAACGTTGTGTTGGGTGCCAGCTTTTCACCAACCAAAGCCATATGCCACACACTACTCTACAAACAATCCCAATAACTTGGCCTTTCGCGGTCTGGGGGCTTGACATGGTTGGACCCATTAAAGGAGGTAGCCATAATAAAAAATATATGCTAGTTATGGTAGATAAGTTCACTAAGTGGATAGAGGCCAAACCAGTTAAAATGATAGAAGTCGGGCCAGTGATAGACTTTATATCCGGTGTTGTGCACCGTTACGGTGTTCCACACAGCATCATCACCGACAACGGCTCTAGCTTTACAGCCGTTGAGGTGAAAAATTGGTGTGCTAATCTCGGCATTAAGCTCGATTACGCCTCCGTATATCATCCGCAAACAAACAGTCAAGTCGAACGAGTCTATGGTCTTATTATGAGTGGCATCAAACCCAGACAAGTGCGGTCTTTAAAAGAATCTGACAAGCACTGGGTTTAGGAGCTCGACTCCATACTCTGGGGGCTGCGGACCACGCCCAATCGCACTACCGGATACACACCTTTCTTTATGGTGTATGGCGCAAAGGCTGTGTTACCCTACGACATTTTTCATGACTCACCTTGAGTGCACATGTACGAAGAGAAAGAGGCCGAGCTCGATCGGCAGGACAAGTTAGATACCTTGGAGGAGGAGCGCGACGTTGCAAAAGCCCATTCCGCATTTTATCAACAGCAGGCCCGCAGATATCAAAGCAGAGAAGTACGTGCCAAGACTTACAACGTTGGCGAACTTGTTCTACGCCTCTCGGAGAAGAAACATGACAAACTCAAGCCAAAGTGGGAGGGTCCCTTCATCATTGACGAAGTTCTCACTGGGGGAGCATACCGCCTGTGTGATGCATCTGACAATCGCCTAGAGCCGAACCCCTGGAACGCGGCCAGACTCCGAAGATTCTATGCCTAGTGCCGAACTCTTTGTTTGTTTCCTTCTACCTATTGTTTCCAATACTTCTTTCCTCTCTTTTCGATTTTTTCCGTTTTAGCTTTAAAGCTCTTCACGCGGCTCAACCGTGCACCTGTGACATACACATACTCAAATATGTACGTCCATTATACCTAGGGGCTTCTTGGACAGAAGCTTACTATTGTTATTTTCCGAGCATCAAGCTCGTCACATATGTGTGTTCTCCTCATATGTACCTTTTCTTCGCCATTATATGCATCGATATGGCTTAAGTTTTGGCCAAGTTGGGTTGCCTGGCTCCTGTGCTTATGCCCTACGGCCCCGTTAGTTCAACTAGGGCATAAAGGGAGCACCTCTGTGATTGTTACTGTCGGGTCATCCGGATGTGTACCTTAGACTGGGTGAAGCCGAAAGCTAGCGTTCTTAAGGGAATATTCGGTTGGCATACTAAAGATGTTTTCTTCATTCACCCCTCGGTGAGCACCCCAGATGTTACGAACACTACGATTTCTGCAAATGACAGTTCAGACATGCACATTAACGCATGACTACCCAGGGAAAGGAACCCTTAACGGAACTATTCTCTCTGGAAGATGTTTCTTACAATCACAATGTAATATAACATAGCTAGCCGGATACAACTTGTCTGTTCAAGCAACTATGACCCCTATGCCTAGTTTCCACGCATACCCCGGTCTATTTTTTGCCGCTCAGGTATTCGGAAACACTCCGCACCTTCGGGTCTAGAGTTCAAAGCGAAAAGGTCTGCCATGACAATTGTTTTACAAATCCGGCTAGGGAAAAATATGTCAAGGAAAGTACATAGTCACTTAGACTCAAAAATTTCCTCCTCTATACCATCTAACAGGCTGTCTAACTTGCAATCCTATTGGGAATATCGGGTGGCTACTTTGACTTGGTCATATACCAAACTAACGGGAATGTCAGGACCCCGATTCCAAGTCACATCGATCTAGCCGGTAACACCTCATATCACTTTGCGGCCTCACGCACGGTATCCCACGGGTGTCGCCTTACCATGGCTCGGGACCGTTTGCGCCTTTTGGCTCACGTATATGATAGTGTCGCTAGCATCCATATGACAGAGAACCCGGGCCGACATGGCTAGTCGTGAACCCAAAGCGGCACAGACCTATGGAGACATGCATACATGAATCACATCGAACATATCGGTCATCAGCGAGTGATTCCGGGCTGTAGCACTGGGCTAACAGGACTCCGGTGAACCGGGCTGTAGCAGGCTAGGCAGGACTCCGGATATCACCGCGTGACATTTCCCCGAAGGGACAGACATAGGAACGAAGTGAAACACATGCCGGCCAGTCAAGTGTCCTGAACAGTAGTGCTGGGCTAGCAGGACTCCGGTGAACCGGGATGTAGCGGACTACTATGGCTCGAGGAACACTAGACTACATTTCCCCATAAGAAAGGCTGCCAAGGATAAACAACTAGATTGTCGGATCCCACTCATACCAAGCATTTCAATCATACACACAATATGCCCGATATGAGTACATACAACATGGCATCACAACAAAACTCTACAACTCAAGTACTTTATTTAAAGGCTCCAGGGAGCCATACATAACATGTTCATACAGATAGGGGTCACATGACCCGACACTCAAGTCATACAAACATACAAGCACATGCGGAAGCAACTAGTCTGAGTACAGACTCTAGAAAGAAAGAAGGCTTCTCGAAGCCTGTCTATCTACATAGGGCCCTCCATGGCCAGTATCACCACCTGGGTGGCTAGTCACTCGTCGACGTCAAGGTCTACGTAGAACCCATCGGAGGGGGCGGTGTTGTCGTCTGAAAACAGTAATTAAGCAAACATGAGTACAAAGGTACTCAGCAAGTCTTACATTAGAACCTACTAAACATGCTTATTCTCAAGAAGGTGGTGGGGTTAATGCAGCAAGCCAGCTTTGACTCTTGGCTAAGCTATCCTAAGGAACTCCACCAGTAAAATAGTTTTCGCACACGAGTCCACTACTCACCAACACAATACTCCACCGGGGATCCTCCCTCATCATCCTACAAGAGGGCCATCCTCGGTACTCACACTTATCCTGAGTCTTTTAGTAGTATCCATTAACTTGTCTATGAACTGTATAGGCAACCAAGTAGTCCTTTACCGCGGACGCGGCTATTCGAATAGTTTTATACCCTGCAGGGGTGTACTTCTTCATACACGCTTTCACCACTTACCGCTGTTTACACGACATGTACTCGACAACCTTCAAGCGGAAGCCCAGCGAGGGTGTCGGCCACGGCCTACCTAACACTTAAGTCTCTAGTCCAGGTTTATCGCCTATCCAGGTTCCATCCGCAGGGAGTCCGGCCGAGGTTTCCACATACGGCCCCGAACGATGTGAACAGGGTCCCAAGACGCCAAACGGGAGCCCGGCATACCCGGCCACGGTGTATCTACCGCAACATAGCCCACCCCTAGGGTCAGTGCTACGCACGGCCGCCAACACATAACCTACAAACACCCGAAACTATTTGCAACTCCTGGACAGAGTACTAGGGTGATTAAGAAGCCGAGAGGGTCCATTGGTTTCGGGCCCAATGTACGGTAGTAACTACATCTTAAATCACACATACAGTTCTCAGTTCTTAGGGACGGCCTCAATGAAACAACCCACCATGTACTCCTACATGGCCTCTCATCGATACCTTTACCAAAACATGTTCAACACATCCCTCACATTACCGACATAAGCATTTCACTCTAGCCCATCACCCAGATGAACCAGACCTGACACAACTCTAAGCATAGCAAGCATAGCAAGGTAGGAATCACATACATGGCTCAATCAACTCCTACACATGCTAGTGGGTTTCATCTAGTTACTGTGGCAATGACAGGTCATGCAGAGGATAAGGGTTCAACTACCATAGCACACAGCAGATTGAAACGCGTTGTCTTAATGCAGTAAACAAGAGCAGAAGCGAGAACATGGGTTGTATCGGAATGATCAATGGTTGCTTGCCTGATGGAGTGGTAGTGGGATACTGCCCTTCAGTTGGATACTCGTGAATATCCTCGGAGGCAGAACCTACCACGAAGAACACATCGGAACACAATCAACACATGACGATATGCAACAATATGATGCATGCTATGATGTGGCAATATGAATGTGCCTTGGCCTAATGCAAGCTACAACAGAAAGGATTGAACTGATTTGAATCAAAGATTCAATTATTAGCTTATTAAACATGGCTTTAATGGTGCATTTCCTTATTCTTCTTAAACAGCAAGGTAAACTTGTTTTGTCATGCATGAAACCATTACAGATGGATAGATTGAATTTTTCTGATCATTTTTCATATATAAATCTTTGCATTTGGAGCTATGGTTGATTTTCTATGATTTTTAGAAGTTTTGACTATTTTCTGGAATTTCCTGTATAAGAATAAATCCAGTAATTTAATTACTGCGTCAGCATTACGTCAGGGTGATGTTAGTGGTCAACGGGGACATCCAGGTCAAACCTGACTGGTGGGTCCCGCGTGTTAGTAGTTAATTAAGCTAATTATCTTTAGTTAAAACTAATCTGATTTAGTTAACAGAGGGGGCCCACTTGTCATTGACTCAGGGGAGTCAAACTGGGGTCAAACCCCTGGTCAGCGGGGCTAATCCCGCCGGTGTTGAGTCGCCGGCGAGGCCCGAGACGGTGGCGCGGCTCGGAAAACGCCCATAGGGCACGGGCGAGGCCGTTCTTGGGCTCGTTGGAGAGCTCTTGCAGTCGCGCATCTAGTGGTGGTGGAGGTCGGGCCTATGGTGGCCGGAGACAACAACGGCGAGCTCCAAGGCGGCGGCCGGAGTTCGGCCATGTGCGGGGTTTGGGCTGCGGCGTGCAAACACGGAAACTGAGGCGCTAGCGAGGTACTACGCGATGCGGCAAGCGCGTTGCATAGCACGGGATGACCAAATGGTCGCCGGAGCGACGCCGGCGACGAGCTCGAGCAGAGACGAGCTTCGGCCATGGTGGAACTATGGCCTAGAGGGTGCAAATGCGTGGGAAAGAAGAGGGGGAAGGCGACGGAGCTCACAGGGAGGTCGATGAGCAGCTCAGTGGGCTCGGGGGCGACCGGAGCGAGGCGAATCGATGAACGGCGTCCGGCGGGTACCGAGGTTGAAGACGGCGCGATAGCGGCGATGCAGGGCCTCCGGTGAAGTGTGGCTCGATGGGGAGGGCGAGGGCGTCGTGGCGGACCGATTTGGCTTGTCGGAGGGGCGAGGGGGTGGCTCTGGCATCGTCTACGGCGAACGGCGACGAGGAACGCGCTCGGGCATCGCGGGAGAGAGTGAGGGAGACGAGGGGGAGAGTGAGCGAGGATGAGAGGGGGACGTGGGGGTCGCGTGGCATCCCTGGACATCTCCAGGACGTCGGCAGAAGCAGGAGGTGGCCGGCGTGTGGCCGCGGGCGCCAGCCACGTGCTCCGCGTCCTTCTGGCGCGAGGAGGACGATGACTGGCAAGGCCAGTCGGCTAGGCCGAGCCAGGTGGGCTGGGCCAGCACAGGTAAGGCCCAGGTAGTTTCCCTCTCTCTTTTTTTATTTGTTTTTGTTTTTCTATTTAACTGCAACTATTGGGCTTTAATTAAAATACTAAAACATTTCCAAAAATCCTGAAAATAATTGTGGGCTCTGTTTAGATTATTTCCAATAGCAAACATTTATTTCCAGAATTATTTGGGCATTTAAATTATTTTATAGCATTTAAATGCCCAAATTCAAATACTTATGATTTAATTCAATGACCTTCTGTTGACCTAGAAAAATGTGCACCAATTTTGCCAGAGGTTTTAACCCAAGACAAAGAGGGTGAACTTTTTAGAAGGGCATTTCAGGTTCATTGAAAATAATTTTAGTAAACCCTAGTTGTTTCCAGGGGGGTGTTGGGGGTTTCTGCCTTCCCCATTTCAAATTTAAGAGAAATTTAAACATGATGCACACTCTAATGCTTGAACTAGCTAGGGTGTGACAACTCACCCCCACTCAAAAGAATCTTGTCCCGAGATTTAGGATCCTCCGGGAAGAAGGTGGGGTACTCGAGTCGAAGACGATCCTCCCTTTCCCAAGTGGCTTCTTTCTCGGAATGGTGTGACCATTGAACCTTGAGAAACTTGATATTATGACGTCGAGTGGTACGCTCGGCTTGATCAAGGATACGAACGGTATATTCCCGATATGACAGGTTATCTCGTAGATCAAGCGTTTCATGGTCCACTCCACGGATGGGATACACGAAGCAACGCCTGAGTTGAGAAACGTGGAAGACATCGTGAACTCTGGAAAGATGCGGAGGTAGTTCCAATTGGTAGGCAACTTCTCATCGTTTGGCAAGAATGCGAAAGGGTCCAATGTAACGAGGAGCCAATTTACCTTTGATACCGAAACGATGGGTTCCCTTTAACGGGGTAACCCGAAGGTAAGCCTTCTCATCGACTTCATAAGAAATAGGCTTATGTTTACGATCATATTGACTCTTTTGACGGGATTGGGCTGTTTTCAATTTCTCATGAATAACGCGAACCTGCTCTTCTGCTTCCTGAATCATATCCGGGCCAAAGAGTTGTCTTTCCCCGGTTTCTGACCAGTTAAGAGGCGTTCGACATTTTCGTCCATAGAGAACTTCGAAAGGAGCCTTGCATAAGCTGGCTTGATAACTATTGTTATAAGAAAACTCCACAAATGGAAGGCATTTCTCTGAACTCATTCCGAACGAGATGACAGAAGCTCGGAGCATATCTTCCAGAATTTGATTGACTCGTTCTACTTGACCACTTGATTGAGGATGGAAGGTGGTGCTAAAGGAAAGACGAGTTCCCATAGCATTTTGGAAACTTTCCCAAAATCGAGAGGTGAAGAGACTTCCACGGTCTGAGTTAATTTCCAATGGAACACCATGAAGAGACACTATTCGGGAGATGTATAAATCAGCTAGCTGGCTAGCGGTGATACTCTCACGAACAGGTAGGAAATGGGCTACTTTGGAAAGACGGTCGATCACGACGAAGATGGCATTATTCCCTCTCTTGGTCCTGGGAAACCCAGTGATGAATTCCATACTGATTTTATCCCATTTCCACTCGGGAATAGCCAAAGGTTGAAGGGTGCCAGCAGGCCGTTGATGCTCTGCTTTAACACGACGACAAACGTCGCAATTAGCAATGTATTGAGTGATTTCTCTCTTCATCCTAGTCCACCAAAACCTCTAGCGTAGGTCTTGATACATTTTAGTACTACCGGGATGAATGGTGAGAGGGGATTCATGAGCTTCCTTAAGGATCAGCCGCCTCAGGTTTCGTGCCTTTGGAACCACTAGGCGATTCCCAAAGTATACGACACCTTGATCATCAATGGAGAAACAATTCGCGACTCCTTTCTTAATGTTTCTCTTAATACGGGAGATTCCCGGATCTACCTTCTGTGCCTTGATGATCTGATCCGTAAGGGTAGGTTTCGCCACCAGGGTGGATAGGAATCCTCGAGGAACAATGTGAAGATTTAGCTTACGAAATTCCTCATGGAGAAATGGTTGACTTTGTTGTAACATCAGGTTGTTACAATAGGACTTACGGCTTAGCGCATCAGCCATGACATTGGCTTTGCCTGGGGTGTAAGTTATTCCTAAGTCGTAATATGAGATCAACTCAACCCAACGTCTTTCCCTGAGATTCAAATCTGGTTGGGTGAAGATATATTTCAAACTTTGGTGATCGGTGAAGATCTCGCAACGATTACCGAGAAGGTAATGTCGCCAAGTTTTAAGTGCATGGACTACAGCTGCAAGCTCTAGATCATGTGTGGGATAATTTTCCTCATGTGGGTGTAATTGCCATGAAGCATAGGCAATTACTTGACGATCTTGCATGAGTATACAACCTAGTCCTTGTCGCGAGGCGTCGCAATAGATAATAAAGTCCTTGGAGAAATCTGGTGGTACCAGTACGGGAGCAGATGTCAGGCGTCTTTTCAGTTCCTGAAAACTGAACTCGCACTGTGGAGTCCACTCGAACTTTTTATCTTTCTTGAGGAGTTCAGTTAGAGGTTTAGCAACCTTGGAGAAATTCTCGACGAAGCGGCGGCAATAGCTCGCTAAGCCAAGGAAGCTCCGAACTTGCTTAACCGTCTCAGGTGGAGTCCAATCAAGGATGGCTTGAACTCGCTCGGGATTGACAACAATACCCTTACCAGAGATTACATGGCCTAGATAGGTCACTTCTGGCAACCAAAATTCACACTTGGAGAATTTGGCGTAAAGGCGATGCTCTCGAAGTTTCATCAATACCAGCCTTAGATGTTCGGCATGTTCCTCTTCATTCTTGGAGTGGATGAGTATGTCATCGAGGTATACTACAACAAATTTGTCCAAGTACTCCATGAAAACCGAGTTCATTAACCGGGAGAAGGTGGCTGGGGCATTGGTTAAACCGAAGGACATCATGGTGTACTCGTATTGGCCATAACGAGTAACAAAGGCCATTTTGGGAATGTCCCCATTTCTGATTTTGATTTGATGGTAGCCCAACCTCAGATCCATCTTGGAAAAGACTGAGGATCCAGCGAGCTGATCATACAGATCGTTGATCCTGGTACGGGAGCAGATGTCAGGCGTCTTTTCAGTTCCTGAAAACTGAACTCGCACTGTGGAGTCCACTCGAACTTTTTATCTTTCTTGAGGAGTTCAGTTAGAGGTTTAGCAACCTTGGAGAAATTCTCGACGAAGCGGCGGCAATAGCTTGCTAAGCCAAGGAAGCTCCGAACTTGCTTAACCGTCTCAGGTGGAGTCCAATCAAGGATGGCTTGAACTCGCTCGGGATTGACAGCAATACCCTTACCAGAGATTACATGGCCTAGATAGGTCACTTCTGGCAACCAAAATTCACACTTGGAGAATTTGGCGTAAAGGCGATGCTCTCGAAGTTTCATCAACACCAGCCTTAGATGTTCGGCATGTTCCTCTTCATTCTTGGAGTGGATGAGTATGTCATCGAGGTATACTACGACAAATTTGTCCAAGTACTCCATGAAAACCGAGTTCATTAACCGGGAGAAGGTGGCTGGGGCATTGGTTAAACCGAAGGACATCACGGTGTACTCGTATTGGCCATAACGAGTAACAAAGGCCGTTTTGGGAATGTCCCCGTTTCTGATTTTGATTTGATGGTAGCCCAACCTCAGATCCATCTTGGAAAAGACTGAGGATCCAGCGAGCTGATCATACAGATCGTTGATCCCGGGAAGCGGATATTTGTTCTTGATGGTGACCAAATTGACAGGTCGGTAATCCACAACCATTCGATCCGTTCCATCCTTCTTCTTAACGAAGAGGACGGGGCAAGCCCAAGGAGAGGAACTAGGACGGATGAAACCCTTTTTCAAGGACTCATCGAGTTGGTTCTTAAGCTCGGCTAGTTCTAAGGTGCCATCTTGTAGGGTCTTCTAGAAATTGGAACGGTTCCTGGAACAAGGTCTATCACAAACTCAACATCCCTGTCAGGTGGAACACCTGGCAGTTCTTCTGGAAAGACATCCGGAAAGTCTCGGACTACCGGAACATCCTCAAGGTCTGGAAGGCGGTTGGCATTTAAGGAGTAAAACTGGCACTTGGCCACTCGAGTTAAGACATTGACTGTCTTGCCCGATGGGTGAGTAAGTTGAACGGTTCTAGTGGCACAGTCGATCTTAGCATAATGAGCTGACATCCAGTCCATACCCAAGATGATGTTTATGTCCGAGGACTTGAGAGCTATTAAGGATGCAAGGAAGACAAGTCTATCGACAAGAATTTCGTTCCCATGGCTTACTCTAGAAGTTTGCCATCTAGAGCCAGGAGTTTGAATTTCCATGGTAGAGGGCATGTCATAGAATGTCGTGTTGTGCAATCGAGCATAGTTCTCGGATATGAATGAATGAGATGCTCCAGTATCGAAAAGAACAGATGCCGGATGGCAGTTAACAAGGAGCGTACCAAGGACGACGTTGGGATCCTCATGAGCCTCCTCGGCTGAAACATAGTTGACAGGGCCACGGGCAGTGGTGACCGGCTTGGTGTAGAATGTCTTTCCCGCGGGCTTACCACAGCCAACGGACTTTCCAGTCTGAATGGGGTTGTTGTTCTGGGGTCACTCTCGACTATAGTGACCCGGCTCTCCACACTTAAAGCATGTCACCACATTGGGGCGTGGAGCAGCATTAGCAGCGGGGCCACCATAGGGCTTGGGTGGTGCAAATTGCTGGTTGGGACGAGGCGCCTCAAAGGATGGCCTCGGGATGAACCTGGGTGGCAGTGCCGTGCTTGGAATCCACACCCGGCGCTTTTGAGTTCCAGAGCCGGATGAAGAGCCAAAATCACGGGAGTGCTTGCGTGAAGCGTCATAATCAGTCTCGCCCATCTCAGCACTGATGGCTTTATTGACCAACTTCTGAAAGGAGGTGCACTCGTGCAGACGAAGATCACGGCGAAGCTCAGGGCTAAGTCCCTTTGCGGAACCTTGTCTGCTTCTTAGCGTCAGTAGATACCTCTTCAGGGGCATAGCGTGCCAGATTCCCAAATTCACGACTATATGCATCCACAGTCAGTCTTCCTTGGGTGAAGTTGCAGAACTCCTCCCTCTTGCGATCCATGAGACCTTCCGGAATGTGATGCTCACAGAAAGCCTCACTGAATTCAGCCCAAGTAGTGATTTGGCCGACCGGGCGCATAGCTTCGAAGTTTTCCCACCAAAGGCTAGCAGGGCCTTCGAGGTGATAGGCAACATAGGTAACCTTGTAGGCTTCGGCTACGTTGGCAGAACGTAGCTTGTGGCTAATGCTGCGAAGCCAGTCATCCGCGTCGAGGGGTTCGACGGAATGGTTAAACTTTGGTAGGTACAGCTTGATAAAGTCATTGATCGACACCAAGTCATTTCGCGGGTGGCGTGCAGTGTTCTGCTCAATCCGCTCTAGCAGGCGGTTAGTCTCACGCTTGTTTCTTTCCGCCTCCAGCATTACTTCGGCCAGAGAAGGCGGGTGAGGCAGATTTTCACCCCTAGTTGCACTGGCTTCCCCCTGCTCCGAGGCAGCAGGGTTGCTGCAGGTGTTGACCATCCTAGGAGAAAACAAGACAATGGTTTAGATAAGGATGGCTCAAACTTAGCAAGGAAGTGCAGAATGTAATGGATAACACGGAATGCAGAGATGTTCATCTGTATGTCATGGTAATATAAAACTGCCATATATATACCAACGGTCATACACATCATACATAGTTTAGTACAAGCCCAGACTACAGTACAACTATGATGAAAGACATTACATCTCATCGGAGGCATTCCAAGCTCCTATACATTATTTGTCTACACCTCTGGAATTGACTACACACTAAGTCGTATTCCACAAGTCACGCAGGACAGTGGAGATACAACTACTACAATACTAGTGGTACTACTACTAACTTAGATAGCTCCGTAGTAGTCCTCATAGAAGTCACCTCCGTAGCCTGGAAGTTCAACGTGACCATCCGGGAACAGACTGTCCTGAGGTGCCTGTGGACCAAAGGGGCTAGGATGAGGTCTTGGACCAACAAACGGTGGCCTGTGGGGACCACGGGGTGGGGTGATGCCTCCCACATCACGCCAATCCACCATGTCTGGCAGAGCTGATCTCACAGGATACAGATCCCTTGTATCCATACATCCAGCTTGCACAGCAGGTGCAAACCAAGTCAATCTGGCCCAATGATCAGCACGGGTATTGAAAAGCTCCAGCCTCAAGGCCCGATTCTCTCGGTCCTTATCTTCGAGCATCTCAGCAGTGGTACGAGTTAATGAGTCCTCCTGAGTGGAGTCTGCATAGATAGCCTGAAGATACCCCTGCGCTCCCGGAAGTGAAGCTGGCATGTAACGGAAGTCGGTGTTCCAAAGCAGGCCAGTCCGGACTCGCATAATGGTCATCATGGAATAGGCAGCATCCTGCACAGCCATCTCAACAGTAACCCCGAGTCCATAGGAACAGTGAAGGGGCTCGATAGATCCAGGATAAGAAGGAAATATCCTGACGGTGCAGAAATATTGGCTTTGATTAAAGTTGCAGAATTGCTCTTCAACGGTGTATTCAGGATACCAACGGTAACCCGTCTTGATCATTACCCGGACTAACATAGCAGTATGACCGGGCACGTCAAGGCACCGGGTCAGGAGAACCACTTGGTTTTGAACACGGTTGGCCATCTGAAAGCACAACCACAATGCAAAGACATCAGAATTTCTAGGGAAAATTGGACAGCATAACAGCTGTAAATACTCATAAAAAGATTTGAGACATCCACAACAGTTCGCAATACCACTCAACAACATCATATCAAGGTTCTGATCCAATTAGCAACATACTAAGAATAGTAGAAACTGAACTGGGACTTGTAACAACAATCCTATAAGCTACTACGGATTAGTAACACGTGAACCTGATAGAAGAAGAGAGCCTAGTCCTTAACCCACGTTGAATGAGAAGAGAATGACTCAGATCAGAGGCATAGGGTAAAGGAGTAAAAGAGCCTTACGTTCCCTCCCACAATCAATTCCCCTACATATAACTAAAGCATTTCTAGACTCGACATCGACCAGCTTGGCTCAACAAACCTACAGGCAGTCCGGCTCTGATACCAACGCTGTCAGGACCCCGATTCCAAGTCATATCGATCTAGCCGGTAACACTCATATCACTTTGCGGCCTCACGCACGGTATCCCACGGGTGTCGCCTTACCATGGCCCGGGACCGTTTGCGCCTTTTGGCTCACGTATATGATAGTGTCGCTAGCATCCATATGACAGAGAACCCGGGCCGACATGGCAAGTCATGAACCCAAAGCGGCACAGACCTATGGAGATAGGCATACATGAATCACATCGAACATGTCGGTCATCAGTGAGTGATTCTGGGCTGTAGCACTAGGCTAACAGGACTCCGGTGAACCGGGCTGTAGCAGGCTAGGCAGGACTCCGGATATCACCGCGTGACATTTCCCTGAAGGGACAGACATAGGAACGAAGTGAAACACATGCCGGCCAGTCAAGTGTCTTGAACAGTAGTGCTGGGCTAGCAGGACTCTGGTGAACCGGGCTGTAGCGGACTACTATGGCTCGAGGAACACTAGACTACATTTCCCCATAAGAAAGGCTGCCAAGGATAAACAACTAGATTGTCAGATCCAACTCATACCAAGCATTTCAATCATACACACAATATGCCCGATATGAGTACATACAACATGGCATCACAACAAAACTCTACAACTCAAGTACTTTATTTAAAGGCTCCAGGGAGCCATACATAACATGTTCATACAGATAGGGGTCACATGACCCGACACTCAAGTCGTACAAACATACAAGCACATGCGGAAGCAACTAGTCTGAGTACAGACTCTAGAAAGAAAGAAGGCTTCTCGAAGCCTGTCTATCTACATAGGGCCCTCCATGGCCAGTATCACCACCTGGGTGGCTAGTCACTCATCGACGTCAAGGTCTACGTAGAACCCATCGGAGGGGGCGGTGTTGTCGTCTGAAAACAGTAATTAAGCAAACATGAGTACAAAGGTACTCAGCAAGTCTTACATTAGAACCTACTAAACATGCTTATTCTCAAGAAGGTGGTGGGGTTAATGCAGCAAGCCAGCTTTGACTCTTGGCTAAGCTATCCTAAGGAACTCCACCAGTAAAATAGTTTTCGCACACGAGTCCACTACTCACCAACACAATACTCCACCGGGGATCCTCCCTCGTCATCCTACAAGAGGGCCATCCTCGGTACTCACACTTATCCTGAGTCTTTTAGTAGTATCCATTAACTTGTCTATGAACTGTATAGGCAACCAAGTAGTCCTTTACCGCGGACGCGGCTATTCGAATAGTTTTATACCCTGCAGGGGTGTACTTCTTCATACACGCTTTCACCACTTACCGCTGTTTACACGACATGTACTCGACAACCTTCAAGCGGAAGCCCAGCGAGGGTGTCGGCCACGGCCTACCTAACACTTAAGTCTCTAGTCCAGGTTTATCGCCTATCCAGGTTCCATCCGCAGGGAGTCCGGCCGAGGTTTCCACATACGGCCTCGAACGATGTGAACAGGGTCCCGAGATGCCAAACGGGAGCCCGGCATACCCGGCCACGGTGTATCTACCGCAACATAGCCCACCCCTAGGGTCAGTGCTACGCACGGCCGCCAACACATAACCTACAAACACCCGAAACTATTTGCAACTCCTGGACAGAGTACTAGGGTGATTAAGAAGCCGAGAGGGTCCATTGGTTTCGGGCCCAATGTACGGTAGTAACTACATCTTAAATCACACATACAGTTCTCAGTTCTTAGGGACGGCCTCAATGAAACAACCCACCATGTACTCCTACATGGCCTCTCATCGATACCTTTACCAAAACATGTTCAACACATCCCTCACATTACCGACATAAGCATTTCACTCTAGCCCATCACCCAGATGAACCAGACCTGACACAACTCTAAGCATAGCAAGCATAGCAAGGTAGGAATCACATACATGGCTCAATCAACTCCTACACATGCTAGTGGGTTTCATCTAGTTACTGTGGCAATGACAGGTCATGCAGAGGATAAGGGTTCAACTACCATAGCACACAGCAGATTGAAACGCGTTGTCTTAATGCAGTAAACAAGAGCAGAAGCGAGAACATGGGTTGTATCGGAATGATCAATGGTTGCTTGCCTGATGGAGTGGTAGTGGGATACTGCCCTTCAGTTGGATACTCGTGAATATCCTCGGAGGCAGAACCTACCACGAAGAACACATCGGAACACAATCAACACATGACGATATGCAACAATATGATGCATGCTATGATGTGGCAATATGAATGTGCCTTGGCCTAATGCAAGCTGTAACAGAAAGGATTGAACTGATTTGAATCAAAGATTCAATTATTAGCTTATTAAACATGGCTTTAATGGTGCATTTCCTTATTCTTCTTAAACAGCAAGGTAAACTTGTTTTGTCATGCATGAAACCATTACAGATGGATAGATTGAATTTTTCTGATCATTTTTCATATATAAATCTTTGCATTTGGAGCTATGGTTGATTTTCTATGATTTTTAGAAGTTTTGACTATTTTCTGGAATTTCCTGTATAAGAATAAATCCAGTAATTTAATTACTGCGTCAGCATTACGTCAGGGTGATGTTAGTGGTCAACGGGGACGTCCAGGTCAAACCTGACTGGTGGGTCCCGCGTGTTAGTAGTTAATTAAGCTAATTATCTTTAGTTAAAACTAATCTGATTTAGTTAACAGAGGGGGCCCACTTGTCATTGACTCAGGGGAGTCAAACTGGGGTCAAACCCCTGGTCAGCGGGGCTAATCCCGCCGGTGTTGAGTCACCGGCGAGGCCCGAGACGGTGGCGCGGCTCGGAAAACGCCCATAGGGCACGGGCGAGGCCGTTCTTGGGCTCGTTGGAGAGCTCTTGCAGTCGCGCATCTAGTGGTGGTGGAGGCCGGGCCTATGGTGGCCGGAGACAACAACGGCGAGCCCAAGGCGGTGGCCGGAGTTCGGCCATGTGCGGGGTTTGGGCTGTGGCGTGCAAACACGGAAACTGAGGCGCTAGCGAGGCACTACGCGATGCGGCAAGCACGTTGCATAGCACGGGATGACCAAATGGTCGCCGGAGCGACGCCGGCGACGAGCTCGAGCGGAGACGAGCTTCGGCCATGGTGGAACTATGGACTAGAGGGTGCAAATGCGTGGGAAAGAAGAGGGGGAAGGCGGCGGAGCTCACAGGGAGGTCGATGAGCAGCTCAGTGGGCTCGGGGGCGACCGGAGCGTGGCGAATCGATGAACGGCGTCTGGCGGGTACCGAGGTTGAAGACGGCGCGATAGCGGCGATGCAGGGCCTCCAGCGAAGCGTGGCTCGGTGGGGAGGGCGAGGGCGTCGTGGCGGAGCGATTTGGGTTGTCGGAGGGGCGAGGGGGTGGCTCTGGCGTCGTCTATGGCGAACGGCGGCGAGGAACGCGCTCGGGCATCGCGGGAGAGAGTGAGGGAGACGAGGGGGAGAGTGAGCGAGGATGAGAGGGGGACGTGGGGGTCGCGTGGCATCCCTGGACGTCTCCAGGACGTCGGCAGAAGCAGGAGGTGGCCGGCGTGTGGCCGCGGGCGCCGGCCACGCGCTCCGCGTCCTTCTGGCGTGAGGAGGAGGACGACTGGCAGGGCCAGTCGGCTGGGCCGAGCCAGGTGGGCTGGGCCAGCACAGGTAAGGCCCAGGTAGCTTCCCTCTCTCTCTTTTTTATTTGTTTCTGTTTTTCTATTTAACTGCAACTGTTGGGCTTTAATTAAAATACTAAAACGTTTCCAAAAAATCCTGAAATTAATTGTGGGCTCTGTTTAGATTATTTCCAACAGCAAACATTTATTTCCAGAACTATTTGGGCATTTAAATTATTTTATAGCATTTAAATGCCCAAATTCAAATACTTATGATTTAATTCAATGACCTTCTGTTGACCTAGAAAAATGTGCACCGATTTTGCCAGAGGTTTTAACCCAAGACAAAGAGGGTGAACTTTTTAGAAGGGCATTTCAGGTTCATTGAAAATAATTTTAGTAAATCCTAGTTGTTTCCAGGGGGTGTTGGGGGTTTCTGCCTTCCCCATTTCAAATTTAAGAGAAATTTAAACATGATGCACACTCTAATGCTTGAACTAGCTAGGGTGTGACGGGGAATTTCTTTTCCAACTGACCCTAGAGGTCCGACCCGAGCCATATGATTCGGATCAAGCTTGGTATACCGTGTTTTCACCATGGCCCAGGCTTCTCGTGCACCTTCCCGGCAGGCCGATATCTTGCATAACCGAAAACGCCGCCGTGCTCCCCTGAATAGTTGTATAAGCTCCTCCATTCTTCCTGGAGGGGAGGCGGATGACCATAAAGCCTTGGAAACACTTCGCATCGCCTGCCGAGCTTGCTCGTGCACTTGCGACAGCTCTTCTAGCAGATCGCCCGAGAATCTAGGCACCTCCTGTTCGGGACAACCAGTCAGCATACCTACAGGCATAAATCTGTTAGTCCCTTTCATTTCCGAATTACACGGAGGTAAGTTTGACCACATACTAAATATGCCACCTCGAAGCCTCTTATTTTCCTTCATGGAGTCAGCCAGCTGGGCCCGTACATCTTTCAGCTCCTCACCCAGTTGGGTATTGGAATCCTGGAGCTTGTTTTTCTCCTCCATGACTCGTGTTAGCACACGCTCCCCGCGGCTAGTAGTCTTTTGGCTTCTTGTTCTCCCCCTTGAGCGGCTTTCAGTTGCTCTTGCAGTTGATTTGATGATCCTATTAAGAGGTGAGCAACCGTGTTAGCATTATTGGCATGCCATTATGTTTTCTCGATGGAGGGGAACATTACCAGGTGATGCCTTCTTGGATTTCTCCAGTTCGGCATTGGCAGCAGTTAGCTGGGTCTGATACTTTTCTAGTTCCTGAGATAACAGGCTGTTCTTCTTTGCAAGTACCTGGTTATACAATGATCCTTCAATCAGTTGGATCAACTACTTCAAGTCTCGGGGGCTACTGGTATATAACTATCAGATTGGTACAATATAAACTTACCTGCATATATTTTATATGCTGGTCCATGGCTCTTACAAGCCCATCCCGAGCAGCTCGGATGTACGCATTGGTTGAGCCGAAGACATCAAATGCCTCCTTTGAAAAGCCGGGGTCACGGAGAGCGGCCCTCCGACGACGAAGATTCATGGCGCTCTCCACTTCAGAGTTTGTGACGGACATATTGTTTGAATCCTCTGTGGAAGGACAGTTGGCACCACTCCCGTGTCAGCCCCCGTCATTAGGGCAAGGTCCGGAACCTGACTAGTGGAGGCACGATCAGCAGGATCCCCGGACACAGTCCGGCGGACACTTTTCTTGATAGAATGCGGTGAATGGCATCATGATTTGATGTGGCGATCAGAAGATGTATTCTTCAAAAGAAAGCCTTACCTCTTTGACAAGGGTTCTGCCGTATTATCATTTGCCTTCCTCTTCGAAGATGTGCTCGGCGCGGGCGCCGCTCTCCTCGGAGACGCTTCTGGTGCATGTTGTGACGCTGAGCGCCTCCCCTTTGGAACACGAAATAGTGCGGTGGGTGAGGCAAAGTAAGGAAACTCTTTCGAAGAAGGTGTCTTTTAAATTACTTACATGCGAAGCGGGAAGGAGGCCGTGGTAATTGGCGATGATGGGTACTTCCGTACCATCGTAGCTCATCTGATAGAATACTCCATCCTCGAGCTCCATAAATATGTCCGGATCTTCTTCGAATCCGGGGTCAAGGTCCCGGTTGTGATCCTCTGGCTGGGGGGCATTGCTATGGATCCCCTCGATAGCCTTCCGCCATTCCTGTTGCGAGTGGATAGGTTACTGTCCATCAAAAATTATTCAGGGAGAGGAGTAAAATGGTGGGATCGGAGCTTACCCAGCTAGGAGGATTATACATGGAAAATCCATCTCGACATTGGAGACGAGTGAACCCCTCCTTCTCCCCTTTGTACAGTCTAGCCAATATTTTGGCCAAAGCGGCGGGGGTTTTCGGACCCTTCCGACCACAGTGTGAGGCATCATCTTCCCCATTATAGTGCCACATGGGAAGCCCTCTGTATTGGAGTGGTTGGACCCCCCGCACTATGGAGATCGCCATTACCTCAATTATTGACAATCCGGACTAGGCGAGCGTCTTAATCTTGCCCATCAACTGACCGACTTCCGTGCTATCCTCCTCTTCGAGGCTCTGAGGATGCCAGCTGTGGCGTTTCTTCAACGGAGCACTTGAAAATTCGGGGAGGCCCATTCGGACTGGGTCAGGAAGAGCGACGTCGTCAATATAGAACCATTCGGAAGGCCACTCTTCGGAAGCCTTCTTCAGCGTGCCGGACAGGTATCCGGTCCTGGCGATACGCCACACTTCGGCTCCTCCCACTTCGAATATTGACCCCCCTTGATTACGAGGGACGAGGCAGAACAGTTTTCTCCATAATTCAAAATCGGCCTCCCAGCCCAGGAATAACTCACATAGAGCAACATAACCCGCGATGTGCGGGATGGAGGCGGGAGTGAAACTGTGCAGTTGGAGGCCATAATACTCCAGCAGTCCTCGAAGGAAGGCATGGATTGGAAATCCGACGCCTCTTAGCAAGAAGGGAACAAAGCATACTCATTCCCCTGGACGGATTGGGGAAATTCTCCGCCTGAACCCCAGCGTTGAAGGACATTAATCCTGCTCGGATGGGGACTAGATCCGCGGGAGGAAGAAAGCCCTATTTTTTCAGCTTCGTTAGCTGACCGTGGGATATAGAGCATCTCTTCCAATCACCTTTTTCGGAGCCGTGGGGACGAGAGGAAGACCTGGGAGCGCTAGCCATGTTGGAGTGGTTCCTCTTAGCGAGCTCTGAGGATTTTTTGCGCAGGGTGTGGAATGGATCTGAGATCTATTCTCTTTAAATAGGCACCTCTCTCGTATGGTCAGGGTGGTATGTGCAAAAATACCCCGACCTCTCGTATTCGCTCGCCACGTGGAAACTGAAGTCGGGAAGGCATGGAAGCCGATGGGCGCGACATTAAGTGGGAAAGCTAAATACCGCTCTTTAAGTCAGGGACTTTGAAGTAATCGAAGGGGGAACCCGCCTTGCAATGCCGAAGACAATCTGCACACCGGACACCTCGTCATTGAAGTCTGGTTCGGGGGCTACTGAGGGAATCCTGGACTAAGGGGTCCTCGGGCGTCCGGCCTGTTGGACATGGGCCAGATTATTGGGCCATGAAGATACAAGATGGAAGACTTTTTCCCGTGTCCGGATAGGACTCTTCTTTGCATGGATGGCAAGTCAGGCGGCCGGATATACTATTTCATTTCTATGTAACCGACTTTGTGTAACCCTAGTCCCCTCTAGTGTCTATATAAACTGGAGGGTTTAGTCCGTAGGGACAATCATAATCAAATAGGCTAGGCTTCTAGGGTTTTAGCCATTACGATCTCATGGTAGATCAACTCTTGTAACCCCCATACTCATCAATATTAATCTAGCAGGACGTAGGGTTTTACCTCCATCGAGAGGGCCCGAACCTGGGTAAACATTGTGTTCCCTATCTCATGTTACCATTAACCTCAGGCGCACAGTTCGGGACCCCCTACCCGAGATCCGCCAATTTTGACACCGACACCTACCTGGGCCACGCCCGCTGCGCCGCGCTCACACACTAACCCGCCACTGCCAAACCTCGTCGCCGGTCGTGTTTCCGGCCACCCCAGCATCGGTGACTCGTGCCTCTGGATGCAGCGCTCTCCCAGCTGCTGGTAGCACCTCTCTGCGCAGCAACCAGTCGCCAGAGACGAGCGACCGGTCATCGCCGGCGCACTCTGCCATCGCTGTCGTTTAGTGCCAACATGGACGTCATTAGCCTAGTGCTAATTGGCCTCTGTGCCACTAACATGTGGGGGCGACATCGGTAAATAACCCGTGCAAACAAAATGAACTCTGTTAACTAATGACCCACTAACAGGTTGGCCCCACCTACTGATTAACTTAACTAAAATCAGTTTAATTCAGTTAACTCTAACAATCACTCACTGCTAGGCCCCTGGGTCAGTTTGACTAGTCAACTGGTCCATAGTTGACTGCTGACTAAGCAGTCAACTGGGTCCCACTATCAGCCACTCGAACACTTGGCTGGATACCCTTTTGGGTGTATCTTGCATTCAACCTTATTATTTACAAATTAAATTAAATCTGTTAAATTTCAGAAATAATTTAAAACTTTAAAAATTAATATAAAATAATCCATAACTTGGATGAAAATACTTTGTACATGAAAGTTTCTCAGAACGACGAGATGAATCTGGTTACACACTCTGTTCGTCTACCACACATCCCTAGCATAGTGAACACGCAACTGTCCCCTTCTGGTTCATCTGTCCGAAAACGCGAAACACCGGGGATACTTTCCTGGATGTTTCCCCCCTTCGCCTGTATCACCTCCTATTACGTTAGGGCACACCAGACACCGTTACTTGTCATGTCATGCATCGATATGCATCTGTTTGCATTGTATTCATTGTTTCTTCCCCCTCTTCTCTCCGGTAGACTACGAGACTGACGCCACTGCTGGTGCCCCGATCGGCTACGTTGTTGACGACCCATCCTTCTTGCCAGAGCAACCAAGCAAGCCCCCCCCCCCTTGATCAACCCGATATCGCCTATTACTTCTCTCTACTGCTTGCATTAGAGTAGTGTAGCATGTTACTCCTTTCGGTTAATCCTATCCTGTTGCATAGCCTGTCATTGTTGCTACAGTTGTTACCTTTATGTGTAATCCTAAATGCTCAGTATAGGATGCTAGTTTTCCATCAGTGGCCCTACATTCTTGTCTATATGCCATGCTATACTATTGGGCCATGATCACTCGAGAGGTGATCACGGGTTTATACATACATACATACATACATACATATTATACAGATTGCATGATGTGACTAAAGTCGGCTCGGCTCGTAGAGTACCCACAAGTGATTTTGATGTGGGGCTGAAAGGATAGGTGGCTCCATCCCGGTAGTGGTGGGCCTGGGTTCCCGATGCCCACCGACTGTTACTTTGTGGCGGAGCAACAGGGCAGGTTGAGACCACCTAGGTGAGAGGTGGGCCGGGCCCTGGTCAGCGTCTGCGGGTACTGCAAATAACACACTTAACGAGATTTTGGTATTTGATCTGAGTCTGGCCACTGGCCTATACGCACTAACCAACTACGTGGGAACAGTTATGGGCACTCGTCGTGGTATCAGCCGAAGCCTTCTCGACATTAGCGACTGAGCGGCCCACGCCGGATTGGACCGTAAGCCTGCGCTTTGTATTAAGGGGCTAGGTCTACTTTCGACCATGTATGCAACGTGTAGATGTGCAGTGGGCGATGGGCCCAGACCCCTACGCGCATAGGATTTAGACCGGCGTGCTGACCTCTCTATTGTGCGTAGGTAGGGCTGCGACATGTTGATCTTCTGAGGCCGGGCATGACCCAGGAAAGTGTGTCCGGCCAGAGGGATCGAGCGTGTTGGGTTATGTGGTGCACCCCTGCAGGGAAGTTTATCTATTTGAATAGCCATGTCCCTCGGTAAAAGGACGACCCGGAGTTGTACCTTGACCTTATGACAACTAGAACCGGATACTTAATAAAATACACCCTCACTACTACAGGATGCTGCTAACGTGACACCACGATCAGAGACCCTTCAACGAAACTGTGTGCAATGCAACAATCGCAAACGGTGGTGTAAAAACCGTCAAAAAGGTTCAAAACGTTTGCGATGACGAATGCATCAAACACGGTTCAGATTTTAGTTGCGTGTGCGATTTAGGGCATATGGTTCAGTTCAATTAACCGTTTTTTATGAGGAGGAACAAAAGAAATGGGCAGCCAGATGAAGGTGTGCGATGTACATCATACGATTCACTCGAATGAACTGTTTGTGATTAGGCAACACAAAAGAAACGGTCAGCCAGATCAAGGTGTGTGCGATGTACAACATACAGTTCACTTGGATGAACTGTTTGTGATTAGGCAACACAAAAGAAACGGTCAGCCAGATCAAGGTGTGTGCGATGTATGACATGCAGTTCACCCGGATGAACTGTTTGCGTTGAGACAAGAGAACAGAAACGGTTCAATATAACAAATTCCATAAATATTGGAAGGTTCAAATTCAAAGATTACAATGCCCAAATTCAACCATTGCAAGCTGCGTCATTTCTGAAAAGGGATCAGCCGCTGATAAGTCATGTATGGGTTTGACACAATAACTTCCAATTGCTTTGCCATATGCTCTTCCAATATGAAGTTTGGTATTTTTGGAGGCACTTCCATTCCGCAGTACCAGCCGACTCTGATAATCATACCATTGATCTTTCCTAATTAAATGCGTGTTCAACCTCAGTACCCTCAGCACCTTTGCTTTGGCAAGAAAGAACATGGCGAGTGTAATCTTCGGTGGGGTCCCTCGGTAGGATTTCAAAGTAATATTTGAGAGATGCAGATCCAGGCATTCGATGTGATTGTCGTTATCAACATGTTCCACCGGGCCTAATATGCACTGCAAAAGAAGAGAACATCTTAGTGCTTACATGCAGTTTTGAACACTGCTACACGCCCATTTGGTTTGCAGGATTTGTAAAATGCACCAACGTGCCATCTTTGATCTGGCATGATTAACATGGGCATTAATTTGATTACAATCTAGAAACATGTAGCCTTCTTCACAAGAGGTTGGATTGGATGAAAAATTCCCTAAGAAAACTAGTATAGATGAATCCAAAGGAGAAATGCTTATGGACGATTGTAACCATATGAATGAAGCAACCAATATGGGGTGGGGGTGTATGTCCTAAAATCCTCCAAAATTCCTTTAGAAATCGTAGTACATTGTCATTGTAAACTTGGGAAAAGGTGCAAAAAATTGAACTCCCTTATGGTTAACATTTAACAGGAAAGGAACATCACCTCGATATACAGCTTCTTCAGGCACGGAAAGCATCTCAGGCAACTGAAAACTTGGTCCAGGTTGGGGATGACAGATTCTAGTGCCAAGACCTTCACTGTGCCCAGAGTCTGGGTGAAGCTTCGCTGGATGACAGGCCAACACACATCTTCAAAACTTGAAATAACATTGAATCAAGAAGGAGAGGTATATAAGGTGACTGTTGTACCTGAAAGGTGTAGTATTTGATAGACGAGTAACCCACCACTTTCAATTTCGGCACAGAAATGACATTGATTCTTGTTGGACCTTGCTGATCAACTACAAGTAATCTCTCAAGTGAGGGTGTGTCCTGGATGACCATATTGTGGTCCACCTTTTGTGATCTCTCATTGCAGCATCAGCAACTCACATAAATAGTGCGGAGAGTCCTGGAGGTGATATGCAAGGTACTCGACCAATTCATCGCCTGAAGACGAAGGAACTCGAGTGCAGTACAGGTGCGGAGAAGGTGCTCCATGTCATCCTTTGGGATGCGGATGGCGACGAGCTCGAGGTGCTTCAGTCGTGGTAGAAAAAGAGCGGGCGCATCATTAAAGGGGGTGGCAGTTCATGAACTTGGCGAGGCGCAACATGGGCATGAAGTGGAGCGCGGACATTGGCAGCAAGCTCACATGCCCATCATTATAACTTAGCTTCTTGAGCTGATCTATGGCGCGGGATCGGAACCACTCGTCAAGCTTGGCTTGCTCCTTGCCATTGGAACGGAACTTGCCCGCGATAAGGCCTTTGATTGGGCCATGATGACTGTCGAGGATCTAGGAGAATGCATCCAAGCTTTGGTGATAGCCATGGCAGAGCTTGTGGGCGTGGAGGTCGACATGGGTGTAGAGCCATAGGGTGCGCCACCGCCGGGAAACAGCGGCTGTCCTCGCCCGATTTTGGATTCGGAGGAGGGATATGATGACTATCAACATATCATCGGGGAGGTTGTTGATGAAGTCTAGGCCTGCTGGAGTCGCTTGTGGTTCTTTCTCGACCCGTCTCCGCTTGTTGGCAGCCTCGTTCTCCACCTCGTCGGCGGGGACGGAAACCTCCGTCTCCGTATTGATGCCATGCTCCGGTGCTTCAGCAGTCCCGGCGTCGCCACTCCTCCGATGGGGCGCTTCGGCGGCATCCTCGTACATTGACGGCTTTGAGGACTCAGAGCGGCATCGAGGATGCGGGCGGAGAGAGAGGAATTATGCGTGTGGCGAGGATGGGAGAATGCGGCCGCTCGGCGGCACCATTAATATAGATCAGTGGGAGCGAGGCGAGCGGCGGTCCAAGGCTGTCTCGCTTCCTGGTGAGAACGACTGCTTAATCTCTAATATGAATGAAATCTATGCTTAATTACTGAATTTTAGTTGCAAAAAATAGATAGTGATATTGATTTTTAGCTGCATATTTTGACAAATCGCAGTGTCTCTTGGCTTAGCGCCCAAGTCTGGCTTTAATTTGCATACCATAATCTAAACCAATTGCGTTGAAGAGATGCACAGATCCTGCGTTGAACAGCTTGTATGTTTCCTGGTGAGCGTACACACCGGACTGCGCTCGCACGCCTCCCGTTCAGTCAAGCAGCTGTCCACACGGCACCTCCTATAGCCATTAAAACCAAGACACATGGTGTCATGTGAATGGTTAACCGAATGCACACGGTTAGAATTATACAAACGTTTGAGATATTAAAGTCATAGATATTTTTTTTCAAAGTGCCTTTGTTGGCAGTCATTATTCGAGTGCGCCTTCTCTCAAAATGGACACGAAAAATACCATAGCATGTCGGGTGACGCTCCATGATAGCATGCCAAGTTTCATGAATTTCAGACGAGTTTTGGATTTACTAGAATTTTAAAACCAGGCATCTCAACGTTTTGTCAGCAATCAACGGTGCCCAGGTGTTTAAAATTAATTCCCATTTCTTGCATGGGACCTAAGCATGCACCCTAGGACACAGATTTGATTTTTCAACCAATTTATATGCACTGGAGCATGCGCATGTAGTTCAAATTTGAATTATGCACATAAATGCATTGAAAACTCAGTTAATACATAAATATGTCCATACAAACCCCAAAAAATCACAAAAAAAAGCAAACAACACTCCTGTTGTTCTATGTTGACACGATAAAAAAAAGAAAGCCATAAGAGGCAATGGATATCGTTTCGTCCCCAAAGGTGGGGCGTTCCCTACCGAAAACCAGCATGCTTGTTGTGAGAAGCTACGGTTTGTGAGAAGCATATACCCAAACCTGCCCCAAATGGGACAAAAAAATTACCATGGCATGTCAGGTGCCGCTCCATGATAGCATGCCAAGTTTCATGAATTTCATACGAGTTTTGGATTTACTAGAATTTAAAAACCAGGCATCTCAACGTTTTGCCGGCAATCAACGGTGCCCATGTGTTCGAAATTCATTCCCATTTCTTGCATGGGACCTAAGCATGCACCCAAGGACACAGATTTGATTTTTCAACCAATTTATATGCACTGGATCATGCGCATGTAGTTTAAATTTGAATTATGCACATAAATGCATTGAAAAATCAGTTAATGCATAAAAATGTCCAAACGAACCCCAAAAAATCACAAAAAATCACACAACACTCCTGTTGTTCTATGTTGACACGAGAAAAAAATTTGAAAGCAATAAGAGGCAATGGATATCATTTCGTCCCCAAAGGTGGGGCATTCCCTACCAAAAACCATCATGCTTGTTGTGAGAAGTGATAACCCACAAGTATAGGGGATCGCAACAGTTTTCGAGGGTAGAGTATTCAACCCAAATTTATTGATTCGACACAAGGGGAGCCAAAGAATATTCTCAAGTATTAGCAGCTGAGTTGTCAATTCAACCACACCTGGAAACTTAATATCTGCAGCAAAGTATTTAGTAGCAAAGTAATATGATAGTAGTGGTAACGGTAGCAAAAGGTAACAGTAGCAAAAGTAGTGTTTTTGGTATTTTGTAGTGATGATAGCAATAACAACGGAAAAGTAAATAAGCGAAGAACAATATATGGAAAACTTGTAGGCAATGGATCAGTGATGGATAATTATGCCGGATGCGGTTCATCATGTAACAATCATAACATAGGGTGACACAGAACTAGCTCCAATTCATCAATGTAATGTAGGCATGTATTCCGAATATAGTCATACGTGCTTATGGAAAAGAATTTGCATGACATCTTTTATCCTACCCTCCCGTGGCAGCGGGGTCCTAATGGAAACTAAGGGATATTAAGGCCTCCTTTTAATAGAGTACCGGAACAAAGCATTAGCACATAATGAATACATGAACTCCTCAAACTATGGTCATCATCGGTAAGTATCCCGATTATTGTCACTTCGGGGTTAACGGATCATAAAACATAATAGCTGACTATAGACTTGCAAGATAGGATCAAGAACTCTCATATATTGATGAAAACATAATAGGTTCAGATCTGAAATCATGGCACTCGGGCCGTAGTGACAAGCATTAAGCATAGCAAAGTCATAGCAACATTAATCTCAGAACATAGTGGATACTAGGGATCAAACGCTAACAAAACTAACTCGATTACATGATAAATCTCATCCAACCCATCACCGTCCAGCAAGCCTACGATGAACTTACTCATGCATGGTGGTGAGCATCATGAAATTGGTGATGGAGGAAAGTTGATGATGATGATGATGGCGATGGATTCCCCTCTCGGGAGCCCCAAACGGACTCCAGATCAGCCCTCCCGAGAGGTTTTAGGGCTTGGTGGTGGCTCTGTATCGTAAAATGCGATGAATACTTCTCTCTGATTTTTTTCTCTCCAAAACCAAATATATAGAGTCGGGGTTGAGGTCGGAGGAGCTCCAGGGGGCCCACGAGGTAGGGGGCGCGCCCTAGGGGGTCGTGGACCTGTGGTGGCCCCCTTGGTCTTCATCTTTTGCAAGGATTTTTTATTATTTTCGAAAAGATGTTCCGTGAAGTTTCAGGTCATTCTGAGAACTTTTGTTTCTGCACATAAATAACACCATAGCAATTCTGCTAAAAACAGCGTCAGTCCGGGTTAGTTCCATTCAAATCATGCAAGTTAGAGTCCAAAACAAGGGAAAAAGTGTTTGGAAAATTAGATACGACGGAGACATATCAACTCCCCCAAGCTTAAACCTTTGCTTGTCCTCAAGCAATTCAGTTGATAAACTGAAAGTGACAAAGAAAAACTTTTACAAACTCTGTTTGCTCTTGTTCTTCTAAATATGTAAAGCCAGCATTCAAGTTTTCAGCAAGGATTATGACTAACCACATTCACAATAATGCTTAGGACTCAAGTTTACTCATATCAATGGCATAATCAACTAGCGAGCAATAATAATAAATCTCGGATGACAACACTTTCTCAAAACAATCATAATATGATATAACAAGATGGTATCTCGCTAGCCCTTTCTGAGACCGCAAAACATAAATGCAGAGCACCTTTAAAGATCAAGGACTGACTAGACATTGTAATTCATGGTAAAAGAGATCCAGTCAAGTCATACTCAATGTAAACTAATAGTAATGAATGCAAATGACAATGGTGCTCTCCAACTGGTGCTTTTTAATAAGAGGATGATGACTCAGCATAAATGTAAATAGATAGGCCCTTCGTAGAGGGAAGCAGGGATTTGTAGAGGTGCCAGAGCTTGGTTTTTAAATAGAGATGAATAATATTTTGAGCGGTATACTTTCATTGTCAACATAACAACCAAGAGATGGCAATATCTTCCATGCTACACACATTATAGGCGGTTCCCAAACAGAATGGTAAAGTTTATACCCCCCCCCCCTCCACCAACAAGCATCAATCCATGGCTTGCTCGAAACAACGAGTGCCTCCAATTAACAAGAGTCCTAGGGGGAGTTTTGTTTGCAATTATTTTGATTTGATTTGCATAAAGCATGGGACTGGGCATCCCGGTGACCGGCCCTTTTCTCGTGAGTGAGGAGCGGAGTCCACTCCTCTTGAGAATAACCCACCTAACATGGAAGATACGGACAGCCCTAGTTGATACATGAGCTATTTGAGCATACAAAATAGGATATTTATTTGAAGGTTTAGAGTCTGGCACATACAAATTTACTTGGAACGGCAGGTAGATACCGTATAGAGGTAGGTATGGTGGACTCATATGGAATAACTTTGGTGTTTATGGAGTTGGATGCACAAGCAGTATTCCCGCTTAGTACAGGTGAAGGCTAGCAAAAGATTGGGAAGCAACCAGCTAGAGAGCGACAACAGTCATGAACATGCATTAAAATTAATCAACACCGAATGCAAGCATGAGTAGGATATAATCCACCATGAACATAAATATCGTGAAGGCTATGTTGATTTTGTTTCAACTACATGCGTGAACATGCGCCAAGTCAAGTCACTTAAATCATTCAGAGGAGGATACCACCCTATCATACCACATCATAACCATTTTAATAGCATGTTGGGACGCAAGGTAAACCATTATAAGCTCCTAGCTAATCAAGCATGTCACAAGAAACTATGATCTCTAGTTGTCATTGCAAACATGTTTATTCATAATAGGCTGAATCAGGAACGATGAACTAATCATATTTACAAAAACAAAAGAGGTCGAGTTCATACCAGCTTTTCTCATCTCAGTCAGTCCATCATATATCGTCATAATTGCCTTTCACTTGCACGACCGAATAGTGTGAATAATAATAATAGTGCACGAGCATTGGACTAAGCTAGAATCTGCAAGCATTCAATAAACAGGAGAAGACAAGGCAATATGGGCTCTTTTGTCAGATCAACAATAATGCATATAAGAGCTACTTCAACAATTTAATCATGGTCTTCTCCTATCGACCCCCAAAGAAAAGAAAAGAAATAAAACTATTTACACGGGAAAGCTCCCAACAAGCAAAAGAAGAATAGGAAATATTTTTGGGTTTTATTTTTAATTACTACTACAAGCATGGAAAGTAAACTAATTAAAAGCTACAACTAATTTTTTTGGTTTTTCTTAAGGTTTATTAAACACAAAAGAAGAAAACATAAAAAGGGAATAAACTAGCATGGATAATACAATGAAAAAAGTATGAGCACCGACATCTAGCAATGATTGTGTGAACATAAATGTAATGTCGGTGAGAAATACATACTCCCCCAAGCTTATGCTTTTGGCCTAAGTTGGTCTATGGCCACAGCTGGCCTGGCGGATATCCATAATAATAGTTGGGGTCGTACTGAGATGCAGCGGCTATCGCCTCCTGAGCTGCAGCATGGCGACGAGCGGCCTCAGCCCTCCTCTCGTACTCATCTGCCTCCTCTCTGGTAATAACGTATATTCCTTTTGCCTGATAATCAAAGAAGGCAGGAACAGGGAGAGTAATACGGACAGCACGCCGTCTGTCAAAGATTAGTCGATACTGGAGAGGTGATTCACTCATCTCAACAAACTGGTGGTGAACCATAGCATTAAAATCTAGGTAAGCGGGAGGCAATCCAATATCATCCTCGCGTATGGTTACAGCAAGAAAATCAGCTAAGCGGGTTGCATAAATTCCACCAAAGAAATCTCCATTAAATCTATTAAGATGCAACCTACGTGCAACAATGGCTCCCAAATTGTAGGATTTGTCTCCTAACACAGCACTCCAAAAATACTGAGGTCAGGAACACACATATGACATGCTTCATCTTTACCATTTATGCATCTACCTATGAAGAGAGCTGTAGGATCGAAAGTATGTCTAGAGGGGGGGTGATTAGACTACTTGACCAAATAAAACTTATCCTTTTCCCAATTTTAGTTCTTGGCAGATTTTAGCAACTTTGGTAAAGTCAAGCAATCTTAACACAATTCAAGCAAGCATGCAAAGAGTATATGAGCAGCGGAAAGTAAATCATGCAACTTGCAAGAATGTAAAGGGAGGAGTTTGGAAGATTCAAACGCAATAGGTGACACGGATGTTTTTGTCATGGTTCCGATAGGTGGTGCTATCGTACATCCATGTTGATGGAGACTTCAACCCACGAAGGGTAACGGCTGCGCGAGTCCATGGAGGGCTCCACCCACGAAGGGTCCATGAAGAAGCAACCTTGTCTATCCCACCATGGCCGTCGCCCACGAAGGACTTGCCTTACTAGCGGTAGATCTTCACGAAGTAGGCGATCTCCTTGCCCTTACAAACTCCTTGGTTCAACTCCACAATCTTGTCGGAGGCTCCCAAGTGACATCTAGCCAATCTAGGAGACACCACTCTCCAAGAAGTAACAAATGGTGTGTTGATGATGAACTCCTTACTCTTCTGCTTCAAATGATAGTCTCCCCAACACTCAACTCTCTCTCTCTCTCATAGCATATGGATTTAGTGGAAAGGGGATTTGAGTGGAAAGCAACTCGGGGAAGGCTAGAGATCAAGATTCATATGGTAAGAATGGAATATCTTGGCCTCAACACAAGTGTAGGTGGTTCTTTCTCAGAAAAAGTAAATTGGAAGTGTAGGTTTGTTCTGATGGCTCTCTCCACAATGAAGAGGAGGTGGAGGGGTATATATAGCCTCCACACAAAATCTAACCGTTACACACAACTTGCCAATCTCGATGGGACCGAATTGATAAATTTGGTCGGACCGATTCAGAAAAGCTAGTGGCCGTTAGGAGTTTCGGTGGGACCGACATGAAACTCGGTAGGACCAATATGGTTAGGGTTAGGGAATAACGTAATCTCGGTGAGACCGATTTTGGTAATAAGTTAACGCGAGAGTTGGTCAGGTAAACTCGGTGTGACCGATTCACTCATTTCAGTGAGACCAAAATGTTACCAAAGGGAAACAGAGAGTTTACATTGCAATCTCGGTGGGACCGAAACGTTACGAAGGGAAACAGAGAGATTACAATCCCATCTCGGTGAGACCGAGATCCCTATCGGTAAGACCGATTTGCCTAGGGTTTGTGGCAGTGGCTATGCCATCTGAACCCGGTGGCGCCGGATAGAAAGAATCGGTGGGGCCGAGTTTGACTTTTGGTTTAGGTCATATGTGGATGTGAGAAAGTAGTTGAGGGCTTTGGAGCATATCACTAAGCATTTTGAGCAAGAGCCTCGTTAAGCAACACCTCATCCCTCCTTGATAGTATTGGCTTTTCCTATAGACTCAATGTGATCTTGGATCACTAAAATAGAAAATGTAGAGTCTTGAGCTTTGAGCTTGAGCCAATCCTTTTGTCCTTAGCATTTTGAGGGGTCCACTTTTCTCATCCATGCCATGCCAATCATTGAGCTTTCCTGAGATATTAATCTTGAAATAGCATTAGCTCAATGAGCTATATGTTGTTAGGAATTACCGAAACCACCTAGGGATAGTTGCACTTTCAATCTCCCCCTTTTTGGTAATTGATGACAACATATAGATCAAAGCTTCAACAAATGATAATAAGAGTGAAAAACATTATCGCTTTGAGAAGTATGTGAAAAGCAAGAGGTCCCCCTAAATTTGTGCATAGTTTAAGATTTGCTTTGGACTGCAGATGCACAATGAGTTAGGAACATGGGTTACTCTTCCACGTCACATACATCTTGGTGGAGCGCTCAAAATGATAATAACGATATACATGCACTCATCACCAAGCAAAGTGAATGATCATATGGGGATATAAAAAGATAATGTCATCCAACAAGCATTAAGGTAGCATACGATCAAACACATGATCATCCAAGTATCACACAAAAGCATAAAGTATATCAAACAAGCAAAGAAACAAGGTTCAACCACCAAACAATAAGAGAGAACGAAAAGCAACCACTGTCTCTCGAAGCCTATGATCTATACATTTTCTCCCCCTTTGGCAACAAGTTACCAAAAGTTCATAAAAAATGCATAGTGCTAGATTGACTCTCAGGCTTGGTCTTCAGGTGGTGGTGTAGATAAAACTCCAAGGACGAAGGCAACAGTTGATGTAGATGGAGCTGGTGGAGTGGGTGCTGGAGCTGGTGGCACTGAATCTGTAGCTGGTGCAGATGAAGTTGCTCTGGTGTCTGTAACAGGCACTGCAGCAGATCTCTGTCCTCTGGGCACTCTAGCAAAAGCATCAGTGGTAGACTTGCCCTTCTTCTCCTGCACTTCATCCTGAAGTTGCTCAACAACTGGCTGGGTCTCAGTGACCTTCACATCTAAATCATAGAACTTTTGCTCCATGATCCTCTCCAAGCTCTCCTGGTTTTGAGTCAGGGTGGCCAATCCCTACTCAATCCTCAGAGTGGAGGCAATCAAGTAGCCAAGATGATCTTGCTTGCTCTTCAGAAGATACTGAGATGCCTCATAAATGGTTGGCATCTTTGTAGCCTTTTCAGTCCTTGCCTTCTCCCTCTTTGCTTGTGCTTGCATAGAAGATGGTTCATTTTCATCCATCACCATAGTGTTGTCCTCAAAGTCTGGGTAGATGGGCATGTGTTCCTTGTCCAAGAGATATGTGCGAGTGCCCATCTTGGAGTTGATTAGCTCTTGGATCTGTGGGGCATACCCACAACTTCTCTTGTGATCTGCAGCTGTTCTCTTTATGGTTTCCACAATTAGGCTCATGACTTTGAACTTTTGAGGCACATCAAATATGTGAAGCAGGTTAATTGCATGGCCTCTGATCATCTTATGATCACCTGACTTTGGCAAAAGAGTGTGCCTGAGGATCCAGTTGATTGTTGGCAAACCTGACAGAAGGTAATGTACTGATCCAAACTTGTGTGTCTCAAGAGCAGCATCTAGGATCTCTTTGTACATATATGCCATGGTGTTGTGATCCTTCTTCTTCTTGGCATAGACATCCAAGTCATCTTCATTCTCCTCAGGAGCATTGATCAATTTTTCCCATTCTTCAACCGTTGACTGGTACCTAGTACCTTCAGACATCCAGACAATCCTTCCATCTGGGTAGAAATGAGTTGTGGAATAGAACAATATAATAAGCTCATCATTCCACTTTGTGAGCTTCTGAGCCACAAACTCATCGACTCCACATGCCTTGAAGTTGTCATATACACCAGGGAAGTGATCCTCATTTTCCTCCATGAATTTCCAATCAACCCATCTCATGTCACACACTATGGGCTTCTTGTCAAGTAAGACAGTCTCATAGAAGTCTCGTTGTTCCTTTGTATGGATCCTGTAGTCCACAGCAGTCCTTCTCCTGGTGGCATATGGATCAGACTCTCTCCATAGCCTTAATCTTGAATCCTTCCTGATTTTCATGTTCTGTGCAACTGGGTGAGCATCATTGTGGTCTAGAATTTTGGTCTTCAACTTCCTCAAAACAACAGAATCATCTTCTTCTTCAGTAGCTTGAAGCACTGGGCCTTGTTCTTCTCCTCAGCACGGATGTTCCTGGTGCTCCTCTTGGGTTTTGGCTTTGGAGCTGGAGCAGCAGTCTTAGGAACAGTTTTGGGCTTAGATGGAGCAGGCCATACCCTTATAGCATCTCCCATAAGCTTTTGAGCTTTCGGTGCTGGTGCTGCATCCTCTTCCTCTTCTTCAGAATCTCTCATTATTGAAGATCTACCAAGCACTCTGGCAGTGGTCTTCTTGACCCTTTCCTTCCTTTTCTTTTCTGCCATAACCTATTCTTTGGGTGCAGATCCCAAAGTCTCTTGAGTGGATGTTCTGGCTTTTGACATGGGAACTCTCTTGGCAGGAACCTTTTGCTTCATTCCTGGCTTAGTGCCAGCAGATGTGCCATATTCCTTTTTCAGAACTTTCCTCTTTGAGGTGGCCTCTTCCTCAACAGCCACATAGTCCTCATCCTCAGTATCAGAGGTTCTCTTCTTTCTGGTCCTGGTGGCTGCCTTAGGCAAGTTGCTGGGTGTACTCCTGCTTCCCTCATCAAAGCTGCTAGAGGGACTAGTGCCCTCACTCATGTTAACTTGCTACTCAGACTTGTTCTTACTGTCACTCTGATCTGACATGATGCAAACACTGACAGCAGACCCTGTGAATGGATATAGATGAGATAGATTTGATGAGCATCACAAAGTACAGAGGTTTTTGCAAAAGAATGAGTCAAAAACTTAGTTTTAGTTTTCCATAGAAAGCATTTCGGATCTACCGATTTGAAAACTCGGTGATACCGAAGCAGCTTTTGGAACCTAAACTAGTGAACTCGGTCAGACCGAGTCACAGTTCGGTGGCACCGAGACTACTAGGGTTTCACAAAGTATTGAACTCGATCACACCGATTTGCAATTCTCGGTCAGACCGAGAATCACATGTGCAATGGCCTTAGCCAAATCGGTGGAACCGATTTCAACAACTCGGTTGGTCCAAGATGATTTCAGCGGAAACCTAACCCTAAATTTTCAATCCACAACTAGACTACAGAGTGATTTCGCTGGATAGAGTGATCTTAATCGTGGAAAGATACATGGCAAAACAATGTGCTAGGAATCGGAGGGGGATTAGCACAAGGATTAAGTCCATACCCTAAGTGCGACGATGGTCCTGCTACAACGGCAACGGCGGAGACGATTTTTGTTGACGGCGGCGCAGAGCAGCGGCGGGAGGCAGCTGGCGATGAGGAGGACGATCCGGAGACCCAGGGAGGCAGAGCAGGCTGAACGCGGGTATCAGTGTCAAAACCGGCGGATCTCGGGTAGGGGGTCCCGAACTGTGCGTCTAGGCGGATGGTAACAGGAGGCAGGGGACACAATGTTTTACCCAGGTTCGGGCCCTCTTGATGGAGGTAAAACCCTACGTCCTGCTTGATTAATATTGATGATATGGGTAGTACAAGAGTAGATCTACCACGAGATCAGAGAGGCTAAACCCTAGAAGCTAGCCTATGGTATGATTGTATGTTCTCCCTACGGACTAAAACCCTCCGGTTTATATAGACACCGGAGAGGGCTAGGGTTACACAGAGTCGGTTACAATGGTAGGAGATCTACATATCTGTATCACCAAGCTTGCCTTCCACGCCAAGGAAAGTCCCCTCCGGACACGGGACGAAGTCTTCAATCTTGTATCTTCATAGTCCAGGAGTCCGGCCGAAGGTATAGTCCAGCTATCCGGACACCCCCTAATCCAGGACTCCCTCAGTAGCCCCTGAACCAGGCTTCAATGACGACGAGTCCGACGCGCAGATTGTCTTCGGCATTGCAAGGCGGGTTCCTCCTCCAAGTACTTCATAGAAGATTTTGAACACAAAGGTAGTGTCCGGCTCTGCAAAATAAGTTTCCACATATTTCCATAGAGAGAATAATATTTACACAAATCTAATCTGCTGACGTATTCCATAGCGTGACATCACACCACGGCCAATTCTTTATTCGAATCGTTTTACTGTTCACCTCAGCGCGTTTAGCGAGGCGGTTTCCTTGGCACGTCTTGTCAAAGCAGAGATCGTGTCCCCTTATTCCGGGATTCTCATCAATACGGGCGTGGGTAACCCAACCGCGCCATTGATTACGGCGCTTGGGAGATAAGCGAGTTTTACCAGGCTGGTGGGGACGCATAGTCGCGTCCACCCATATAAGGGGATAAGGATCCACCTTTTCATCCACGCCTTCTTCCTCCTTTGCCTATCCATTTCCGCGCACTTGAGCTCCAGTGCCCAAGTCCGCACACCCCACCTCAACCTTCTCTAGCCATGTCCGGAGCGGGAGGCAAGTGGATGGTCTCCTCCGTTACGGAGGGACACATCAAAAAACTGAGGAAGGCTGGATACTTGTCTAACGACATTGTGCACCGGCTTCCCGAAGAGGGACAGCTCATCCCCACCCCTAGGCCCCATGAGAGGGTGGTGTTCCTCCCCCATTTCCTCCGCGGACTAGGTTTCCCTCTCCACCCATTTGTCCAGGGGCTCATGTTCTACTATGGCCTGGATTTCCACGATCTGGCCCCGAACTTTGTCCTCAACATCTCGGCGTTTATCGTCGTGTACGAGGCTTTTTTCTGCATCCGTCCCCATTTCGGCCCATGGCTCAAGACTTTCAATGTCAAGCCGAAGGTGGTGCGTGACACCCAGGCGGAGTGCGGAGGTGCCATGGTGGGCAAGATGCCCAACGTCCTATGGCTCGAGGGCTCCTTCATGGAGTCCCTAAAGGGGTGGCAATTGGGGTGGTTTTACATCACCGAGCCCCGCGACCCTGAATGGGTCGCAGCCCCCGAGTTCCGATCCGGACCCCCTACGCAGCTTGCCTCCTGGAAAGAGACGGGCCTGTCGTGGGGTAAAAAAGGAGAGCTGACCGGACTCCAAACATGCGTCCAAACCCTGGTGGACAAGAAGCTCAAACTTGTCAACGTAGTCCAGGTTATGCTCATCCGCCAGATCCTCCCGTGTCGACAACAGGGTTTCAACATGTGGGAGTTCAACCTGGCACGGCACCGAAATCTGAGAAGGCTCTTCAACACGACGTACGAAGATGCCTGGAAGGTGCTTTTCAAGGGCGCCGAGGCCCCCTCATCCGCTACCGAGGATCGCGGATTCAGCACGCAGCGTCACGCTCGTGCGGTAAGCTATTTTTACCTTCTACAGGGTATTAGTTTTTCATAGTTTGACTCCATGCGGGATCTAAGCTCCCTTACCTTTGACAGGATTGGCAGGAGACGTCCGGATAGATCAACTGTCCGGCTCCTTTGCCCGAAGGCCCAGCGGACGCTCGCTTGGCAAAGCTGCTGGTTCCGGCACCCTATGTGGTGCCGGAGAAGAAGGCCAAGAAGAAGGCCACGGGGACTCGAAAGAGTGCCCGGCGCCAGGAGGTGTCGGATTCATCATCCGACGACTCCAAGGCGCACTCCTCCCATGAAGACGAGGAGGAGGAAGAAGAGACCTCTCCCCCTCCAGCGGGGGGGGGGGGGGGAAGAAAAGGAAGGCCGGCCCAACTTGGGAGGCCGAAGGGTCCAAGAAGGGGAAGACCCCTCCTCCGGACTACCCCACCAACGCCGACGACGGCGAAGAGTAGTGGACGCACAGGGCCAAGCCCCTGGCGAGATCGTAAGTATCCGGATACCAGAGTGATTCATAGTATTCCCCCATTGCACAGCTTTTCCTTACGTCGAACATGTTTATGCAGTCCACCCAAAGACCGGCTCGACGTGTCGTCGAGCGGTTCCCTGGATTCGTTGGATGTGAATTCGCTTCCGACGGCTACCTCCCCCCATCCTACGGACGACACCGAGGTGGCGTCCCAACAGGTTCCAAGCCAGGAGGAGGTGGTCCTGGGGGCGCCGCAAGGTGACCTCCCGGACTCCAGGCGTAAAGGGGATAGAACCCCCAAGGGCTCCAAGTCCGGCCTTGAGCCGGACACCGCGCCGGAATCTTCAACGGTTCCGGACTCTGATAGGCAGCCTCCTTCCAAGAGGAGCAAGCCTACCGAGCCGGCGACCTCCATCCAACTGGAGGCACCGGACAATTTGCTGGAGGTGCTTAACGGCGCCTCCATCGACGAGGAGCACCGCACTATTATGAGTGCGGTGATCCAGAAGGTTCAGTCCGCCAAGAGCGGACTGACTGAAGCCTGTGCCAGCCTTCTAATAGGCTTCGAGGTAAGTAAAGAATATGTAAAAATATTACCGCATAGACAGTAGCCCCTGATGCTCTGTTCGGCGTTCAGAAAGAAAAGCCGAATAGAGGATCTAATAACATTCGCAGGAGTCTAATATAATCAAGTCAATACGCGTATGCAGGCTTCGCTGCTGGCCTCCGCCGCACTGACTGCGGAGGTGGATACGCTGAAGCAAAACCTCGCGCGGTCCAAGAACGAGCTCGGCCATGCCAAAAGGCAACTCGAGGAGAAGGAAGGTAAGTAATACCTTGCGCAAGTATATAGAGAAGATGTGGTTGCAAAAAATGACAGGATCAATGTGCTATTATAGGGGCCACGACCGAGGTGGCAACCCTTAAGAAAGCGTTGTCCGAGGCCGAAAACAGAGCGGCCGCGGAGCGCACAGAGAGAGGGAAGCAGGAGGCGCAGGTGGAGGAGGTGCAGAAAGAGCTCCAGGCTCTCGTGAAAAAACACGAGAGTTTGGAGCTTGACTCAAAGACGCAAGCCTCCGAGCTTGCGGCAGCCCTCGAAAGCGCGAAGTCTGCCAAGGCCGAAGCCCAGAAAGCTCTCCAAGAAATTGAAGCGATGAAGAAGATAGCGGCGGGTAAGGCATTCATTATACAAAGCAAGAATGTGAAAGTGAATTACTTGTTACTTACCCGAGTCCGGAGCTCTCCAGGAGCATTCGTAGATTTGCCCCGTAGTGCGTCTGATGCCGCCGCCTACTACCGAGGAGGGGAGCTCGACGGAGAAGGTGTTCTGGTCTCAGTATGCTGAGGCCGGACACCTGGTGCCTTTGAGCGACCAGCTGAAGCAAATGGTCGAGCTCCACAAGGTGGCCGAGCAGGCCATAAAGGGCCTCGTAGTTCGGCTTTGGCCTGGAGAGGCTCTGCCTGGGAGCTACTTCGGGCGGGTGAGGCGGCTGGTGGATGCCTGTCCACGGCTTGAAGTAATCAAGCGCTCTGTCTGCATCGAAGGTGCCTGTAGGGTGCTTGCCCGTGCTAAAGTGCACTGGGGCAAGATGGATGCGGAGAAGCTGGTGAAGGACGGGCCGCCGCCGGGCAAGGAGCATCTCGTCCTGGAAGCGTATTATGAGGGCGTCCTAAAGGGTGCCCGCCTTATAGCAGATGAATGCTCCAAAGATGTAATTTTTGAGTAAACTCGCATTTGTGATCCTGTACGCTGAAAACTTGTTCATATGCGCTAAGAAACTCTTTTGAATTTAAAATATTACCTTCTGTGTGGCCGTTTATCAAATTTGAGAGATGGAGAGTCGTCGGCTTCTGCCCCCGTGCCACGAGTGCTGGGGTGTTCGGGATAAACATGAGCGCTCTTTTTCCCATTCTTGGGTCCTTCGAGGGAGGCGCTCAACACAACGAACAAGGCAATCGGACTATAATGCTTGAACACTCTCACTTAGCCATAGAATTCTATAATTTTAAATTTCGGCGAAGCCCCTTGTGTTCGGAAGACCGAGTTCGGGGCGCTATCCACGCCTAGGCCAGACAAAGCTGTCTCCTTTCTCTAAGCGGCATAAGTCTTTAGGGACTCGAAAACCTCTCAAACAGCGACTAGCTCTTGCCTCATCATGACGGTCGGTTTTAGCTTTCTCTACTGAGGTGCTTAGCCCAGCTCAACTGGGGCACAATCGCAGTAGTTCTCCTAGTGCTACCTTAGCCGATATAACGGAACATAAGGTACCAAAACATAGGAGCCGGACAAACCCAACTATTGACCCAAGACATGATTCGGACCCGATGCATATAATGCTATAAGTTCGGGGTGCCGCACTTGTGAAAGTGTTTGGACTTCTCACACCGTATTGTGGGGTACTTAAGCCCCTGGTGTATTGGCCGTACCAAAGTGTACGTGTGCGACATGTCATTAATGAACATATATTCGTAAAAAATATTAATGCAATAATAGACGGAAGCTATGCATTGTTTATTTAAAAAGGCTGTGATCAAAGCAGAATGATACAAATAGTGCAATAAGCAAAATATGGGACTATTTAACATGTCCTTTCCAGGGGCGAGCTGCGGAATGTTATGTGAAACAGGTATACTGCTCGTTATAGAGACCACCTTAGAGTTCCATAGTGCGGCGTAGCTTTCTGCTTCCCTGGTTGTATCATTTTTGCGGCAATAGTACTGCCGGACAAGCCTTCCGTAGAATGGAGTCCTGAAAATAAGAGAAAATGAAGAAATCGGCAGCCCCTAGTGCGGTATAAGCCGCATTTCGGGCGTGCCATGATGGTGCCCCTCCCCCTGTGCCCATGGTATTTCCAGAGAGTAGTTATGTACGCGCAACACTGGTTTCGCAAGTTCGTGAGGGCTAGGGTTAGGGCCGCATTGCTATGCTTGCTCGGAACGTGCCAGGCGGTCTTGTTGTAGGTTACTCCGGGCGCGCTTGACGGTGTCCAGACGTTTAATGGCCGGACTGGAGAATTGCCTTGAGAGGCTGCTTTGTACTTCTGCTGCGATAGCCGCCCTATGCTCCTCCATTAGGAGAGAGCGTCCGGTGTTTCCATTGACCGTGATGACTCCTCGAGGGCCTGGCATCTTGAGCTTGAGGTATGCGTAGTGCAGCACCGCATTGAACTTGGCAAATGCGGTTCGCCCGAGCAGTGCGAGATAGCCACTGCGGAACGGGACTATGTCGAAGATTAACTCCTCGCTTCGGAAATTATCCGGAGATCCAAAGACCACTTCAAGTGTAACTGAGCCTGTACAGTTGGCCTCTACACCTGGTATGACGCCTTTAAAGGTCATTTTAGTGGGTTTAATCCTCGAGGGATCGAAGCCCATTTTCCGCAATGTATCCTGGTAAAGCAGGTTCAGGCTGCTGCCGCCGTCCATAAGGACTCTAGTGAGGTGAAATCCGTCAATAATTGGGTCTAGAACCAATGCGGCGAATCCGCCATGACGGATGCTAGTGGGGTGGTCCCTTCGATCAAAAGTGATCGGGCAGGAAGAACATGGGTTGAACTATGGGGCGACTGGCTCCATCGCGTATACGTCCCTTAGCGCATGCTTCCGCTCCCTCTTGGGGACGTGGGTTGCGTATATCATGTTCACCGTCCGCACTTGTGGGGGAAAACCTTTCTGTCCACTGTTGTTCGGCGGCCGGGGCTCCTCCTCGTCATCGCTATGCAGCCCCTTGTCTCTGCTTTCGGCATTTAACTTGCCTGCCTGCTTGAACACCCAACAATCCCTGTTGGTGTGATTGGCTGGTTTTTCAGGGGTGCCATGTATCTGGCATGAGCGGTCGAGTATTCGGTCCAAATTGGACGGGCCCGGAGTATTTCTTTTGAATGGCTTTTTCCGCTGACCGGGTTTAGAGCCTCTGAATCCGGCATTAACTGTCGTATCCTCAGCATTGTCGCTGTTAATGCGGCGCTTTTGCTTGTTGCGACGCGACCTGCCACTGCTGTCCTTGGTATCCGAATTACCAGGGCTCTTGGTCATGTTATTGCTGCGAGCTAGCCAGCTATCTTCTCCCGCGCAAAAGCGGGTCATAAGTGTCGTGAGGGCTGCCATAGATTTCGGCTTTTCCTGTCCTAGGTGCCGTGCAAGCCACTCATCGTGGATGTTATGCTTGAAGGCTGCTAGGGCCTCTGCGTTCGGACAGACGATGATTTGATTTTTCTTGGTTAGGAACCGTGTCCAGAATTGTCTGGCCGATTCCTCTGGCTGCTGAATTATGTGGCTAAGGTCATCGGCGTCTGGTGGTCACACATAAGTGTCCTGGAAATTGTCGAGGAATGCGGTTTCCAGGTCCTCCCAACAACCAATTGATTCTGCTGGCAAGCTGTTAAGCCAATGCTGAGCTGGTCCTTTAAGCTTGAGTGGGAGGTATTTGATGGCGTGTAGGTCATCACCGCGTGCCATGTGGATATGAAGGAGATAGTCCTCGATCCATACCACAGGATCTGTAGTGCCATCGTGTGATTCGATGTTCACGGGTTTGAAACCCTCGGGGATTTGATGATCCATTACTTCATCTGTGAAGCATAGTGGGTGTGCGGCGCCTCTATATTGGGCTATATCACGACGCAGCTCAAACGAGCTTTGTCTACTGTGTTCGGCCCGGCCGGATTTACTGTATCCGGAGTGACGATTACCGTCTCATGCCGTGGGGCGCCCACGCGATCCATAGATCGATCTTGTTTGCCTTGCCTTCTCCTCTAATATATCTCGCAGGTCTGGCGCATTTTCCCATGCCTTGGTATTTTTTGAGCGGTGCCGGGGTGCGGCTTGAGTGGAGGGCCAAGAGGCCTCTCTGTCGCGGCCACGGGGTGGCCGGTCGGCCGCATCATGCGCTGGTGATGTAGGTTTAGGTGCTTCCTCCTCTAATCGGGGTAGCAACCTGCGCTTTGGGTAGCTCTTGGAGGGGCGTTCGAGTTCATACTCTTTGGCCGCAAGGACTTCAGTCCATCTGTCGGCTAGCAAATCTTGATCAGCTCTAAGCTATTTCTATTTTTTCTTGAGGCTGCTCGCCGTGGCCATAAGCCTGCTTTGAAACGCTCTTGTTCGACGGGATCCTCTGGCACGACAAACTCGTCGTCATTGAGGCTTGCCTCGTCTTCAGAGGGAGGCATATAATTATTGTCATCGACCTCTCTGTCTGCCGCTCTCTCATGAGGGCTGGCTTCTCCATCCTCCTGTGCTGAATCTTGCTGGAGGTGGTTGTCTTCGGCACTGTCCGGGGTGTTATTATCTCCCGTGCCGGAATCACCGTTTTTGCTTTGGCGGGATTTAGAGCGGCGCCGCTGACGCCGACGCTTAGGCTGCTTCTTGGAGGGGTCATCCTCCGCTGTTCCATTGCCATTGCCTTCTTTTGGGTGTCCACCATGTATATATCATATGACGAGGTGGCATTCCAGTGCCCTATAGGCGCTGGTTCTTGATCGTCTCCTACATCGGGGTCCATACCGTCGATGTCTTCGGAGTCGAAGTCGAGCATGTCGGTTAAATCATCGACAGTGGCTACGAAGTGGGTGGTGGGTGGGATTTGAATTTCTTCATCATCCGCATCCCAACCTTGTTGACCATAGTCCGGCCAGGGTTCTCCTGATAAAGAGAGAGACTTTAGTGAATTTAGAATATCACCGAAGGGCGAGTGCTGAAAGATGTCCGCGGCGGTGAACTCCATGATCGGCGCCCAATCGGGTTCGATCGGTAGGGGCGCGGAGGGCTCAGAGTTTGGAGAGGAGTCCGGCTCCTTGGAGTCACGGGCTTCGCAGAGAATAGGGCTGGTGTCCGGCTCGATCGCCATAGAGATTGCAGCCCCCGAGGTGGTGTCCAACCACCCATCCTCGACTGGCACAGTTGGCTCCAAATTAAGGGTCGGAGCTGATGCGGGTGTGGCCTCCAGGGCACTGTTCGGCGGCAGAGCTAGATAATGCCCATCGTGACAGTGCGGCGCGCTCTGCTGTGGCTCGAACCCATCAAAGATCAAGTCTCCACGGAGGTCGGTCGTGTAGTTCAAACTTCCAAATCTGACCTGATGGCCAGGGGCGTAGCTTTCGATCTGCTCCAGATGGCCAAGCGAATTGGCCCACAGTGCAAAGCTGCCAAATACGAAGATCTGTCCGGGGAGAAAAGTCTCACCCTGGATCGCATCGTCATTGATGATCGGAGGAGCCATCGGGCCTAAAAGTGACGACATAGAGGAACTCTCAATGAAAGCACCAATGTCGGTGTCAAAACCGGCGGATCTTGGGTAGGGGGTCCCGAACTGTGCGTCTAGGCGGATGGTAACAGGAGGCAGGGGACACAATGTTTTACCCAGGTTCGGGCCCTCTTGATGGAGGTAAAACCCTACGTCATGCTTGATTAATATTGATGATATGGGTAGTACAAGAGTAGATCTACCACGAGATCAGAGAGGCTAAACCCTAGAAGCTAGCCTATGGTATGATTTGTATGTTCGCCCTACGGACTAAAACCCTCCGGTTTATATAGACACCGGAGAGGGCTAGGGTTACACAGAGGCAGTTACAATGGTAGGAGATCTACATATCCATATCGCCAAGCTTGCCTTCCACGCCAAGGAAAGTCCCTTCCGGACACGGGACGAAGTCTTCAATCTTGTATCTTCATAGTCCAGGAGTCTGGCCAAAGGTATAGTCCGGCTATCCGGACACCCCTAATCCAGGACTCCCTCAGCGGGCGAAGGGGTTCGGAAATTCTTCCAGAATTTGGCCCGGGGATATATATAGCCTGACCCTGTCGGTGTGACCGAGTGGAATAACTCGGTGGCTCCAAGATTCATAACTGCAAGCAGTTACTGCAACTCGGTGTGACCGAAAAGTTCAAATCGGTTGCACCGAGATTGAAAACCTAGATCGACTTAGTGATCTCGGTATGACCGAAATGGATGAATCGGTCAGACCGAAACGCACAAAGAAGTTTTGGAAGTTTAAGTCTATGATGAATCGGGGACTCCGAGTGCTCCTCACATAGAGTGGTTCAAATCTGACTTGATCAAACTTTGTGATGTAGCATGAATAGAGTTTGAGACGAGAAAAGCATAGATAGCTAGAGAAGGTTCTTAGGCATTCTTGTCCATCCACTTGGCAAAATAAAAAGGAACCAAACAATCAAAACAACAAGTGGATGTCCTCGAATGAGTAAATTATGCAACCAACATGCTCACACAATAAAATGGCAAATGAAATATGTGGCAAAGCATGCACAACCAATTCTAGCATCTATCAAGCAATTGGCGATGACTAGGTCATCTATATATGAGTATTTGACTTAGGAGTCAAATGAGAACATTCGATCATAGGTCATACTCATCGTTTAAGCACAAGTGGGGTTACCACTTTTACATAAAGCGTTGTTGTGTTCACACCATTAGAGTTGCTTTAGCTCAATTCTTAGAGTAAAGCTCCCCCTAGATGTGAGATCCCCCCTAAGAGGGATGACCTAACCTTGGGTTTTGTCGATGATGACTTCATGTAGATGTTGAAGATGTGGATGCTCAATGTTGATGTAGATCATTTGGAGCAATCCTTTGGAGTGAGTTGCACTTTCAATACCTACACGGGTTAGTCCCACAAGGAACAAACAAGGATATCCATAGACATAGAGTGATGCACACACAAGATGATGTCTATGAAAGCATTAGGTTACCTTGTCCCTTGTCTTACCAACAAGAGGGTTTGTGACTCCTTGAACTAGTGCAAGATGTGGAGGTTGATTGCACTTGTTCTTGCCAAAATGATAAGAGTGAAGTATGTTGGCGGAGTCACCCTCAGGAACTCCCTAGTTCTTCTTCTTTGGGATCCACATCATCTTGATGGGAATCCTTGGAGTTGCAGTCATACTTGATGAAGTAGAACTTGATGTAGTCTTGGGAACCCACTTGACCAAGGCCTTGGGTGCTTCTTCAAATTCATCAATTTCCTCTTGAAGCTTATCCTTGCCTTTTTGCTTGTGGTCTTGTGGTGGAAGATCATCTTGAGCTTGTGTCCCTTTGAAGGAAGTAGGATCATACTTCTCTTGTTGAGGAACAAACTTCGTCTTGGGGTATTGATCTTCTTCCCACTCAACTCCATTGGCATTGAACTTTCGTTCAAAACCAACACCTTGGTTCTTCCGGTGTCTTCCTTGCTTGCGTACAATTTCCTCAAATTGCTTACTCCCGGCAAGACTCTTGTAAACACCTTTCTCTATAATTCCCTTCAATAAGCTATTTTCTTGCTCAAGTGTAACTTGGCTAAGAGAATCATTAGTGGAATCAAGAGAACTACTAGAAGCAACAACATTGGATTTAACATGATTATTGTTACTACTAGAGGAAGAATCTTTCTTGTTCTTGTTACTAGACTTGACTTGAGGCATGTAAGTGGATAAGAGTAAACGCTTGGCAATGTAAGAAGAATTTTTCTTGCGAAGATCATCATTGATTGCTTTTAAGAACTCATGCTCTTGCTCAAGGTTGAGCTTTTCAAAACGTAATTTCTCATGAGTCCTTAAAAGTTCTCGATGATCTCCTAAGATAGTTTCATGAGCTCACTTAAGAGTGTTTAGTTCTTTAGTTAGAAACTCAATCTTCTCCTTATCATTGTTATTCATTTTATCTTGATTGGCATGATTAATTGACGTTTCATCATAGTATTCATCACTAGAGTTGTCAACAAGTAAATCATCATCACCTAACAAGTCATCTTCATCACTATTGAATCAACATACTCGGGGTGTGATACCTTTGAACCTTTAGCCATGAAGCATGTTCCAACTCCTTCATTTGGTGAGTAAAATATGTCGTAGGAGTTGGTTGTCACAAGTGCTAGACCGGCAACACCTTCATCTTGAGTATATTCGGAGTCGGAGTGATAGCTTCTCTCGGAGTGATTGTCGGAGTCGGAGCCGGATACCCATTCACCAACACGAGCTTGATGTCTTCGTTTTGTGTAGCTCCTTGATGACTGGTCCTTCCATTCTGAATCCTTGCTTCTCCGAGATATTCTTCGTTCATAACGATCATCTCTACTCCTTCTCTCTCTTGATGGTGATTCTTCTCTTCTACTTCTTCTTTTTGGAGAATCTTCTCTTCTTTTGTAGTGTGCCGTACACTCATTGGAATAGTGTCCGGGTCTTCCACAATTGTTGCAATTTCGCTCTCGACTAGAAGATCTTTTGTCATTGTAGGACCTTGACTTGGAACTTGTCTCTTTGCTTCTAGTCTTGTAGAACTTGTTGAAGTTCTTCACTATTAGGCTCAATTCTTCATTGAAGGTTTGTTTTTCACTTGATGATGTGGGAGCTTCACATGAGGCTTTGTAAGCACCACTTGACTTGTTATGGAGCTCCTCCTTATCCTTGAGTGACATCTCATAAGCAACAATTCTTCCAATGACTTCCGTTGGCTTGAGATCTTTGTAATTGGGCATCATTTGGATCAATGTGCATACGGTATCATATTTTCCATCCAAAGCTCTTAGGATCTTCTTGATGATGAATTTGTCGGTCATCTCTTCACTTCCTAAGCCGACGATCTCATTTGTGATAAGAGCAAGCCTAGAGTACATTTCAGCGACGCCTTCACCATCCTTCATTTTGAACTTGTCAAGATGAATTTGAAGCACATTCAACTTGGATTCCTTGACGGAGTCAGTACCTTCGTGCATATCAATCAAAGTATCCCAAATTTCCTTTGCATTCTCAAGACGGCTGATTTTGTCGAATTCTTCGGGGCACTATCCGTTGAAGAGGATATCACAAGCTTGAGCATTGTATTGCAGCATCTTCAACTCTTCCGCGGTAGCTTCACGGTTCGGTTCTCTACCATCAAAGAATTCACCTTGCAAGCCAATACACACAATAGCCCATACAGCGGGGTTATGTCCAAGAATATGCATTTTCATCTTATGCTTCCAACTAGCAAAATTAGTACCATCAAAGTAAGGACCTCTACGGTGGAAGCTTCCCTCGCTAGACGCCACACTCTCCTAGGTTGTGAAACCAAGGCTATGACTTCCAAAAGCTATGGAAATCAAAGAAAATGGAGACCAAAGCTCTGATACCACTTGTAGGATCGAAAGTATGTCTAGAGGGGGGAGTGATTAGACTACTTGACCAAATAAAACTTATCCTTTTCCCAATTTTAGTTCTTGGCAGATTTTAGCAACTTTGGACAAGTCAAGCAATCTTAACACAATTCAAGCAAGCATGCAAAGAGTATATGAGCAGCGGAAAGTAAAGCATGCAACTTGCAAGAATGTAAAGGGAGGGGTTTGGAAGATTCAAACGCAATAGGAGACACGAATGTTTTTGTCGTGGTTCCGATAGGTGGTGCTATCATACATCCACGTTGATGGAGACTTCAACCCACGAAGGGTAACGGCTGCGCGAGTCCACGGAGGGCTCTACCCACGAAGGGTCCACGAAGAAGCAACCTTTTCTATCCCACCATGGCCGTCGCCCACGAAGGACTTGCCTCACTAGTGGTAGATCTTCGTGAAGTAGGAGATCTCCTTGCCCTTACAAACTCCTTGGTTCAACTCCACAATCTTGTCGGAGGCTCCCAAGTGACACCTAGCCAATCTAGGAGACACCACTCTCCAAGAAGTAACAAATGGTGTGTTGATGATGAACTCCTTGCTCTTGTGCTTCAAATGATAATATCCCCAAAACTCAACTCTCTCTCACAGGATATGGATTTAGTGGAAAGGGGATTTGAGTGGAAAGCAACTTGGGGAAGGCTAGAGATCAAGATTCATATGGTAAGAATGGAATATCTTGGCCTCAACACAAGTGTAGGTGGTTCTTTCTCAAAAAAAGTAAATTGGAAGTGTAGGTTTGTTCTGATGGCTCTCTCCACGAATGAAGAGGAGGTGGAGGGGTATATATAGCCTCCACACAAAATCTAACCGTTACACACAACTTGCCAATCTCGGTGGGACCGAATTGATAAACTCGGTCGGACCGATTCAACAAAGCTAGTGACCGTTAGGAGTTTCGGTGGGACCGACATGCAACTCGGTAGGACCGATATGGTTAGGGTTAGGGCATAACGTAATCTCAGTGAGACGGATTACACAAACTCGGTGAGACTGATTTTGGTAATAAGTTAACCAGAGAGTTGGTCAGGTAAACTCGGTGGGACCGATTCGCTCATTTCGGTGAGACCGAAATGTTACAAAAGGGAAACAGAGAGTTTACATTGCAATCTCGGTGGGACCGAAACATTACGAAGGGAAATAGAGAGATTACAATCCCATCTCGGTGAGACCGAGATCCCTATCAGTAAGACCGATTTGCCTAGGGTTTGTGGTAGTGGTATGACATCTGAACCCGGTGGCGCCGGATAGAAAGAATCGGTGGGGCCGAGTTTGACTTTTGGTTTAGGTCTTATGTGGATGTGAGAAAGTAGTTGAGGGCTTCGGAGCGTATCACTAAGCATTTTGAGCAAGAGCCTCATTAAGCAACACCTCATCACTCCTTGATAGTATTGGCTTTTCCTATAGACTCAATGTGATCTTGGATCACTAAAATAGAAAATGTAGAGTCTTGAGCTTTCAGCTTGAGCCAATCCTTTTGTCCTTAGCATTTTGAGGGGTCCACTTTTCTCATCCATGTCATGCCAATCATTGAGATTTCCTCAGATATTAATCTTGAAATAGCATTAGCTCAATGAGCTATATGTTGTTAGGAATTACCAAAACCACCTGGGGATAGTTGCACTTTCAAGAACAAAATAATTTATAGCAGGAAAATGAATGCTCCCTACGGTAGCTTGTGTTATATCTCTGGATTCCCCCACAGTTATACTAGCAAGAAAATCTCTAAATTCAGATTTGCGAGGTTCCCTAATACTACCCCATTGTGGAAGTTTGCAAGCAGTGGTAAAATCCTCTAAGTCCATAGTATAAGAATTTTCATAAAGATCAAACAGGACAGTTGGAGAATTATGTGAAGATGAAAATTCAAACCTCCTCACAAAGGAACTAGTGAGATAGTGATACTGGCTGCACTTCTCTTCCTCGAAGCTCACAAGATCCGCGTTATGCAAATATGCATTAAATTCTTCATGAATTCCCGCTCGATCCATAAAGTTCTCAGAAGGCCATTCACAAGGACGCACTGGAGCGTCTCTTGGTGGTTCTTCATCAGCATCACACATTGCAAGCCTGGGTCCTTGCTTCCTTGAATAACCACCTTGGAACATTTTCCTAAGCATATTTCTTCCTCTGAAAAATTTCTGACATTTTTAGTAACTTCAAAATAAAAGTGAACCAAACTCAATAATATTGATAGCAAATACTCATACAAGTGCCTAGAGCCTATATCATGCATCAAAACTACTTGGAACCATATAAATTAGACATGCAAGCTCAAGAACATGGTCACCTAGGCAGCACAAATTTGCAATGAATAAAGCACTAGAACAAAAACTAATTGGACCAATGGAGGAATCACATACCAAGGAACAATCTCCCCAAGCAGTTTTGTGAGAGGTGATTTGAGCAAGGAGATCGAAAATGGCTGCAAAACGAGCTTGGACTTGGGTTTGAGCTGGATATTCGTGTTTGTGGGAGGAAGAAGGAGTGTGTGGGTGAAAGGATAAGTGGAGGAGGGCCACCGTGGGCCCACGAGGCAGGGGGGCCCGCCCAGGGGGGTAGGGCGCGCCCCTGACCCTTGTGGCCAGGTGCCAGCTCCTCCTGCTGTGTTCTCAGTGTCAAATATTCTCAAATATTCCAGAAAAATCATATTTAAATTTTAGGGCATTCGGAGAACTTAAATTTTTGAGGTATTTTTATATTGCACGGATAAATCAGATAATAGACAGAAAAATAGTATTTTTATTTTATTTAATATAAATAACAGAAAGTAAAAATGGGATAGAGAAGGTTGTGCCTTCTAGTTTCATCCATCTTGTGCTCATCAAAAGGAATCCACTAACAAGGTTGATCAAGTCTTGTTAACGAACTCATTCCGAATAACATGGAACCGGAGAAATTTTGAATAACACTATGTTACCTCAACGGGGATATGCACATCCCCAATAATAAGAATATCATATTTCTTCTTGACAGTAGGAAGAGGAAATTCAAAACCTCCAAATATAATCGATGGAATTTTTCCAATAGAGTTGATACTTGGAACTTGAGGTTGTTTCCTCGAAAAGTGTATCGTATGCTCATTACCATTAACATGAAAAGTGACATTGCCTTTAGTGCAATCAATAACAGCCCCTGCAGTATTCAAAAAGGGTCTTCCAAGAATAATATACATACTATCGTCCTCGGGAATATCAAGAATAACAAAGTCCGTTAAGATAGTAACGTTTGCAACCACAACAGGCACATCCTCACAAATACCGACAGGTATAGCAGTTGATTTATCGGCCATTTGCAAAGATATTTCAGTAGGTGTCAACTTATTCAAATCAAGTCTACGATATAAAGAGAGAGGCATAACACTAACACCGGCTCCAAGATCACATAAAGCAGTTTTAACATAGTTTCTTTTAATGGAGCATGGTATAGTGGGTACACGTGGATCTCCAAGTTTCTTTGGAATTCCACCCTTAAAAGTATAATTAGCAAGCATGGTGGAAATTTCAGCTTCCGGTATATTTCTTTTATTTGTAACAATATCTTTCATATACTTAGCATAAGGATTCATTTTGAGCATATCAGTTAATCGCATATGCAAAAAGATAGGTCTAATCATTTCAGCAAAGCGCTCAAAATCGTCATCATCCTTTTTCTTGGATGGTTTGGGAGGAAAAGGCATGGGTTTCTGAACCCAAGGCTCTCTTTCCTTACCATGTTTCCTAGCAACAAAGTCTTTCTTATCATAACATTGATTCTTTGATTGTGGGTTATCAAGATCAACAGCAGGTTCAATTTCTATATCATTATCATTGCTAGGTTGAGTATCAACATGAACATTATCATTAACATTATCACTAGTTTCAGGTTCATTACCAGATTGTGTTTCAGCATCAGAGATAGAAATATAATTTGGATTCTCAGGTGTTTCACTGATAGGTTTACTAGAAGCATGCAAAGTCCTATCATTTTTCTTTTTCTTCCTATTAGAAGGACTAGGTGAATCTACATTATTTCTCTGAGAATCTTGCTCAATTCTCTTAGGGTGGCCTTCAGGATACAAAGGTTCCTGAGTCATTTTACCACCTCTAGTCATAACTCTAACAGCATTATCATTATTCTTACTATTCAATTCATTGAGCAAATCATTTTGAGCTTTAAGTACTTGTTCTACTTGAGTGGTAACTGTAGAAGCATGTTTACTAATAAGTTTAAGTTCACCTTTGACATTAGCCATATAATCACCCAAGTGTTCAAGCATATTTGAATTGTATTTCAATTGTCTACCAAAATAAGCATTAAAATCTTCTTGCTTAGCCATAAATTTATCTAACTCATCTAAGCATGGGCTAGCAAATTTAGTAAATGGGATTTCAGCTTTATCATATCTATAGAGAAAATTTACCTTTACTACCTGTGTCGGGTTATCAAGACCATGAGTTTCTTCAATAGGTAATGGATTAAGATCATATGTTTCTTCATCAGGCGGTAAATTAAGACCGTGTATTTCTTCAATAGGAGGTAAATTCTTAACATCTTCAGCTTTAATACCTTTTTCTTTCATAGATTTCTTTGCCTCTTGCATATCTTTAGGACTGAGAAATAGAATACCTCCCTTCTTCGGAGTTGGTTTAGGAATAGGCTCAGGAACTGGCTCAGGAGGTGTCCAATTGTTTTCATTTGTCAACATATTATTCAATAGAATTTCAGTTTCACCTGGTGTTCTTTTCCTGAAAACAGAACCAGCACAACTATCCAGGTAATCTCTGGAGGCATCGGTTAGTCTATTATAAAAGATATCAAGTATTTCATTTTTCTTAAGAGGACGATCAGGCAAAGAATTAAGTAACTTGAGAAGCCTCCCCCAAGCTTGTGGGAGACTCTCTTCTTCAATTTGCACAAAATTATATATATCCCTTAAAGCAGCTTGTTTCTTATGAGCAGGGAAATATTTAGCAGAGAAGTAATAAATCATATCCTGTGGACTACGCACACAACCAGGATCAAGAGAATTAAACCATATCTTAGCATCACCCTTTAATGAGAACAGAAATATTTTAAGGATATAAAAGTAACGAGTTCTCTCATCATCAGTGAACAGGGTAGCTATATCATTTAATTTAGTAAGATGTGCCACAACAGTTTCAGATTCATAGCCATGAAAAGGATCAGATTCAACCAAAGTAATTATATCAGGTTCAACAGAGAATTCATAATCCTTATCGGTAACACAGATAGGTGAAGTAGCAAAAGCAGGGTCAGGTTTCAACCTAGCATTTAGAGATTGCCTATTCCATTTAGCTAATAACCTCTTAAGTTCGTATCTATCTTTGCAAGCTAAAATAGCTAGAGCAACTTATTTTTCAAAGACATAACCCTCAGGAATAACAAGTGAGTCTTCATCATCACTTCATTAGTATTATCAGATTCAATATTTTCACTCTCTCTAACCCTAGCAAGTTATTCATCAAGAAATTCACCAAGTGGCACAGTAGTATCAAGCATAGAAGTAGTTTCATCATAAATATCATGCATAGCAGAAGTGGCATCATCAATAACATGCGACATATCAAAATGAATAGCAGAGGCAGGTTTAGGTGTTGCAAGCTTACCCAAAACACAAGGTGAATCAAGTGCAGAGCTGGATGGCAGTTCCTTACCTCCCCTCGTAGTTGAGGGATAAATCTTGGTTTTTGGATCTCTCAAGTTCTTCATAATGATAAGTGGATATAAATCCCAAGTGACTCAAAGAATAGAGCTATGCTCCTCGGCAACGGCACCAGAAAATAGTCTTGATAACCCACAAGTATAGGGGATCGCAACAGTTTTCGAGGGTAGAGTATTCAACCCAAATTTATTGATTCGACACAAGGGGAGCCAAAGAATATTCTCAAGTATTAGCAGCTGAGTTGTCAATTCAACCACACCTGGAAACTTAATATCTGCAGCAAAGTATTTAGTAGCAAAGTAATATGATAGTAGTGGTAACGGTAGCAAAAGGTAACAGTAACAAAAGTAGTGTTTTTGGTATTTTGTAGTGATGATAGCAATAGCAACGGAAAAGTAAATAAGCTAAGAAAAATATATGGAAAACTCGTAGGCAATGGATCGGTGATGGAGAATTATGCTGGATGTGGTTCATCATGTAACAATCATAACATAGGGTGACACAGAACTAGCTCCAATTCATCAATGTAATGTAGGCATGTATTCGGAATATAGTCATACGTGCTTATGGAAAAGAACTTGCATGACATCTTTTGTCCTACCCTCCCGTGGCAGCGGGGTCCTAATGGAAACTAAGGGATATTAAGGCCTCCTTTTAATAGAGTACCGGAACAAAGCATTAGCACATAGTGAATACATGAACTCCTCAAACTATGGTCATCACCGGTAAGTATCCCGATTATTGTCACTTCGGGGTTAACGGATCATAACTCATAATAGGTGACTATAGACTTGCAAGATAGGATCAAGAACTCTCATATATTGATGAAAACATAATAGGTTCAGATCTGAAATCATGGCACTCGGGCCGTAGTGACAAGCATTAAGCATAGCAAAGTCATAGCAACATCAATCTCAGAACATAGTGGATACTAGGGATCAAACGCTAACAAAACTAACTCGATTACATGATAAATCTCATCCAACCCATCACCGTCCAGCAAGCCTACGATGAACTTACTCATGCATGGTGGTGAGCATCATGAAATTGGTGATGGAGGAAAGTTGATGATGATGATGATGGCGATGGATTCCCCTCTCGGGAGCCCCAAACGGACTCCAGATCAGCCCTCCTGAGAGGTTTTAGGGCTTGGCGGCGGCTCCGTATCGTAAAACGCGATGAATACTTCTCTCTGTTTTTTTCTCTCCGAAACCAAAAATATAGAGTTGGGGTTGAGGTCGGAGGAGCTCCAGGGGCCCCACGAGGTAGGGGGCGCGCCCCCCACCCTCGTGGACAGGTGGTGGGCCCCCTGGTGTTCATCTTTTGCAAGGATTTTTTATTATTTCTGAAAAGATGTTCCATGAAGTTTTAGGTCATTCCGAGAACTTTTGTTTCTGCACATAAATAACACCATAGAAATTCTGCTGAAAACAACGTCAGTCCGGGTTAGTTCCATTCAAATCATGCAAGTTAGAGTCCAAAACAAGGGCAAAAGTTTTTGGAAAAGTAGATACGACGGAGACGTATCAAGAAGCTCCGGTTTGTGTGAAGCATATACCCAAACTTGGCCCAAATGGGACAAAAAATTTACCACGGCATGTCGGGTGCCGCTTCTGAAGGAAATATGCCCTAGAGGCAATAATAAAGTTGTAATTTATATTTCCTTATATCATGATAAATGTTTATTATTCATGCTAGAATGTATTAACCGGAAACTTAGTACGTGTGTGAATACATAGACAAACAGAGTGTCACTAGTATGCCTCTACATGACTAGTTCGTTGAATCAATGATGGTTATGTTTCCTAACCATAGACATGAGTTGTCAATTGATTAACGGGATCGCATCATTACAGAATGATATGATTGACTTGACCCATCCGTTAGCTTAGCACCATGATTGTTTAATTTACTGCTATTGCTTTCTCCATAACTTATACATGTTCCTATGACTATGAGATCATGCAACTCCTAAATACCGGAGGAACACTTATTGTGCTATCAAATGTCACAACGTAACTGGGTGACTATAAAGATGCTCTACAGGTGTCTTCTATGGTGTTTGTTGAGTTGTCATAGATCGAGATTAGGATTTGTCACTCCGTGTATCAGAGAGGTATCTCTGGGCCCTCTCGTTAATGCACATCACTATAAGCCTTGCAAGCAATGTGACTAATGAGTTAGTTGCGGCATGATGCATTACAGAACGAGTAAAGAGACTTGCAGGTAACGAGATTGAACTAGGTATTGAGACACCTACGATTGAATCTTGGACAAGTAACATACCGATGACAAAGGGAACAATGTATGTTGTTGTGCGGTTTGACCGATGAATATATCCATAGAATATGTAGGAACCAATATGAGCATCCAGGTTCCGCTATTGGTTATTGACCAGAGATGAGTCTCGGTCATGTTTACGTAGTTCTCGAACCCTTAGGTCCGCACGCTTAACGTTCAGTGGCGATCGGTATTATGAGTTTATGTGTTTTGATGTACCGATGGTAGTTTGGAGTCCAGGATATGATCACGGACATGCCGAGGAGTCTCAAAATGGTCGAGACATAAAGATTGATATATTGGACGGCTATATTCGGACACCGGAAATGTTCCGGGTGATTTCGGAGAAAACCAGAGTGTCGGAGGGTTACCGGACCCCCCCCCCCCCGGGGGGAGCTAATGGGCCACATGGGCCTTAGTGGAGAGAGAGAGAGAGAGGGCCGGCCAGGGCAGGCCGCGCGCCCCTCCCCCTCTGGTCCGAATTGGACTTGGGAAGGGGGGGCGCCCCCTTTCCTTCTCCCTCTCCTTCTTCCTTTCCCCCTCCTAGTAGGACTAGGAAAAGAGGAGTCCTACTCCTACTAGGAGGAGGACTCCTCTCCTGGCGTGCCCCAAGGGCCGGCCGGCCTCCCCCCTTGCTCCTTTATATACGGGGGCAGGGGGCCCCCTAGAACACACAAGTTGATCATTGATCTCTTAGCCGTGTGCGGTGCTCCTCCACCATATCCACCTCGGTCATATCGTCGTAGTGCTTAGGCGAAGCCCTCGCCAGTTGCTTCATCATCACCGTCATCACGTCGTCGTGCTGACAAAGCTCTCCCTCGATACTCAGCTAGATCGAGAGTTTGTGGGACGTCGCCGAGCTGAACGTGTGCAGATCGCGGAGGTGCCGTACTTTCGGTACTAGGATCGGTCGGATCGTGAAGACATACGACTACATCAACCGTGTTGTCATAATGCTTCCACTTACGGTCTATGAGGGTACGTGGACAACACTCTTCCCCTCTCGTTGTTATGCATCACCATGATAGATCTTGCGTGTGCGTAGGATTTTTTTTGAAATTACTGCATTCCCCAACAATGGCATCCGAGCCAGGTCTTTGTGTAGATGTTATATGCATGAGTAGAACACAAAAGAGTTGTGGGCGTGGGTATATACATATTGCTTGCCATCACTAGTTGATTCTTGATTCAGCGGTATTGTTAGATGAAGCGGCTTAGACCGACATTACGCGTACGCTTACGCGAGACTGGTTCTACCGACGTGCTTCGCACACAGGTGGCTGGTGGGTGTCAGTTTCTCCAACTTTAGTTGAATCGGATTCAATGAACATGGTTCTTTCTGAAGATCAAAACCACGTTGTGGTTTTTGATGCGTAGGTAAGAACGGTTCTTGCTCAGCCCGTAGCAGCCACGTAAAACTTGCAACAACAAAGTAGATGACGTCTAACTTGTTTTTGCAGGGCATGTTGTGATGTGATATGGTCAAGACATGATGCTATATTTTATTGTACGAGATGATCATGTTTTGTAACACAGTTATCAGCAATTGGCAGGAGCCATATGGTTGTCGCTTTATTGTACGAAATGCAATCACCATGTAATTGCTTTACTTTATCACTAAGCGGAAGCGATAGTCGTAGAAGCAATAGTTGCCGAGACAACAATGATGCTTTGATGGAGATCAAGGTGTCAAGCCGGTGACGATGGTGATCATGACGATGCTTTGGAGATGGAGATCAAAGGCACAAGATGATGATGGCCATATCATGTCACTTATATTGATTTCATGTGATGTTTATCCTTTATGCATCTTATTTTGCTTAGTTTGGTGGTAGCATTATAAGATGATCTCTCACTAAATTTCAAGGTACAAGTGTTCTCCCTAAGTATGCACCGTTGCTACAGTTCATCGTGCCGAGACACCACGTGATGATCGGGTGTGATAAGCTCTACGTTCACATATAACGGGTGCAAGCCAATTTTGCACACGCAGAATACTCGAGTTAAACTTGACGAGCCTAGCATATGCAGATATGGCCTCGAAACACTGAGACCGAAAGGTTGAGCGTGAATCATATAGTAGATATTATCAACATAGTGATGTTCACCATTGAAAACTACTCCACCTCACGTGATGATCGGACATGGTTTAGTTGATATGGATCACGTGATAACTTAGATGATTAGAGAGATGTCTATCTAAGTGGGAGTTCTAAAGTAATTTGATTAATTGAACTTTAATTTATCATGAACTTAGTACTTGATAGTATTTTGCATGTCTATGTTGTTGTAGATAGATGGCCCGTGCTGTTGTTTCGTTGAATTTTAATGCGTTCCTAGAGAAAGCTAAGTTGAAAGATGATGGTAGCAACTACACGGACTGGGTCCGTAACTTGAGGATTATCCTCATTGTTGCACAGAAGAATTACGTCATGGAAGCACCGCTAGGTGACAAACCCACTGCAGGAGCAACGCCAGATGTTGTGAACACCTGGCAGAGCAAAGCTGATGACTACTCGATAGTTCAGTGTGCCATGCTTTACGGCTTAGAACCTGGACTTCAACGATGTTTTTAACATCATGGAGCATATGAGATGTTCCAGGAGTTGAAGTTAATATTTCAATCAAATGCCCGGATTGAGAGATATGAAGTCTCCAATAAGTTCTACAGCTGCAAAATGGAGGAGAATAGTTCTTCCAGTGAAGATATACTCATAATGTCTGGGTACCACAATCACTTGACTCAACTGGGAGTTAATCTTCCTGATGATAGTGTCATTGATAGAGTTCTTCAATCACTGCCACCAAGCTACAAGAGCTTCGTGATGAACTATAATATGCAAGGTATGGATAAGACTATTCCCGAGCTCTTCGCAATGCTAAAGGCTGCAGAGGTGCAAATCAAGAAGGAGCATCAAGTGTTGATGGTCAACAAGACCACTAGTTTCAAGAAAAAGGGTAAAGGGAAGAAGGGGAACTTCAAGAAGAACAGCAAGCTAGTTGCTGCTCAAGTGAAGAAACCCAAGTCTGGACCTAAGCCTGAAACTAAGTGCTTCTACTACAAACGAACTGGTCGCTGAAAGCAGAGTTGCCCCAAGTATTTGGCGAAGAAGAAGGATGGCAAAGTGAAAGGTATATTTGATATACATGTTATTGATGTGTACCTTACTAATGCTCGCTGTAGCGCCTGGGTATTTGATACTGATTCTGTTGCTAATATTTGCAACTCGAAACAGGGGCTACGGATTAAGCGAAGATTGGCTAAGGAAGAGGTGACGATGTGCGTGGGAAATGGTTCCAAAGTCGATGTGATCGCCGTCAGCACGCTACCTCTACATCTACCTTCCGGATTAGTTTTAGACCTAAATAATTGTTATTTGGTGCCAGTGTTGAGCATGAACATTATATCTAGATGTTGTTTAATGCGAGACGGTTATTCATTTAAATCAGAGAATAATGGTTGTTTTATTTATATGAGTAATATCTTTTATGGTCATGCACCCTTGTTGAGTGGTCTATTTTTACTAAATCTTGATAGTAGTGATACACATGTTCATAGTATTGAAGCCAAAAGACGCAGAGTTGATAATGATAGTGCAGCTTACTTGTGGCACTGCCGTTTGGGTCATATTGGTGTAAAGCGCATGAAAAAACTCCATTCTGATGGACTTCTGGAATCACTTGATTATGAATCACTTGGTACTTGCGAACCATGCCTCATGGGCAAGATGACTAAAACTCCGTTCTTCGGAACAATGGAGCGAGCAACACAGTTATTGGAAATCATACATATTGATGTATGTGGTCAAATGAACATTGAGGCTCGCGGCGGATATCGTTATTTTCTCACCTTCACACATGATTTGAGCAGATGTGGGTATATCTACTTAATGAAACATAAGTCTGAAACATTTGAAAAGTTCAAAGAATTTCAGAGTGAAGTAGAAAATCATCATAACAAGAAAATAAAGTTTCTACAATCTGATCGTGGAGGAGAATATTTGAGTTACGAGTTTGGTCTTCATTTGAAATAATGTGGAATAGTTTCGCAAGTCACGCCACCCGGAACACCACAGTGTAATGGTGTGTCCGAACGTCATAATCGTACTTTACTAGATATGGTGCGATCTATGATGTCGCTCACTGATTTACTGCTATCGTTTTGGGGTTATGCTTTAGAGACAGCTGCATTCACGTTAAATAGGGCACCATCTAAAATCGTTGAAATGACACCTTATGAGCTATGGTTTGGCAAGAAACCCAAGTTGTCGTTTCTTAAAGTTTGGGGCTGTGATGCTTATGTGAAAAAGCTTCAACCTGATAAGCTGGAGCCCAAATCAAAGAAATGTGTCTTCATAGGATACCCAAAGGAGATTGTTGGGTACACCTTCAATCACATATCCAAAGGCAAGATATTTGTTGCTAAGAATGGACCCTTTCTAGAGAAGGAGTTTCTCTCGAAAGAAGTGAGTGGGAGGAAAGTAGAACTTGATGAGGTAATTGTACCTGCTCCCTTATTGGAAAGTAGTTCATCACTAAAATCAGTTCCAGTGATTCCTACACCAGTAAGTGAGGAAGCTAATGATGATGATCATGAAACTTCTGATCAAGTTACTACTGAACCTCGTAGGTCAACCAGATTAAGATCCGCACCAGAGTGGTATGGCAATCCTATTCTGGAGGTCATGTTACATGACCATGATGAACCTATGAACTATGACAAAGCGATGATGAGCCCAAATTCCGCAAATGGCTTGAGGCCATGAAATCTGAGATGGGATCCATGTATGAGAACAAAGTGTGGACCTTGGTTGACTTGCCCGCTGATCGGTAGGCCATAGAGAATAAATGGATCTTCAAGAAGAAGACTGACGCTGACGGTAAAGTTACTGTATACAAAGCTCAACTTGTTGCAAAAGGTTTTCGACAAGTTCAAGGAGTTGACTATGATGAGACATTCTCACCCGTCGCGATGCTTAAGTCCGTCTGAATCATGTTAGCAATTGCCGCATTTTATGATTATGAAGTTTAGCAAATGGATGTCAAAACTGCATTCCTTAATGGATATCTTAAAGAAGAGTTGTATATGATGCAACTAGAAGGTTTTGTCGATCCAAAAGGTGCTAACAAAGTGTGAAAGCTCCGGCGATCCATTTATGGACTGGTGCAAGCCGCTCGAAGTAGGAATATACGCTTTGATAGTGTGATCAAAGCATATGGTTTTATACAGACTTTTGGAGAAGCCTGTATTTACAAGAAAGTGAGTGGGAGCTCTGTAGCATGTCTGATATTATATGTAGATGACATATTGTTGATCGGAAATGATACTGAATTTCTGAATAGCATAAATGGATACTTGAATAACAATTTTTCAATGAAAGACCTCGGTGAAGCTGCTTATATGTTGGGCATCAAGATCTATAGAGATAGATCAAGACGCTTAATCGGACTTTCACAAAGAACATACCTTGATAAAGTTTTGAAGAAGTTCAAAATGGATCAAGCAAAGAAAGGGTTCTTGCCTGTGTTACAAGGTGTGAAGCTAAGTCAGACTCAATGCCCGACCACTGCAGAAGATAGAGAGAAAATGAAAGTCATTCCCTATGCTTCAGCCATAGGTTCTATCATGTATGCAATGCTGTGTACTAGACCTGATGTGTGCCTTGCTATTAGTTTAATAGGGAGGTACCAAAGTAATCCAGGAGTGGATCACTGGACAGCGGTCAAGAACATCCTAAAATACCTGAAAAGGACTAAGGATATGTTTATCGTTTATGGAGGTGACAAAGAGCTCGTCATAAACAGTTACGACGATGCAAGCTTTGACACTGATCCGGATGACTCTAAGTCACAAACCGGATACGTATTTTTATTAAATGGTGGAGCTGTCAGTTGGTGCAGTTCCAAGCAGAGCGTCATGGCGGGATCTACATGTGAAGCGGAGTACATAGCTTCTTTGGAAGCAGCAAATGAAAGAGTCTGGATGAAGGAGTTCATATCCGATCTAGGTGTCATACCTAGTGCATCGAGTCCAATGAAAATATTTTGTGACAATACTGGTGCAATTGCCTTGGCAAAGGAATCCATATTTCACAAGAGAACCAAGCACATCAAGAGACGCTTCAATTCCATCCGCGATCAAGTCAAGGAGGGAGACATAGAGATTTGCAAGATACATACGGATCTGAATGTTGCAGACCCGTTGACTAAGCCTCTCTCACGAGCAAAACATGATCAGCACCAAGACTCCATGGGTGTTAGAATCGTTACAATGTAGTCTAGATTATTGACTCTAGTGCAAGTGGGAGACTGAAGGAAATATGACCTAGAGGCAATAATAAAGTTTTTTATATTTCCTTATATCATGATAAATGTTTATTATTCATGCTAGAATTGTATTAACCGGAAACTTAGTACACGTGTGAATACATAGACAAACAGAGTGTCACTAGTATGCCTCTACTTGACTAGTTCGTTGAATCAATGATGGTTATGTTTCCTAACCATAGACATGAGTTGTCATTTGATTAACGGGATCACATCATTAGAGAATGATGTGATTGACTTGACCCATCTGTCAGCTTAGCAAGATGATTATTTAGTTTACTGCTATTGCTTTCTCCATAACTTATACATGGTCCTATGACTATGATATCATGCAACTCCCGAATACCAGAGGAACACTTAGTGTGCTATCAAACGTCACAACGTAACTGGGTGACTATAAAGATGCTCTACAGGTGTCTTCGATGGTGTTTGTTGAGTTGGCATAGATCAAGATTAGGATTTGTCACTCCGTGTATCGGAGAGGTATCTCTGGGCCCTCTCGGTAATGAACATCACTGTAAGCCTTGCAAGCAATGTGACTATTGAGTTAGTTGCGGGATGATGCATTACAGAACGAGTAAAGAGACTTGCCGGTAACGAGATTGAAATAGGTATTGAGATACTGACGGTCGAATCTCGGGCAAGTAACATACCGATGAAAAAGGGAACAACGTATGTTGTTGTGCAGTTTGACCGATGAAGATCTTCGTAGAATATGTAGGAACCAATATGAGCATCCAGGCTCTGCTATTGGTTATTGACCGGAGATGAGTCTCGGTCATGTCTACATAGTTCTCGAACCCGTAGGGTCCGCACGCTTAACGTTCGGTGACGATCGGTATTATGAGTTTATGTGTTTTGATGTACCGAAGGTAGTTTGGAGTCCAGGATATGATCACAGACATGACGAGGAGTCTCTAAATGATCGAGACATAAAGATTGATATATTGGACGGATATACTCGGACACCGAAAGTGTTCCGGGTGATTTCGGAGAATATCGGAGTGCCGGAGGGTTACCGGAACCCCCATGGGGAACTAATGGGCCACATGGGCCTCAGTGGAGAGAGAGAGGGCCGGCCAGGGCAGGCCGCGCCCCCCTCCCCCTCTGGTCCGAATTGGACTAGGGAAGGGGGCGGCGCCCCCCTTTCCTTCTCCCTATCCTCCTTCCTTTCCCCCTCCTAGCAGGACTAGGAAAAGGGGAGTCCTACTCCTACTAGGAGGAGGACTCCTCCTCTCCTGGTGCGCCCCAAGGGCCGGCCTCCCCCCTTGCTCCTTTATATACGGGGGCAGGGGGCACCCTAGAACACAAGAGTTGATCATTGATCTCTTAGCCGTGTGCGGTGCCCCCCTCCACCATAATCCACCTCGGTCATATCATCATAGTGCTTAGGAGAAGCCATGTGCCGGTAGCTTCATCATCACCCCGTCCTGCTAACGAAGCTCTCCCTCGACACTCAACTAGATCGAGAGTTCATGGAACGTCACTGAGCCGAACGTGTGCAGATCGCGGAGGTGCCCTACTTTCGGTACTAGGATCGGTAAGATCAGGAAGACGTACGACTATATCAACCGCGTTGTCATAATGCTTCCACTTACAGTCTACGACGGTACATGGGCAACACTCTTCCCCTCTCGTTTCTATGCATCAGCATGATAGATCTTGCGTGTGCGTAGGATTTTTTTTGAAATTACCGCGTTCCCCAACAGCTCCATGATAGCATGCCAAGTTTCATGAATTTCAGACGAGTTTTGGATTAACTAGAATTAAAAAATCAGGCATCTCAATGTTTTGCCGACAATCAACGGTGCCCTGGTGTTTGAAATTCATTCCCATTTCTTGCATGGGACCTAAGCATGCACCCAAGGACACATATTTGATTTTTCAACCAATTTATATGCACTAGAGCATGCGCATGTAGTTCAAATTTGAATTATGCACATAAATGCATTGAAAACTTAGTTAATGCATAAAAATGTCCAAATGAACCCCGAAAAATCACAAAAATTCACAGAACACTCTTGTTGTTCTATGTTGACATGAGAAAAAAAAATCAAAGCAATAAGAGGCAATGGATATCGTTTCGTCCCCAAAGATGGGGCGTTCCCTACCGAAAACCATCGTGCTTGTTGTGAGAAGCTCCGGTTTGTGAGAAGCATATACCCAAACCTGCCCCTAATGGGACAACAAATTTACCACGGCATGTCGGGTGCCGCTCCATGATAGCATGCCAAGTTTCATGAATTTCAGACGAGTTCTGGATTTACTAGAATTTAAAAACCAGGCATCTCAATGTTTTGCCAGCAATCAACGGTGCCCTGGTGTTTGAAATTCATTCCCATTTCCTGCATGGGACCTAAGCATGCACCCAAGGACACAGATTTGATTTTTCAACCAATTTATATGCACCAGAGCATGCGCATGTAGTTCAAATTTGAATTATGCACATAAATGCATTGAAAACTCAGTTAATGCATAAAAATGTCCAAACGAACCCCGAAAAATCACAAAAATTCACACAACACTCCTATTGTTCTATGTTGACACGAGAAAAAAAATTGAAAGCAATAAGAGGTAATGGATATCGTTTCGTCCCCAAAGGTGGGGCGTTCCCTACCGAAAACCATCATGCTTGTTGTGAGAAGCTCCGGTTTGTGAGAAGCATATACCCAAACCTGCCCCAAATGGGACAAAAAATTTACCACGGCATGTCGGGTGCCGCTCCATGATAGCATGCCAAGTTTCATGAATTTCAGACGAGTTTTGGATTTACTAGAATTTAAAAACTAGGCATCTCAATGTTTTGCCGACAATCAACGATGCCCAAGTGTTTGAAATTCATTCCCATTTCTTGCATGGGACCTAAGCATGCACCCAAGGACAAAATTTTGATTTTTCAACCAATTTATATGCACCAGAGCATGCGCATGTAGTTCAAATATGAATTATGCACATAAATGCATGGAAAACTCAGTTAATGCATAAATTGTCCAAAGGAACCCTGAAAAATCACACAACACTCCTGTTGTTCTATGTTGACACGAGAAAAAAATTGAAAGCAATAAGAGGCAATGGATATCGTTTCGTCCCCAAAGGTGGGACGTTCCCTACTGAAAACCATCATGCTTGTTGTGAGAAGCTCTGGTTTGTGAGAAGCATATACCCAAACCTATCCAAATGGGACAAATTTTTTACCACGACATGTTGAGGCTGCTCCACGATAGCATGCAGAGTTTCATGAATTTCAGACGAGTTTTGGATTTACTAGAATTTAAAAACCAGACATCTCAATGTTTTGCCGGCTATCAATGGTGCCATGGTGTTTGAAATTCATTCCTATTTCTTGCATGGGACCTAAGCATGCACCCAAGGAAAAAGATTTGATTTTTCGACGAATTTATATGCACTGGAGCATGTGCATGTACTTCAAATTTTAATTATGCACACAAATGCATTGAAAACTCACTTAATGCATAAAAATGTCCAAATGAACCCTGAAAAATCACAAAAATTCACACAACACTCTTGTTGTTCTATGTTGACACGAGAATTTTTTTTGAAAGGAATAAGAGGCAATGGATATCGTTTCGTCCCCAATGGTGGGACGTTCCCTACAGAAAACCAGCATGCTTGTTGAGAAGCACCGGTTTGTGAGAAGCATATACCCAAACCTGCCTCAAATGGGACAAAAATTTTACCACAGCATGTTGAGGCCGCTCCATGATAGCATGCCAAGTTTCATGAATTTCAGACGAATTTTGGATTTACTAGAATTTAAAAACCAAGCACATCAATGTTTTGCCGGCTATCAATGGTGCCATGGTGTTTGAAATTCATTTCCATTTCTTGCATGGGACCTAAGCATGCACCCAAGGACAAAGATTTGATTTTTCGACCAATTTAAATGCACTGGAGCATGTGCATGTAGTTCAAATTTCAAATGTGCACATAAATGCATTGAAAACTCACTTAATGCATAAAAATGTCCAAAAGAACCCTAAATAATTCCAATTCTTTTATGATCACTACAGATAAAAGGTCTAGCAATTCAAACACCGTCCATCGCCGCTGTGACCCCATTATGTAATTCAAATCAAGACGAAAAATCAAATAGCTCCCACACAGTTTATTATAACCAACCATGTGAGATGCAGCACAAAATATCTTCGGACCGTGTCTGAGCAAGGGACCGTGTCTGATGACAGTTTGCGCGCCAGTTTTTTGGCTGAAGCGATTCCAAATTTTCGGCTTCCGCGAAAATATCTACCTCCCCGCACCCTCCCCCTTACCAAAAGCCAGATTTCCCCCTTTCCGCCTTCCTTTCAAAGTTGAAACCTTCACTCCTTGCTTGCAGCGCTGCCGCCTCCTCACCGGCGACCCTCCTTCATGCTGCTCGGCCTTGTCTACCCAGGCAGGTAATCCGCACCCAACCCTCATCCTCCTCCTCCTCCTTCCACATCCCACATGCCCCGATGATGACCCACAAGTGTATGGGATCTATCGTAGCTTTTTGATAAGTAAGAGTGTCGAACCCAAGAGGAGCAGAAGGAAATGATAAGTAGTTTCCAGTAAGGTATTCTCTGCAAGCACTGAAATTATCGGTAACAGATAGTTTTGTGATAAGGTAATTTGTAATGAGTAGCAAGTAATAAAAGTAAATAAGGTGCAACAAGATGGCCCAATCCTTTTTTTAGCAAAGGACAAGCCTGGACAAACTCTTATATGAAGGAAAGCGCTCCCGAGGACACATGGGAATTATCGTCAAGCTAGTTTTCATCTCGTTCATATGATTCGCGTTCAGTACTTTGATAATTTGATATGTGGGTGGACCGGTGCTTGGGTACTGTCCTTACTTGGACAAGCATCCCACTTATGATTAACCCCCATTGCAAGAATCCACAACTACAACAGAAGTATTAAGGTAAACCTAACCATAGCATGAAACATATGGATCCAAATCAGCCCCTTACGAAGCAACGCATAAACTAGGGTTTAAGCTTTTGTCACTCTAGCAACCCATCATCTACTTATTACTTCCCAATGCCTCCCTCTAGGCCCAAACAATGGTGAAGTGTCATGTAGTCAACGTTCACATGACACCAATAGAGGGATGACAACATACATCTCATCAAAATATCGAACGAATACCAAATTCATATGACTACTTATAGCAAGACTTCTCCCATGTCCTTAGGAACAAATGTAACTACTCACAAAGAATGTTCATGTTCATAATAAGAGGGGTATTAATATGCATAATGGATCTGAACATATGATCTTCCACCAAGTAAACCAACTAGCATCAACTACAAGGAGTAATCAACACTACTAGCAACCCACAAGTACCAATCTGAGGTTTGGATACAAAGATTGGATACAAGAGATGAAGTAGGGTTTGAGAGGAGATGGTGCTGGTGAAGATGTTGACGGAGATTGACCCCCTCCCGATGAGAGGATCGTTGGTGATGATGATGGTGATGATTTCCCCCTCCCAGAGGGAAGTTTCCCTGGCAGAACAGCTGCCGGAGCCCTAGATTGGTTCCGCCTCACGGCGGCGGAGTTTCTTCCCCAAAGCTTGCTTATTATTTTTTTCTCGGACGAAAGACCTCATATAGAAGAAGATGGGATCGGAGGGCCACCGGGGTGGCCATGAGGCAGGGGGCGCGCCCAGGGGGTAGGGCGCGCGCCCCACCCTCATGGCCAGGGTGTGAGCCCCCTCAGGTACTTCTTTCGCCCAATATTTTTTATATAATCTGAAACGTGCTCCCGTGAAGTTTCAGGACTCTTTGAGATGTGCAAAATACGTCTCTAATATTTGCTCCTTTTCCAGCCCAGAATCCCAGCTGCCGGCATTCTCCCTCTTCATGTAAACCTTGTAAAATAAGAGAGAATATGCATAAGTATTGTGACATAATGTGTAATAACAGCCCATAATGCAATAAATATCGATATAAAAGCATGATGCAAAATGGACGTATCAACTCCCCCAAGCTTAGACCTCGCTTGTCCTCAAGCTAAAGCCGAAATCGAAAAATATGTCCACATGTTTGGAGATAGAGGTGTCGATAAAATAAAATACGGACATGAGGGCATCATGATCATTCTTAGAACAGCAACATATATATATATATATATTGTCATATGATCTCTTATGCTAAACTAACAATTCAATCACAATTTCAAGTATGAATCATAAACTTCATTAAGAACCAACAAACTCTAATCTCAGTCATTGAGGCAATTGCAATTTATCATAACATAGGAAAGAGTCAATATAAGAGGTTTTCAACAAGTCCACATACTCAACTATCATTTAGTCTTTCACAATTGCTAACACTCACGCAATATTTTATGGGTATGAAGTTTTAATCGGACACAGAGAAAGATAGGGGCTTATAGTTTTGCCTCCCAACATTTTACCTCAAGGGTAATGTCAACAATAATAGTTCATGAAAACTCACATCCAATTAGCTATATATATCAGAATCTTTCCAACACATTGCGCTTGCCAAAGGATAAAATTTAAAAAGGAAAGGTGAATTTCATCATGACTCTTTGCATGAAGTATAAGACAAGAATAAAAGATAGGCCCTTCGCAGAGGGAAGCCGAGGTTGTCATGCGCTTTTATAGTTGGATGCACGAAATCTTAATGCAAAAGAACGTTGAGGGAGTCTTGGATTAGGGGGTCTCCGGACAGCCGGACTATATCCTTTGGCCGGACTGTTGGACTATGAAGATACAAGATTGAAGACTTCGTCTCGTGTCCGGATGGGACTCTACTTGGCGTGGAAGGCAAGCTAGGCAGTACGGATATGGATATCTCCTCCTTTGTAACCTACCTTGTGTAACCCTAACCCTCTCCGGTGTCTATATAAACCGGAGGGTTTTAGTCCATAGGACAAGAGACAATCATACCATAGGCTATCTTCTAGGGTTTAGCCTCTCCGATCTCGTGGTAGATCAACTCTTGTAATACTCATATCATCAAGAATAAATCAAGCAGGACGTAGGGTTTTACCTCCATCAAGAGGGCCCGAACTTGGGTAAAACATCGTGTCCCCTGCCTCCTATTACCATCCGCCTAGACGCACAGTTCGGGACCCCCTACCCGAGATCCGCCGGTTTTGACACCGACATTGGTGCTTTCATTGAGAGTTCCTCTGTGTCATCGCCGTTAGGCTTGATGGCTCCTACGATCATCGATAGCGATGCAGTCCAGGGTGAGACTTTTCTCCCCGGAGAGATCTTTGTGTTCGGCGGCTTCGCACTGCGGGCCAACTCGCTTGGCCATCTGGAGCAGATCGAAAGTTACGCCCCTGGCCACCAGGTCAGGTTTGGAAGCTTAAACTACACGGCCGATATCCGCGGAGACTTGATCTTCGACGGATTCGAGCCTCTACCTTGTGCGTCACGCGGTCACGATGAGTACGATTTAGCTCTTCCATCAGACAGTGTTCAGGAGATCGCACCTGCAGCCGCTCCGACCCTCAATTCGGAGCCAGTTGTGTCGTCCATGGACGGGTGGATGGACCCCGCCACGGAGGCCTTACCCTCAGCGGCGATCGAGCCGAACATTGACCTTACCCTGCACGAGAGCCGTGTTGTCAGACTGTCAGATCCTTCTCCGGCCACGAACTCTGAACCGCCTGCGCCCGTTCCTAGCGAATCCGATTGGGCGCCGATCATGGAGTTTACCTCCATGGATGTTTTTCAGCACTCGCCCTTTGGCAACATACTGAACTCATTAAGGTCTCTCTCCTTGTCAGGAGGATCCTGGCCGAACTATGTCCGGCAGGATTGGGATGCGGATGACGAAGAAATTCGCTGCCCACCCACCACCCACTGAGTAGCCACTATGGACGACTTAACCGACATGCTCGACTTCGACTCCGAAGACATCGACGGTATGGACGACGATGCGGGAGGAGAAGAGGAACCACTGCCCACAGGGCACTGGACGGCCACCTCATCATACGATATATACATGGTGGACACACCCAAAGAAGGCAATGGCGACGAGACATGGGAGGATGACCCCTCCAAGAAGCAACCCAAGCGCCGACGTCAGCGACGCCGCTCTAAGTCCCGCCAAAGCAAAAGTGGTGATACCGGCACAGGAGATAATAACACTCCCGATAGTGCCGAAGATGGCAACAATCCCCTCCAGCACGATCTAGGACACGAGGATGGAGAGGCCAGCCCTCCAGAGAGAGCGGCAGATGGAGAGGCGGAGGATGGTAATTACATGCCCCCCTCCGAAGACGAGGCAAGCCTCGACGATGACGAATTTGTCGTGCCAGAGGATCCCGTCGAACAAGAGCGCTTCAAGCGCCGGCTTATAGCCACGGCAAATAGCCTTAAGAAAAAGCAGCGGCAGCTTCAAGCTGATCAAGATCTGCTAGCTGACAGATGGACTGAAGTCCTCGCGGCCGAGGAATATGAACTCGAACGCCCCTCCAAAAGCTACCCAAAACGTAGGTTGCTACCCCGATTAGAGGAGGAAGCATCTAAACCTACGTCCCCAGTGTATGATGCGGTTGACCGGCCACCTCGTGGCCGCGACAGAGAGGCCTCTCGGCCCACAACTCAAGCCGCACCCCGGTGCCACTCAAAAAATACCAAGGCTCGGGGAAACGTGCTAGACCTGCGAGATATATTGGAGGACAAAGCAAAGCAAACAAGATCAATCTACGGATCGCGTGGGCGCCCCACGACACGAGACGATAACCGTCACGCCGGATACAGCAAAAGTAAATCCGGTCGGGCCCAACACAACAGACAAAACTCATTCGAGCTGCGTCGTGATATAGCCCAGTACAGAGGCGCTGCACACCTGTTATGCTTCACAGATGAAGTAATGGATCATCAAATCCCAGAGGGTTTCAAACCCGTGAATATCGAATCATATGATGGTACGATAGATCCCGCGGTATGGATCCAGGACTATCTCCTTCATATCCACATGGCCCGTGGTGACGATCTACACGCCATCAAATACCTCCCACTCAAGCTTAAAGGACCAGCCCGGCATTGGCTCAACAGCTTGCCAGCAGAATCCATAGGTTGTTGGGAGGACCTGGAAGCCGCATTCCTCAACAACTTCCAGGGCACCTATGTGCGACCACCAGATGCCGATGACTTGAGCCACATAATTCAACAGCCAGAGGAATCAGCCAGGCAATTCTGGACACGGTTCCTAACTAAGAAAAATCAAATCGTTGACTGTCCGGATGCGGAGGCCCTAGCAGCTTTCAAGCATAACATCCACGACGAGTGGCTTGCCTGGCACCTTGGACAGGAAAAGCTGAAATCTATGGCAGCCCTCACGACACTCATGACCCGCTTTTGTGCGGGAGAAGACAGCTGGCTAGCTCGTAGCAATAACATGTCAAAGAGCCCTGGTAATTCGGATACCAAGGACAGCAATGGCAGGTCATGTCGCAACAAGTACAAGCGCCGCATTAACAGCGACAATACTGAGGATACGACAGTTAATGCCGGATTCAGAGGCTCTAAGCCTGGTCAACAGAAAAAGCCATTCAAAAGAAGCACTTCGGGCCCGTCCAGTTTGGACCGTATACTCGATCGCTCGTGTCAGATACATGGCACCCCTGACAAGCCAGCCAACCACACCAACAGGGATTGTTGGGTGTTCAAGCAGGCCGGCAAGTTAAATGCCGAAAACAAAGACAAGGGGCTACATAGCGACGACGAGGAGGAGCCCCGACCGCCGAACACCGGAGGACAGAAGGGGTTTCCCCCACAAGTGTGGACGGTGAACATGATATATGCAACCCACATCCCCAAGAGGGAGCGGAAGCGTGTGTTAAGGGACGTATACGCGTTCGAGCCAGTCGCCCCAAAGTTCAACCCATGGTCCTCCTGCCCGATCACTTTCGATCGCAGGGACCACTCCACTAGTATCTGTCATGGAGGATTTGCTGCATTGGTTCTAGACCCAATCATTGATGGATTTCACCTCACTCGAGTCTTTATGGACGGCGGTAGCAGCTTGAACCTGCTTTATCAGGACACAGTGCGCAAAATGGGCATAGATCCCTCAAGGATTAAACCCACAAAAACGACCTTTAGGGGCGTAATACTAGGTGTAGAGGCCCATTGCACAGGCTCAGTCACACTAGAAGTGGTCTTCGGGTCCCCGGATAAATTTCGAAGGGAGGAGTTAAACTTCGACATAGTCCCGTTCCGCAGTGGCTATCACGCACTGCTCGGATGAACCGCATTTGCAAAATTCAATGCGGTGCCGCACTACGCATACCTCAAGCTCAAGATACCAGGACCTTGGGGGGTCATCACAGTCAATGGAAACACAGAGCGCTCTCTCCGAGCCAAGGAGCACTCTGCGGCCCTCGCAGCAGAAGTGCAAAGCAGCCTATCAAGGCAATTCTCCAGTCCGGCGATCAGACGTCCGGACACCGTCAAGCGTCCCCGAAGTAATCTGCAACAAGACCGCCTCGTACATTCTGAGCTCGCATAGCAATGCGACCCCTACCCCAGCCCCATCCAGATGGAGACACACGTGCCACGCGTACACAATTACACATTAAAAATGCCATGGGCACAGGGGAGGGGCACGACTACGGCACGCCCCGAAACGCGGCTCAACCGCACTAGGGGATCCCTACTTTGTTATTTTTTCTCTCTTCCAGGACTTCACTCTCTGGAAGCCCTGTCCGGCAATATAATCGCCGAACACACGATACAAGGACCAGAGGGGCCGGAAGCTACGTCGCCTCATGGAACTCCCAGGTGGTCTCTATAACGAGCAAAATACCCGCTTTCACTACCATCCCGCAGCTTACCCTTGGAAGAGACATGTCAAATAGTCCCATTTTCTGCTTATCGCACTACTTGTATTGTTTTGCTTCAATGCATCGTTTCGAATAAACAATGCATAGCTTCAGTCTGTTTTTGCATTTTTCTTTTATATGTGTTCATTAATGACACCTTGCAACCGTACACTTTGGTACGACCAGTACACCAGGGGCTTAAGTACCCCACAATATGGTGTGAGAAGTCCGAACACTTTCACAAGTGCGGCACCCCAAACTTATAGCATTATATGCATCAGCTCCAAATCATATCTTTGGTCAATAGTTGGGTTTGCCCGGCTCCCATGTTTTGGTACCTTACGTTCTGCTATATCGGCTAAGGTAGCACTGGGAGAACTACTGTGATGGTGCCCCGATTCAGTTGGGCTAAGCACCTCAGTAGAGAAAGCTAAAACTGACTGCCATGATAAGGCGAGAGACTGGTCGATGTTCGAGAGGTTTTCGAGTCCCTAAGGACTTCTGCCGCTTAGAGCGAGGAGTCGGCCCTCTCCGGCTTAAGGCGTGTATCGCGCCCCGAATTCGGCCTTCCGAATACTAGGGGCTTCGCCAAAATTTAAAATTATAGAATTCTATGGCTAAGTGAGAGTGATAACGCATTATAGTCCGATTGCCTTGTTCGTTGTGCTGAGCACCTCCCTCGAAGGACCCAACAATGGGAACAAGAGTGCTCAGGTTTATCCCGAACACCCCAGCACTCGTGGCATGGGGGCAGAAGCCGATGACTAGCCATCTCTCAGATTTGATAAATAGCCAAATATAAGGTAATATTTTAAATTCAAACAAGTGTTGCATAGCGCATATGAACAAGTTTTCATAACTACAGGATTACACGAGCAAGTTTACTCGAATATTATATCTTTAGTACACTCGTCCACTATGAGACGAGCACCCTTCAGGACACCCTCATAGTACATCTTGGGGTGGCGATGCTCCTTGCCCTCCGTCGGCCCTTCCTTAATCAGCTTCACGGCGTCCAGCTTGGCCCATTGCACCTTCACACGGGCAAAAGCCCGGCGCGCACCTTCAATGCAGATGGACCGCTTGATGACTTCTAGCCATGGGCAGGTATCCACAAGCCGCCTCACCAGGCCGAAGTAGCTGCCGGGAAGGGCGTCGCCAGGCCATATCCGGACTATAAAGCCCTTCATGGCCTGTTCGGCCACCTTGTGCAACTCGACCAGTTGCTTCAGCTGGTCGCTCAGAGGCATCAGGTGTTCGGTCCCAGTATACTGAGACTAGAACAGCTTCTCCGTTGAGCTTCCCTCATCGGCCTGGTAAAACTGTGCGGCATCCGACACGCTGTGGGGCAAATCTGCAAATGCTCCTGGAGAGCTCCAGATTCGGGTAAGTAATAGGTAATTTACTTTCACATGCTTGCTTTGCATATAGAATGCCTTACCTGCCGCTATTTTCTTCATCGCGTCAATCTCCTGGAGGGCCTTTTGAGCTTCGGCCTTGGCACTCTTTGTGCTCTCGAGGGCCGCGGCAAGCTCAGACTCTCGCATCTTCAAGTCAAGCTCCAACGCCTCGTGCTTCGTCACGAGGGTGTGGAGCTCTTGCTGCACCTCGCCCACCCGAGCCTCCTGCCTTTCCCGCTCGGTGCGCTCCTTGGCTGCTTCTTTTCGGCCTTGGATAGCACTTGCTTCAGGGTCGCCACCTCGGCCGTGGCCCCTGGCAAATTCATGATGATCCTGTCATTTTGCAATCGCATTCCTTTCATATTTGTCCATAGACTAGGTACTACTTACCTTTGTTCTCCTCGAGCTGCCTCTTGGCAAGGTCGAGCTCTTCCGTGGACCCTTTGAGGTCCTGCTTCAGTGTGGCGACCTCCGCAATCAGTGCGGCAGAGGCCAGCAGCGAAGCCTACATACGCATATAGACATACTTATATTAGACTCCTGCGATAGTGTTTGATCCTCTGTTCGACTTTTCTTTGTGAACACCGAACAGAGCATCAGGGGCTACTGTCTATGCAGTAATATTTTTCCCATATTTCAAAAACTTACCTCAAAGCCTATTAGAAGGCTGGCACAGGCTTCAGTCAGTCCGCTCTTGGCGGACTGAACCTTTTGGACCACCGCACTCATAATAGTGTGGTGCTCCTCGTCGATGGAAGCGCTGCGAAGCGCTCCCAGCAGATTGTCCGGTGCCTCTGGATGGACAGAGGTCACCGACACAGGCGTCTTGCCCCTCTTGGAAGGAGGCCACCTGCCCGAGTCTGGAACCACTGGAGGTTCCGGCGTGGTGTTCGGCTGAGGGACGAACTCGGAGCCCTCGGGGGCGTTGTTCCCTTTGCTCCCCGAGTCCGAAAGGTCGCCTTGAGGCGCCTCCGGGACTGTCTCCCCTCGACCCGGTGCCTCTTGAGGCAACACCTCGGCGTTGTCCGTAGGGAAAGGGGAGGTGGCGGTCGGAAGTGGATCGCTATCCATATCCGACGAGTCCAGGGAGCCGTCCGACGAGGATACGTCGATACGGGCTCGGGGCGGTCTGCATAATCACGATTCGGCATTAGGAGAAGCAGTGCGCCAAAGGAATGCTATGAGCTACTCTGGTATCCGAATACTTACGACTTCACCAGGGGCTTGGCCCTGGGCAGCCACTCGTCTTCGCCTTCGGCGGCGGTGGTGGAACTGTCCGGAAGGAGAGTCCTTCTCTTCTTGGACCCTTCGCCCCCCCAGTTGGGGCAGCCTTCCTTTCCTTGTCTCCCCCGACTGGAGGGGGAGCGTCTTCATCTTCCTCCTCGTCTTCATGGGAGAAGTGCGCCAAGGAGTCCTCGGACGATGAGTCCGATATCACCTGGCGCCGGGAACTCTTTCGGGTTCCCTTGACCTTCTTGGTCTTCTCCGGCACCTTGTAAGGAGCCGGAGTCAGCATCTCCGTCAGGAGAGCGTCCGCAGTGTCTTCGGGAAGAGGGGACGGACAGTTAATCTGCCTCGACGTCTCCACCCAGTCCTGTCGACGGCATGGAGATCAGACCCCGCACATGATTAAGCTAGGGGAAATAAAATATCCTACCGGATATATAGAACTCACCGAATGCGCTCGGCGCTTCGCGCTTAGCCCGCGGTCCTTGGTGAGGGAGGGAGGGACCTCGGCGCCCTTGAACAGAACCTTCCAGGCGTCCTTGTGCGTCATGTCGAAGAGCTCACTTAGAGTCTGGTGCTGGGCCGGGTCGAACTCCCACAAGTTGAAGTCCCGTTGTTGGCACGGGAGGATCCGGCGGATGAGCATGACCTGGACTATGTTGACAAGCTTAAGCTTCTTGCCTGCCATATTCCAGATACATTTCTGGAGTCCGTCCGGCTCCACCGATGAACCCCACAACAAGCCCTTCTCTTTCCAGGAAGTGAGCCGTGTAGGGAATCCGGATCAAAACTCGGGGGCCGCCGCCCATTTGGTGTTGTGCGGCTCGATGAAGTAGAACCAGGCCGATTGCCACCCCTTTATGGTCTCCACGAAGGAGCCCTCAAGCCATGTGACATTGGGCATCTTGCCCACCATGGCTCCGCCGCATTCTGCTTGTTGGCCTCCCACCACCTTCGGCTTGATGTTAAAGGTCTTTAGCCACAGGCCGAAGTGGGGCCGGACGCGGAGGAAAGCCTCACAGACGATGATGAACGCTGAGATATTGAGGACGATGTTCGGGGCCAGATCAAGGAAGTCCAGCCCGTAGTAGAACATGAGACCACGGACGAATGAATAAAGGGGAAACCCCAGTCCACAGAGGAAGTGGTGGAGGAAAACTACCCTCTCATGAGGTTCCGGGGTAGGAACGATCTGCCCCGCAGTGGGCAGCCGATGCGCGATATTCGCGGCTAAGTTTCTGGCGCCGCGCAACTTTTTGATGTGCCCCTCTGTAACGGAGGAAGCCATCCATTTCCCCCCCGCTCCGGACATGTTTGGAGAAGGTTGAGGGGAAGGATGTGGACTTGGGCGTTAGAGCTCGAGTGCGCAAGAACGGATAGGCAAGGAGGAAGAAGGCGTGGGTAGAAAAAGGTTAAACCTTATCCCTTTGTAATGGCGGCCGAAGCCATGCGCCCCCACTAGCCTGGTAAAACTCGCTTATTCCCCAAGCGCCGTAATCGATGGCGCGGTTGGGTTACCCAAGCTCGTATTGATGAGAATCCCATAATAAGGGGGACACGATCCCTGCTGACAAGACGTGTCAGGAAACTGCCTCGCGTTATGTGCGTAGTTAGTTAAAGGAAACGGTTCGAATAATCACCGGGCCATGACATAACGTCATGTTGCCGAAACGTGTTAGCAGATTAGATTTGTGGAAATATTATTCTCTCTACGGTGGTATGTGGAACTTATTTTGCAGGGTCGGACACTATCCTTGTGTTCAAATTCTTCTGGGTGTATTCGGAGGAGGAACCCACATTGCAATGCCGAAGACAATACTGGGCACCGGACTCGACGTCATTGAAGCATGGTTCAGGGGCTACTAAGGGAGTCCTGGATTAGGGGGTCTCCGGACAGCCAGACTATATCCTTTGTCCAAACTGTAGGACTATGAAGATACAAGATTGAAGACTTCGTCTCGTGTCCGGATGGGACTCTACTTGGCATGGAAGGCAAGCTAGGCAGTACGGATATGGATATCTCCTCCTTTGTAACCGACCTTGTGTAACCCTAACCCTCTCCGGTGTCTATATAAACCGGAGGGTTTTAGTCCGTAGGACAACACACAATCATACCATAGGCCAGCTTCTAGGGTTTAGCCTCTCCGGTCTCGTGGTAGATCAACTCTTGTAATACTCATATCATCAAGAATAAATCAAGCAGGATGTAGGGTTTTACCTCCATCAAGAGGGCCCGAACCTGGGTAAAACATCGTGTCCCCTGCCTCCTGTTACCATCCACCTAGACGCACAGTTCGGGACCCCCTACCCGAGATCCGCCGGTTTTGACACCGACAAACGTCACTTTATATTGCCACTTGTGATATGGACCTTTATTATGCAGTCCATCGCTTTTATTTCTTCCATATCATAAGATCGTATAAAGCTTATTTTCTCCACATTAATAAGTCATACATATTTAGAGAGCAATTTTTATTGCTTGCACCGATGACAACTTAGTTGATGGATCTTACTCAATCCATAGGTAGATATAGTGGACTCTCATGGCAAAAACAGGTTTAGGAATATTTGGAAGCACAAGTAGTATCTCTACTTGGTGCAAAGAAATTGGCTAGCATGAGAGGGTAAGGCAAGCTCAACATGTTGGATGATCCATGACAATATAATTTATCTCTGATGTAAGAAAACATAACCCATTACGTTGTCTTCCTTGTCCAACGTCAACTCTTTAGCATGTCATATTTTAATGATTTCTCACAATCATAAAAGATGTCCAAGATAGTGTATTTATATGTGAACCTCTCTTTCTTTATTACTTCTTATTAATTGTAACAATGACCAAAACTATGTTTGTCAACTCTCCACAACTTTTATTCATCATACTCTTTATATGTGAGCTCATTACTCTCCATAAGATCCATATGATCTCTTTATTTCTTTTTTATTTCTTCTCTTTTATTTTATTCCCTCAAGATCATAGCAAAATATCAAGCCCGTGGCTCAACACTAATCTTTATTATATATATATATATATATATAGCTCACGGACTCGAATACATAAGAAGATCATAAAGCAAAACTCACAACTAGATCAAGATATTATCAAAAGGATCGAACTAAGAAAAACGGTAAAGATAAAAGTGATGGTGATACGATACCGGGGCACTCCCCCAAGCTTGGCAGTTGCCAAGGGGAGTTCCCATACCCATGTTATTATGTCTCCTTCTTCGGGGGTGGTGATGTGATATTCTTGGCGATGATGCCCCTCAGGATACGATTCTCTTCCTCGAGCTTATTGACTTGTCGCTTGAGGTTCATTATTTCCCTACGGAGCTTGCCAGTGACGGCTAAAGCTCCTTTCACCCAAGGATGTTGCATAGCTCTGGGAGAACAAGTAACACTCTATTTCATATTTTCATAAGAAAGAAATCTAACATTGGAAGGGATGACCGAGTTTGGGATAGCTGAGCCCTGTAGTTCCCCCATCGTGAATCTTGCCCAGAAACGAGAAGTAACTTCTTGATCCTCCTCCATGGTATCTATCCTTTTCAAATCAGCTTCCATCTCTTCCTCTGTTGAGGGCCCAAAGTGATAGGCATCGTTGTCTGCTCTTGGACCCGGTGTCGGATGAGATAACCGACTCTCCCCGACTGACTCTTGAGAAGACATCTTGCTCTATGACTGCAACAGAAACAACTCGAAACAAAAACAGAAGATATTTGCGTGATACGGTGGTCTAAACCTTCGGGAGATTATATAGTGATTTTTTACCGACCAAAAGAAGTATCGTGTAAGAAAACGGAGTCGGGAGAGCACACGAGGTGCCCACGAGGCAGGGGGGCGCGCCCGGGGGGTAGGGCGTGCCCTCCACCCTCATGGAAGCCTCGTGTCCTTTCCGGTCTGCTTTTTATTTTCCTATTTTCTTAAATATTCCAAAACGGAGAAAAATTGCCATTAGAACTGTTTTGGAATCGGTTTACTTACCGTACCACATACCTATTCCTTTTCGGAGTCTGAAATGCTCTGGAAAGTGTCCCTTATGTATTCCTCCGGGGTTATGGTTTCAATAATATTAGTTTCAACATTTATGGGATTACCTGAGATATAATGTTTGATTCTTTGAGCGCTCACCACCTTCGGATTTGTGCCTTTGAAGTTGTTGAGTTTTATGGCACCGGAACGATAGACCTCCTCGATAACGTAAAGGCCTTCCCATTTAGAGAGAAGTTTGCCTGCAAAAAAACTTAAATGAGAGTTGTATAATAATACATAATCACCTACATTAAACTCATGCTTTCGTATCCTTTTATCATGCCATCTTTTAACTTTTTCTTTAAACAGTTTGGCATTCTCATAGGTCTGGGTTCTCCATTCATGAAGCGAGCTAATGTCAAAAGGCCTCTTCTCACCGGCAAGTTTGAAGTCATAGGTGAGCTCTTTAATAGCCCAATATGCCTTATGTTCTAATTCAAGAGGTAAGTGACATGCTTTACCATAAACCATTTTATATGGAGACATACCCATAGGATTTTTTATGCAGTTCTATAAGCCCATAATGCATCATCAAGTTTCTTGGACTAATTCTTTCTAGATCTATTAACAGTCTTTTGCAAAATTAATTTAAGCTCTCTATTGCTAAGTTCTACTTGACCACTAGACTGCGGGTGATATGGTGATGCAATTCTATGATTAACATCGTACTTAGCAAGCATTTTACGAAAGGCACCATGAATAAAATGTGAACCACCGTCAGTCATTAAGTATCTAGGGACTCCAAACCTCGGAAAAATAACTTCCTTAAGCATCTTAATAGAGGTGTTACGATCAACACTACTAGCTGGAATAGCTTTGTCGGAGTAAATAGCCATGGGTAGCCTAGCCGGCCTCCCCTGGCACTTCTGAGAAAATTACGAGCCAGCCCGGCTCTCAAGAACCCAAGACATGGGGCCGCCTTCCCCTAGCCGGCTGCGATCAAGGCCGGCTTTCGGAAGGCGGTCCGACTTTAGCCCTCATGAGAGGGCCGACTCCAAGAAGCCGGCTGTGAGAAGGCTGACTCGTACGAGCCGGCTCCCCGTAAAGCAGTCAAGACCGTACCCACAAAGTTTGCACCCACCTAACGGTGGTGCGACGGGGCGTGGCTACAGAAGAGCCTGCCACCCTCGAATCCCGGGGCACGCCTGGCACAGTGCGCCGTATGGGGTAGGCATGACCCGTCCGGCGCAGCACTATTGCCATGTTGACCCTGGCCTCACCCACGACGGGCCGCCAGCGCGGCCCACAGGCGGTGGGCCCCTTAGAGCAGAGAGACGGCTGAAGGCGGCCACGCTTCCAACTAGCCGGCCCAAGACGGAGCCGGCTCCCCGCAGCCGGCTTGCCGCCTCCCTCGAAGAAGACGCCCCATTAAGGAGACAAGATGCGGTAAGTCTACAACATCGTCCAACGGGCGGCGGTACTGTAGCCGCGCTTACCACGATGAAGCTCACATCAACAAGATGAGGCTACAGTGACCAGCCGCCGACCTGGCCCCGGACAGTGGGGCCTGCCTGTCGACCAAGGAGTTGGCAGCCGGCGGGACCCACCAGCCGGCGGGCCCCAGCAGCCGACGCAGAAGCCGGCGAGCGCAGTCACAGATGGCTGGGCCCCGCGCCCAGCCGAGTTACCATTGTACCCCCGGGGGGTAGGCCTATATAAACCCCCCGGGGCACCCATGCAAAGGGTTGGACCCCCTGCTAGTTCTAGACATCATACAAGGAGAAGAAGCAGGCTAGCCGTGCCCTTTCTTCCTCCTCCCCCCAAAAACAGCTCAAGGAGCGTCGTGTAGCTACTCGATTCATCTAGTGAGCATGCGGAGACCCCGCAGAGCAGCAGTAGGGGTGTTATCTCCTTGGAGAGCCCCGAAGCTGGGTAAGATCCGCCGGCGTGCATGTCTTCGCCTCATCCCGCTTCCGGGCACCGGCGACGTCTTACTGGTTCCCACAAAGATAAGCCACCCGTTGGCATATGTCGCACCTACCACCCGACATTTGGCGCCCACGGTGGGGCCAGGCGCACCGTCGTCCGGAGACCTGTTCTGGACGGGAACCCCCTTCCTCCCTAGCGAGCGTAGCCAGCCCGGCACGCCCGATGGCGCTTGCCACGACGCGCTGCAAGGCGTCAACAGCATCTGCGCGGCAAGCGGCCTCGCCGATCTCCCCGACGAGACCTTCACCTCCGACGAACTCGCCTCCGATGCGGGCGCTGACCGCCTCGCCAACCTCCTTTGAAGATTTTACAGTTGAAAGGTAGTATGTATCACGCTAACTTTTGTATTAAGTACAAGACGATAGGCTCCCCGAGGAGGGCTCGGGGACTGCCATCCCTTATTTATGAATGAAAAATATCATGCTTGTCGTATCATTTACTTATTCCATCCGGCACCGAGTCCGACTAGTCGGCTCGGGGACTGGCCGACTGAAGTTATATTAGAAGTCCTACCCGCAGTCAGACAAGTAGTGTGCCGGCTCTCAAGCCTTCCCTTGCCAAAAGTCACAGTTCGAAGAACCGGCTGTCCGGCTGGCAAGGGTTAAAGGTAGGAACGACCGCCCACACGAAAAACGGCTAGGGACTAACGGACTAATATAACAAAGCCGGTTTTTCCCATACCGCCGACCGGCTACCAGAGTAGCCGGCCGGCCGGTTTCCATTCACTTTACTTTAAATCCAAGAAAGCTCAAGTACTTGCCTCCCCAAAGAGGGAAGGCGGCAAAGGAAAAAGCCTAAGGATAAACAAGCATACGCGAATGGAAACCAAACATGCACATGATAATATTTACACAAAAAGACCTCCTAGAGGCTAGCATTCAACATAGTTTGGATACACCCCCAGTGGGTGGAACTGCGAAACTTAACAAAAGATTGTTCAAAGACAACAAAGCAGGAAAGATAAAGACGGCAGGTCAAGCTGGCGGAGCGGCCGACTGGTTGGCGGAGACGGTCGCGCCGGCTGAAGGAGCGGCCGGCTGACGAACTTCGGCTTGGTCGCCGCCTCCCGCAGAGGGCGCGCTCCCACGCGCCTCGTTGCTGGAGGCACGGTCGGCCTGAGGTCGGCTGGTTGTTCCACCAGCCGGCTCGACGTCTCCGCCGTCGTCGTCTTCGTCTTCTTCGCCCTCGTCGCTGGAGGCGATCTCCTCCGTCGAGTCCTTGCCCACCGCCGGGTTCAGTCCGAACCACTCCTCCGGCTGCGCAACACCGTCATCATCGATTTCGGGTGCGAAAACGCTGATGTCGGTGCACCCGGCGATCGTTGAAGCCCGCTGGGCGATAGCTGGCCTCACCGCCTCCAGCTCCGCATCGGCCTCCATCCGCCAAGTGCGCAGCTGGTCCAGGCTCAGCCCTGGGTACCAAGCCCGGACGAATTCCAACGCCCGCCCGGCTCCGAGGCGGGCCGCTGACGCTTTCCAAGCTTCGAAGCGACCAACTGCGACTTCCAGCCAGTCGGCAGTTCGGCTCGGAGTGCGGGGGATCGTCTTGCCGGGCCAGAGGGCGGCCAGCACTTGCGCCCGGGCACGTTGGAGCCGGCGAAGCATCCGATGAGCCGGCTGCAACCGTGCCTGGACAGCCAGAAGCTGCTCCTCAAGGGTCTGGTTTGCATCCGGCGCGATGTCGGCCCCCGCTTGCCGGCGCGCCTCGCGATGGGCCTCAATGCTTTGGGCGGCGAAGGCGGAGTAGCCCGGGAAGTAATCTGCAAGAAACAACAAGCAACAGCTCAAGATAAGTCAAAAGACCCAGGCGGCAAGGGGCAGGAGAAGGGCCGAGGAAGGCAACTTACCGTCGATCAAGTCCTCGATCCGGCCGAAGCCTTCGTCCAGGGCTCGCCGGGTCTCAGACCAGCTCACCGCCTCCATCTCATACTCCGCCAGCAAGGTGGCTTCACTTTCCCGCGCCGCCTGCAGGGCCGCTTTGTGGCTTTCCTCTTGGTCGGCCAGCTTCTTGGCCAGGCGATCCCGTTCCTGGGCCAAGGCAGTGCACTCGGCCTCTTTGGCGTAAAGGGCGGCCTTCGCTTCGCCAAGCTCCTTCCTCAAGTCGGCGTTGGCCCCTGAAGACAAAGAAAGAAGAAAGATCAATAAGAAAAGAGTCGTCAAGAAAGATTCGACCCGACTGCGCAGCAGTCGGCCCGAATCTCGGGGACTACACCCAGTGGGTGCGCTGACGCGCCCCCACAGGAGATAAACAAAACCAAGTACTTACTTCGGCTGTCGGCCAGGTCGTCGGTCCGCCGGCTCAACTCTCGAGCCTGGGAGTCGAAGGCGGCAGCACGAAGGTTGTGGTATTCCTGAAAGTTTAGAAAGAAAGCAAAGTAAGGTGGCCGTCGAGAAAGATCCGACCCGACTACGCAGCAGTCGGCCCGGATCTCGGGGACTACACCCAGTGGGTGCGCTGACGCGCCCCCACGGAAGAAATCAAGAAAGCAAAGCAGCCAAGAGCGAAGGACTCACCCGGATAGTGGTTCGCGTTGATAAGAACTCTTGGTTGAGCTGTTGCAGCAGGGCGGCTTGAGCTTGTAGCCGGCTCCGGACCCCTTGAGCCGCCGCATCCAGCTCGCTGGTCCCCCCGCAGGGAGTCCACTCGGACACGGCGGTGCTGGCCGCCTCCAGATCTCCAGCCGGCTGGCCTACGCCCACGGCTCGGCGCAACTCCGGCGGAGCAGCGCCTCCTCCAGCACGCCGGCCCGTCGCCGGCTGCACCTTGAGGCCGGCCCTGCTCTCCGGCTCACCTCCGGCCGGCTCCTCTGGCGCCGCTAACGATTCACCGCCTTGGCCCGCTCCGGTTGGCGCCGCAGGCGGCGCTCTCCTCGCCAAGGCCACGGGGTCCTCCTCCCTCTCCAACAGCGGCGGGTCTTGGATGATCTCCTCCGCCAAGGGCAACGGGGTGTCGGGGGCCACGGCTCGGAGAGGAACGGCGAGCAGCGGAGGCTGGCTGCGCGAGTTTCCGCCTCCGTCTCTGCGGGAGCCGCCTCCCTCTGGGCCTTGGCTACGACTTCAGCCTGCCCCTTTGCCACCTGGGCGGCCGCCTTCTCCGCCGCCTCGCGCTCTTCCCGCGCTTCGCGGGCGTTCCGCTCTGTGGCCTCCCTAAGATCGGCGCGGGGGTCCACGCGGCGGGAGCTCGAAGACCCTCCAACCGGCCCCATGACGGAGCCGCCCGGGCCCCGCTCAAGAGAAAGCGGCGCCCTGTCCAGCAAGCGAAGAAAAGTTAAGAAGACATTCGAAGAAAAGAGAACAACGACGAGACTGCGGCAAAGCAATTAAAGACTAACGCCGAGACCGCCTGGGGCTGTTTCACAGCCTTGCCGAAGCGGGCCGCCTTCGCGGCCGCCTCTTCTCGCTTCGTCGCCGCGGTGGAAGGTTTGGACTTCTTCGGCCGACTGCCGAAGAGGCCTAGAGCGGCCCGACGCTTCTGCGCGCCTCCGGCAGCCGGCACGACGGACGAGCCCGCGCCCTGTTGGTCGGTCGCCGGCTGGCGACGCGGAGCGACTTCGGCTTCAAAGTCGTCCGGCCAGTCCTCGAAGCTCGCGGTGAACCTTGAGCCTCCGGGCTCGGCACTGTCCCCCACGACGGCGTCTTCCATGGCAGCCGCTCCCAAGTCCGGGTCGTCAACATCATCCACCGTGCGGTCGGGGGCGTACTGGCGTTCGACCCCTGCCGCCCCGGCCGGCGGCGCAAGAAGAGGGCTCTGCACAGAGAACCGGCTGGTCAGAAGCCGGCCGTCACGAAGCCGGCTGACGACGAAAAAGAAGATAAAGAGAGAAACTTGCCACGGGTGGAGGATTTGCGCGAGAATACGGCGCCTTGCCGTACTGCCAGTCCCCGCTGAGCTTGCAATTGGCAATGTAGTTGACCATAAGCGCCACCTCCGCGTGGGGCATCTCCCATGTGCTCAGCCGGCTTGGGTCGAAGCGGCCGCTCATCTGACACATCATATGGGGCCGGCTCTGGAGAGGAAGGATCCGGCGCTCCACGAAGGCGGCCACCAAGTCGGCCCCGCGCAAGCCTTCCGACTGAATCAGCACCCGAAGCCGGGAGAGGGCGGCGTTCCCGGCCGAAGACAATGACCGGGATCGGAAGCTCCACGAGGGCTGCCTCCCAGCCAGCGGGCTGGCTACGTAAGCCGGCAGGTTGATTTAGTCTTCTTGCTCGGCGACGTTCTTCACATAGAAATAAGATCTCTGCCAGACCTTTACCGACTGGATCAGGGGGATGGGCGGGAACGGATTGTTCTCGCTCGCCCTCCTCATGGCGATGAAGGCTCCGCAGGGGGCAGGCACACCGGCGACGACTGTGCCGAGCTTGCTCTGGAAGAACTCTCCCCAGAGCTCCAGCGTGGGGAGCAGCCCTAAGAAGCCTTCGCAGAGGGAGACGAAGGCCGACAGTAGCATCACCGCATTGGGCGTGAGGTGATGCGGCTGGAGGTTGTAGAAGTCGAGGAAGGAACGCAGAAACCCGCTCGCCGGGAGGCCGAAGCCGCGCAGGCAGTGCGAGCGGAAGACGACCCGCTCGCCCTCCTCCGGCGCCGGCGAGATCTCCCTCTCGGGCACCAGGCGGACCTGAACGCGGTCGGCGCCGGGCAGGCGCCGGGTCTGGCGAAGGAACTCCACGTGATCCTCATGGACGTTAGAGCCGTCCCAGGAGCTTGACAATGCCATGGGAGCGAGGTGGCGTGGAGACGCGATGGCGCTGAGACGGGAGGCTGCGGCGGCAGTGAGAGGAAGAAGACGAGAGTTAGGAGGGACGGAGTGGGAGGGAGCGCGCGAACCTCTGTCGCTCCCCCTCCTCCCCCTACTTATAGGCTCACGTGGCGGAGCCGAGGAGGCGTGGCGTGGGGAAGCGTGGGGGTCGATCGTGCCCACTTCCCACGCCCCGCGATTACCGATCCTTAATGGCGAGACGAAAACTGCCTTGAGAAGGCGAGCGGCCCTGTGGGCCACGGGAGATCCGCGCCCGGACCGAGGCTCGCGAGTGGCGGGCCCGGGCCTGCGGCGGCGTCCCGTCGCGCGCGTGCGCTCGCAGGATCCTGCCGACACGTGGCCGCGAGAGGGCCCGTGGTCAGCACGCAGGTCCCCTCTCCTCCCGCCTGCGCGGGGCTATCTGAAGTTGGCGTACGCCCGCAAAGCCGGCTCTTCAGGATAGGAAGCTGACCAAGCTTCTCATCCCCCACTGCTCACCTCGGAGCTCGATCAGCTTCGGGGACTACTGTCGGAGTAAATAGCCATGGGTAGCCTAGCCGGCCTACCCTGGCACTTCTAAGAAAATTACGAGCCAGGCCGGCTCTCAAGAACCCAAGACATGGGGCCGCCTTCCCCTAGCCGGCTGCGATCAAGGCCGGCTTTCGGAAGGTGGTCCGACTTTAGCCCTCATGAGAGGGCCGACTCCAAGAAGCCGGCTGTGAGAAGGCCGACTCCTACGAGCCGGCTCCCCGTAAAGCAGTCAAGACCGTACCCACAAAGTTTGCACCCACCTAACGGCGGTGCGATGGGGCGTGGCTACAGAAGAGCCTGCCACCCTCGAATCCCGGGGCACTCCTGGCACAGTGCGCCGTATGGGGTAGGCATGACCCGTCCGGCGCAGCACTGTTGCCATGTTGACCCTGGCCTCACCCACGACGGGCCGCCAGCACGGCCCACAGGCGGTGGGCCCCTTAGAGCAGAGAGACGGCTGAAGGCGGCCACGCTTCCAACCAGCCGGCCCAAGACGGAGCCGGCTCCCCGCAGCCGGCTTGCCGCCTCCCTCGAAGAAGACGCCCCATTAAGGAGACAAGACGCGGTAAGTCTACAACGATCGTCCGACGGGCGGCGGTACTGTAGCCGCGCTTACCACGATGAAGCTCACGTCAACAAGATGAGGCTACAGTGACCAGCCGCCGACCTGGCCCCGGACAGTGGGGCCTGCCTGTCGACCAAGGAGTTGGCAGCCGGCGGGACCCACCAGCCGGCGGGCCCCAGCAGCCGGCGCAGAAGCCGGCGAGCGCAGTCACAGACGGCTGGGCCCCGCGCCCAGCCGGATTACCATTGTACCCCCGGGGGGTAGGCCTATATAAACCCCCCGGGGCACCCATGCAAAGGGTTGGACCCCCTGCTAGTTCTAGACATCATACAAGGAGAAGAAGCAGGCTAGCCGTGCCCTTTCTTCCTCCTCCCCCCAAAAACAGCTCAAGGAGCGTCGTGTAGCTACTCGATTCATCTAGTGAGCATGCGGAGACCCCGCAGAGCAGCAGTAGGGGTGTTATCTCCTTGGAGAGCCCCAAAGCTGGGTAAGATCCGCCGGCATGCATGTCTTCGCCTCATCCCGCTTCCGGGCACCGGCGACGTCTTACTGGTTCCCACAAAGATAAGCCACCCGTTGGCATATGTCGCACCTACCACCCGACAAGCTTCTACCCACTTAGTAACGTAATCAACAGCGACTAAAATATGTGTGTATCCATTAGAGGAAGGAAAAGGTCCCATATAATCAAAGCCCCAAACATCAAATGGTTCAATAACAAGTGAATAATTCATAGGCATTTCTTGACGTCTACTAATATTACCAATTCTTTGACATTCATCACAAGATAAGACAAACTTATGGGCATCCTTGAAGAGAGTAGGCCAATAAAAACCGGATTGCAATACCTTGTGTGCGGTTCTATCTCCAGCATGGTGCCCTCCATGAGCTTCGGAGTGACACTTACGTAGGATCTATTCCCATTCATGCTCAGGTACACAACGTCTAATAACACCATCTACTCCTTTATAAAGGTGTGGGTCATCCCAGAAGTAATGTCTTAAATCATAGAAAAACTTTTTCTTTTGCTGGTATGTGAAACTAGGTGGTATAAATTTAGCAACGATGTAATTAGCATAATCAGCATACCATGGAGCAGTACGAGAAGCATTTATGACAGCTAATTGTTCATCAGGAAAGCTATCATTAATAGGCAGTGGGTCATCAAGAACATTCTCTAACCTAGACAAGTTGTCTGCAACGGGATTCTCAGCTCCCTTTCTATCAATATTATGCAAATCAAATTCTTGTAGCAGGAGAACCCATCTAATAAGTCTAGGTTTAGCATCTTTCTTTTCCATAAGATATTTAATAGCAGCATGATCAGTGTGAATAGTTACTTTAGAATCAACAATATAAGATCTGAACTTATCAGTAGTAGCATAATTTCTTTGAGCACTGTATAGAGTTTTACTAGCATATTGAATAACATTTAATTTTATATCAACTCTTTGTCCTAGAACAGCCCCTACAGCATAATCACTAGCATCACACATGATTTCAAAGGGTAAATTCCAATCAGGTGGCTGAACAATAGGTGCAGAAATCAAGGCTTTCTTAAGTATTTCAAATGATTCTACACAATCATCATCAAAGACAAAAGGGATATCTTTTTGTAATAGGTTAGTCAGAGGCCGAGAAATTTTTGAGAAGTCCTTAATGAACCTCCTATAAAAACCGGCATGACCAAGGAAACTTCTTATACGTTTGATGTCCTTGGGACACGACATCTTTTCAATAGCATCAACTTTAGCTTTGTCAACTTCAATACCTCTTTCAGAAATTTTATGCCCCAAGACAATACCTTCATTAACCATAAAGTGGCACTTCTCCCAATTCAAGACAAGGTTAGTTTATTCACATCTCTGCAAAACTCGATCAAGGTTGCTCAAGCAATCATCAAAAGAGGATACATAAACAGAGAAATCATCCATGAAAACTTCACAGGTCTTTTCACAAAAGTCAGAGAATCTAGCCATCATGCATCTTTGAAAGGTAGCAGGTGCATTACATAAACCAAAAGGCATATGTCTATAAGCAAAGGTACCGAAAGGGCAAGTAAAAGTAGTCTTTTCTTGATCATCAGCTGACACAGGTATTTGAGAGAAACCAGAGTAACCATCTAGAAAGCAAAAATGTGTATGTTTGGATAATATTTCTAGCATTTGATCAATAAAAGGTAAAGGGTAATGATCCTTTTTAGTAGCTTTATTTAATTTGCAGAAATCAATTACCATCCTATAACCTATAATAATTCTTTGCGGAATCAATTCATCTTTATCATTAGGAATGACAGTAATACCTCCCTTCTTAGGGACACAATGGACAAGGCTTACCCACTGACTATCAGCAACGTGATAAATTATACCTGCTTCAAGGAGCTTTAATATTTCCTTTCTTACCACTTCTTTCATCTTAGGATTTAGCCGTCGTTGGTGATCAATAACTGGTTTGGCGTCTTTCTCCAAATTTATTTTGTGTTGACATAGAGTGGGACTAATGCCCTTAAGATCGTCAAGAGTATATCCAATAGCAGCACAGTGCTTCTTCAGAGTTTTCAATAATCTCTCTTTTTCATGCTCTGAAAGGTTAGCACTGATAATAACAGGATATATCTTCTTTTCATCAAGATAAGCATATTTAAGAGTATCAGGCAATGGTTTAATCTCAAACATGGGATCACCCTTGGGTGGAGGAGGATCCCCTAGGATTTCAACAGGCAAGTTTTGTTTCAGAATAGGTCCCTGTTTAAATAATACTTCATCTATTTCCCTTCTTTCATGCATGAACATATCATTTTCATGGTCTAGCAAATATTGTTCTGAAGGATCAGTAGGAGGCACGGCAATAGAAGCAAGACCAATAATTTCATCTTTACTAGGCAATTCTTTATCATGGGGTTGTCTATGAAATTTAGCAAAATTAAACTCATGAGACATATCCCCTAAACCAATAGAAACAATATCCTTATTGCAGTCTATCTTAGCATTAACAGTATTCAAGAAGGGTCTACCAAATATAATGGGACAAAAGCTATCTTGTGGGGAACCGACAACAAGAAAATCAGCAGGGTATCTAACTTTCCCACACAAGACTTCAACATCTCTAACAAACCCAACTGGTCAAATAGTATCTCTATTAGCAAGCTTAATTGTAACATCAATTTCTTCTATCTGAGCAGGTGCAATATCATGCATAATTTCTTGGTATAAGAAATGAGATATTGCACTAGCACTAGCACCCATATCACATAAGCCATGATATCAATGATCTCCTATTTTAACAGAAATAACAGGCATGCCTACAACAGGTCTATGTTTATTTTTAGCATCAGGTCTAGCAATTCTAGCAGCTTCATTGCAGAAGTAAATAACATGTCCATCAATATTATCGGCCAAGAGATCTTTAACCATAGCAATCTTAGGTTCAACTTTAATTTGCTCAGGGGGTTTAGGTGTCTTAATATTACTTTTGTTAACCACAGTTGAAGCTTTATTATGATTCTTTATGCTAACAGGGAAAGGTGGTTTCTCAATATAAGCAGCAGGAACAACAGGATCATCATAAGTGATAGTCTTTTCTTCAACTTTAATAGGTGCTACTGCTTTTACTTCAATGGGAAGATTATATTTAAACCACTTCTCCTTAGGGAGATCAACATGAGTAGCAAAGGATTCACAGAAAGAAGCTACTATCTCAGAGTCAAGTCCATATTTTTAGTGCTAAATTCACGAAAAGCATCGGTATCCATAAAAGATTTAACACAATCAAACTTAGGTGTTATACCTGACTCCTTACCTTCGTCGAGGTCCCAATCTTCAGAGTTGTGTTTAATTCTTTCCAATAAATCCCATTTGAATTCAATAGTCTTCATCATAAAAGATCCAGTACAAGAAGTATCGAGCATGGAGCGATTACTGAGAGAAAGCCGAGCATAAATTTTTTGAATAATCATTTATTTTGAGAGATCATGATTGGGGCATGAATATAACATTGAGTTAAGCCTCCCCCAAGCTTGAGTGATGCTTTCTCCTTCGTGAGGCCAAAAATTATATATATAATTACGATCACGATGAACAAGATGCATAGGATAAAACTTCCGATGAAATTCCAATTTCAATCGCTTGTAGTCCCATGATCCCATATCATCACATAGCCTATACCATGTCAATGCCTCTCCCTTCAGAGATAAATGGAAGACCTTCTTCTTGATAACATCCTCGGGCATACCTGCAAGCTTAAATAATCCACAAACTTCATCCACATAGATTAGGTGCAAATCGGGATGCAATGTTCCATCTCCTGCAAAAGGATTAGCTAGCAGTTTCTCTATCATACCCGAAGGAATTTCAAAGTAAACATTTTCAGTAGGTTCAGTAGGCTGAGGAGCAACACTTTGCTCTATTGGTCAGTGTTGGGGATATGGTTACTGGAGGTAAACCGGCTAGGAGTGGCCGGGTTAGCTCCATGAAGATAGAAGCCCATGAAGATGTGAAGATGGTGGCGCTTTACGAAGGCCCAAGGCCCAAAGGCGGGTTAAAGCCTGTAGATGTGAACCAACTTTATCATGTAACTTGTATTATAAGTTAGAGGAATAGAGACCGAGCCGGACACATCTATGATTCGGCCTCAGGACTCTGTAAACCGGCGGGCGTTAACCTATGTATATAAAGGGACGACCCGGCCGCAGTTTGAGGGCAACGGACAACAACTCGAGAGCCAGGCAAAGCGGATTCGCTCCCTGGTCATCGAAACCCTAGAAATACCAATCACATCTAGATGTAGGCTTTTACCTTCATCGAAGGGGCCAAACTCGTATAAAACCCCTCGTGTCCCCTTGTCCGGTTTAACCCCTTTAAGGTAACCCGTAGCGATGGCTCCACGACTAAGTCCTTTCACGAGGACATCTGCCGTGACAAAACCACGACAGTTGGCGCCCACCGTGGGGCTATTGGCACGATGGTTTCGAGTTCTTGAAGGGCAGCTTTGATGGACTCAAGGGATATGCTGTGGGCCGGATGACAAAGAGTCATCGCGGCAAGCTCTACATCGACGACGCAGGATGGGGCCCCGAGGCCGGTTCAATCAAATATGGGTACTGGGTCCCCTTTGGTGGGATTCACGTCTTCATCGGCAAGATCGGCGAACCGGGCCCTGAGCCGGACACCTGCACCGACATCATCGAGACGGCTCAGCGTACAAGCCCTTCCCCGGTTCAGCCCGCAGCAAGGCATGTTTTTGTAGGTGTCATCCATGGAGCAGAATATGAGGATGGACCGGCATTTGATGGAGAAGCCGTTGTCTGCTCTGACGACGAGTCTTCAACTGGAGAAACCGAATCGCTATATCAGTTGCAGGACGGCCGGATTAGCGGAGGTTCCGATGGCAACAGTATTCCAGACCCCCCTTGATCTACTGAACCGGGTCGCTATCTTCATGGCCAGTACATAATCAGCACCCCACTCATCAACCGCCGCCGCAATGCTCTCTGGTTCAGCAACAGCAACGCCGGCGGGAGCAGGGGGCTCTGCGCCACCTCCGGCTCAGGTTCTGTCTGACTTGTTCGACACTTTGGCAACATTGATGGCCGCGGAGGTGGACGCAGCAGCCCGGGATCAGCACAATGCGGAGATCGCAAAGGTGAAAGATCAGATAACTCAGGCTAAAGCGGACCTAGTAGTAGAGAACGCTAGGATGGCTACAGAACGGGCCAAGTTGGAAACTCGGGCCTACCGGCTTAGGCTAGATCAGAATGCCTCAGAAGAAGTCATGAGAAGAAGATTCCGGTCGCATCTCCCGCCGAGTTATGAGCCAAGAAATCTCTTCAACACGCCAGGAGCAGGAACAAGTAACCAGCCAGTATTAAACCAGACGGAGCCGCCGGGAATAGGAGCGCCGGTTTAGCTGCGCACGATGGACCTGCCTCGTCAGAACAACATTGTGCCACAGTATGTTCCGACGCCCCCAGGGCATTACTCCAACCCGTTGGACAACATTGTGGCCTCCGCTTCACGATTGGTAGCCCTCTCGACCGACGGCGAGTCACCGGTTGCGATTGAGGCACGACGGGCCAGAGAGCTCCTTCAAACAGCTTTAAACCAGCAGCAGGCTTATTCGCATAGTCGTGAGAGGATTCATTCCACCCCCACCCCCACCCCACCCGCCCGAGCCGGAGCTACAGCAGGCATGTTGAGGATGAACCGGCCGTGTCCAGCAGTGCACGTCGCCATAACTCGCCGCGAGGGCACAACCCAGCAGGTGCAGGTGCAAATGCGCAGGATGTGGTGGATCATGGTCGTGCACGTCGAGAGGCCGAGTTAGAAGCTCTACATGGAGCCCGTCAACCTACTCCGGTTCACCCTACCGCTTCAGTAGAGCCAGGTGTGGTATTCAGTTCCTTAGGGGTGCCGTGTCTCACACCCGCTTTGCGTAATGTGCGACTGCCCAAGGATTTTAAAGGCCCTCGTAAGGTACCCAATTACACCGTCTATTTGCAACCAGAGGCATGGGTTGAAAGCTACGAGATGGCAATGGAGATGTTAGATGTGGATGAAGCGGTGTGTGCTAAATACTTCACCATGATGTTGGAAGGGACAACTCGTACTTGGTTGAAGAGCTTACCAGCTAACTCTGTCGGATCATGGGCCAAATTGAAGCACCAGTTTATCCAGAACTTTAAGGATACTTGTAAGCAGCCTATGTCAAGTGTGGACCTGGCCGCTTGTGTCCAAGAGGATGGGGAGTCTACAACCCATTGGGTGAAACGGGTCTCAGCTATTCTGCATTCGTCGGATCGCATCAATGCAGACACCGCAGTGTTAACATTGGAGGGCAATTGCCGGTTTCTGCCACTCAAACAGAAGTTAGGAAGGCTCAAACGTCACTGCAATGATATGTCAACGCTTATGGCCGCTTTGGTTAAATATGCTGATTCATATAATACCAAAGACCCCGACTCAGAGGAGGACAAACCGGGGAAAGGGAAAAAGAACGGCAACACCAAGGGACAGCAGCATAACCCAGCAGGTCATGGGAATAATGGTAAGCGCAAGGCCGACAATAGTTTGGACTTTGTGGCTAACACCAATGCTCAGGAGAACGGTCAGCGTCGTAAGGGCAAACAACCCCAGAGGGGCGGAGGTTCGGGCCCCAATCTGGAGCGCCTGTTAAATCAACCTTGTCCAAAGAATGGATCAAAGGAGAAGCCAGCGTCGCATCTTTGGAAGGACTATTATATCATGCGAGAATTCAAGAACTTCATTATGTTTCAGTACGATAATGGCCCGCCCGGCGGTTCAGGAGGTGGTTTTCACGGGCCGGGTTACGGAGGCGGCGGCTCCGGTTCAGGATTTCAGGGCAATCAAACCGGACATAGCAATCAAGGGAACCAGGGAAACCAGGGAGGTTATAACCATCAGGGGAGCCAGCAACAGCAGTCGTCGGGTTACCAGAGCAATCCGAAGCAGTTAAATAGTGGGAAATATCATGTCTTCACCACTAGCTTGTGCAAGCGTGATCAGAAGCTTCACAAGAGGGTCGTGAACTCTGTTGAACCGGCTGTGCCTCAGTATTTGCGCTGGTCTGAGCAACCCATTTTATGAAGTAGAGAGGATCACCCACCCCGGGTTGACAATCCGGGTCATCTAGCCTTAGTGGTGGCACCTCAGGTTGGGGGGTATAAGTTCACCAAGGTGCTCATGGATGGGGGAAGCAGTATCAACATTCTATATTATGATACCTTCCGTCGTATGGGGTTGACAGATAAGAATCTTAAACCATCAAACACCATTTTTCATGGTGTGGTGCCCGGTAAATCTGTATATCCAGTGGGCAAGATAGCCCTAGAGGTGGAATTTGGAGATGACCATGATTCAAGGTCAGAAACATTGACTTTTGAGGTGGTGAAAATCAAGAGTCCATATCACGCTCTGTTTGGGAGACCGGCTTATGCCAAGTTCATGGCGAGGCCGTGTTATGTTTATCTGCAGCTTAAGATGCTAGGTCATAAGGGGACCATCACAGTACATGGGAGCAGGAAGATTTCTTTGGAATGTGAGGAAGGTGATGCGGCGTACGCTGAGTCGGTTTGTGCCACAGAAGAGCTGAAGTTTTACAAAGACAAGGTTGATCCGGCAGGCATGACTTCTTTGAAAAAGCCAACTACAGAGCATGATCCGGCGTTGAAGTTTAAATCGGCCACAGACACTAAGATGGTTGATTTTGTTCCTGGTGATTCATCCAAACAGTTCAGCATCAGTGCTAACCTGGATCCCAAATAGGAAAGCGCGCTCATCGAGTTCATCCGTGAGAACCGGGACATCTTTGCATGGAAGCCTTCTGACATGCCAGGTGTACCGAGGGAACTCGCTGAGCACACACTTAATATTGATCCTAAGTTTAAACCGGTCAGACAGTTTCTCCGCCGCTTCAATGAAGAATGGCGCAAGGCTATTGGTGAAGAGGTAGCCCGTTTGCTGGCCGCAGGGTTTATCGTGGACGTCTTTCACCCGGAGTGGTTGGCTAATCTAGTGCTGGTTCTCAAGAAAAATGGCACTTGGCGTATGTGTGTGGACTACACAGACTTGAACAAAGCTTGCCCAGCAGATCCCTTTGCCCTCCCTCGTATTGATCAGATTATTAATGCTACGGCGGGTTGTGACCGTTTGTGTTTTCGGATGCTTATTCTGGTTATCATCAGATTAAAATGGCAGTTAAGGACCAGGAGAAGACATCTTTTATAACTCCCTTTGGAGCCTTCTGCTATGTCTCCATGCCCTTTGGGCTCAAGAATGCCCAGACGACTTATCAACGTTGTGTTCAGAATTGTCTTCATAAGCAGATTGGGCGCAATGTTCATGCATATGTGGATGATATCGTGATAAAGTCCAGAAAAGAGGAAACATTGATAGATGACCTGAGTGAAACCTTTGACATCCTCTGGGTTTACAAGATGATGCTCAATCCGGACAAATGTGACTTTGGTGTTCCGGCAGGTAAACTCTTGGGCTTTTTGGTATCAAATAGGGGCATCGAGGCTAATCCGGAAAAAAATTCAGCAATCACGTCTTTGGCTAAACCGGCATGTATCAATGACGTCCAACGTTTAGCCGGCCGGATTGCGGCTTCGAGCCGGTTTATCAGTCATCTCGGGGAGAAAGCTATCCCTTTGTACCAGATGTTAAAGAAAACGGATGATTTTGTCTGGAGCGATGCGGCTGGTAAAGCGTTTGAGGATTTGAAGAGGCAGTTAGCGGAACCGCCTATGCTTGCAGCTTCGATCGATAAAGAGCTTTTACTGCTGTATGTGGCTGCTAATGCCAGGGCTGTTAGTGTGGCTATTGTTGTAGAGTGCAAGGAGGCTGGGAAGGAATATCCGGTTCAACAACCGGTTTATTACATCAGTGAGGTCCTTATCGAATCAAAACAAGGGTATCCACATTGGCAGAAGCTGGTGTATGGGGTGTTTATGGAAAGCCGGAAGCTCAAACATTACTTTCAGGGTCACCCTGTCACAGTGGTCAGTTCATCCCCTCTGGGAGATATCATTCAAAACAGAGAAGCAACTGGCCGGATTGCCAAGTGGGCTATTGAGCTTGGACCTCACAGGCTCAAGTATACACCTCGCACAGCAATCAAATCTCAAGCACTTGTGGACTTTATCAATGACTGGACAGATTTGCAGGCGCCAAAGGAAAAGCCAGATAACACATATTGGACTATTCACTTTGATGGGTCCAGGAAATTGGAGGGCCCGGGGGCTGGAGTTATATTAACTTCCCCACGAGGTGACAAATTTTGTTATGTTCTTCGCTTAATGTTCCCTTGTACTAGCAATGCAGCTGAGTATGAGGCCTTACTCCACGGTCTTTGGATGGCTACGGAGATGAACTTAAGCCGGGTTAAGTGCTTTGGTGACACGGACCTGGTGGCTCAACAGGTATCTGGCACTTGGGATTCTAAGGCCCCACTCATGGCTGCGTATCGACGAGAGGTGGACATAGTGGCTGGTCACTTCAAGGGTTATCAAGTTGACCATATAGACCGGCGAAAGAATGAAGCAGCGGACGCTTTAAGTCGCCTTGGCTCTCAGCGTAAACTGGTCCCACCTAATGTTTTCCTCGACGTCCTACACAACCCGTCGATTAAGATACCAACAGAGGAGGAGTTGGCTATCCCTGACCCGGAGGCACAATTGGTGGCAGCTTTGCATGTTATACCGGATTGGACAATCCCGTACCTGGTATACATGAACCGGGGTGAGCTACCGGAGGATGAAACCTTGGCCCGGCAGATAATCCAGCGTTCCAAGTCAATGACCATAATCAATGGGGAGTTACATCGTTACAGCGTCACAGGGGCAATTCAGCGTTGTGTCTCTCCTCAAGAGGGTTGTGAGATTTTGCGAGAAATCCATGAAGGGGATTGTGGTCACCACGCCGGTTCAAAATCTTTGGTGGCTAAAGCTTTTCGTCATGGTTTCTATTGGTTAACAACTCATGTTGATGCTGAGGATTTAGTCAAGAGGTGCGATGGTTGTCAAAAATTTGCACACCGCACTCATATTCCGGCTCAAGAGTTGAGGATGATTCCAATAACTTGGCCGTTTGCGACTTGGGGGCTCGATATGGTTGGACCCTTTAAAAGATCCAAGGACAAAAAGACTCACCTGTTAGTGGCAGTTGACAAGTTTACCAAATGGGTAGAAGCAGAGCCAGTCAGTAAGTGTGATGCGGCCACGGCGGTTCAGTTCATCAAAAAGGTGATATTCCGGTTTGGCTTTCCACACAGTATTATAACTAATAATGGAACTAATCTGTCAAAGGGTGAGATGAAGGAATTTTGCCAACGTGAGCACATCCGGCTTGATGTAGCATCAGTGGCTCACCCCCAGTCTAATGGTCAAGCGGAAAGGGCAAATCAAGAAATCTTGCGAGGTATTAAACCCCGGCTTATGGTTCCTTTAAAGCGGACACCAGGTTGTTGGGTGGAGGAGTTACCTTCTGTGTTATGGAGCATTAACACCACACCTAACCGATCTACGGGTTATACGCCTTTCTTCATGGTTTATGGAGCAGAGGCGGTTCTTCCTAGTGACATCCGTCATGACTCGCCTCGTGTGGCAGCTTATGTTGAAGCTGATAATGAGAAGGCGCATCAGGACTCACTGGACCTGTTGGATGAGGAGTGTGATCTCACAGCAGCACGTTCGGCGATTTATCAACAAGATCTCCGACGATATCACAGCCGCCGGGTTAAGACCAAAACTTTTCAAGAGGGCGATCTGGTGCTCCGGCTCATCCAGGATCAGACTGATATGCACAAGTTATCCCCACCTTGAGAAGGACCTTTTGTGGTCAGCAAGAATCTGCACAACAGGTCATACTACCTCATTGATGTTTGAGAGCACAAAGACTCACGTAAATCAGAGGAGGAGACCAAGCGGCCATGGAATATAGCTCTTCTTCGGCCATACTATACTTGGGCCATAGGCTCTTCTTATGTACATACTTATGACAATGTGTATATTATATAATAAAGTAGAGCCTCGAATAAAGCGGGGTCTCTGTTCTTTTTACATCATGTGTGAGCCTAAAAAGAGCTTCTACTGACAAAGCGGAGTTTTGTTAAACCGTCCTCTACGGCCGCACGGATATAAAGAAAATCACTATGGGGCTTGGTCATATCTGAACCATAGCTACACCCCTTGATCGGTTTAAAACCAAAAAGGGATATCACTAGGGGGCTTGGTCATATTTGAACCATAGCTACACCTCTTGATCGGTTTAAAACCAAAAAGGGATATCACTAGGGGGCTTGGTTGTTTTCACACCATAGCTCCGCCTCTTGATAGGCTTTAAGCCAAAAGGAAATTATGTGGAGCCAAAGAGAATCTGTTGCATTAAGCATAGTTCAAACATAGGTAACCACTGAGCATAGCTCACATATTACCTGGGGGCTCCTTGCTTCTCAAAGAACAGTGAGCTCGAACCCTTGTAATAGGCTATCAAGCCAGGCTTGGAAGCTAGGTGTATTCACCTAAAACCCTGGGTTATCCTACCTCTTTAAGTAAGCCACTTCGTCCAGGTAAACCTGGTATGACCCATCGAACGTTTGACAAGTCAATCCCATGGACCCTGTCATTGTCAAAGTTAAAACGGTGATTGGTTAAAGATTGAGGTCCATCTTAACAGGCTTTGCAAAATGGTTTAACTTAGTGTCCTGGCAGCCCATGAAAAGCCTCGATTTAGGGCCTGGCAGCCCATGAAAAGCCTTGTATATTTTTTGACTTTGTGATTTTTTATGATAAGGGATTTATGAATATTTTTCTGATAAACCAGTGTTCTTTACAACCCGGCATGCCTTTCAAAGCTTAGTTGTCAGTACATGATCAGTTTTAAATCGGTAGTATATTCTTCTGGTCTGGTTTTTGACTAGATGTCACCAGCATTATGCAGCTATTATAGCTCAATATGGTTTCTATATGAACCGGCAAGAGGGAAAGGAGTTGACAATGCTATGGACTGGTGTTCTTCACCTTTACCGTACAAGCAGTTGGTCGGCTAAATGAGGTATGTCATAGGTAGTATTTATTTTATCTGGCTTAAATAAATCTTGGATATCCATCCAAGTTATGTATACCTTTTGGGCATCATGACCCGTCTAGTGGTAAACCACTAGGACGCTTTCAAGTTCTTACATGCAGGAACATAAAGTATAATGGATTATGCATAAATAGATCCCAAAAGTGGAACAAGTTTTCAAAATATCAAGCAACACAAGCATGCTCGATGGCATGGCAGACAAAGGTGTTTCTGCTATCCTATTACAAGGAGCTTCAAAACGGCTCAAATTGAATAATTGTTTCAAGCAGTGGCACACTATGGCTGATAAATCGGGCGTCGGTTTAGGATGCTTCATCGGGACGGCTTGACGATTGAGGGTCATCTTGTGCAATCACCTCCTCTTCATCCCTCCCCAGACGCTAGAAATCAACCATTGACCAATCGATTCCGGTTAAAGCTTGAAACACGACCTCTTCATGGATAAGGCTGGAGGGGTCAATGTCAGGAGCGTAAGTATGCTTACGGATTGGAGGCACAAGTTCTTCAACTTCATGGATCATGGCAGGCTGTCTCTTTCCTTCAGCATCGTAAACCGGCTGGAAATGAGATAAGTCTGTGTCCTCCGCCAGTTTGCTGGCTATTGGCCGCATCTCCTTTGTCAGCTTTCGGAGATCATCATTGTTGAAGTCTGAACCGTCGTCCTTCACACCAGGATATCCTATAATAATATCTGCCGCTTCAAGATCCGAAATCCATGCCTTGGCCCGGATTAGCACGGTCAGCGCTCCTGCTCTTGCGGCTGCTTTCTTAAGTTCTGCAATCTGGGCAGGTAGCATGGCCAGCTTCTCAAGGGTTTCTTTCAATGATGGCGCCGACTTGTTATATGCTGTCGTGCAAATAGCACGCTGGGATCCAGAATATAGCTGTTCCATTATGGTGTACGCCGCTTTAAGCTTCATCCGCATGTCAGAGCCCAGATGAGCAATACGGGTGCCTGTCATGGTTTAGTATCAGTAAACCAGTCAATGATAAGATCTTATGAATTAGACAAATGGCATGAGGAGGTACTTACCAAACACAGCGGACGTCATGGCATCAATGTGTCGTTTCAAGCCGGTCAGTTCGTCTACCACTGGCTTCAGGGCTGCTTCTGCATCCTCGGCTTTCCTGGTCAAACCGGCCTTTTCTGTTTCCCAATCAGCACGCTCCTTGTTGAAAGTCTCTTTCAGCTTCTCCATAGCTGCCAGGGCATTGGTCAGCTCCTCTTTGGCTTTGGGAGCTTTTGTTTGTTGAGACTTTACGTTCTCTTGAAGATCAGCGGTTTGAGCATCCCTCTTACTCAGCTCGGCCTGCAATGGCGAAGATATATCAACAACGGGATATGTATTTTCTGAAGTACCAAGCGTATAACAAGTTATGCACTTTGCACTTGGGGGCTAATGCCTATTTGCTCTGTTATCAACAAATCTTTCACAAGTCTCAAGTACAATGCAAGCATTATCCTTAACACTTGGGGGCTAATGTATATCTGTTTAAAACTGACACATTGATTCAAGACCCGGTTTACCTCGCAAAGCTAAACCGACCCTTGGGGGCTACACCGATGAAAGCTACATAACTACAATGATAACGTATCGGTTTTGTTTTTACTGAGGACTTGACATGTTGAGTATCAGCATGCAAGGATTAAGACATTACAAAGTCCTGGTTTAAGATTAACATCATAAACCGGCCCTTGGGGGGCACTTGGGCTGATATTTATACTTTGGAATCAAGAAAGAAAAGGTGATGAAAATACCTCATAGCGTTCCTTCATCAGGTTCACTAAACCGGCTTCATAATCATGGTTTGAGTGTAGACGGTTTAAAAAACCGGAGTGGAGCTCTTCAGCACTGAGATGGGTGTAGCTTGACAAATCAGTGCTCCATTTACCCTTCTCCATGGCAGCACACTCTTCCTTGGCACTATGTTTGGCCAAGACTACAGGATGGCCAGGAGAGTTGTGGCCCATACCGGTAATGATAACATCGTCTCCTTGGCCTCCAGTCGTTTTTACAGGTGATGGTGGATTGTCACTGGCTCTCACTGGACTGGAAGATCTATCGTTAGCCCGGATTAGATCTGCCGGTTCACTGTCAGGTACAGCAGTGTCAGCCTCTGGTTTATTATTCATATTCAGATCTTGAGGGGGTGGTTCGTCAAACGTGGCTTCTGGATTCGGACCCGCCGGTTCAGCCGTTTGTTCTGGTTCACGGACCACCTGGTCTTCGGGCGGATTGTTCACCCGAGCCTTTTTGTTGGGTCTAGCTTTCGCCCTAAATTAGCAATAGATGTGAAGGTTAAAGCACACTACGAGGTATGAACAACATCAAAATAAGGAGTTCAAGTACTTACCTAGCTACGGTTTTGAGAGGAGGAAGTTGGGTCGCTGTTGACTCGCCAGAGGATGAGGAAGGTGTCACCTGATAATTTGAATCGGACGGATTAAGAGGTTGTTAGAAATAACCTGCCTTGGGATAAGAATTTTCAGAAGTGGGGGAGACCTCAGATCGGCGCTTCCGAATCGGAGTGTCAGGTAAACCGGCTGAAGTAACCTGTTGGCCGTTGTGCCAGGTTGTTCGGCGAGCCTCGTGCTGCTGCGTCTTCAAAATAAATGTTGGATCCAAGTAAGCAAGAGGATGAGAAAAGCTTACTTTCTGGACCGCTTGACGGGTTTTTTGTGTTGGCATAGAGTCTGAACCAGAGGAAAGGGTAATTACCTCTACATCATCAGCCTGGCTGCCTTCCACGTCCTCCTGATAAGTATCATTGTTAATGAGATGCATGAAAAGGGAGCCAAGTGAATCAAGTTCTACCTCAACTTCCGGTTCATCTGCATCTTCATCAAGTTCCATGTTGATGCATTCAGCTATTTTCCGCTTTGAGGTTCTCTTGACGGCTTTTGTTTTGGGACGGGATGGCTTTGCCTCTTTGTCTGCAGGTTTCTTTTTCCAGAATGGATCATCACCCTATTTATAAACAAACAGAAGGATATTCATGGTTTGAATAGTTTAAAAAGATGTTGAAGATAAAAAGAAGGACAGTACTTACAGCAGGCAGTTTATTTTTTGTGTAGAAGGGGTTCAAACCGGTTCAGCGGCAGACAGTTTCTGATTCATTCAAAATCTTCTTAGCACCTTCAGTGACTTCTTCATCGGTTAATTGAATATTGATGTGGCGTTGGGAGTCTTCTAATTCACTGGTGTACTCACACATTAAACCGGAGCGGTGACTTAATGGCAAGATGCTCCAGGATATCCAGCAACGCACAAAGTCGACGCCTGATAAACCGTTGGCCATAAAGGCTCGGAGCTTGGCGAGTTGAGGGGCATATGAGGCCCGTTCCGCAGCACTTAAACGTTGCGGCAATGGATGAGTGTTGGAAAGCCGATGGGCACGATAGCCTGTAAGAGGTTCCTCATCTTCAGGGGAGGTATCCTTACAGTAGAACCAAGTTTGGTTCCAATCCTTGGGGTGACTGTGTAGCTTCGCATGAGGGAACTCAACCTCTTTCCGTTTTTGAATAGAGACGCCACCCAGTTCAGTGTTGGGACCGCCCAAAAATTTTGTGCGCCGGTTCAAATGGAAGAAATCCCGGAACAGCTCAGCAGTTGGTTCTTCTTGTAAGTACACTTCACAGAAGACTTGGAAGTTGCATATATTGGACACCGAGTTGGGTCCAATATCTTGAGGGTGGAGCTGGAAACTGGCCAGAACATCCCGGAAAAACTTCGACCCGGGCGGTTTGTAACCACGGCCTATGTGGTCAACAAAAACCACTACCTCACCTTGTTTAGGGGTAGGAGGATTCTCTATTCCCGAAACTCACCACCGGATCTTAGTCTTTTTTGGCAAAGTAACAATACTGACCATTCCATTCAGCTGTTCTTCGGTAACCCGGGAAGGAGCCCAGTTGCAAGCATAAAACTATTTGGCCATTGCAAACAAAAAGCTAAAAGGAAATACCGGTTTACAAATCATTCATGGTGGTACATAAGGTGCGACGGAATAAAGATATACAGGTATGTAAAATTGCATAAACCGGAGGCTGATACAATAATGAATGACAAGGTAATATCAGAACAAAGGTATACACATGCTGTTAAACCGGGGTATAACAATGGAGGTAAAAAGGGCTTGCCATTTCACCAGGGGACTAATGGTATGTGATAGGTTCCTTTTACAAAGGTAAACCGCCTATGTGGTAAAGAGGGTACAGGTCTAAGGTAAGAATGACTAAGGTAAAACAGGTTCCACAAGGGGACATGGGAATTTTGGATCTATCGAAAGACGGGAAAGCAAAAATATTTTGACCTAAAAGGGTTGGACCCAAAGCAGTTCGTAATGGTTCAGATTGGTTTTTTTGCGCACAAAAGGTTTGTTGTGGTAGCAGAAGGTAAACCATTACGAGGAATATATCAAGCTTGAGGTTTTCTATCCATGGACTAAGGAGGAACAGGTAAGAGCAGCACTGGATCCCTGATGAACTTCGATGAACTGCGAAGAACGACGAAACCCTAGACAGATCTACAAAGGGGAAAGGAAAAGACTTACAGCGACTGATTGAAGCAACGAAGGAACGCCACAGCTCTCTAGTGCAACCAGGTTGATGCAGCGGCCGGCGGAGAGACGGAGGCAAAGCTCGGTGATGGCGGCGGCGCTCAGGGACAGAGATGTCGCAAGGAGGAAGAAGAGGTGAAGGAGACGAAGGGGAAAAAGAGAAGGGCCCGTGGTCCTATTTATAAGGTGAACCGATAAGCGACAGGTGCGTAAATCGAGGAGCTAGAAATGGATAGTTAATAAGGATGTCGCCTTGAGGGTTGGATATTCATTAATGAAGGGTATCTTTGGCTTCAATGGGTAGATGACGTCATAATGATTTACTGCGGATTTAACGGATGACGTCACGGCGATTTACCAGATTTATACGAAGGTTCTAGGGCAAGAATTTTTCTAAGTATTGAAGATTGACATGAACAAGTTCAAATCAATCTGGGGCCTAATGTTGGGGATATGGTTACTGGACGTAAACCGGCTAGGAGTGGCCGGGTTAGCTCCATGAAGATAGAAGCCCATGAAGATGTGAAGATGGTGGCGCTTTACGAAGGCCCAAGGCCCAAAGTCGGGTTAAAGCCTGTAGATGTGAACCGACTTTATCATGTAACTTGTGTTGTAAGTTAGAGGAATAGAGACCGAGCCGAACACATCTATGATCCGGCCTCGGGACTCTGTAAACTGGCGGGCGTCCACCTATGTATATAAAGGGACCACCCGGCCGCGGTTTGAGGGCAACAGACAACAACTCGAGAGCCAGGCAAAGCGTATTCACTCCCTGGTCATCGAAACCCTAGCAATACCAATCACAACTAGATGTAGGCTTTTACCTTCATCGAAGGGGCCGAACTAGTATAAAACCCCTCGTGTCCCCTTGTCTGATTTAACCCATTTAAGCTAACCCGTAGCGACGGCTCCATGACTAAGTCCTTTCACGAGGACATCTGCCATGACAAAACCACGACAGTCGGGGTGAACATACCCCGAACAAGCCCCTCAAAGGATTATGTTCCATAGTAACAAGTGACAGTAAATTTCAGCACACTATATAAACATTTCCTTACCAAATTCCACATACCAAAGGCGCTTCACTCCCCGGCAACGGTGCCAGAAAAGAGTCTTGATGACCCACAAGTGTAGGGGATCTATCGTAGCTTTTCGATAAGTAAGAGTGTCGAACCCAAGAGGAGAAGAAGGAAATGATAAGCAGTTTTTCAGTAAGGTATTCTCTGCAAGCACTGAAATTATCGGTACCAGATAGTTTTGTGATAAGGTAATTTTTAACGAGTAGCAAGTAATAAAATTAAATAAGGTGCAGCAAGATGGCCCAATCCTTTTTGTAGCAAAGGACAAGCCTGGACAAACTCTTATATGAAGGAAAGCGCTCCCGAGGACACATGGGAATTATCGTCAAGCTAGTTTTCATCACGTTCATATGATACGCGTTTGGTACTTTGATAATTTGATATGTGGGTGGACCGGTGCTTAGGTACTGTCCTTACTTGGACAAGCATCCCACTTATGATTAACCCCCATTGCAAGCATCCGCAACAACAACAGAAGTATTAAGGTAAACCTAACCATAGCATGAAACATATGGATCCAAATCAGCCCCTTACGAAGCAACGCATAAACTAGGGTTTAAGCTTCTGTCACTCTAGCAACCCATCATCTACTTATTACTTCCCAATGCCTCCCTCTAGGCCCAAGCAATGGTGAAGTGTCATGTAGTCGACGTTCACATGACACCACTAGAGGGATGACAACATACATCTCATCAAAATATCAAACGAATACCAAATTCACATGACTACTTATAGCAAGACTTCTCCCATGTCCTCAGGAACAAACGTAACTACTCACAAAGCATGTTCATGTTCATAATCAGAGGGGTATTAATATGCATAATGTATCTGAACATATGATCTTCCACCAAGTAATCCAACTAGCATCAACTACAAGGAGTAATCAACGCTACTAGGAAATCACAGGTACCAATCTGAGGTTTGGATACAAAGATTGGATACAAGAGATGAACTAGGGTTTGAGAGGAGATGGTGCTGGCGAAGATGTTGATGGAGATTGACCCCCTCTTGATGAGAGGATCATTGGTGATGACGATGATGATGATTTCCCCCTCCCGAAGGGAAGTTTCCCCGGCAGAACAGCTCTGCCGGAGCCCTAGATTGGTTCCGCCAAGGTTCCGCCTCATGGCAGCGCAGTTTCTTCCCCAAAGCTTGCTTATTATTTTTTCTCGGACGAAATACCTCATATAGCAGAAGATGGGCATCGGAGGGCCACCAGGGGGCCCATGAGGTAGGGGCGCGCCCAGGGGGTATGGCGTGCCCCCACCCTCGTGGCCAGGGTGTGGGTCCCCTCAGGTACTTCTTTCGCCCAATATTTTTTATATAATCTGAAACGTGCTCCCATGAAGTTTCAGGACTTTTGGAGATGTGCAGAATAGGTCTCTAATATTTGCTCCTTTTCCAGCCCAGAATCCTAGCTGCCGGCATTCTCCCTCTTCATGTAAACCTTGTAAAATAAGAGAGAATATGCATAAGTATTGTGACACAATGTGTAATAATAGCCCATAATGCAATAAATATCGATACAAAAGCATGATGCAAAATGGGCGTATCACCCGACTGCCGGCGCGAGCGCGACACCTTCCACCCAAATCACCGACCCCTCCACCAAATAATGAAGGAAATATGCCCTAGGGGCAATAATAAAGTTGTTATTTATATTTCCTTATATCATGATAAATGTTTATTATTCATGCTAGAATTGTATTAACCGGAAACTTAGTACATGTGTGAATACATAGACAAACAGAGTGTCCCTAGTATGCCTCTACTTGACTAGCTCGTTAATCAAAGATGGTAAAGTTTCCTAGCCATGGACATGTGTTGTCATTTGATGAACGGGATCACATCATTAGAGAATGATGTGATGGACAAGACCCATCCGTTAGCTTAGCATAATGATCGTTCAGCTTTATTGCTACTGCTTTCTTCATGACTTATACATGTTCATCTGACTATGAGATTATGCAACTCCCGAATACCGGAGGAACACCTTGTGTGCTATCAACCGTCACAACGTAACTGTGTGATTATAAAGATGCTCTATAGGTGTCTCCAATGGTGTTTGTTGAGTTGGCAAAGATCGAGATTAGGATTTGTCACTCCGTCTATCGGAGAGGTATCTCTAGGCCCTCTCGGTAATGCACATCACTATAAGCCTTGCAAGCAATGTGACAAATGAGTTAGTTATGGGATGATGCATTACAGAATGAGTAAAGAGACTTGCCGGTAACGAGATTGAACTAGGTATTGAGATACCGACGATCGAATCTCGGGCAAGTAACATACCGATGACAAAGGGAACAACGTATATCATTATGCGGTTTGACCGATAAAGATCTTCATAGAATATGTAGGAACATGAAAGTGCTAGTTATCGACTAGAGGGGGGTGAATAGGCGATTTTTATGAAAGTCTTCAAAACATGGGAGTTTCGAAGACAAACGATAGAAATGAACCTATAACCATGCAGCGGAAGGTAGACTACACTAGACAAGCCATAGTCAAGTATTCAATGAAGTGAGAGCACGAAGACTAATAGCAGCTAGGCAGTACGGATCAGGATGGAATATAGTATGAAACCAATCAGAACAAATAGTCACACAGTGAAGACAAATGGACAATGCAAAAGACAATGACTTCACAAGGACCAACTATAAATAAAGAGATGGTAAGGATAGAACCAGTTGCTTGTTGAAGACAATGATTTGTTGGACCAGTTCCAGTTTCTGTGACAACTGTACGTCTGGTTAGGGAGGCTAAGATTTAACTCAGAAGACCGTGTCTTCACCTTATTCCCCTTGAGCTAAGGACACCCAGTCCTCGCTCAATCACTCTGGTAAGTCTTCAAGGTAGACTTCCAAACCTTCATAGACTTCATTCACCGGCGATCCACAATGACTCTTGGATGCTCAGAACACGACGCCTAACCGGCTGGAGGATTCATAGTCATCAAGTGTAACAAGTCTTCAGATCACACAGACAGGAAGACTTCAGTGATGCCTAACACTCTTTGGCTCTAGGTGTTTAGGGCTTTGTCCTCGCAAGGATTTCTCTCTCAAAGGCTTCCAGGTGGGTTGCTCTCATATGACAAAAGTCGTGCACTAACTCTGAGCAGCCACCAATTTATGGTGTGGGGGTGGGCTATTTATAGCCACTAGGCAACCCGACCTGATTTGTCCGAAATGACCCTGGGTCACTAAGGAACTGACACGTGTTCCAACGGTCAGATTTCAAAACACACGCGGCAACTTTACTTGGGCTACAAGTAAAGTTGACTCATCCAGCTCTGGATGAGATTTGCTCTCATTGTCTTCGCTCGAAGACATAGGATTTTCGTTAAGCGTCACTTCAGTCACTCTGACTTTGTTCACTGGGACCCCACTTAACAGTACGGTGGTTCCTATGACTCAACAAAGAAGAAAGGAAACAACGAAAAAACTAAGTCTTCGCGCTCCATAGTCTTCACGCGATGTCTTCTCTTGTCATAGTCTTCAATGTGAATGTCTTCACATACCACCTTTGTCTTCAATGTCTTCATACATTTTTAGGGGTCATCTCCGGTAGGTAAACCGAATCAATGAGGGACTACTATCTGTGTTGTCCTACAATTCTCACAAACACAATAGTCCCTCAACCAGGTTTGTCGTCAATACTCCAAAACCAACTAGGGGTGGCACTAGATGCACTTACAATCTCCCCCTTTCTGGTGATTGATGACAAACTGGTTGAAGTTTTCAACGGGGATAAAAGTATGTCAAATTGTAAAGATTTAGATATTGTCTTCGTAAGTAGCAGAAAGGCTCCCCCTGAAGATGTGCATATAAGTATTTTGCTTTTGAATGCAAATGCACATGGCATGTTGTATTTGCGGAGCTCCTCTTCTTCTTATGAAGACAATTCATCATGCATAAAAGGATATAACAAAGATAATGACATGCATAATGAAAAATGGACGTCTGCAAAATGACTTCGTGCGGGATTTATCATCGCACATGCGGAATTTATCACCACATCACATAGTTGACGAAAAGGTAGCAGACGACCATCAAGTTTAAGTGTTACAACTCAAAACGAACCAAATGTATCAAAAGCGAGAGTTGTAAGCACTTGGCAAATGTAGCAAAAGTATAGAAACCACCCATATGGAGCCGCTTGAAGACTGTCAACTCATATGCTTCTCCCCCTTTTGTTAGTAAGGACCAAAAAGGTTTGAAGACATAGAGCTTGCTACTCATTCCCATGTGGAGTAGGCGATGCAGCAGGGTCGTCGTTGAGGTTTGGTGGTGCAGACGAACTTGGTGCAATGTCGATACGTGCTGAAGTTGGAGGTGGTGAAGTAGCATCATTTTGGTCATCAATGACTCTGGCATTAACTGTTGCAGCTGAGGAAGAATAGCCAGAGTCTTCGAGTGAGGGAGTCCGACGCAAGTGAGCATTCCTTGGAGGAGTTGAGTCAAACTTGAATCTCTCTGTGAAGTCATCGTCTTGAAGATCAGCTTCAGTACTGAGCAACGTCAAACTCTTCCATGACCTCCGACAGGTTTCATGTGTAACAAAGGCATTGTTGGTGGCAAGATTGCGAATGCGATTGACGTCCACCAAGAGACTTTGCATCTGACACTTAAGCCAGTCATGATGTTTGTCATGTTTCTGATGTAAAGCGACGAGAAGCTCTCGGTCGTTGAGAACACGAGATCGCTTCCGAGGCCTTTGAGCAATGGTGCTTTCAGTGGCTTCAGTTTGGGTGCGAGGGGCACGTGTATTGCCAGCCAAGGGATAAACACGTGAAACAGCCTGAACTCCTTCAATAGGCTGGGTGAAGCTTTGATGATCGACATTGTGAAGATAAATTGGCTCCTTTGCAGGTTCTGGGTAAATGGCTTCGACAGACAGATCAACCTCTGGGAAGAATATAAGGTGATTGCGCGCAGACGGCTGATAGTTGATAGCAGAGTGAAGCTTGATGAGGCGCATTACCCATGGAGCATAGAACTTCAGACCAAAGATATCGGAGCCAGATGTAGCCAATTGTCGGATGAATAAGTCTTGAGCATTGAAGCTGATGCCATTGAAGATATAGAAGACCAATGTCTTCATTGCTCCTTCAAGCTTCGCTGCAGGAGAATGTCCTTTGATCGGCTAGAGAGTTCGCCTGATAATATGATAAATAGTGTGGGGCAGATACTCTAGGTCTTCAACAAGGAACTCCTTAGGATAGTCAGCGTCTTGTTGAAGTGGCTTCATCATGCTCAGCATTTGACTCATGTTCGGCTCTGGCTTCTTGAAGATGCTCTCCAAAGCATTTTGGTGCGGCTGACAACCTGATTCATAATGTTCGCCAGGAGTGGGCAGGGCTGTAAGCTCGATGATGTCTTGGGCTTTAGCTTCATGATGTACATCGCCCGTCATTCACTCAAGGATCCATGTCTTCGGATCCCTGTTGTAGCCACGAATGTGGAGGGTTGCATAGAATTGAAGTAGAAGCTCTTCATTCCAATGTTCTTTTGCTGTCACAAATGTGAGAAGACCAGCATCTCTGAAGCAGTCAAGGGCTTCTTCTAGGCAGGGCAGGCCAGCCGTGGCTTCGCTGTCTAGACGCATATGAGGGAAAATGCGCCCCTGATTGTATAAGATGCGGGAATAGTAGTTGCGCTGCTGATAACTCCAGAATCAATCTGATGAGATTCTTGGCCTTGTGTGGGGGTTCTTGGCACTGTCAAAGAATATGTTGTGTGCCTTGAAGCTATTCAGATTAAACAATCCTGGTGAAGTTGCAGTACCTGGAAACCTTGGCAGCCTAGGCTTTGGCTTCTGGACCTGAGGCCTGTGCTCCACATGATAGTCAAATTGCGGACCGGCAGCAGGTGAAGGTACCAGAATGGGCCAGCGGACGGTGGTAAGTTGGCCTTAGAAGAATGCATGCTCAAGAGTGTGTGTCCGTGGAGGCGGTACAGGAGCAGTGGCATTGGCTTCGGGCTGCAGATTGGCTTCAGGTGCAATCACTTCTGGCACCACATTAACTTCAGGCGCCATAGTAGCTTCAAGCGCCACACTAGCCTCGGCCATGACAACGTCATTGGCTTCAGTGTTGGTGTTAGTGGCCGCCTCAGAGTTTTCAACCTCCACTAGAGTAGCTGGAGGGTCGGACACGTTCTCCTCGAGAACAACTTCAGGGTTGGTTGGGGGTGTAGCAACACGTTCTTCTTCATGTCTTGGTTCTTCTTGTTCATCGGATGATGCAGCCAGAATATCTTCAGCTGCTTTGGCTTCAGACTCGGGGATGTTCACATTAGGAGAGGCTTTAGGAAAGACTTGTCGTGAAACGGATTGGCGCTCTTCTCCTTCGGGAACACTTGACAAAGTGACTTGTGCCCTTGGTCCTTTGCGAAGCCTACGGAGTGCGGACGATGCCTTTGGAGAGGGAGTTGGCTGGGCCACAAAGTCATTGTCTTCAAGCACAGAAGTGGTGACTTGAGGTGGGGGAGTACTTGGGGATTCTTCTTGACGGGGGGAGTCTTGTGGGTGATCAGCCCATGAGTCATCCTGAGCAATTGGCATCAATGGACGACCAATGCTGATGAGTTCGTTGTTCGTGAGAACAGGCGATGATACCACATTGTGTTCGATTTGAGGAAGGACTTCATCATCTTCAACATTGTCTTGATGACCAATGTCTTCAGCTGCGGTGGGGTCAACAGCTGGAATGTCTTCAATTTCTGGAGCCTCTGTGGAAGCAGGCTCATGAACTATCAAATGGCGCTCACGGTGTTCAGACGCAGGACGAGCAACTGAGATTGGCTCGACGACAAGGGGCTCTTTGGGAGCAGCCCGATCTTTCTTCTTGGTTTTTCTCTTCTTGGTCGGTGGAGCATCATCAGTGGTGGCCTTGGTCTTGCACTTTCGGGCTTCGGCTTCAGCTGTCCTTGTTTTCTTGAGCTCTGAAGCCATTGTGGGGACTTTAGGCTTCGAGCCTGTCATACTGGCCGGGAAGACAATGTGAGGTTCTTCCTGCCTTGATGCTTCTGGTTGGGCCACAGCAGGCTTCTTCTTCTTCTTCTTGGCAGCCATTCTGGGGTCGATGCCTGGTCGCCCCAAAGCCTTGCGCTTTTCAGCTTCATTGTAGCCTTGAACACATTTGGCAGCCAGGTGCTTCATGCGCTCTCGAGAACCTTTAGCTTCGTCATGTTTCTTGTGGAACACCTCCTTGAGCTCTTGCAGCATGACCTTGAAGTTTTGGACGTCTTCCACGTTGAGCTTGGCCATGTGCTTCTTGAACTGAGCCTTTTCATAATCAATCTTGTGCTTCAGCTCAACAATTTTCTGTGCAAGAGCCAGCTTAGGAGCAATGGCTCCATGGAAAGAGACGTTGAGGCCAATTGGGAGCTGAAGATCATCAAAACTGAGGTCTGGGCTGTCAAACCACTCATCAATGAACTTGTACAGGATCTCCACATCAAAGAGGGGAAGATCATTGAAGATTTCTGCCTCTTGCTTGCTCTTTATAAGTAGCTCAAGAGCATCATTGCCAAGATCGTCGTCGCTAGACAGATCAATGGCTTCGTTCTCGTTCCTCAGAACGGCAGCAGGGGTCAATGCTTGACCAGTTGGTTGCATGTGCTTCTTCATCTTGTCAGACTTGGAGATGCGAGAGATATCTTCAGACTACACACTGGCTTTAGGAGGTGCAGTGGCCAGAGGCTTCGCCCGCGAGACCTTTGGTGCGGAGGAGGGCTTTGAAGCCTTTGGTTTCTTTTGCTTCACAGGCTTCGGTGGTGCAGGTGCTTCGTAAGAATCAGCGTCATCTGCAAAGTTATCCACGGCTGCCCCTTGAACCTGAATGTGATTGATGAGACCTTCAAGGTTGTAGAAGGGCCCAACAATATTGGGTTCAGCATCACGTGTGCCATCGGCACGAGGAGCAGATGGACCGGGTTGAAGTTTAATCCCCGTGACTTCTTGTTCTCTTTGGCCGAGTTCTTGGCAAACTGGTAGTTGCGCTTGAACAGATTGTCTTCACGACACCATAGCATAGAAGATGGGTCGGCATCAGCAGGTTGTGGTCCACGGACCATGCAAGGGTAGAAACCCTGAGCAATAGCTTCAGATTTAGTTTTGGGTTGAAGATTTTTATAGAGAATATCTCCCCAAGGACGCTTGATGGCATTCTTTTCAGCATATTCCTTGGTGACGAATCTGTACTTGAACCATTGCTCGGCCCAGTATCTTCGAATCCATTGGATTCGTGTTTTGCGTTGGCCATAGCTCTCTTCAGGATCAGTTTTGTATAACTCATAAAGATCTTCAGGCAAATCCATTGATGTGCCCCCTCGGCGTTGTCTGCCTCCCTTCCTGACTGCTTTCTTTTTGCCATGAAGTTAATATTGAAAGGCTTTAGAACGTGCAAAGGCTTCCTTCTGCTGGTTAGACAAGAATTAGCTTCGGGAGAATTGATGTGATGCTGTAAGAACTCTGCAAATGAATGCAAACTATGAGAACCAAGGGGTTCTCCCACGGACATGTACCTGTGACAACATTAGAGATGTGAAGGAATGAGAAGAGGTCATATGCATTCTTAGAAGATTTTGAAGATAAATCAGTTTAGAAGACATTGACCTCATAGTGCAAAGACATTCACTCATATGTAGAGAGTTGGTTCCAGATTTGTACGAATCCACGAATAAGTACAAGTGAGGAATCTAACTACTTTGTGAAGCATAAGTGAACATACTTGGCATGTTATGAGATTCAGAAAAGGATAGATTCAATTTGTTGGGACAGAAACCACTTGTGGTTGAAAAAGATGAATCTATCGGATCAAAAAGGACTGTAAAAAGAGTTTTTATTTACCACTCGAGGAACTGCTAGATAGAGTAGGAGATGAGGCCGAGTAGTTCGATCTTCCATGCCCTAACTTGGCGACAGAGGACACATACAGCGACGGCGTAGAAGACGATGTCCGCGGCCGGCGTGAAGACGGCGTCGGTGAGGTCGCGATAGTTAAGTGATTCGTCGCTGTCGTCGTCGAGAGCTAGCGGTGGCGCTAGGGTTTGTGCGAGGAGGAGAAGTGGAAGAAGAGACAATGACTGGGGTGTGGCGTGTATTTATAAGGACAGGGACGGCGCAGTGTTATTACGTAGGTGCCCCTGGCGGTTCACATCTGAAGGACACGTGGCGAACATGCAACACATTGGAGGTTGTTCCACGTTCCCACACACGCCTGGATTGTTGGGTGGTCGTTCCCGCTTCTTCGGGTTTCAGGCAAAAAGGATTGAGCGTTTAAAACAGATTTAATGTTTTTCTCTATATCTTCTGCTGACAAGGACGCAGAGAAGACATTCGACAGTTTCAATAGAATGCATATGATTTGGATAGATAGATTTGAGATGGGAGCATAGAAAGGTTAGGGTCCGGTCACATTCACTTAGTTCAAAAGATTCAAAACAAGAAGACATAGCTATAAGTGAATGTTGTAGAGGACAGAATGCTAATATATGAATATATCCGAATAAGACTAACTCAATAGTGAAGATAAACATGAGGACATGTAGAAATTTGAAGACAAACCAAATGTGAAGACATAGCAAATGTAACGCCAACAGAAAACACTCCAAACAAAAGTTTGGTGGTGGCGTTACCCACCGTATAGGAAGTATTAGACCCAGACACGGCGCACAGTTATCGTGGCGCTCCGAAGTCAAATTCTGCATTAACGTATTAACACCCAGAGTGTAAGTCTTCATTAATTGAAGATATACGTTACTTCGTGTGTTGCACATCTAAGTCATCAAACATGCATAAGTGTTAGGATGTGTGCATGATCACAGGACATTTGAGGATTCCAAGATATTTAGCTCACACCGCAAATTGCAAAACCTTTTCTCATCCAATGGCTTTGTGAAGATATCTGCCAGTTGCTCTTCAGTGTTGACGTGAATGATATCAATATGTTCCTTCATGACATGATCTCTGAGAAAGTGATGACGGATCTAAATGTGCTTTGTCTTCGAGTGCTGAACTGGGTTGTTGGCAATCTTGATGGCGCTTTCATTGTCGCAGTAGAGTGGCACTTGCTTCGGATGAATGCCATAGTCTTTGAGTGTTTGCTTCATCCATAGAAGCTGAGCGCAGCAAGATCCAGCAGCAATGTATTCAGATTCAGCAGTGGAGAGAGATACACAGTTCTGCTTCTTTGAAGACCAACACACAAGTGATCCTCCCAGAAACTGACATGTGCCTGATGTAGACTTGTGATCCACCTTGTCACCAGCATAATCAGCATCCGAGAATCCAACTAGATCAAACTATGAGCCCTTTGGATACCATAATCCTAGTGTTGGGGTGTAAGCCAAATATCGAAGAATTCGCTTCACAGCTAAGTGATGTGATTCCTTTGGTGCCGCTTGGAATCGGGCACACATGCAAACACTAAGCATGATATCTGGCCTAGATGCACATAGATAAAGTAAAGAACCAATCATGGAGCGGTATACCTTTTGATCGAACTCTTTACCATTGGCGTCAGGACCCAGATGACTTTTGGTTGGCATTGGCGTCGTATAACCTTTGCAGTCTTGCATTTCAAACTGCTTCAGGCAATCTTTGAGGTATTTCTCTTGAGATATGAAGATGCCGTTGCGTTGCTGCTGTATTTCAAGACCAAGGAAGAACTTCAGCTCACCCATCATGGACATCTGATATTGCTCTTGCATCATGTGTCCAAACTCATCACTGTATTTCTGATTAGTGCAGCCGAAGATAATGGCATCCACATATATTTGGCACACAAACAGTTCACCATCATATGTCTTCGTGAAGAGTGTGGGATCCAGGGAACCAGGTTTGAATCCTTTGCTCTTCAGGAAGTCTTTGAGTGTGTCATACCAAGCACGAGGGACTTGTTTGAGGCCATACAGTGCCTTGTTGAGCTTGTAAACCATGTCAAGATGTTTTGGATCTTCAAAACCAGGCGGTTGTGCAACATACACTTCTTCTTCAATCTTGCCATTGAGAAAGGCACTCTTCACATTCCTTTGATACAGAAGGATGTTATGATGATTTGCATAGGCTAGCAGTATGCGAATAGCTTCAAGCCTAGCCACTGGAGCAAATGTTCCAACAAAGTCAATTCCTTCAACTTGAGTGTATCCTTGAGCAACAAGACGAGCCTTGTTTCTGACAACTTGACCATGCTCATCTTGCTTGTTGCGATATATCCATTTGGTGCCTATGATATTGTGTTTACGAGGATCAGGACGCTTGACCAGTTCCCATACATTATTCAGCTCGAACTGTTGAAGCTCTTCTTGCATAGCTTGAATCCATTCAGGTTCCATGAAGGCTTCATCAACTCTCTTGGGTTTAGATATTGAGACGAATGCAAACTGTGCACAGAAATTTGCTAGCTGTGTTTCCCTTGAACGAGTGAGTGGACCAGGTGCATTGATGTTATCAATTATCTTCTCAATCTGTACTTCATTTGCAACACGAGGATGAACTGGACGAAGATTTTGCTCTTGCTGATCATTGTCATCTTTTGAAGGATTGTCTTCAAGCTGAGCATTGTCTTCAGGTTGATTTGGTGCAGAAATGGTAAGTTCCTCTTCAGGTTGTACTTCAGACGGTATGATTTCTCTAGTTCCCATAAGCTTGATGGATTCACTGGGTGGAATTTCATCTAGCACATTTGGCAGGTGCTCTCTTTGCGAGCCGTTAGTCTCATCGAACCGCACATCCACAGTTTCAACCACTTTATAGTGAAAGAGGTTGAAGACTCTGTAGGAGTGCAAATCCTTTCCGTAACCAAGCATAAAACCTTCATGTGCTTTCAGTGCAAATTTTGAAGTGTGATGTGGATCCTTGGTCCAGCACCTAGCACCAAATACTCTGAAGTAACTGACATTTGGCTTCTTACCAGTGAAAAGTTCATAGGATGTTTTCTTCAGAAGCTTGTGAAGATAAACACGGTTGATGACATGGCATGTAGTATCAATAGCTTCAGGACAGAACTTTCTTGGTGTCTTGTATTCATCGAGCATCGTCCGAGCCATCTCAATGAGTGTTCTGTTCTTGCATTCCATGATGCCATTCTGCTACAGTGTGTACGGAGCTGAGAACTCATGAGTGATGCCCAATGTATCAAGATAAGTGTCAAGGCCGGTGTTCTTGAATTTAGTGCCATTGTAACTTCTGATGTGCTTGATATTGACGCCATAGTTGTTCATGGCTCGATTGGCGAAGTGGCTGAAGACATCCTGCACTTCAGTCTTGTAGAGGATTATATGTGCCCATGTATATCTTGAATAATCGTCAACAATGACAAAGCCATAGAGAAAAACAGTAGTAGTAAGGGTAGAGTAGTGAGTACGGCCGAAGGGTTGAGTCATTGTCATGATTGTCTTCGAGGGATGCTTGGCCCTCGTCATCTTTCCAGCTTCGCAGGCACCGCATAAGTGATCCTTCTTGAACTTGATGCCCTCGATGCCTATGACGTGCTTCTTCTTTGCAAGAGTATGCAAGTTCCTCATGCCAGCATGCCCTAGCCTTCGATGCCAGAGCCAGCACTCTGAAGCTTTTGCAAGAAGACATACAGCAAGCTATGGTCCTGCTGAGAAATCTACCATGTACAAATCATCTTTCCGATACCCTTCAAAGACTAGAGACTTGTCAGATTCCATTAGAACAAGGCAACGATATTTTCCAAATATCACAATCATGTTCAAATCGCAAAGCATTGAGATAGACATTAAGTTGAAACCAAGGGATTCAACAAGCATCACTTTATCCATGTGCCGATCCTTTGAGATTGCAACTCTACCTAGACCCAATACCTTGCTTTTACATGTATCAGCAAATGTGATGTGACTTTTGTCAGATGGACGTAAGGTTGAGTCCATGAGAAGACTTTGTTCGCCAGTCATGTGATTAGTACATCCACAATAATCCATTCTGAAGCAGCTGGTGTCATACCCTACAATGCAGTTAGGGGGATAGGCTTCACGAAGAGCATTGTGAAGCATAAACATTTGACGAGCAAGTGGATTATGAAAGCTTAGATCGAGGTTAGGACTAATTGGACAAATAGCAAGCGACTCAGGAACAAAATACATAATAAGACCATTTGGGCATTTGATCTTGCGCCCTACAAGATTTTTTAGGTCCCTAGCAATAGCTTCAGACGCATTTGATTTTCGGCTGGAGACCTTTCCCTGCAAAAGAGAGTTAAGCTTTCTTAGCCACCCACATCTTCAAGGGTGGCTTCGAAGCAATGGGTCTAAGTGCAGCATCTGGGAACTTTGGCTTTGAAGCCCTGGCAAATAGTTTTATAGGAGGTGAATAATACTCATAGGAATAAGCAGAGTAGTTCTTGGTCTTATGAACATGGCGGTTCGATGAAACATGCTCATATTCGTAGGCCTGGGTATGATTTCCCTGCAAAACATTTGTGTTATTGTGACTCGGGTGAGTCCTCTGTCTGTATGAAGCCTTTGGACCATATGAAGCATGTGGTCTGGGGTCTGTCTTCTTCCCTTGTGGTGTCAAGACGACATTCACAGGAAGATTCTCCAGACACCTTTTGGGCACCCATACTTTCTTCATAGGTGGCCCATTCCTGCAGTTAGTACCAATATACCTCGCAAACACTCACCATTCTGATTCTTAAACAGTTTATAGTTTGCATCAAAGGACTCATCAATGACAATAGGAATATCACAAGTGAAGCCAGATAGGGTGGATGGATCCACTGAAGGTTCCTTTGCAGCAACCCATGTGGTTTTGGGGTACTGCTCAGGCTTGCAGTAAGAGCCATCAACATTCATTTTCCTTTCAAACCCAACACCCTCTTTCCTAGGGTTTCGGTTTAGAATCTTCCTTTTGAGTACATCACATAGTGTCTGATGCCCTTTGAGACTTTCGTACATCCCTGTTTCAAGCAATGTCTTCAACCTAACATTTTCATCAGCAATAGCAGTGGCATCCTCAGCAGAGGGGTTAGTTACCACATCAACAGTTAAAGATATTGCAACAGTAGCAGCAGTAGAACATTCAGCAACAGAAGTAGCGTTATCATGCTCAAGGCATTTAAGACATGGTGGTTCAAATCCTTCCTGAGCGGGACTGATCTATTCAGCGGGAAGTGACTCATGTTCCTTTTGAAGATCTTCATGAACCGCTCTCAATTTATCAAGTTCTTGCTTCCTTTGAAGATAATCATAGGAAAGCCTTTCATGAGTTGTTGAGAGCGTTTCATGACGACTTTCAAGTTCCTCATACTTAACGTGAAGATTTTTTATGTCTTCAATTAAGGACTGAGATCGAGTCATTTCAGCGTCCAACAGGTCATCGCTTTTGTCTAACAGTTTTTGAATATGTTCCATAAATTTCTGTTGTTTAGTTGCAATTTTAGCAAGTGTTTTGTAGCTGGGTTTGGAATCACAATCAGAGTCATCTTCACTGGATGTTTGATAGCGAGCATTGCGTGAGTTTACCTTGGCATCGCATGCCAGGAAGCAATAGGTGGGAGCGGAGTTGTCCTTGTCATTAGCATCGGCGTCGGTGACGAAGTCATTGTCTTCAGTGTTGAAGATGGACTTGGCAACGTAGGCTATAGCCATACTTGCAACGCCAGAGTCAGAATCCTCCTCAGACTCCACCTCCGCCTCCTCAAAAGCAGACTCCTCCTCTGAATACATTTCCTTGCCAACAAATGCATGAGCCTTGCCAGATGATCTCTTCTTGTGTGATGAAGATTTTGAGGAAGACTTGGAAGAAGGCTTTGAGTATTTCTCCTTCTTGTCGTCAGAATCATATTTCTTGCTCTTCTTCTTATTATTATTCTCATTGTCCCACTACGGACACTCAGAGATGTAGTGACCAGGTTTCTTGCACTTGTGGCATGTTCTCTTCTTGTAGTCATGAGTAGAAGCTTGATCATTCCTTGAGCTGGATCGTGAAGACTTTCTGAAGCCTTTCTTCTTGGTGAATTTCTAGAACTTCTTAACAAGCATAGCAAGCTCCTTTCCTGCAGTCAGATTCTTCTTCAGATGAGGAAACATCTTTTGCCTTCAAGGCGCGAGTTCGGCCATAGTTGGGACCGTAGATATCTCTTTTCTTAAAAAGCTGAAACTCATGTGTGTTGAGCCTTTCAAGTATATCAGACGGATCGAGTGTCTTGAAGTCAGGGCGTTTTTTAATCATCACTGCTAGGGTGTCAAACGAGTTGTCAAGTGATCTTAGGAGTGTCTTGACGATTTCATGCTTGGTGATCTCAGTAGCGTCGAGAGCTTGAAGCTCATTTGTGATGTCAGTGAGGCGATCAAACATGAGCTAAACATTCTCATTGTCGTTTCTCTTGAAGCGGTTGAAGAGGTTGCGAAGGACACTGATCATTTGATCTCTCTGGGTTGAGACGCTTTCGTTGACCTTGGAGAGCCAGTCCCAGACTAGCTTCGATGTTTCTAGAGCACTCACACGGCCATACTGCCCTTTGGTCAGATGACCACAGATGATGTTCTTGGCAGTGGAATCGAGTTGAACGAACTTCTTGACATCAGCAGCGGTGACTGAAAGTGCGTTATATCGACTAGAGGGGGGGTGAATAGGCGATTTTTAGGAAAGTCTTCAAAACATGGAAGTTTCGAAGACAAATGATAGAAATGAACCTATTACCATGCAGCGGAACGTAGACTACACTAGGCAGACCACAGTCAAGTATTCAATGAAGTGAAACTACAATGACTAATAGCAGCTAGGCAGTAAGGATCAGGTACACAGTGAAGACAAATAGATAATGCAAATAGGCACTGACTTCACAAGAGCCAACTATAAATAAAGAGATGGGAAGGATAGAACCAGTGTGCATGATGAAGACAAAGGTTTGGTAGACCAGTTCCAACTGCGGTGACAGTTGTACGTCTGGTTAGGGCGGATAGGTATTTAAACCTGAGGACACTCAGTCCCGGACACTTAGTCCTGAACACGCAGCTCAGGAAACTTAGTCCTCACCGTATTCCCCTTGAGCTAAGGTCACACAGACCTCGCCCAATCACTCTGGTAAGTCTTCAAGGTAGACTTCCAAACCTTCACAGACTTCGTTCACCGGTGATCCACAATGACTCTTGGATGCTCAGAACGCGATGCCTAACCGGCTAGAGGATTCACAGTCCTCAAGTGTAATAAGTCTTCAGATCACACAGATAGGAAGACTTAAGTGATGCCTAACACTCTTTGGCTCTGGGTGTTTAGGGCTTTATCCTCGCAAGGAATTCTCTCTCAAAATCTTCGAGGTGGGTTGCTCTCAAACGACAAAAGCCGTACTCTAACTCTGAGCAGCCCACCGTTTATGGTTGTAGGGGGTGGGCTATTTATAGCCACTAGGCAACCCGACCTGATTTGTCCAAAATGACCCTAGGTCACTAAGGAACTGACACGTGTTCCAACGGTCAGATTACAAACACACACGGCAACTTTACTTGGGCTACAAGCAAAGCTGACTTATCCAACTCTGGACCAGATTTGCTCTCATAGTCTTCACTCGAAGATATAGGATTTTGGTTAAGCATCACTTCAGTCATTCTGACTGGTTCTCTTGGACCCCACTTAACCGTACGGTGGTTCCTATCCCTCAACAAAGAAAAACACAGAACGATGAAACTGCTAAGTCTTCGCGCTCCATAGTCTTCACGCGATGTCTTCTCTTGTCATAGTCTTCAATGTGAATGTCTTCACATACCACCTTTGACTTCAATGTCTTCATACATTTTTAGGGGTCATCTCTGGTAGGAAAACCGAATCAATGAGGGACTTCTACCTGTGTTATCCTGCAATTCTCACAAACACATTAGTCCCTCAACTAGGTTTGTCGTCAATACTCCAAAACCAACTTGGGTGGCACTAGATGCACTTACAATCTCCCCCTTTTTGGTGATTGATGACAAACTAGTTGAAGTTTTCAACGGGGAATATAATATGTGAAATTGTAAAGGATAGGGAATTGTCTTCATAAGTTGCAAGGGCTCCCCCTGAAGATGTGCATATCCGTAATTTGCTTTTGGAATGCAAATGCACATGGCAGGTTGTACTTGTGGAGATCCTCTTCAACTTATGATGACAATTCATCATGCATGAAAAGTATGTGAAGATAATGATATGCATAATGAAAAATAGACGTCTGCAAAACGATCTAAGTGTGGAATTTATCATCGCACATGCGGAATTTATCATCGCATCACAGAATTGCAAATAAGTAGCAGATGACCATCGAGTTTAAGTGTTACAACTCAAAGAACCAAATGTATCAAAACGATAGTTGTAAACACTAGGCAAAACATAAAGTAACCGCCCATATGGACCCGCTTGAAGACTATCAAACTCATATGCTTCTCCCCCTTTTGTCAGTAAGGACCAAAAAGGTTTGAAGACATAGAGCATCTACTCGTTCCCATGAGGAGTAGGTGAAGCAGCAAGGTCGTCAGTGTTGTTCGGCGGTGCAGACGAACTAGGAGCAGTGTCGATGCGTGCAGAAGTAGGGGGCGGTGAAGTGGCATCGTCTTCGTCCTCGATCACTCTGGCATTCACAGTTGCCGCGGAGGAAGAGAACTCAGAGTCTTCAAGAGACAGAGTTCGTCGTAGCACAGTCCTTCTTGGAGGTGTAGAGTCAAACTTGAAACGTTCAGAGAATCCATCCTCTTGAAGATCATCTTCGGAACACAGAAGCGTCAACCCTTTACATGTACGCCGACAGGTTTCATGGGCAACAAAGGCATTCTTGGTGGCAAGATTGCGAATGCGGTTGACATCCACCAAGAGGCTTTGCATTTGGCGCTTTAGCCAGTCATGATGCCTATCCTGTTTTTGATGAAGGGCAACCAGAAGCTCTCGGTCATTGAGAACACGAGATCGCTTCTTGGGCCGTTTGGCAATAGTGCTTTCAGTGGCTTCAGTGAGGGCACGCTGAGGTGCATGTGTAGTACCAGCCAGAGGATAAACACGAGTGACTGCTTCAACTCCTTCAATGTTTTGAGAGAAGCTTTGATGCTCAGCATTCTGAAGACTAAGAGGCTCCTTGGCAGGCTCTGGATAAGTGGCTTCAACGGACATATCAACGTCAGGCAGAAAGATCCGATGATTGTGAGCAGAGGGCTGATATGAGACAGCTGAGTGTAGTTTGATCAGCTGCATTATCCATGGAGCGTAAAACTTCAAGCCAAAAAGATCAGATCCTGATGCAGCAAGTTGGCGGATGAAGAAGTCTTGTGCATTGAAGCATTTGCCGTGAAGAATATAAAAGACCAAAGTCTTCATTGCACCTTCTAGCTTTGCATGTGGAGAATGCCCTTTGATGGGCCAGAGAGTTCGCCTGATAATGTGATAGATAGTGCATGGCAGATACTCAAGGTCTTCAACAAAGAACTCCTTAGGATATGCAGCATCTGGAGGCAAAGGCTTCATCATGCTAAGCATCTGACTCATGTTTGGTTCAGGCTTCTGAAAGATGCTCTCCATAGCTGCACTGTGAAGCTGACAACCAGGTTCATAAAGATCTCCAGGAGTGGGCAGACCAGTGAGCTCAATGATATCAAAGGCTTTGGCTTCGTGATGAACATTGTCGGTCATCCACTCAAGGACCCAAGTCTTCGGATCTCTGTTGTAGCCACGAATGTGAAGAGTGGCATAGAATTGGAGCAGCAACTCTTCGTTCCAGTGCTCTTGGTCGGTGACGGAAGGCAACAATCCAGACTCTTTGAAGCAATCCAGAGCTTCTTCCAAGCAAGGCAGACCAGTTATGGCTTCAGTGTCAAGACGCATATGAGGGAAAATGCGACCTTGATTGTACAGAATGCATGAGTAATAACTTCGCTGCGGATAGCTCCAGAACTGATCAAAAGATATTCTTTCCCTTGAGTAGGGGTTCTTGGCGCTATTGAAGAAGGTGTTATCTGCTTTGAAGCCGTTGACATTAAAGGATCCAGGTGCTGATGCAGGACCTGGAAACCTGGGCAACCTTGGCATTGGCTTCTGTACCTGAGGCCTGTGCTCAATGTGATAGTCAAACTGAGGACCAGCAGCAGGCGCAGGAGCAGTAGCATCATTGGCTTCACTGACTTCTGGCACATTGGTTGGTGCAAGATCCACATTTGCTTCAGCCATGACAGCGTCATTGGCTTCATTCGTGTTGGTGTTGGCAGCCTCAAGATTCTCAACCTCCACTTGATGAGCTGGAGGGTCGGGCACAGACACGTTCTCCTCGAGAATAGCTTCTTCAGTAATGGGGGGGTAGGGACACGTTCTTCTTCTCGTGTGTCGTCGGCTGATGCAGCCGGAATGTCTTCAGCAGCTTTAGCCTCAGACTCGGAGACATTCACAGTAGGAGTGGCATCTGGAAACACTTGACGTGCAACAGATTGGTGGGGCACTTCTCCTTCTGGAACGCTCGAAAGAGGGACTTGAGACCTTGGTCCTTTGCGAAGCCTGCGTAACGCTGGCGACGCCTCTGGAGACGGAGTTGGCTGGGTCATCTTCTTCTTGCCGGGGTGGTGTGACGTGTTGTTGTGGGTGATCAGCCCATGATGCATCCTGAGCAATTGGCGTCAGAGGACGACAAATGCTGATGAGTTCGCTGTGCGTAAGCACAGGCGATGATACATGTTGGTGCTCGATTAGAGGAAGAACTACATCATCTTCAACATTGTCATGGTGACCAATGTCTTCAGCAGCGGTGGGATCAGCTGCTGGAATGTCTTCAGCTTCATGAGCCTCTGTGGAAGCAGGCTCATGGATAGTCAGTTGGCGCTCTTGATGTTCAGCGGCAGGGCGAACCATGGAGATAGGTTCAACAACTAAGGGCTCTCACTACTAGGAAAAGGCCTACTAATGGCGCACCAGTTTTGCCTACTAATGGCACATCACTGGTGCGCCATTACTATCACGCCACTAGTATTTATTACAAATGGCGCACCACATAGTGCGCCATTAGTATATAACACCATGCGCCATTAGTATGCCTCCCAGGGGCCATATTTAACCATGTGCTTTGGCACACTAATGGCGCACTACGGATGGATGCGCCATTAGTATACTTGGCATACTAATGGCGCACTGTTTGGTGATGCGCCATTAGTATGAATATTTGGTTTTTTTACTTTTCTGATTTTTGCACAGGTTACAAAATATATTATTGGACAGAATATAGACAGCAGCACACAAAAATAGCAGATTCATCGAATATAATAGAAGATTAGTCTCCGAATACAATTCATCATATTAGTCTCCAAATTCAAAAGACCGAACAAAGATAAAACATTACAAGTCTCAAGACCGCGAGTATCGAGTTTGTCGGAAGTAATACTAATCCTAACAAGTCCTACTAATCATCATCATACAACTTCTACTCGTTATTCATAACAAGTCATACGATCATCATCTTGATAGTCATCGAACCGACCCTACTTCATTGTTCTTAGCACATGATCATCAGTATTAGGCAAGACCTAAATACCCTATTTAAGCTAAAATAGCATAAAACAATATAGACCCTGACTCTCCATTATGGAGAATGGAGAACATCCTGTCTCCAATTCTTGCGCTTCGCTTCCTTTTGCTTCCAAGAAGCTCCTTACGACTGTCCATACATTTTTTCCATCCTTTGATTTTCATGTCTCCACTTCTTTTAGAAATCTCGTATGGACAGTTGAGATTCGTAGGACGACCTAGCTGTATGTTCAAAACATTAACACTACCTTTCTGATACATCATATGAGGCACACAATTCTCTGGGATTATCTGTTGAAAAACATAGTAATAACTTCATAGTTAGCAATGATGTACTAGTTTTAGAAGTATGCAAAAGATGCACGGATGTCGTAATAGTAAAAATCTTACCAGGGTATCTCCATGGTAGTTACCGTAGTTGAACACATGCACTAGTGGCACGTATTTACCATAATGTTGAGGAGTTTGATTGTGGATAATGTAATTCTCAATGTCAGTACAAAATCCGACCAGATGATTTTTCTCCTTGTAAGTTGTTAATTCGGAGCCATTGGTGTAGTGGGTTTTGTCTACCATCTCCCGCACATTCTTTGAACAATAAAAATAAGTTGTCAATGGAAATAAGCTGTCAACTATTTTGAAATAAACAATATAAATTAGCTAATAACTATGTTTGAGAAACTCACATAGCGATAGAACTGGAGGCGTATCAACAAGGACCCAAATGTCCATATTTTCTTGGTTGATGTCAGGATTACCAGGATCCATAGTGATAAGCATACCCTCATCAAAACCATACATCTTGCAAAATGCTTCCCAATTTTTGCAACCAAAATGGGTTACGCTCTCAGAATTATATAGATTTACTTCAAAGTCCACATCGTGATGAGTCCTTAGGTGAATTTTCTTTGTTTCAGAAATTTCATGGTCTTCAAAATCCATCCTCTCCAAGACATAGCGTCTTGCATGGCATGGGATAAGCTATACTCGAATTGTAAAAGATGAAAATTACACGTTGAAATAGTTGAAGTCATGCTTAATTATGAAAATAACACTTGTCGTCGTTGTGTACCGTTTCAACTTTGAAGGTCTCCTCGAGCTTAATGCTGAAGCGCTGATCATCGTCCAGGTGAGGCATGTCGCACAGACCTCGATCGTCGTGGCACCAATCGCACTCCGTCGGGAGACTTTCGCCGTCCGATGATGATGACGACATATCCTACGTTCATAATTCAAAACTACATCATTTAGGGTTTGTCGACACCGAGGCATCCTAAAAGCTAAGCTTTTATCATTTAGGGTTTGTCGACACCGAGGCACCCTAAAAGCTTAAGCTTTCATCATTTAGGTTCTTATCGACACCGAGGCACCCTAAAAGCCAAGGTTTTATCATTTAGGGTTTGTCGACGTCGAGGCACCCTAAAAGCCTAAGCTTTCATCATTTAGGTTTTGTCGATGCCGAGGCACCCTAAAAGCCTAAGCATACATCATTTAGGTTCTCATCGACATCGAGGCACCCTATAGAAGCCAAGTTAAGTTTTCATCATTTAGGGTTTATCGATGGCGAGGCACCCTAGGTTGGGCCTAATCACTTGGCACTAATCACTTGGCTCTATTGCCAGCTATGTTGGGTTTATCATCTAGGGTTTAGGGCCTAATCACTTGGCTCATGCATTAGTCGCAAGTACCCCATATGTCCCTTTTTAGCAAAGTGATGCTAAAATTCACGGAAAATTTCAGCATGACCTTTGCTGAAAATAGGACATATGGAGTACCCGAATTTGCCAGAACGGAAGTTAATCGACATTCCGGCAAACTCAAGGGCCTCTCGGGGTACCTGCAAATTCATCACGACACAATGGTTGAAGAAAAAACCCAGCAACTTTACAAGTCTTTCACAGATTTGTTTGCAAGTTCGGATATGTAATAAAGATGAGCCTCCAATGCTGATTTGTTTGCCTCAAGACAAGATGAACCTCCAATGCAACAAGTAATAAAATGTTTGCAAGTTCTGATATGTTTGCAAGATGAACCTCCAATGCAACAGTCTTAGACATTAGGACACTACAATGATCTACAACCTTATGTAAAGTGCCAACTCCACAGATTTCTTTTTCACAGCTTTTATATTATTTCTAGAAGCAACACAACAGGGTTAAACACCAGAATCTTGAGTCTAATTAAACCCTAAAATAAACATTTCTCTTTCCCCTCCCCCCTCCTATCCCTCTGTCTCTCTTTCCCAGCTCCAACCCCAAACACAAATTAAGTTAGCCATGGTTTAAACACCAGCTCATTCATTCTCACCTCTGGTCCAGGTGCTCTTCTCATCCTCGTGCCTCTATCCTCTCCCTCAGCCCAGGAACACCTGCACATTCACAGCAAAAAGCAACAGCTTGTTCAGACACTTCTTTTTTACTGTGTTATTCCAGCTAGGAAAAAAAACTTTGCTTCAAAAGCAAATAAGAGCAGGAGTGCAAGCATCTAATGCTTGCTGCTCTTCTTCTTGCCACTTGTAGCACTGCAAGTTGCCTCCTGATCCTCCTAATGCACCATCACAAAATTAAGTTCGGGTTACCTGAGAGGAGAGGAGGAAGAGAGGAGAAGAGAGGCAGAGGAGGAAGAGAGGAGAAGAGAGGCAGAGGGAGGAGGAAGAGAGGAGAAGAGAGGAGGAAGAGAGGAGAAGAGAGGCAGAGGGAGGAGGGTTACCTGACCACGATGAGGAGGCGCGGGGGCGGCGGCGGCGTGGGGGCGGCGACGGAGACGGAGGCGCGGGGGCGGCGGCGGCGTGGGGGTGGCGACGGAGACGGAGGCGCGGGGGCGGCGGCGGCGGCGTGGGGGCGGCGACGGAGATGGAGGCGCGGGGGCGGCGGAGGCGTGGGTCGGGGCAGCGGGGGGAATTAGCTAGGGGGCGAGGGAGAGGGACGAAGGGGATCTGGCGAGAGGGAGGGAATTAGCTAGGGGGGAATCTTACTAATGGCGCACCTGCGGTCGGTGCACCATTAGTAATCTTTTTTTTACATAGCAATGGCGCACCGGGCAGAGGTGCGCCATTAGTAGTTTTGCAGAAAAGTAAAATATATATATATATATACTAATGGCGCACTTTTACAGGGTGCGCCATTAGTAGTTTAAACTAGTAATGGCGCATTGTGAGGCGGTGCGCCATTAGTAGTTTTGCAAAAAAAGGAATAAAAAATTTAGTACTGGCGCACTCCCTCTCTGGTGCGCCATTACTAGTTTAGAACTAGTAATGGCGCACTTCGGTAGGATGCGCCATTAGTATGTATGTAAAAATGAAAAAAAAATTATCACTAGTGGCGCACCTATTTTCTGGTGCGCCATTAGTGTCTTCCACACTAATGGCGCATCACAAACTGGTGCGCCATTAGTATATAGTAGTGGCGCACTACTTCCCTGGTGCGCCATTAGTGTCAATCCTATCTATAGCCCTTTTCCTAGTAGTGTCTGTGGGAGCAGCCCGATCCTTCTTGGTCTTGCGCTTCTTCTTGGAGGGAGCAGCAGCAGAGGCTTTATGATGTTTCCTCTTTCTCGCTTCAGCCTCAGCAGTCCTCGTCTTCTTCAGTTCTGAAGCGGTTGACCTGACCTTTGGCTTCGAGCCAGTCATGCTGGCTGGGAAGACAATGGGATGTGCTTCCTGCCTTGGTGCTTCGGGTTTGGCCACAGCTGGCTTCTTCTTTTTCTTGGCAGCCATCCTGGGATTGATGCCAGGACGACCAAGGGCCTTGCGCTTCTCAGCCTCATTGTAGGCTTGCACACACTTGTCAGTCAGGCTCTTCATGCGCTTACGAGAACATTGAGCTTCTTCACGCTTCTTGAGAAAGGCTTCTTTGAGCTCGTGCAGCATGATCTTGAAATTTTTGACCTCTTGCACGCTGAGCTTGGCCATGTGCTTCTTTCACTGAGCTTTCTCAAAGTCAATCTTTTGCTTCAGTTCAACGATGTGCTGAGCTAGAGCTAGCTCTGAAGCAATGGCGCCATGGAAGGCGACACTGAGGCCAATTGGAAGTTGCAGATCTTCAAAGCTGAGGTTGGGCGTGTCAAACCACTCATCAATAAAGTTGTGGATGATTTCCACGTCAAAGAGAGGCAAATCATTGAAGATTTCTATTTCTTCTTTGCTCTTGATCAGTTGCTCAAGAGCGTCATCTGCAAGATCTTCATCGCTGGACAGATCAATAGCGTCGTTGCGCAGAATAGCAGCAGCAGTCAGTTCTTGGCTGGTGTGTTGCAAAGGCATCTTGACTTTCGAGGGCTTGGAGATGCGTGACAGATCTTCAGACTGCACACTGTCTTCAGGAGGTGCAGTAGCCAGTGGCTTCGCCCATGAGATTTTTGGTGCTGAGGTAGGCTTTGAAGCTTTAGGCTGCTTCAGTTTCTTTGGCTTCGACGGTGCAGGCGCTTCATCAGATTCAGCGTCATCTGCATGCTCATCCACGGCTGTCCCTTGAACCATGATATGAGTGATGAGACCTTCCAGGTTGTAGAAGGGCTCAACAAGATTGGGTTCAGCTTCGCGGGTGCCATCGGCATGGGGAGCAGAGGGACCAGGGTTGAAGTCTAGTCCCAATGACTCCTTGTTCTGCTTCGCCGAATTCCGGGCAAACTGGAAGTTGCGCTTGAACAAATTGTCGTCACGACACCATAGTAATGACGATGGGTCAGCATCCACAGGTTGTGGTCCACGGACCATGCAGGGATAGAAGCCTTGTTCAATGGCTTCATCTCTGGACCTGGGTTGAAGATTTCTGTATAGGATGTCTCCCCATGGTCGCTTGATGGCATTCTTCTCAGCATATTCCTTGGTCACAAACCTATACTTGAACCACTGTTCTGCCCAATATCATCGAATCCATTGGATTCGTGTCTTGCGCTGATTGTAATCCTCTTCTGGATCTGTCTTGTACAGTTCTAAGAGGTCATCGGGCAGATCTCTTGATGTTTCACCTCGACGCTTTCTGCCACCCTTCCTTACTGATTTCTCTGCAGCCATGAACTTTAAACTAAATGGCTTCAACACGTTCAAAGGCTTCAAAGGCTTTCGCTTGCTGGACAAACAGGAGTTGGCTTCGGGAGAATTTATATGATGCTGTAAGAATTCTGCAAATGAAAGCAGACTATGAGAACCAAGGGATTCTCCCACGGACATGTACCTGTGACAGCATTAAGGTGCGAGGGAAGGGGAAGAGGTCATATGCATTCTCAGAAGATTTTGAAGATAAATCAGAAGACATTAACCTCATTGTGCGAAGACATTCACTCATAGATAAGGAGTTGGTTCTAGATTTGTATGAATCCACGGATCAGTACAAGTGAGGAATCTAACTACTTTGTGAAGCATAAGTGAACATACTAGGCATATTATGAGATGCAGTATGAAATAGATCCAAATTGTGTGAACAGAAACTGCTTGTGGTAGAAAGTGACGAATCTATAGGATCAAAGGGGCCGTAAAAAGGAAGTTTTATTTACCACACGAAGAACTGCTAGACGGAGTGGAAGAGGAGGCCGAGCAGTTTGATCGTCCGTGCCCTAACTTGGCGACGGAGGACACCTACGGCGACGGCGGAGATGACGATGTCCGCGGCCGGTGTGAAGACGACGTCGGAGAGGTCACGGTAGCTAAGCGCTTCGTCGCCGGCATCGTCGAGGGCTAGCGGTGGCGCTAGGGTTTGTGCGAGAGTGGAAGAAAGGATAATGACTGTGGTGAGGCGTGTATTTATAGGGACAGGGACGGCACAGCGTTATTACACAGGTGCCCCTGGCGATTCACATCTGAAGGACACGTGGCCATCATGCAACATATCGGAGGTTGTTCCACGTTCCCATGCACGCCTGGATTGTCGGGTGGTCGTTCCCACTTCTCCGGGTTTCAGGTGAAGGAATTAGCATTGAAAGCGGACTTAATGTTTGTCTCTATATCTTCTGCTGACAAGGACGCAGAGAAGACATTCGACAGTTTCAAGAGAATGCATATGATTTGGAGAGATGGAGTTTGAGATAGAAAGCATAGAGAGGTTAGGGTCCGATAACATTCACTTAGTTCAAAAGATTCAACAAGAAGACATAGCTATAAGTGAATGCTATAGAGGACAGAACACTAGTATATGTATATATATGTGTGTGAGAAAGACAATCAAACCAACATAGTGAAGATAATCATGAAGACAAGTTGAGAATGAAGACAAACAAAATGTGAAGACATAGCAAATGTAACGCCATAGGTAAAACACTTCAAATAGAAGAATTTCGTGGTGGCGTTACCCACCGTATAGGAAGTATTAGACCCAGACACGGCGCACAATTATCGTGGCGCTCCAAAGTCAAATTCCACATTAATGTATTCACACTTAGAACGTATGTCTTCATTGATTGAAGATATACTTTACTTCGTGTGTTGCACATCTAAGTCATCAATATGCATAAGTGCTAGGATGTGTGCCTGATCACAGGACATTTGAGGATTCCAAGATATTTAGCTCACACCGTAACTTGCAAAATCTCTTCTCATCCAAGGGCTTGGTGAAGATATCTACCAATTTCTCTTCAGTGTTGACGTGTATGATATCAATATCTTCCTTCACAACATGATCTCTGAGAAAGTGATGACGAATTTCAATGTGCTTTGTCTTCGAGTGCTGAACTGGGTTGTTGGCAATCTTGATGGCGCTTTCGTTGTCACAGTAGAGTGGCACTTGCTTCAGATGAATGCCATAGTCCTTGAGTGTTTGCTTCATCCACAGAAGCTGAGCGCAGCAAGATCCAGCAGCAATGTATTCAAATTCAGCAGTGGAGAGAGATACACAGTTCTGCTTCTTTGAAGACCAACATACAAGTGATCGTCCCAGAAAATGACATGTGCCTGATGTAGACTTGCGATCCACCTTGTCACCAGCATAATCAGCATCCGAGAATACAACCAGATCAAACTCTGAGCCCTTTGGATACCATAATCCTAGTGTTGGGGTGTAAGCAAAATATCAAAGAATTTGCTTCACAGCTAAGTGATGCGATTCCTTTGGTGCCGCTTGGAATCGAGCACACATGCAACCACTAAGCATAATATCTGGCCTAGATGCACATAGATAAAGTAAAGAACCAATAATGGAGCGGTATACCTTTTGATCGAACTCTTTACCATTGTCGTCGGGACCCAGATGATGTTTGGCTGGCATTGGCGTCGTGAAGCCTTTGCAGTCTTGCATACCAAATTTCTTCAGGCAATCTTTGAGGTACTTCTCTTGATATATGAAGATGCCGTTGCGTTGCTGGCATATTTGAAGACCAAGGAAGAACTTCAGCTCACCCATCATGGACATCTGATATTGCTCTTGCATCATATATCCAAACTCTTCACTGTATTTCTGATTGGTGCAGCCGAAGATAATGTCATCCACATATATTTGGCACACAAACAGTTCACCATCATATGTCTTCGTGAAGAGAGTGGGGTCGAGGGAACCAGATTTGAAGCCTTTGCTCTTCAGGAAGTATTTGAGTGTGTCATACCAAGCCCGAGGGGCTTGTTTGAGGCCATACAGTGCCTTCTTGAGCTTGTACACCATGTCAGGATGTTTTGGATCTTCAAAGCCAGGCGGTTGTGCAACATACACTTCTTCTTCAATCTTGCCATTGAGAAAAGCGCTCTTCACATCCATTTGATATAGAAGTATGTTATGATGATTTGCATAGGCCAGCAGTATGCGTATGGCTTCAAGTCTAGCCACAGGAGCAAATGTTTCATCGTTCGATGACGCCATTCTGCTGTGGCGTGTATGGAGCTGAGAATTCATGTGTGATGCCTAAGGTATCAAGATATGTATCTAGGCTAGTGTTCTTGAATTCAGTGCCATTGTCACTTCTGATGTGCTTTATCTTGGCGCCATAGTTGTTCATTGCTCGACTGGCGAAGCGTCTGAAGACATCCTGCACTTCAGTCTTGTAGAGGATTATATGCACCCAAGTATATCTTGAATAATCAACAACAATGACAAAGCCATAGAGACAAGAAGTAGTAGTAAGAGTTGAGTAATGAGTGGGACCGAAAAGATCCATGTGGAGCAGTTTGAAGGGTTGAGTCGTTGTCATGATTGTCTTCGAGGGATGCTTGGCCCTCGTCATCTTTCCTGCTTCACAGGCACCGCATAAGTGATCCTTCTTGAACTTGACGCCCTCGATGCCTATGACATGCTTCTTCCTTGCAAGGGTGTGGTGGTTCCTCATGCCAGCATGCCCTAGCCTTCGATGCCAGAGCCAGCATTCAGAAGATTTTGCTAGAAGACATACTGCAAGTTGTGGTCCTGCTGAGAAATCTACCACGTACAAATCATCTTTCCGATACCCTTCAAACATTAGAGACTTGTCAGATTCCATTAGTACAAGGCAACGATATTTTCCAAACATCACAATCATGTTTAAATCGCAAAGCATTGAGACAGACATTAAGTTGAAACCAAGGGATTCAACAAGCATGACTTTATCCATGTGTTGATCCTTTGAGATTGCAACTCTACCTAGACCCAATACCTTGCTTTTACCAGTGTCAGCAAATGTGATGTGACTTTTGTCAGATGGACGTAAGGTTGAGTCCATGAGAAGGCTTCGCTTGCCAGTCATGTGATTGGTACACCCATTATCAATAATCCATTCTAAAGCAGCTAGTGTCGTACCCTACAGTGCAGTTAGGGGGATAGGCTTCACGAAGAGTATTGTGAAGCAAAAACATTTGACGAACCAGTGGATTATTAAAGCTTAGATCGAGATTAGGACTGATAGGGCAAGTAGCAAGCGATTCAGGAACAAAGTACATAATAAGACCATTTGGGCATTTGATCTTGCGCCCTACAAGATGTTTAAGGTCCCCAGCAATAGTGTCAGACGATTTTGGTTTTCGGCTGGAGACCTTTCCCTGCAAAAGAGAGTTAAGCTTTCTTAGCCACCCACATCTTCAAGGGTGGCTTCGAAGCAATGAGTCTAAGTGCAGCATCTGAGAACTTTGGCTTTGGAGCCCTAGCAAAAAGTCTTGCAGGTGGACAATAGTACTCATAAGAATAAGCAGAATAGTTCTTGGTCTTATGAACATGGCGGTTTGTTGAACCACGCTCATATTCATAGGCCTGAGTATGGCTTCCCTGCAAAACATTTGCGTTAGTGCGACTCAGGTGAGTCCTCTGTCTGTATGAAGCCTTTGGACCGTATGAAGCCTGTGGTCTGGGGTTTGTCTTCTTCACCTGTGGTGTCATGATGACATTCACAGGAAGATTCTCCAAACACCTTTTCGGCACCCAGATCTTCTTCATAGGCGGTCCATTCCTGCAGTTAGTACCAATATACCTGGCAAACACTTCACCATTCTGATTCTTAAACATTTTATAGTTTGCATCAAAGGATTCATCAATAACAATGGGATTAGCACAAGTGAAGCCAGATAGGGTGGATGGATCCGCTGAAGGTTCCTTTACAGCAACCCATGTGGTTTTGGGGTACTGCTCAGGTTTCCAGTAAGAGCCATCAACATTCATTTTCCTTTCGAACCCAACACCCTCTTTCCTAGGGTTTCGGTTCAGGATCTGCCTTTTGAGGACATCACATAGTGTCTGATGCCCTTTGAGACTTTTGTACATCCTGTTTCAAGCAGTGTCTTCAACCTGGCATTCTCATCAGCAATAGCAGTGGTATCCTCAGCAGAAGGGTTAGTTACCACATCAACAGTTGAAGATATTGCAATAGTAGCAGCAGTAGAACATTCAGCAACAGAAGTAGCGTTATCACGCTCAATGCATTTAAGACATGGTGGTTCAAATCCTTCCTGAGCTGAACTGATCTTTTCAGCGCGAAGTGACTCGTTTTCCTTTTGAAGATCTTCATGAGCCGCTCTCAATTTCTCAAGATCTTGCTTCCTTTTAAGATAATCATAAGAAAGCCTTTCATGAGTTGTTGAGAGCGTTTCATGACGACTTTCAAGTTCCTCATACTTAACGTGGAGATTTTTTATGTCTTCAATTAAGGACTGAGATCGAGTCATTTCAGCGTCTAACAGATCATCGCTTTTGTCTAACAGTTTTTGAATGTGTTCCAGAGCTTTCTGTTGTTCAGTTGCAATTTTAGCAAGTGTTTTGTAGCTGGGTTTGGAACCACAATCAGAGTCATCGTCACTAGATGTTTTATAGTGAGTAGTGCATGTGTTTACCTTGGCACCGCGTGCCATGAAGCAGTAGGAAGGAGCGGAGTAGTCCTTGTCATTTGCATCGGTGTCGATGATGAAGTCATTGTCTTCAGTGTTGAAGATGGACTTGGCAACGTATGCTGTAGCCAGACTCGCAACACCAGAATCGGGCTCCTCCTCAGACCCCACCTCCGCCTCCTCAGAAGCGGACTCCTCCTCAGAATCCATTTCCTTGCGAACAAATGCACGTGCCTTGCCAGATGAGCTCTTCTTGTGTGATGAAGACTTGGAGGAAGACTTGGAAGAAGACTTTCAGTATTTCTTCTTCTTCTTGTCGTTAGAGTCATACTCCTTGCTCTTCTTCTTCTTGTTGTTCTCATTGTCCCACTGTGGACACTCAGAGATGTAGTGGCCAGGTTTCTTGCACTTGTGACATGTTCTCTTCTTGTAGTCATGAGCAGAAGCTTCATCATTCCTTGAGCTTGATCGTGAAGACTTTCTGAAGCCTTTCTTCTTGGTGAATTTTTGGAACTTCTTCACGAGCATAGCAAGCTCCTTTCCAATGTCTTCAGGATCATCAGAACTGCTGTGAGATTCTTCTTCAGATGAGGAGACAACCTTTGCCTTCAAGGCAAGAGTTCGCCCATAGTTGGGACCATAGATGTCTCTTTTCTCAGAAAGTTGAAACTCGTGTGTGTTGAGCCTCTCAAGTATGTCAGACGGATCGAGTGTCTTGAAATCAGGACGTTCTTGAATCATCAGGGCTAGGGTGTCAAACGAACTGTCAAGTGATCTCAGGAGTGTCTTGACGACTTCATGCTTGGTGATCTCAGTAGCGCCGAGGGCTTGAAGCTCATTTGTGATGTCAGTGAGTCGATCAAACGTGAGCTGGACATTCTCATTGTCATTTCTCTTGAAGCGGTTGAAGAGGTTGCGAAGGACACTGATTCTCTGATCTCTCTGGGTTGAGACGCCTTCGTTGACCTTGGAGAGCTAGTCCCAGACTAGCTTAGATGTTTCCAAAGCACTCACACGGCCATACTGTCCTTTGGTCAGATGACCACAGATGATATTCTTGGCAGTAGAGTCCAGTTGAACGAACTTCTTGACATCAGCAACAGTGACACCTTCTCCAGCCTTGGGAACGCCGTTCTTGACGACATACCATAGGTCAACATCAATGGCTCCTTTCCTACAGTCAGATTCTTCTTCAGATGAGGAAACATCTTTTGCCTTCAAGGCGCGAGTTCGGCCATAGTTGGGACCGTAGATATCTCTTTTCTTAGAAAGTTGAAACTCATGTGTGTTGAGCCTTTCAAGTATATCAGACGGATCGAGTGTCTTGAAGTCAGGGCGTTTTCTAATCATCAGTGCTAGGGTGTCAAACGAGCTGTCAAGTGATCTCAGGAGTGTCTTGACAATTTCATGCTTGGTGATCTCAGTAGCGTCGAGAGCTTGAAGCTCATTTGTGATGTCAGTGAGGCGATCAAACATGAGCTGAACATTCTCATTGTCGTTTCTCTTGAAGCGGTTGAAGAGGTTGTGAAGGACACTGATCCTTTGATCTCTTTGGGTTGAGATGCCTTCGTTGTCCTTGGAGAGCCAGTCCCAGACTAGCTTCGATGTTTCTAGAGCACTCACATGGCCATACTGCCCTTTGGTCAGATGACCACAGATGATGTTCTTGGCAGTGGAATCGAGTTGAACGAACTTCTTGACATCAGCAGCGGTGACTGAAAGTGCGTTATATCGACTAGAGGGGGGGTGAATAGGTGATTTTTATGAAAGTCTTCAAAACATGGAAGTTTCGAAGACAAATGATAGAAATGAACCTATTACCATGCAGCGGAACGTAGACTACACTAGGCAGACCACAGCCAAGTATTCAATGAAGTGAAACTACAATGACTAATAGCAGCTAGGCAGTAAGGATCAGGTACACAGTGAAGACAAATAGATAATGCAAATAGGCACTGACTTCACAAGAGCCAACTGTAAATAAAGAGATGGGAAGGATAGAACCAGTGTGCGTGATGAAGACAAAGGTTTGGTAGACCAGTTCCAGCTGCGGTGACAGTTGTACGTCTGGTTAGGGCGGATAGGTATTTAAACCTGAGGACACTCAGTCCCGGACACTTAGTCCTGAACACGCAGCTCAGGACACTTAGTCCTCACCGTATTCCCCTTGAGCTAAGGTCACACAGACCTCGCCCAATCACTCTGGTAAGTCTTCAAGGTAGACTTCCAAACCTTCACAGACTTCGTTCACCGGCGATCCACAATGACTCTTGGATGCTCAGAACGCGACGCCTAACCGGCTGGAGGATTCACAGTCCTCAAGTGTAATAAGTCTTCAGATCACATAGACAGGAAGACTTAAGTGATGCCAAACACTCTTTGGCTCTGGGTGTTTAGGGCTTTATCCTCGCAAGGAATTCTCTCTCAAAAGCTTCGAGGTGGGTTGCTCTCAAACGACAAAAGCCGTACTCTAACTCTGAGCAGCCCACCGTTTATGGTTGTAGGGGGTGGGCTATTTATAGCCACTAGGCAACCCGACCTGATTTGTCCGAAATGACCCTGGGTCACTAAGGAACTGACACGTGTTCCAACGGTCAGATTTCAAACACACACAGAAACTTTACTTGGGCTACAAGCAAAGCTGACTTATCCAACTCTGGACAAGATTTGCTCTCATAGTCTTCACTCGAAGATATAGGATTTTGGTTAAGCATCACTTCAGTCATTCTGACTGGTTCTCTTGGACCCCACTTAACAGTACGGTGGTTCCTATGACTCAACAAAGAAAAACAAAGAACAACGAAACTGCTAAGTCTTTGCGCTCCATAGTCTTCACACGATGTCTTCTCTTGTCATAGTCTTCAATGTGAATGTCTTCACATACCACCTTTGACTTCAATGTCTTCATACATTTTTAGGGGTCATCTCTGGTAGGAAAACCGAATCAATGAGGGACTTCTACCTGTGTTATCCTGCAATTCTCACAAACACGTTAGTCCCTCAACTAGGTTTATCGTCAATACTCCAAAACCAACTATGGGTGGCACTAGATGCACTTACAGTGACACCTTCACCAGCCTTGGGAACGCCATTCTTGACGACATACCAGAGGTCGACATCAATGGCTTCAAGATGCATGCACATCTTATTCTTCCAGTAGGGATATTCAGTTCCATCGAAGACGGGGCACGCAACGGAGACTTTGATTATCCCTGCAGTCGACATAGCTAAAACTCCAGGTGGTTAAACCGAATCACACAGAACAAGGGAGTACCTTGCTCTGAAACCAATTGAAAGTGCTAGTTATCGACTAGAGGGGGTGAATAGGCGATTTTTATGAAAGTCTTCAAAACATGGGAGTTTCGAAGACAAACGATAGAAATGAACCTATAACCATGCAGCGGAAGGTAGACTACACTAGACAAGCCATAGTCAAGTATTCAATGAAGTGAGAGCACGAAGACTAATAGCAGCTAGGCAGTACAGATCAGGATGGAAGATAGTATGAAACCAATCAGAACAAACAGTCACACAGTGAAGACAAATGGACAATGCAAATAGGTAATGACTTCATAAAGGGGTGGCACTAGATGCACTTACAGAACCAATATGAGCATCCAGGTTCCGCTATTGGTTATTGACTAGAGATGAGTCTCGGTCATGTCTACATAGTTCTCGAACCCATAGGGTCCGCACGCTTAACGTTCTGTGACGATTTGTATTATGAGTTATGTGATTTGATGACCGAAGTTTGTTCGGAGTCCCGGATGAGATCGGGGACATGACGAGGAGTCTCGAAATGGTTGAGACATAAAGATCGATATATTGGAAGGCTATATTCGGACATCGGAAAGGTTCCGAGTGATTCGGGTATTTTTCGGAGTACCGGAGAGTTACGAGAATTCGTATTGGGCCTTAATGGGCCATACGGGAAAGGAGAGAAAGGCCTCAAGGGTGGTCGCGCCCCTTCCCCATGGATTGGTCCGAATTGGACTAGGGAAAGGGGGCGCCCCCTTCCTTCCTTCTCCTTCTCCCTTCCCTTTTTCCTATTCCATGTGGGAGGTGGAATCCTACTAGGACTATGGAGTCCTAGTAGGACTCCACACTTTGGGCGCGCCCTATCAGGGCCGGCCTCCTCCCTCCATCCTTTATATACGTGGCCAGGTGCACCCCATAGACACACAAGTTGATCATTGATCCCTTAGCCGTGTGTGGTGCCCCCCTCCACCATAATCCACCTCGGTCATATCATCGTAGTGCTTAGGCGAAGCCCCGCGACGGTAGCATCATCATCACCGTCATCACATTGTCGTGCTGACGAAGCTCTCCCTCGACACTCAGCTAGATCGAGAGTTCGTGGGACGTCACTGAGCTGAACGTGTGCAGATCACGGAGGTGTCATACTTTGGGTACTAGGATTGGTCGATCGTGAAGGCGTACGACTACATCAACCGCGTTGTCATAACGCTTCCGCTTACGGTCTACGAGGGTACGTGGACAACACTCTTCCCCTCTCATTGTTATGCATCACCATGATCTTGCGTGTGCATAAGATTTTTTTTTTGAAATTACTACGTTCCCTAACAAATAAGTGTTGGCATAAGCCATGGTGCACGCAGTATAGCCAGAACCTCAAGGAGCATTTGGTAGCGGAGAAGTAAATCGCGGCCGCGCGCGCGGATGAGGTCGCGATGGCTGCCATTCGTGCCGACCCCTAGATCTTGGAGGAGCACCTCGCCGTCGAGGCCACCGTTGACGCCTCGCACGCCGACGCTGCAACGCGGTCGGCTACTTTAAACGACAGTTCGTGGCGTTTTCTCGAGGCCACTGTTGGTGCCTTCGACGAAGACTACGAGGTGTTTTCTCAACGTGCACGTGCTTACCTCATCTCGAGAGCCAGCAGGTTGGTGCCCGGAGCGACTCAGGAAACTCACCACTACAACTAGGGCACCCACGATGCGGAGGCCTCGCCCTCTTCCATGTCCAAGGAGCCAATAGTCGTTCATATCTCTGACAATGAGGAGTAGCTTGTCTTATTAGCTCACTATAAGGACCGATGTTCAGTTTGCTAGCTACTGCCTTTCCTTAACAAATTCTAGTGAATTGTGCTATCTACTTTTACCATGCAATCTTCTGCTATAGTGTATATGGTCTATATGTCGTGCAATGTGGTGTTTAATTAACTGCTTGGTTCAATTCTGCAAATGTGATGTTCAATTCTTCAGGATGCAATATTTCCAAGTTGTTAAGCATGCTTGGTTTGGTTAACTGTCTGATCTTCTATTAGGAGTATGTTATATTGTTCAATTGGTGTTTAGTTAACTGCTTGGTTCATTTGTTGTGGATTGGTTCACTTGTTGTGGTGTTTAGTTAAGTGTTTGGTTCAATTCTGCAATGCGATGTTCAATTGTTGTGGCTGCATTTTGTTATTGTATACCATGTGAGGAATAAATTGAATTTGGCTGTACTAAATACATGAGAAACAAATACAATTGCTATATTTCCAAGTTGTTGAGCATGCTTGGTTTGCTTAACTGTCTGATCTTCTATTAGGAGTATATTATATTATGCAATGTGGTGCTCAATTAACGTTTGGTTTATTTGTTCTGGTGTTTAGTTAACTGCTTGGTTCAATTCTGCAATCCGATGTTCAATTGTTGTGGCTGCATACTCTTATTGTATACCATGTGAGGAATAAATCAAATTTGGTTGTACTAAATGTCACATCCCTAGCTAGTCACTGCTTGTCCTTGCATCAATCTTCTTGCATCATGTTTTAAATTATGAAAGTTGAATTGGGGAAAGTGGAAAGCCTTAGAAATCATTTCTAAAAATGATCAAATTAAAAAATTGCTTCAAATAAACCCAAGAAATTGTTCCTGTTCATTTCTGAAAATATTGGCAAGAGGTAAAATTCAAACCAATATTTTTGGAATCATAGGAATATTTATTTGGGTCTTTGAATTAAGTCAATACTTATTTGAATTGGAGATGTAAATTCCTATAAATACTTTTATAACTCTAATAATTCTGAAAACTTGTGAGTGGCTCTGAATATGTTGTATCAGGCCACATGATAATTTTCAGAAGCTACAAAAATGATTTGGTTTAGAAACTAAATCAAAATAGAGGAATAAAAATAGAAAACAGTAAGAGAAATAGAAAAACAGAGAGAGCTGACCTGGCCTCACCTGTGTAGCCCACCAGAGAGGCCGGCCCACCACTGTAGCAACCCAGCTGGGCAAACTTAGCCCAGCCCACCACCACAGCCGCCACCGTCTTCAACCTCTTGCCAGTAGGTAGGAGGGCGTGTGCCCGACGTGCCCGCCCACGCGCCTGGCCACGTCCTGCTTCCCGTCGCTGCCCCGACGCCCAGGACGTCGCCACGCACCCCCTAGCCCCTCTCGCTCACTCCCTCGAGCTCATCCCCCTCCTCTGTTCTCTCTCTCACACGCACCCGAGTACGCCCATCGCCGCGGCTCACCGTAGACGCAGCCACCGCCTCCCCCGCGCCTCTCCGACGTGTCCCCGTGCTCCGCCCCGACCCCCTCTTCCTCCTCACCGAGCCGCGTGACGCCGGAAGCCCTAAAACGCTGGCCACGCCGTCTCCTTCAACCTCGGTCCGCCGAGATCGCCGGCGACCGCACGCCGTCACCAACCCGTCCCCGAGCCCACCGAGCTGCTCTACGTGACCCCAGTGAGCTCCTGCTCCGAATCCCCCTCCTCCCCGCCATTATTTCAAGCTCAAACCGCCGACTCCTTGCTGACCGAGCTCAACGCCGCTCGGGCTCGTCGCCGGCGCCGCTCCGATGCCCATTTGGTCGCGCCAACATGCCAAACGACGCCGCCGCATCGCGTAGTGCCTTGCCCGCGCTTTAGTTCGCGTGTTTGCTCGCTGCCGTCGCTTTCCCATGCACAGCCGAACTCCGGCCACCGCTGTCGAGCTCGCCGGCGTCGTTTACGGCGTCCCCGTGTCCAGCAACTTGCACCACTGGATGCGGCAGCTCCCCAGCTTCACGTAGATGGCCTCCGCCGTCATTCTGGTCGCCAGAGTGCAAATCCCGCACCCTCCACTGCGTCTGCTACCGCCGCTGGCTAAACGCCGGCGCGTTAGCCCCAGTTGACCAAGGGGTTTGACCTCCCCTGGCTCAATGGCAGGTGGGGCCGCCCTGCTAACTAACCTAGATTAGGATTAACTAAACCTAGCTAATTTAGCTTAGCTACTGACATGCGGGCCCCGCCCGGCTAACTAAGTTAGTTAGGGCTAATCCTATTTAGGTTAGTTAGGTTAGTCGCTGACTAGTGGGCCCTGCCCAGTTAGTTAGGGCTAACTAACTTAGTTGACTGGGTCACTGACCAGTGGGTCCCACTGGTCAGGTTTGACCTGGTCGACGCCTTTGACCTGCTGACGTCACCCTGACGTCATGCTGACGCAGTATATGCTTCTGGGATTTTAAATAAGTCAGAAATGATTTATTTATTTTCAGAAAATACCCAAAACTTCTAAAAATCATAGAAATTCAACCATAACTCCAAATGAAATAAATTATATATGAAAAATGATCAGAAAAATCCAATCTATCCATCTGTACCATTTTTATGCATGTTAGAAAAACTTATGGCTGTTGTTTAGGCCAAATCATATAAATGGCATTTAAACCCTCACATATGGAGTTTGAATTGAACCTAGGGTTCAAACCAACTCCATCTAACATGTTGCTAGTTGCATTAGCTCAAAACACAGCATATTGACATGTTATGATCATGCATCATATTGTGCATTGCATTAATTGAATGTTGTTTATGTTCCCTTGCCAGTAATTGTCCCCTCTCGATAGAGGTGGTTCCGACGACGTGATCGATGACTCCGATTAAGAGCTATATTATCTTCAGAAGTGACAGGCAAGCAAAACCCCCTTGTTCATTCCGATACAATCCCACTCTCTTGCTCCTGCTCTTTTATTGCATTAGGACAACAACGATTCAACTGTTACATGCTACGGTAGTTGAACCCCTTTCCTCTACATGACATGTCATTGCCACAGTAAATAGATGAAACCCACTAGCATGAGTAGGAGTTGTTTGAGCCCTGATGTGCCTACTCATTCATGCTTGTTTGTCATGCCTACTATTGCATAAAGTTGTGTTGGGTCTGATTCATCGGGAATGAATTAGAATGGTGATGAACATGTCCTACTGTGTGTGAGCTAAGTGTGTGAACACGATTTGGTAAAGGTAGCGGTGAGAGGCCATGTAGGAGTACATGGTGGGTTGTCTCATTGAAACCGTTCTTAGGAACTGAGTTCTGTGTCTGTGATCCATGAACAGCTACTACCACTCATTGGGATCCTTAATTGACCCTCTCGGCTTCTTAATCACCCTAGTACTCTGTCCAGGAGTTGCAACTAGTTTCTGGTGTTTGTAGGTTATGTGTTGGCGGCCGTGCGTAGCGCTGACCCTAGGGGTGGGCTATGATGCGGTAGATACACCGTGGCACGGTGTACCGGGCGCCCGTTTGGTGTCTCAGGAACCCTGTTCACATCGTTCGGGGCCGTATGTGGAAACCTCGGCCGGACTCCTTGCGGATGGAACCTGGATAGGCGATAAACCTGGACTAGAGACTTGAGTGTTTAGGTAGGCCGTGGCCGAAACCCTCGTTGGGCTTCCGCTTGAAGGTTGCCGAGTACATGTCGTGTAAACGACGGTAAGTGGTGGGAGCGTGTGTGAAGAAGTACACCCCTGCGGGGTTATCATTATCTATTTGAATAGCCGGATTCCTCGGATATGGAAACTTGGACCCCTTGCATAGTTCATAGACAAGTGAAAGTGGATACTCTAAAACCCGCAAGATAAGTGTGAGTACTATGGATGGCGTTCTCGTAGGGAGACGGGAGCGGATCCATAGTGGTGTATTGATATGGTGAATATGTGGACTCGTGTGCGCCACCTCAAAAGAGGTACTTGTAGTCGTAGTTTAAGATAGCCACCGAGTCAAAGCTGGCTTGCTGCAGTTAAACTCCACCCCCCCCCTTTGTTGATACCGATGCATATGTAGCTAGTTCTGATGTAAGTCTTGCTGTGTACTTTTGTACTCATGTTTGCTTAATTTATGTTTTGCAAAGAGACTTCAGTCTCGCTAGTAGTTTCGCGTGGACTTCGACGTTTATCTTGATACCTCAGCTACGATCTTGTGCCCTCGGCAGGATCTGGTAGATAGTCAGGCTTCTCGGCCTTTTCATTTGGTAGATGTCTGTACTCAGACATGTTAAGCTTCCGCATGTGCTTTGACTTGTATGCTCTGAATGTTGGGTCATGAGACCCATGTTTGTAATATCTCACTCCTTGGAGCCTATGAATAAATACTTGAGTCATAGAGTTATGTTGTGATGCCATGTTGTATTTACACATATCGAGCATATTGTGTGTATGATTGAAATGCTTGGTATGTGTGGGATCCGACAATCTAGTTGTTTATCCTTGGTAGCCTCTCTTATGGGGAAATGTAGTTAGTGCTTCCATGAGCCATAGTAGTCCGCTACAGCCCAGTTCACCGGAGTCCTGCTAGCCCAGCACTACTGCTCAGGACACTTGACCGTCCGGCATGTGTTTCACTTCGTTCCTGTGTCTGTCCCTTCGGGGAAATGTCACGCGGTGACATCCGGAGTCCTGCCTAGCCTGCTACAGCCCGGGTTCCTGGAGTCCTGTTAACCTAGTGCTACAGCCCGGATTCACACGCTGCTGACCGACATGCTCGATGTGATTCATGTATGCATGTCCCCATAGGTTGGTGCTGCTTTGGTTTCACGACTACCCATGTCGGCCCGGGTTCTCTGTCATATGGATGCTAGCGACACTATCATATACGTGAGCCAAAAGGCGCATATGGTCACGGGCCATGGTAAGGCGACACCCGTGGGAATACCGTGCGTGAGGCCGCAAAGTGATATGAGGTGTTACCGGCTAGATTGATGTGACTTGGAATCGGGGTCCTGACAGCTTTGGTATCAGAGCCTGACTGCCTGTAGGATTACCAAGCCAAGCTGGTCGAAGTTGAGTCTAGAAATGCTTTAGTTATATAAGGGAATTGATTGTGGATGGGAACGTAAGGCTCTTTTACTCCTTATCCTCATGACCTTCTGATCTGAGTCATCTTATCTTTTCTACGGGGTTAAGAACTAGGCTTATCTTCTATCTCTCAGGATGACGTGTTACTAAACCGTAGTTGCCTAGGACTGTTGAGTTCAAGCCTCAGTTCAGTTCCTACTACTTCCATATGTCATAGCTGGCCTCAGAACTCTGATATTGTGATGTTGAGTGGTTGTGCCACAATTTTTTGCAGGATGTCTCAAATCTTTTTGAGCATTTATAGCCGTTATGCTGTCCGAGTCATCCCAGGTTTCTAAACAATCTGATGCATTTGTAAATTCCTTCTTCCCGTTTTCGATGTTCCTTTTGTCAGAATAAGCACACTAACAGGTGCATTGAGGTACTCTATTGCCTCGTTTATAGGTTGGAGCTATTATTATGACCCTAGGTGTTTTAGGGAGTCACCTAGTGATCTAGCCATGTTTTGTATCCCCAGTGTGTGATTCTGGCCATTATTCTCGGAAGCATCCCGTGATGCCATGTAGTAGTAGGTATTCTATTCATGGGTTCTTGAACCCGAGATTCACCCTACTTACCTCATGTTGATAGTGTTGCTAGTTCCTTTAGGATATTAGTAACCTTTGCGATAGTCCTCGAGGTCCGTGGTACAACGTTCTCCAATACCATGAACCAATATGGCAGGAGTTCTCTTGAACCAAAAGATCACAACCAGAATGCTCTTGATGAGTTCTCCATTCTACATCGTGAATCTGCTAGTTCTACCTTTCTGCATGGGTTATCCGGAAGAAATGTTGAGCTTTGCTCGACATACTAATCTATGCATCCACAACTCAGAAAATTATATGCCTTTGCGTTGTCTCTCCTTAGTTGTATTCTGACCCCCGTCTATCAATTGATAGTCAGGAGTAGTCGTGCACTCCTGTTCAAGAATGCCTCTTATTCTTGTGGTCCGTCAATCCATTCTATTCCGGAATGACTGGGAGAAACAAACTCCAGTACCTCATCCATATCTAGGATTGGGTCAAAGTAGTTGTATTCCACAGATCAAAATGACAATCCAGTTTTTGTTCTGTTCTACCTTGGGGTATTACCATCTTATATCAAGAATGTCGTGAGAATTGCACCAACTCTTATGAATTCTTGACGCAGTGATACCTTTTGCCACCATCGTTCATTCCTCGGTCTCCGTGTTATTGTAACCTGAATACCGACAAGTGAATTGTGATGTGAGAAATTAATACTTCTAGCAACCATGTTGCTTAGTAGTAAATGGACAATAGTTTCATGCTTAGCGTGTTGGTTATTGAATCATCATTCTAAGATAGGCTGTGCTACCTAGTCCTTATTTCTGGTGCACTCTTCGATCAATGAGTTAGGATTATTCAGTCCCTTGCTTATTTGATCATATCGTCTTGCTCTGAAAAGCAAGATTGTTCTCGAGCTTAGTACCATATCGGTGGTTCGTGATGTTTCGAAAATCTTCTCGAAAGTATTACCAGGTTGTCACCTGACTGCTATGTTGAGTTCGTGATCATGTTGTTTTTCCTCTAAACCACCCATTCTCCAAGAATCTGTGTTGGATATCCCTGAGCTAGTTGGTTGAGCTAGACAACAACTTGGAGAGCTGGAAGATAAAGCTTTGCTTAACTTAGTTCATCTCTAAGGGATATCTTCTGTGTGTGTGTGTTGAAGAAAGATGATATCTCCATTGATTGGCCCTCGTGATCAGTTGTTGGATCTATTGCCTTGTCAAAACTTTGACTTGAGTATGGGCTATTGTCAAGTCAAATTAGAACCAACGATGTTCGTAATGTTGTCTTACCCATGGATGATCCCTCGAGCATACACCATTACATCTTTTGGTCTGACCAATACTATCGCATTGTTCACATAATGGTGGAAGTCCAGTGCTATGGAAATTCCGATGAGTTGCTGTAGAGCCCATCAGCAGCATTTTGTCTTCCCCATGATTCATGTTGAACATCAACCTAGTGTTGAGAATTTTGTAAGCAATGCCTTCGTGTTCCGTTCATGAAGCTTATGCTTGGATGAAAGAAGTGACTTCCTCTAATTCATGTGTATTTGGTGCAATTTGCCGTCATGGATTCGAGAAAGATTGTTTTTGTTTCCTCTGGAATCTTCCCAAGTTAGTCATGCATATGTGCGAAGTACTCTATGGTTTGATAGGTTGGCCGCCTCCATTCTATATGTGTTTCCTAGAACACCAAGCCACTGATTGATTTGTTTAAGGAGAAGAAGTTCCTTCTTAAGAATCATGACTCTTATGTCAGGACTTCGTTATCCTCGATGACGGTTCCCCAACCTGAACTTGGTAGTATTTTATTATAAGACTACCACGTGGTCACGCTTGTCTCGGACAACGTGTTCACCTGTTTGTAGCAAAACCAGCTCATATTTTGGAGCTTACTACCTTAGTCCATTTCCCGAGAATCTCGTAACGTCCTTTTCATCGAATTGTGTTGCAAACTATCATTTTTCTTTCTAGACTCGATGAGTCTGGAATATCCTGACACCAACCAGATCTGAATCTCAGGTAGATATGATGGTTGGAACGTTTTCCCCAAGAACTATAATATTGGTCTCTGTGTAACCCGGTAAACTGGATGTCGTGGCTGACATACCCAGACGGAAGACCTAATATTGTAGTATCTTGATTGAAGAAGTTGGCCACCTCCCCATAAGGATTTTGTAGGATTTACTCAGAAGTTGTTCCTTATGGATCCTTTGTATTCCGAAGTCCGACCACTACTTGATGGCTATGTTGATGCTTTAAAGCATGACCATGGTAACCAGTACATCAAGGAGAACATTACAAGAGAAGTGCTAAATGTCTCTCGGTCAATCATCCAGATTTCGTTCCCTTGGCCTCGCTAAGGTGAAATCTGAGAAAGGGTTTTATTTCTATGCATCTGCATTGTCCATCACTATTCGTCAAGGTAGTAAGATGTGTTGCCAGGATCCTCGACTCGGATGTTGGTAGAACCTTGATGAATATGGAAATGCTCAAGTTCTTGAGAGCACGCGCAAGCAAAATCATCCCTTGCGTTGTCTTCAACAAGGTAGTTCACATCATCCATTCTAGCCCGAATATGTCATTCCTTCGAACTCCTTTAAACGATCCATTATGAATTGCCTCAGGCTGGTATGAAGAGTTTCAATGATCTATGGATCAAAAGTAATTCTTTTTTCCACTTAAAGGAATAATTCTACGAGTCACCTTCCCTAAGGTGCCCCGTTTTGGAATCATGGTGATTATTTCATCGCTATCTTGAGATCTTGCCCCACCCTCTTCAGCGTGGGATTTTTTTCCTACCAGTAGAACCTTGTCATCTACCCCTTTCCATCACTCCTGATGTGTGCTTTGCATCTCAGCTCGTGAGATGTATCTATGTCTCATTCCGTGAGTTGATCTTGAGTTGTTCGATCTTTGAGAAGATCGATCTCTGTAGAGCTTCATTCTGTCACCACCGTGCTGGACCAAGATCTCGAAGGCAAGGACATCAAGATCATTATGATGCAATGTATCAACAGCTACCAGAAGGGCAAATCGATCATGAGGATTGTGATAGTTTTGTGACCACCTTTTACCTTACCTCATGTCTTGAATCTCGGGACGAGATTCTTGTATAGTGGGGGTGAGTTGTCACATCCCTAGCTAGTCACTGCTTGTCCTTGCATCAATCTTCTTGCATCATGTTTTAAATTATGAAAGTTGAATTGGGGAAAGTGGAAAGCCTTAGAAATCATTTCTAAAAATGATCAACATTAAAAAATTGCTTCAAATAAACCCAAGAAAATGTTCCTGTTCATTTCTGAAAATATTGGCAAGAGGTAAAATTCAAACCAATATTTTTGGAATCACAGGAATATTTATTTGGGTCTTTGAATTAAGTCAATACTTATTTGAATTGGAGATATAAATTCCTATAAATACTTTTATAACTCCAATAATTCTGAAAACTTGTGAGTGGCTCTGAATATGTTGTATCAGGCCACATGATAATTTTCAGAAGCTACAAAAATGATTTGGTTTAGAAACTAAATCAAAACAGAGGAATAAAAATAGAAAATACTAAGAGAAATAGAAAAACAGAGAGAGCTGACCTGGCCTCACCTGTGTAGCCCACCAGAGAGGCCAGCCTACCACTGTAGCAGCCCAGCTAGGCAAAGTCAGCCCAGCCCACCACCACAGCCGCCATCGTCTTCAACCTCCTGCCGGTAGGCAGGAGGGCGTGTGCCCGACGCGCCCGCCCACGCGCCTGGCCATGTCCTGCTTCCCGTCGCTGCCCCGATGCCCAGGACGTCGCCACGCACCCCCTGGCCCCTCTCGCTCACTCCCTCGAGCTCATCCCCCTCCTCTTTTCTCTCTCTCCCGCACGCACCCGAGTACGCCCGTCGCCGCCGCTCGCCGTAGACGCAGCCACCGCCTCCCCCGCGCCTATCCGACGTGTCCCCGTGCTCCGCCCCGACCCCCTCTTCCTCCTCACCGAGCCGCGTGACGCCGGAAGCCCTAAAACTCTGGCCACGCCGTCTCCTTCAACCTCGGTCCGCCGAGATCGCCGGCGACCGCACGCCGTCACCAACCCGTCCCCGAGCCCACCGAGCTGCTCTACGTGACCCCAGTGAGCTCCTGCTCCGAATCCCCCTCCTCCCCGCCATTATTTCAAGCTCAAACTGCCGACTCCTTGCTGACCGAGCTCAACGCCGCTCGGGCTCGTTGTCGGCGCCGCTCCGATGCCCATTTGGTCGCGCCAACGTGCCAAACGACGCCGCCGCATCGCGTAGTGCCTTGCCCGCACTTCAGTTCGTGTGTTTGCTCGCTGCAGCCGCTTCCCGTGCACAGCCAAACTCCGGCCACCGCTGTCGAGCTTGCCGGCGTCGTTTACGGCGGCCCCGTGTCCAGCAACTTGCACCACTGGATGTGGCAGCTCCCCAGCTTCACGTAGATGGCCTCCGCCGTCATTCTGGTCGCCGGAGTGCAAATCCCGCGCCCTCCGCCGAGTCTGCTGCCGCCGGCGGCTAAACGCCGGCGCGTTAGCCCCAGTTAACCAAGGGGTTTGACCTCCCCTGGCTCAATGGCAGGTGGGGCCGCCCTGCTAACTAACCTAGATTAGGATTAACTAAACCTAGCTAATTTAGCTTAGCTACTGACATGCGGGCCCCGCCCGGCTAACTAAGTTAATTAGGGCTAATCCTATTTAGCTTAGTTAGGTTAGTCGCTGACTAGTGGGCCCAGCCCAGTTAGTTAGGGCTAACTAACTTAGTTAGTTGACTAGGTCACTGACCAGTGGGTCCCACTGGTCAGGTTTGACCTGGTCGACGCCTTTGACCTGCTGACGTCACCCCGACGTTATGCTGACGCAGTATATGCTTCTGGGATTTTAAATAAGTCAGAAACGATTTATTTATTTTCAGAAAATACCCAAAACTTCTAAAAATCATATAAATTCAACTGTAACTCCAAATGAAATAAATTATATATGAAAAATGATCAGAAAAATCCAATCTATCCATCTGTACCATTTTTATGCATGTTAGAACAACTTATGGCTGCTGTTTAGGCCAAATCATATAAATGGAATT